>NW_024498351.1:15763155-16363155 GCF_017590055.1 Onychostruthus taczanowskii | reverse complement strand
TGTCTTTTCTTCAGAGGAAATAATGAACTGCATTAATTTATTTTTATGGCGTAAAGGAATTCTGACCATCACATTTTAATTACTTTCTGTATGAGATTCCTAAGTCCTCACCCTGTTTTGATCTAAAATAGCATTTCCAAAGTTAGCAAATATAAACATAAAAAACAATTAATAAAATAATGATGTAATTTAATTTAATTAAATATTTAAACAACTCCAAACCAACAAGGAAAATGAAAAGTCCTTTTCATATTTTAAGTGGTTACTGGAATCTTAAATAAATACCAGACTCGGTGTGAGACAGCTCTGTGAACCTGCAAGACTAATGTTCTAAAGCAACAAATTTTAATATTTTCACATTAGAATTCTTTCAAGGTAAAATTTTTCTGAGACACAATACTTTACCATGTAAATCTGAATGCCTCTTGACTCCTGCCTCAATTAACACCCAGACTTTGCAAGCAGAAAATTCATAGTTATATATAGGAATACAATGATCATGAAAGTCTTTTATTCTAAAATACTTTTATGTTTCCCATAAATTTACTTCCAGTCATCATCATGCAATAGAAGCTTAATATAATAAAACTAAAATTACATGACAACACAGAAATATATAGATTGCCTCACCAGCCTCAAACTCCTCAAATTTTTACATGTGCATCCTAGAAGTATTTCTTAGCAATGGAGTTGAATGAAAATAGAATTTGTCACTAAAAAAGTTCAGATGATAAATATGTCCACAAAAATCATATAAAAACTTATAAGCCAAAAAAGAAGTACAAAGGGACAATGTAGGACTTATAGTGAGTTTAACTACCAGCTAAGTGGTAGAGCTGCAAAGCACAGAAATACCAAACTCTGCCTTGGGAGCAATGATTTAGAGGTTTTGTGTGTGTGATCTTCCAACAAGAAAAAGTCTTTTCATTTGAATATAGTCTCACATGTAATTAATATTAGTTACCTGTGTAGCAAAAGAGATGTCCACATCTATTTTACAAAGAGAAAAAGTAAAAAAAAATTAATGGAAAGGAAGTAGAAGACACAGTATAAGCCATGACTGGCCTAAAGTTCAGAATTTAAGGGACATTTACATTAACTCAAGAGGGCTCAGATTAACTGGATTGGCTCAGGATAACAGTCTATTTTTATTCAAATTACAAAAGCACTAAGTGAATTATGTGCAAGGGAAGATACATGGATTTGTTCACAAAGCTTCAGCTATCAAATAAGTTTTGGTTTACATAAAGCTAATTTATTGCTAGGATTCCCCCTGCTGCCATAAGACAGGCAACTCCAAAGTAAAATTCACCTCATCTTGTCCAGTTGCTACAAAATTTATTCAGGTGTGAACACAGCAGTTCATTTTTAAAGTAACTTAAGATAAATATAATCTTATGAGGTAGTAGTAGAAAATTTTTGAAATATTGATTAAAAAGCAATAAATTACTGCTTGCATAATTCAATTTCTTGCTATATACAACTAGACAGATAGAGAAACAATGCAAAATAAATGCTACAAAGCCAGAACACTAAGCAGTCATTCAATGACACATGTCAAGAATGGCCAATATGTCTTGAACTCTGCTGCACATAATCTTATGTTGCACTTCAAAGCAGGGTTCTAAAGCACTGGGATTACTCTTGTCTCACTTCTGATAGGCTGTGAGGCTGACTAAAAAAATATCTATGTCTGTGTCATATTTATAGAGAAAAAGAAGTTTCCATCTCTTTGTTGTGGTAACAAGGGACTTCTTAGGCATTTCAACAAGAAAAAAAATTATCTCTAGGGTTCAGAAAGAGAAATTAGAACTAGAATAATTTACTTTTTTTTTTGTCCTCCTTAACCAGAGGCAAGTTGTTGACTCAAGTCCCAGAGTCTAGAAGTAACTTCAAACATTACTTACTTAAATAAAGAAGGTCTGATGCAAAGACATTTGAAAAATATAAAGGCATATGAAAGTGCACTTTATAAAGTATTTTGATTACTGAGCAGTAATATATTACAAAGATAATGAGTTGACTTACGGAGCATTTGTTGGTGTTCCATTACTATACAAAAACTATGAGACACAGACATGTTGCAATTTGAAATTGAAATACAATGTCCAGGGCACTTCATTTACAGCAGTGATGTTACTTTTTCTTTTGAAATTTGTCCAATCACGTCATTCACCCCATTAATCACTTGGAGTATTTTCAGGAATGGTTGTTCATCCTTTTAAAATGTTCTTGCTGTGATATTAATGTTAAAATTGATCAAATGGGGATTATTTCCCCAAAACATTTTATTTAAAGAAAATTGTAGGGGGTTGTGAAAACAACAACAAAATTTTCATATGCTAAGTAGTCAGATTTGAGAATAATTTACTGTCAGTGGTCATTTAAGGTAATATGATATTTTGTCTTTCCAAAGTCATTAAGATCAGGGAGACATCCCAAAAGACTGGAAGAAGCCCTATCCCCTATCCACAAGGAAATTATAGGCCCATCTGTTAAATAGAGCCCATGATTAGGAAAAGCCAGCACAGACTGACAAAGGACAAATTTTGCTTGACAAACCTGATTGCCTCTTACAACAAATGAACCTGCTTGGCTGATGTGGGGCCTGCAGTGAATGTTGTCTACCTGGATATCTCCAAGCCTTTTCATATGGTTTCCCATGGCCTCCTCCTACAGAAATGTGTATGTGATGGTGTGGATGTGTGATCCATGCAGTGGGTTGGAAATTGGCTGCCCTGGAAGGTGGTGGTAAATTGCTCCCTTTCACCCTGGCAACTGCCTCAAGTGGAGTCCCCCAGGGAATGATACTGGGCCCAAGGCTGTTTAGTATCTTCATCAGTGGTTGGATTATGGGATCAAGTGTACCCAGATGAAGTTTGTCAGTGACATCAAACTGAGTGAGGCAGTGGACACTTTGGAAGGGGCAGCCAGCCTGCAGGACGACCTGGAGACGCTGAAAAGTTAGGCAAAAAAGAGCCTTATGAAATTCAAAAAGGACAAATATAAGGTCCTGCACATGGAGAAACATAATCCAGGAGAGCAGCACAGGCTGGGGATCTACCTGGCTAGGGAACAGCTCTATGGAAAAGGACCTGAGGGTCGTGGTGGACAAGCAGTTCAGTGTGAGTGAACAGTTTGTTGCTGCAGCAAAGGAAGCCAACACAAATTCTGGGCTGCAACAACGAGGGTGTCACCAACAGTGATAAATCACTATTGCATTTTACACAGAGATGTTCAGGCCATTCCCTGAATGCTGTGTTCAGTTTTGGTCCCTGCTATACAGGAAAGATGTGGACAGGGTGGAGAAAATGCAGTAAAGGGCTATAAAGATGATCAAATTAGGGAAGCCTGCCCATGTGAGGAAAGGATGAGAGAACTGGCTTGGTCCATGTAAGAGAAAAGAAGATTAAATGATACCTTACCATGCTCCATCATGTAAAGGGTGTCTACAAAGAAGATGGAGACTTATTTTTCTCAAGAAGTCATATGGAAAAGGCAATGGGTGATGGGTAAAAGTTCCTCCTGAGGAGTTCATGATTGAACATAAGGAAAATTTTCATAATAAGAACAAACAGTCACTGGAATAATCTTTCCATTGTAGGAAGTGGATTCCCCAAAGTTGGCCACTTTTAAGACTCAGCTGGACAGGGTGCTAGGTCATCTTGCCTATACTCTGCTTTTGCCAAGAAAGGTTGGGCCAGATGTTAACCTCGGGATTTTATGATAGTACAATTCTATAAATTATTGAAACCAATTAAAAATACTGTTTGGGTCTTTTTTGTGTAGGGGCAAAAAAAATCACTATTTCATACTCTGGACTGCAAATGACAATTATACAGGTAAAGCAACAAGAATACATCTACTGTCACACAGGAACATATTTATGCAGGGTCTTCCACATTGTTCCCTGAATTTTATGCTATAGTTGAAAAAATTAATTAACAAATTTACTGGCTTGCTGAGTTTTTAGTGTATGAAACACAGGTAAGGTTAAAAACTGTAATGTGAGATAATCTTTGAAACAGAACGACAAATCTAGGTTCTTTTTCACATGTAGGTTTAACAAGTCTACACACGGTAAAAAATGAGCTGAGTGAGAAAGATTTGACATCTGTGATCCCAGCAATGCTGCCTAGGCTATGTCTCCCTGCTCTTTGAAAACTCCATGTTTATCACTTTTGTCATGATCCTCCTGTCAGTTTTCTGATAGATATAATCCATTTTTTCCTCTCCATTGACTTTTCCATGATCAGTCTGTAGAACTGAAGATGACACAGACTGTTTTGAGGGGACCTTCTCCTGAGCTGGCACAATTCAAATAATAAGGCTTAAGATGAGTAAGAAGTCATTCATGAGGGAACAGATACCTGATATAAATATGAAAAGAAGCTATATATCACCCTGACAAGGTATTTGATTTGAAAGGATCATATTGGCATCCTGGGAGTCAGACTTTCCATCTGTGACGGTACTGGGCTTACAAAAACATAAGAACCTGTTCAAGCAGGAAATAACAATCTTTTACAGGCATTGCAAAATCTAGAAAACCTAAAAGGTTTTCCAGATTTTACATGACTAGATACATGACTTAGTCTGCTGAGAAGAGAGGAGAGAGAAAGAGTATAGAAGAAAACCACTGGCTGTTTCTAGCCATGTCACCAAGGGAGAGTGGAAATATCTGTTCCCAATCTCTCCTGACTTGCCTCACTCCTTCCTGAAGGACATGGATGAAAACACAAGACTTAATTTCCCAGGTTCCACTCTTTGATGTATTTCTGGCATTTCTTTCTCATTCTCTGCCCATTTGGATAGCTGCCTTTTCCTTCAAGTATTTTCTTGCATGAAGTCAGATTTTCTTTCTCCCCAGGGGCCATCTCGCCTCCTTTCATCTAGTCTCAGCTGCTCTAGTACCATGGGTTGGTTTTCTGCTTCAAACTGAAGTAAAATCTCTTGCAGCCTCACCTGTGACACATTTTTTTCCAGCTTGTCCCAGCCTTCCCTTTAGTGCTGTTCATAACTTGAGTCAGGAGTTTATGGGGTTAGTACCTCCCTACACCCCCATGTATATGGCCATTGCACATTCCTCTTCCCGACACATGTAAACCTAGACCATGGGAGTGATTTATCCTGGTTTTTCCCATGTTTTTCCCAACAAATTTCCTGCCTGATTCTCTTCCCAAGAATTTCACACCAGTGTAGCTTTGGTCTTCTCTGACCTACAGTCAAGCAGTTTCTCTCTGCCTTCTCTGTGACTGTTTTCTGTCCTGTGAGGTTTCACTGCAGCACAGCCCTTGGATTGAAGCATGTTCATTCTCTCTTCAAAGCTGGCCTATGTCTGATGTTTGAGAGGCATACAGGATAGTGATGACCTAGCACAGACACTGAGGAATGGCTCTTCAGAGATACCAGCTGCTAAACCCACTGCAGATTGTATACAAACCATGGCAATTTGAAAGCAAATTTTTAAATGCTTGCACAGGAAGAGGTAAATGCCTTTCCCTGACACAAAAGGCTGACTGTGTGAAGAAATTCAATCCACATACTTGAAGTCTGACAGAATTAAAAGCTTGTTAAACAGGGTCATAAAATGGGAAATTTCAAATGTTCCAATTTACAAGGTAGGACAGGGGAGAAAGGGAGAAAGGAAAGAAGCAGTGTCAGCCCTGTCTGTGGTATCCAGAGCTTCAACTTCAGTGTCTATTAACTGTGAACTTAGAATGAAATAGCATTGTATAAAATACAATAAGCCTGTGAAGCAGTCATGAGGTTTCAGGTTTCCCTACTGCTTTAAACTAGGCTTACTCTGACTCTCCTCTGAGCCCAGAGAAGTCTTTGTAGTGTGCGTCTGCTTCAGCAGGGAAGGCAGTAAGTTATTCCGGTTGCTCCAGTTTCAAATAGCATCAGATGTTCTGCAGAGAAGGACAGTGGTTTAAGTCTCCTCAGGTGGAGAAAGCAGAGCAGAGACCTCACACATTTAGGAGGGATGTGCCTTTAAAGAAAAGCATGCCTGCATGCTGCTCCTTTGGACACTCTCTGAAAAACATTAATTTTCTCTGAAGAAAGAGATCTTGTTACACTGTGCCACACACCAAACCCTGCAAACATGAGCCAACCATGTGAATTCCCTTTACAATTCTTTCGCCTTCAAATTCTCCACCAGCTATCCAGGTGGCTCCTCTACTGTGCCAATCATTCTTGTAGGTAACAATAAGTTTTGGGTTTCATTCTTCTAAGAGGAAGATAAAATGCCAGATATTGCACATGTCCTTAAGTCTCACTGAGTACCATTTGCAGCAGAGATGGTAGGACTGAAATAGATTTGCTTAGTTGTTGCCTGAAGATTGTATTCATCTAAACTACGTTACACACGTGTGCCTGTGCCAAGAGTCAGACTCCAAGCATCAGACGTATTTATCCATTAAGTAAAGCTGGGCTAAAAGATTTAGCAGGACTGATATAAACATGGTTTTCAATACGTTTGATCAAAAAGAGCACAGTATAATCATCATACTTTTCAAAAAAAGCAAAAAAAAAGCAAGTATTTAAAGACCTAATGTAAATAATTTCTATGAAATCTAACTCCTATTTATACAATATATATTTTCTGTTAGCTTGAAAACTGTTTCACCTTTGCCCTGGTTATCTCCCTTTGAAAATTAAAAAGTATCTCTTATCTGACTGAGTAGATGAGCTAAACTTTCTATCTATTTGATGTTATTTTCTTAGACCAGCCTAGAATTTACATTTTCCTTTTTTGCAGTATTAATATATAAAGAATATCAAGTCATCTAACGTCATTAATGTATTTCAATACTATATCAATTGACTCTATTTGGATTAATTAAGAAATAAATATTAATTTGACATTATATAGGAGTTATCCACAAGCTTGGTTTTGTAAAAAACACAGATAAAATTGTTGATACAGTAATTCTGCAGTTCTTTGATAAAGTTAAATATAACTGCAGCAAGATGGCATTGTTTTCCTACAAAATCTATATTAAGGTGTCAGCCTGCAAGGAAATAATAAAATTAACACCAGGGACTTTGCCACACTGAATCCCACTAATCAACTGAGGTTAAGAAAGAAAAAGATAAAGACTTCATCTAAAATCAAATGTAATTTGATTAGAAGCAGGCAAATCACAGCATAGCCATACCTGAATACTGAAGGGTTTAATGAATTCTAATTCAGGTTTTTGTTTCTTCCATGGGACAGTGTTCATCTTTTTGAACAGTCCACATAGATTCACAGAAATACTGAAACACAGAATTGCAGAATATTCTAAGCTGGAAGGGATCCACAAGAATCACTGGGTCCAACTCCTGGCCCCGCACAGCACTATTCCCAAGAGTCACACCATGTGCCCAAGAGTGTTGTCCAAATGCTTCTTGAACTCTGTCAGGTTGGTGCTGTGACCACCTCACTGGGGAACATGTTCCAGTGCCCAACCACCCTCTGGGTGAAAAACACTTTTCTAATATCCAAGCTAAACCTCCCCTGACACAGCCTCAGGCCTTTCCGTCGTGTTCTGTCACTGGTCACCACAGAGATCAGTGCCTGCCCCTCCTCTTCCCCTCATGAGGAAGTTGAGACAGCAATGAGGCCTCCCCTCAGCCTCCCCTTCTCCAGGCTGAGCAGACCAAGTGACCTCAGCTGCTTCTCATACAACTTCACCTCAAAGTCCTTCGTTACCCTCATAGCCCACCTTTGGACACTCTCTAGTAGCCAAATGTCTTTTTTGTATTGCTATGATCAAAATTGCCCACAAGACTCAAGGTGAGTCCACCCTAGTGCAGAGCAGTGCAGAGCAGAGCAGGACAATCCCCTCCCTGGCCTGGCTGGAGATGCTGTGCATGGTGCAGGACAAGCCTGGTCCTCCTGGCTGCCAGGGCACTGCTGGCTCTTGTTCAATGTGCCACTTGTCAGGACCCCCAGGTCCCTTTTCACAGTGCTGCTCTCTAGGATCTCATTCCCCACTCTGTCTGTACTTCCAGGATTGTCTCATCCCGGGTGCAGAATCCAGCACTTTGCCTTGTGAACCTTCATTTGGCTGGTGATCACCCAATCCTCTAATTTACCAAAACCTCTCTGCAGGGCATCCCTGCCTTTGAAGGAGTCACGATCTCCTCCCATTCTTGTATCATCATCTGTGAACTTGCTCTGTGTCCCTTCCAGTCCTGTGTCCAAGTCATTAATGAAGCTGCTGGAGAGAACTGGGCCTAAGATGGATCCTGCAGGAACCCCAGTAGTCACAGGTCTCCCATTTGATGTCACCGCATTCACTGTAACCCTTTGTGCCTGACCTGTGAGCCAGTTCCTCAAACACTGCATGATGCATTTATCCAGCTGTGTGTTGGACATTCTGTCCAGAAGGATCCTGTGAGAGACAGTATCGAAAGCTTTACTGAAATCCAGAAGGATAACATCAACTGGCTTCCCTTGATCAGCTGGTGGGTTACCTTGTCATAAAAGATGAGAAATTTAAGTTCCATCTTCAATGACATGTTTTGACAGCTCTCTAGTCTTAAGATCGTTCCCCTATTTATTGCTCCACTAGAAAAAAATGCTATACTATTTGAATATAATAAAAAAAAAAACTAAATAGAGAACATCTAAATATAGGGGTTTTTTATATAAAAGGGTCAAAGCATAAAAGATCTTGCCTTTTCAATTTAAGACATACTTCATGGAGGATGTGAAAGAAAGCAGAACTAATTTATGTTTGCAGTGGTAGCACAACTTGTATGGTAAATATACATGGGCTGAATACAATAAAATCAACAACACACAGATAATTTCAAAATCCAGTATAAGATCCTGGATATTATCTTATGATTTAGTTCAATTCTAATCTGTACCTACACTTTTACTTAAGGCACAAATGAAAAGTTAGAGACGTATTCTTCATTTTGTTTTAAACAAAAAAAAAAAAATATTATTCTTGACCTGCTGCACTCATATCAGCAATAATTTGTTATTAAATTGAACAGTGTTCCAAAAGATACTTGGCTGTGCTGCTCATATTTTTCCCCCTGAATAATATTACTTTATGCAGTAAAAGTCTGAATGTCTGCATATGTATAATCAGATTGAAATACAATTCATACAACAAGTCAGGTCTTGGTTTTGTTCATCTTATTGCTTATGAGTACAATCTTAGCATCATGTTAACACAACCACCACATAAAAAATGTAGTTGCATTACACATAAATATTAAAAATTCTGAGGTTGCAAAGTTGGAGATTAAAATCCTGAGAAAAGACAGAGAGAGGTATGTGTGTAAGAAAATGCATTATGGAATTGTGCCACACTATTTTTAAAAAATTGTTTAATTTTTGATTAATTAATTAAATTAAATTAAATTACAATTGAAGAAAAAAAAGGAAGTTGAAAAGGTCCATACAAGGAAGTTAAGAGTACACCGACATTTCCATTTTGTCACCTGGACATGCTCATGATTATGACTGAGTGAATTTACATTAAAATATAAAAGCCATAGCTCAAATCAAGGGCACACATTCTAATTAACTACAGTACATCAGGGAGATGAAATTAAGAGTTACATTGTACCCAGCTGTTATGAGGGATGCATGAAGTTCAAAATGGGCTTCCGCCATTCATACAATTATCAAGAACTACCACTGACTCCTGTGCCCAGGGGAATGCAGAAACTGCTTGGTTCAATTATTCACTTTTCTGAAGAGCAGAGGCTCAGAAAGTATTACAGCCTCTGATGCTGATACAAGAGCTCAGTAACCTGGGAAATTCTGAGGTACAAGGATGTAACACAGGAACATACTGAGAAGAATATTGTCTGCTAAGCTTCAAATTAGTTCCAGGGAGAACCTAGCTGTTCATGCAAAAAATTATATTTAAATGTATGGATCTGTGTCAGGAATTTATTAGCTAATAAGACAAGGTCTGTTGAGGGAAAGGGGATGGAGTCATGGAAAAAAGGAAAACAAGAGAAAGATTATTTGGTGGCAAAGGAATACATGAAAATGTGAAAGAAACTTGGAGGAAGTCAGCAGAGGAGAAAAGACTTTTCAGAGGGAAGACTGTAAAACCTAGTTTGGCATCACCCCTTGAGTCCAGAAGATCTCTGTCTGAATTGCCCCAGGTCCTGAGTGGCTTGGCTATGAAACAAGAGGACAGGTGTGCTTCAATCTGCAGAATGCTCACCTGTCCTGTCTTTTTGGAAATCCACCACTTTCGAGGGTGCCCACAAGCTCCTGCAGCTCTGCACAAGGCAGAAAATTTCCCAGGAAGTTTTAAGGTTATGATTTCAGCACAGAGAGATTCCATAACTGTTTTTTCAATGAAAGCATATTAAGGCCACTCAGAAAATTTAGAGCACGACACTTACATAAGTTTGCTCACCAGGAGAAAAGACCTACAGATAATCTTAAATTAGAAGACCAAGCAAACCTAAATTCAGATATTGGATTTATCTTCTTGTCATATGTTAATAGATATGTATATTATAGAAATTCATTAATCAAGTTACCAGGATGTAGGACAAGGATTAAAGACAAAACTACATAGAAGTCCAGTTTAAATCACTTTTAAACAACCCTAAAATATGCTAAAGTATTATTTGTGCAATATTGGAGTAGTTTTTAGCTAAAAACTCTGTGAAGAGAAAGATGGGGGAGAGAGAGAGAGAGAGAGAGATGAAATCTGCACATTCACAAGTGCTCAGTTTCCTCCATGTTTTCAACATCAGCCTGTCCAGGAAACCTGTCTATCTACCAGTGCTGACTGGAGGATGAAGACACATTTAGATAGAACAGCTAAAATTGATGCTGCCTTCAGTTTCAGGTTCTAGCCTTTTTATGAAGGTTGCCATTCCCAAAGCAGAGACAGCAGAAAGAGCAAGGTGTCTGCTTTTGAACTGCCACAACCAAGATCCAAACATATGAATATAATTTGAAATCAGTCATCCAACCAATTTCAGCTTGGCTGTGGAAACCAAGTAGAAGATTACGCAGAATTCAATCCTCTCATAATAGACCATCATCCCTCAGATTCCAATTATCTGAGGGATGATTATCAAGCACGTCTGCTTGCACTGCCTCCCATAAATCAGTCTGTGATCTAGTCCTTCAACTGTTTGAACACAAATATGAACATACAGCACCCCAGCTTTCTAGAAAAGTTTGGGGTTTTGTTTATTTTTTTTTTCTGAGAGCTCTTCTTGCAGTCTGAATCTCACCCTAACTTTTCATCTAGCCCAGGTCAAAGGCAGCTGCACATGAAACTCTTGCAGTCACAGCTGCATGGCTTGACACAGCCTTGGAGCCTGCTGACGATGAGTGATTAAATCCTTACTGAAACCCTTCTCCGAGTACAGTTTGACCCAGTTTTCCTTCCCACATAAAATGGGGCATGGAAGATCACTGGTGTGTCACAGTGATCTTCATCCCAGCATAGGATTAGATGTAACCAAGGCATGCACTCAGGTCCTGGGTTCTCCCATATTTCTGGCTTATCCTTAAGTATCCTGTTTGCTATTCAAGTGAAACATAGAAAGATAAAGCTACTTTAAAAGTTACAGGAGAATGCAAAATTTGGCTCAAACTCCAGTGTGGGAGAACATTTTTTTATTCTTGATACATCACCAGAGCTTCCATTGGATGTCAATTAAAGTATAAAATAAGACTTTTTTTTTTTCTGAATTGCCAGTAAATATGGAAAAACACACGCTGAAAATATTAAATGTTTTCCACTATTAGAAAATAAAATATATTTTTAAAATAACCAAGCTTATTTTAATTGAAATAAATGATGATTTTTCTTATCTTAGTACAGTATTGCCAAGATAATAAAATTCAATCTTTTTACTTTAATGAGTTTTATTTGTCATGCTAGCAAACATTAGTTAACCAAGAAATTGATTTTCTACAGTGGAATTAGGTCACTGCCAAACACTTCCAGTGTATTTAATTTTTCTTTGCCTATTAAATCCAGCTGTCAAGTTTTTAAAAATACCTGCACTGTGTTTATACCCCCTGCAAGCAAGATAGGTATAATAATTATTGTCCTTTCCTAATTCGCTGTGTGTAACAAAAAAGTGAAGACTTTTTTGCTCTGTTTTCATAAGGTGAACTTGCTATGTTCTCTGTGGTCTTAGAAACTAGCTTTTCCCCACATTGTTCTAAATAAAGGCCACATATGTGGGTGACCAGAACTATAAAAAGTAGTCTAGTGTTGTTCTACTGCTTGTCATGGTTTAACTCCAGCTGGCAACTAAGTCCCACACATCTGCTCACTGATCCCACCCTCATACACCTTATCTCTGGATTGAGATAAGAACAAATTAATAATTGAAATAAAATATTAATTATAATGATAATAAGAGAGAGGACTGAAACCCAAAAAAAGACAAGTAATGCACAGTACAATTTTTCCCCACTCTGACCAGTGCCCAGCCAATTCTGAGTCATCACTGACATCACCCACCCAATACCCCCCAGTTTATGTCCTGAGCACGACATTCCATGGTGCGGAATATCCCTTTAGCCGGTTCAGGCCAGCTGTCCTGGCCATTCTCATTCACAGCTGCTTGTGCACTTCATCACTGGGATGAAGTGTTCCAGACCCTGGGACACTGGAAAGTCCTTGGCTTGGGGTAAGCACTGCTTAGCAACAACCAAGTATCAGTGTGTTATCAACATCATCCTCACATAGAATCCAACACACAGCACTGCACCAGCTACCAGGAAACACATTAACTCCATCCTAGCTGGAGTCAGGACACTGCTATCATAAACATTGACATTGGTAACTGTAATTACAGATAAACCATGCAAACATGAAAAATAGAAAGCATAAATATTTCACTTGTCCATCAGAAGTATGTGGTATTTGAGTGTGACTAATAAGAAACTAAATAACAGATTTATTTTGTGTCTAGCCCATAAAAGGACAGATAAAGTCTGGCAGATAAAACTGTCTAAAAAGGCTTTTTAAATCCATGCTTACAAAGTTATGTGTTATAGAAAAAGTCTTAAAATAACTACAAAGCACACACAGTTTATTCATTTATAAACTAATAAAGAGTATGAACTTCTGTGTCTGAAAATGAAGTTAAAAACCATTGTTCCAAGCCAGATTTGAATCATTTATTCAAAGGGAAATTTATATTTGTATTCCACCAAGTCCCTGAGTGAATCATTAATAGTAAGGAAAAAGCTTCAGAAATTTATGTTTGATGCTAAATCTCAATGGTCAGTTCTGCAAAGTGCAAGAATTGCAGAAGACAACAAGAGCTCTGAATGAAACTCCCTCTGTTGTGTCCTTTCTCTCCTCTCAAACACTGACAACAGCAAGGTTCTGGAGAGAAGCTTAATCCCTGGAGCAAGAAGAAGTGTTTCCCATCACTTCCATGACTACACAGGCTTGTGCACATGCACACAGACTCAAACAGAAAAGATGAAATATTGTTCTCAAAATTAAAACCTGAAATTAATTGGAACAGTTTTTAACATTGAAAAATCATTAATAATGTGAGAGACAATGACATCATTCACTCTGAGGTTTTATCACTCCTTCAGAAACTATTTTTTTAAAAACCAAATAGAGAAATGAGCTAATATTGGTTATAATGTTGATTATGGTGTTGAGACAAAAGTTCTCTGACTGCAATTTGTTTTGTCGAACCACCAATGTCATGTTTTATCTTTTGACTTTTTATGCAGGGGTTTTGTATTCTATGAACAGCTGAGAGCTGATAAGTATAAAATTACTCATAAGGAGAATTATTAATGCTGGTAAATTGGATAACAGTCCATAAGATATGACAAAGTAATTCCTCTCTCAAGGACTCCCTACTCTTCTCAATATGCACTGATAATATGCTCTGTACATTTATTTATTGTCTATGATACAATGTATAGATTCTTCAGGTTTTTCAAATAAAGGTACTATCCTATACAAACATCCCATTTTCCTTCCAATGTAGAAATGTATTTTTCCTACTGCACGAACTTCAAAGATCTATAAATAAATAAGAAGATGAAACAACATTTACAAATGAGTGTGGAGATCTCTCCTCTGCATGTCAATAAACATGAGATCAGGCATTTCTCAGTGGAAGCAGTGGATGGTTTGGCAGTTGGCTGCCAAGGATGAAAATGGTTCAGATCTGAGGTAGGTCACATATGCACAGGCTGTAAACACTGCTGGCTTATCTGTTGCATACTTTTTGTTTACCTCTCCTTCTTTATTACTTTTATCTTAAATCCCACTGTCTTTCTAATTGTATCTATTTTTTCCTTCAAACCTGGTTCTCCGCTTAACTATCTCTAAAGTGTGCTTAAATATTCAACAAGCTATATGTTCTGTGGTTCATGTTTTACTAGCAAAAAAGTACATCTCATAATGCCAGAATTTCCTAGATCCTATCAGAATATATAACACATGATATATTATAATTCTGAATTAAACTGCAGATAAATTTTCTGCAAATTAATTCAGATAAATTTGGAATTAAACTGCAGAAAAAAGAACTCCAGTTTGGTGAACAAAAATTTAACTTTTTCAGGTTTTTTTAATAATCTTCTACTTCTTCCATGTTGGACATAGCTTACAGTACAAGGAATACTAATGTGAACTGAAAAAAATATGTAAAGATATTTTTGAGTGTTAGTATTTTTCCAGGTAGATTAGATGAATGGAAGCAATAAAAGGGAATTAAAGTGAGAAAACTTTTCTGATTTTGAAGGCTGATCATGCTTAAGGTCTTAATATTTACAAGGTGTTTCAAACCCCAAACTGCAACAAGAAGAAATAGACTTAACAATCAGTGCAAGGGTCACTAGAGTCCATGCATTCTAGAGAGTAAATGTTTATTTTGGGAGATAAGAACTTGAAAAAAACATGAAAAAATTTGTTTTCTACAGCTAAGAAAATAGTACTAGTTTAGAATATTGAGTTAGAATATTTTCTGGATATATTGGGTATTGGATACAAATATTCCTTTGCCCAAATTTTGCATAGAGAGGAAATGAGGCAGAGGGGGGAAAAAAGTATCTGCCTTAGCTGATATATTGTTTCAGCAGAAAATAAAGAATCTGGAATTCAAGAGCTCTGAGGTCTAATGCAGACACAAGAGAGACCCTGCTCTAGGTACACACAGTGTGCTGTCATTAAAGTGCATTTTGAATTTAGAGTATAAGACTTCTGGTTTAGGGACCAAACAGGTCTCCAGTGCTTTCAGATATGTTAATAAAAAAAGGAAAGTGAAATAGTTTAAAAAAAATAGATATGGCAATATTCATAAGCTAACCTATAGTTCAACTAAAAATGTTAATTGGGCCCTAAAGGAGAAGAAATACCCACACATAAATATCAAAAGATAAACAGTAAGCCAAGTTTTACAGAAAATACAAAAAGCAAAACTAAAATATATCCAAACAGACATAAATAAGATGCACCAGCACAGCTGCTTGTGTGAGGACTGATTCTGGCTGTTTGGTAAAAGCATGAGACAATACGAAATTAAAAAATAAATATGCAGGTGTTGGCATTTAATGCATCACCTTAAAAATGTTTTAACCTCCCTGTCTAAGAGAATGTCTATAACATTTCAGAAACACCAAACCACATAACAAAATATGCCCAAATAATCTAAGTCTGACATAGAAAATCCACACAGTGCTATACACAAAAGATGCAAAGTGGTCTGAGCAGGGCAAAGAGATCTTTGATACCTCAAGCATAGGTGAAACTGAAATCCTAATATGTAGGCAAACTTCTAGCCAGACATGACTAGGAATAAGTGCTGAGATACAAAGAAAATTAGCAGGAGAAGAGGTTGGAACTGAGGTAATTTGGATGGAAAGTTCTGGGTCTTGGCAGGAGAGAAATGCTCCTGTAAAGCAGCAATGGTTCAGTATGCCAAAAAGACTATTTAGAATCTAATTTAAATAGAATTTAATTTTAAACATTTGCAAGTGGAAGCTTTTCACTGATGACTTTTTTTTTTCTCCTCACATGGTGTTTCAATATAAAACAAGGGGGGGATTTTCGAAATTTTTAGTATTTTTTTATCTCCTCAACAGTTTACATGGTCTCCCTTCATCCAAGAGAAACTCTTTGGGTAAAAATCTAGGGGACAGGAAAAGAAAAAAAGGAAAGGAGAAAAAACCCCAGAATTACTGACAACATAAAGGGAAACAACAACAACAACCAAAAGTGGCATGTTCTTACTTTTTAAAGATATACTTAATTCATAATAAAACAGAGAAAAATCAACACTTATAAAAACAAATTACGTGTGAAAGTTGTCCATTAAATTATGAATTAATTTTTTAGTTCTTAACCTAAAACTTGGGTTAAAAAACTGAATCTTAAGGCAAACAGAGCATCCTGTTGGGTAAGCAGTAAGGAGAGCACAGGTTACATGCTGGTATTAGCTATGTTTTTTACATAATTCCACATTATAGTTTCTTAATTAAATATAAAAATACAATGAACAAAAAACATCATAGGGTAAATTCACAGCTGAACAATAAAAAATTTTGGAGGACTAGTTAAACATAATTTACCATCAGAGTGGATTAAGTTTTTCAAAATGAGTCGTAAGTACTACACTGGTTTGACTCTGCTCAATAGGTTTTTTTGGAGGTTTGAATGACGGAACAGCAGAATGCTGGCAAATATTTTGTCACAGATTTCAAAACAATAAGGAAGGATATATGACAGCAGCAAATCAAACCCCAACAACTGTTGTGGAAGGTGTTAAAGACTGCAGTGTTTTAGCCAGATCAAGTCAATTCTGTTTCAAAATATTGTTACAGCACATTTAAAAGAGAAGTCTTCTGACTGTTCCAATATTGAAGCCCTGAACAACAAAATAACCAAGGCATCCTATGTGAAGAGTGACTGTAAAAGCTGCTGTTAATATGTTTCAGACTCTAATGAGAACTGCAGCTTCAGCACAGGAGGGTAGCTACTCCCACCTGCTCCTTGCAAGGACTAGCTCAAACCTGAAGCCCTGGCCAGCACACACACTCTGGCCTCAGATGAAACTGCTGAGCACTGAAGCACCCTGGATAGTGCCCACAGGGCGGGACTTCAGGCTGTCCTTTTACGAAAAGCAGGTCAGAGCGGTCTTGGACCCAGTCAGGATGTTACTTTACTAAATAATATGGAATGAAAGCTTGGCATTTAAGAGGACAAGTTAAAGTTGGAAACTATACATTGTCACAGCCCGTGTTGTGACATGCCAGCTCCTGACTCTCACACGTACACACAGACTCGCAGGAGCAAGCAGCAGACTCGGGCACTCACAACCAAGGGAAGTACCACCAACACCGCATGACTCCTATCCTACCTGAGGAAAACACCTCTACCTTTTCAATACTGAAACTGAAAAGGGCAAGAGGCTCTGCACATAGAAATGGACCATGCATGGATTGTAAGGGCAGAATTTAAAAGAGGTCATAACAGCACACAGCTATGTTATTTACACTGCTTCTCTAATTCTATGCTGTTTTGGAACAAGAAAGGCCAGCCTTGCTACAAAGTCTGCACAAGGTCACTGATCAACACACGCAGCTGAATTCTGCTGAGGTTTAAGCCCCTCAGGTAAAGCCTCCAAAGTCCAAAGACTTTCCTCTTTGAAGTCCTTTCTTGCATTAGTCTAGAAGCCATAGGTAGCAACAAAAACACATTCTGGCAGAGAGTCTTCAAGCATACATAATTCACTAGATACACTTTACAGGTTCTAACGGCTTTTTGCAGGACTTTTCCCTGAGCTAGTCAGGCCGTCAGCTAGCTCTGCAGAGGGGGACTGGGTTAATTAAAGCAATTACAGAATGCATTCCACTTATACTCTCATAACAGCTATTTTTGTCATTAAAACTTAAATCCAAAGCTCACAGAGATTAATGATGAGCTCATTTCCATTTCAATAGAGTTATCATGACTGTAGCTGTTGACAATTTGTAGTGTTACTTTCTTCACAGAAAAAAAATCCTATTGAAAATGTCCTGTCCTTCCACTTACTTGCAAGAAAAACTTCCCCTTTTATTCAGTCTTAAAAAAAAAAGTCAATGTTTTCAAGTAATACCTGGTTAGACTCTAGTTCCCAAAAACTAGACAAATATGCATTGTTCCAACAACATTTTTATTGTTTACATGTTGTGAATGAAGCCTTGTACGTAGATGGTAATTAGTGAAAGACCTGAAAGTCAAATTCCCTGGAACTGTCTTTTGCACCAAAAAGATACTCACTCCTTCACAGCTCCTACAGTGCCCTCCCAGCAGAATGAACACAATTTTGCTGTAGCCCGGTGTTGTTCTTACCAAACAGCAGCTTCTACAAGACACCAGGCTGAAGACACGATCCCGGTGTGCACGTCTCGGCTGTGTGGATGGAAATAACTCGCCCCACTCACATGAGAGAAGGCAAAGGCAGGGGTGCATACAGAACAAAAATGGAAAACAGCAGTCAGAGAGAAGTCAAAGAAAGCTGAAGGAGAAAAGAAAGAAACAAGTTCCTTATAACAACCCCTTGAGTACAAGCTATTTATTTTGAAACAGAACACCTGTGATTCCACATATTTCCATATCCTAATAAATAACTGTAACTTCAATCTAAAGCATACACTTGTGTATGTCAGAATAAATGCAGAGGTCTAGACCCAACCAAACAAAAACAAAAAAACAAACTACACCCACCGCAAAAAAAGAGAAAAAAATTTACAACCTCCAATACACCTAAAAAGACCTTAAGCAGATAGTGCTGGCTGCTGAGAGAAATTCTTCAGATGTCCTGGCAACACGGGAGCAGAAGGAGGCGGTAAGTCTCATTCACTGCCACGTGAGTTCATGCTGCTGGCACTTGAAGGTGGAAAATTTGGTAAGAAACATCTGTAGCTTTGTGAAACCATGTTAGGCTTTGAAAGGAGCAGCATGTGTAGGAGGAAGAGCAGGCAAGCCTTCTCTATAATAGTTCAAAAAAAATCTCTGCAGACAGTTCTACTCTGCAGCAGCACCCCACAGGCCACTAAATATAGGCCTCTATCTTGGAAAAGAAAAACCTTTCTCAATAATTTGAGCAGCATTAAATCACTAATATCTACAGAAGTTGCCTAAATACAGAGTATTCTATACCCATGAGAAGACAGAAAGCAACTTAATTTCCTTCAGAATGCAGAATGCAAGCTTCTACAATGGCCAACACATCTCAAGTGGCCAAGTAGAGCAATTTCCCTTTTCCAAAATTTATAAGGGAACTCCACTGATGATGCTTTCTCCATCTCTCTGCATTTCCTCTATTCCAATCACCTCTAACATGAAATAATGAACAGGGTGAAGGAGGTGAATGGGGAAAAACTTTAATATTTCTTACAATGTGGGAACTGGAAATAATCAGACTAAATCTGCATATTCTACATGCAGCAATAAATGGACCTCATTGCCAGAGGATGCTGTGAGGGCTGAAAGAATTTTTTTAAAGGCTCAAAAAAACCACTCCAAACCCAATGCTTGAATTAAAGGAAGCGAAATCCTGTAAGAATAAAACATACTAGTGTATACAGCCTCACAATCATGACCCTCACAAATGGTCAGAGGTCGGATCACGTTCAAGAGGTGAACTGCTGTAATCTCATCCAAACGACCCGTTGTTAGGCACACATGCAGAGCAGAGACAAGCTACCTGGCTAAGTTGATCTGTTTTTCATCTAGTAAAACAATCCTTTGTATGCCACTGTCTCCTCCCCTCTCTCACTTACCAACACTCTTCCCTTCAGCTCTAGCTGTACCAGCCAGGTTTAACTCTCTCTGGAGGGACACTTCCCCAGGTGGGAGCCAGTGATGGGAATGATACAACATGGAGATGGCAATGTTGTCTTTGAAAGCACTGATGATCAGTTCATCAAACCCCATTCTAAACAATCTTGCAAATGTACAGCCCTGCTTAACTCTGTAGAAAACAGATGGTAATCATATAAACCTGCACCACCTGAGTTAACTCACCACTATTTCTGCAAGATCAGGATGTTTATTGACTCATCATTTCAGCATGAAATGGAGGAGAGAGACATATAGACTAGTTTCATCTACAAAATTAGAAAAATAAAATCTAGTAATTCCCAAGAAGTTCAGTATGCAGCGCTGTAACTCTGCTATGTCTGACAGGTAACATTAGATCAGCTCTGACGCCAAGCTTTACTTCATTGTCACGCCTGTGCACGTCTGCACAGAGCACTCTGAGACTAAAAGACAGGTCTGTGACTGTCTTCAGTAGCTGAAGCAACAGAATTTTTCCTTCTCTCACTATTTCCAAAATGTCCCTATAAATTTATAATTTTTTAGAAAATAAGCCATAAGAAGCAGCAACTTAAGCTGTACAGATGATGTAGGATCTTACTGAAAGGATCCCAAAACTGTAAGTGACTATAAATGAAAGCTGTTACTGCGAAGGCTGTTTATATTTTTGTTCCTTGTATGCTGGGAATACACAAACACAATGTAAAACTTACAGCTTTGCATTTGATAATTGCTAATACAAGGATGTACATACTATATTATCTATTTAGTTCTGGGGTATAATAGACATTAAATTTATGTTATTGTGTTTCTCTTTTTTTCTTAGGTCATGCAGTAAAGTAATTTCTGCACAGAAACACATCTATGCATGATCTAAACAATGCTCATGCTTATCTAAATTCAGAAGTAGATTACTGATAATAAAATGTATCAGATTAAATTATACCCAGACAAGTATTCATTTAAAATAGATTCCAGTGAAAAAGTTTGCTTTGATGGAAATCTACAGATTGGCAAGTGCAAATGTCATCCTATCCTCAAGCAACCTTGTACAAGAATAGTATTTCTAATGATAAAATACACTCCCTGCTGTCTAAATCAGCACAGAATATATCACTTTCCTTTCACAATACAAAACTTGGGGAAAGCTACCCTCACTGTGGTTGCCTGCCTCCATCTAGTGACCAGAAGAGGTACATAAATTAACTCTACTACAATAATTAATCATTTGCCACTGGTGAATAAAATATAAATCCCAAAACTCTGGGATTTAAAACCATTAATTTTCAAGTGGTGAAGGAAGTTTCTGGATTCTAAAAAAACCCAGAACAGACCTCCAGCACACTGAAAGATGTGTTAGTGTATTTGGCAAGTAGGATGTGCATCTCATACAGAGACCTGGACAGCATGGGATGCCAGGAACAGCATGAAGTTTAACAACAAAAAGTGCAAGGTCCCGCACCTGGCACAAAATAATCCAAGAGCTCAGTATAGGCTAAGATCTGTGGGCTGAGGCTCAGCCTTGCTGAAAGGGACCCAGGGATCCTGATGGAACAGGAATAAACCCAGCAGCACTGCAGCAATGAGGGCAAATGAGATCCCAGACTGCAGCCACAGGGGCACTACTGGCAGTGCCAGAGGCACGGTCATTCCGCTCTCCTCTGAGCTTGTCAGGCTGCACCTGGAGCTCTGTCTCCTGCTCTGGTCCCTACAATTCAAAAAAGACATAGAGGGGGTCTAGGGAAGGGCCACAAAATTAAACAAAAGTCTGAAGAACTGACCTGGTGATGAAAGTCTGAAGGAGTAAGACCTTGTCTTTCTGGGGAAAGGAAAACTCAAGGAGGATCTCATCACAATATTCCATTACTAAATGGATGGCTGCAAAAAGAACAGAGCCACACAAAGAGGTCAAGGAGGAAAGGGTGAAAGCTGTATCAGAAGCAGATTTATCTTGATATGAGAAAAAAATTATTACAATAAGAACAATTGATCACTGTAACAACCTCCCCAGGGACATATTGGAGTCTCCATCACTGGAGGTTTTCAGGACATGAGTGGACAGAATGCTAGATAATACCATCCAGGCTCCCTTTTTCAGTAATGGTTGGACCAGATTCCTTTCTTTGGAAACAAGTGACACTGTGCCAAGAGGGCACTGAAAGAATTCAATATTCTGCAGTTCTGCAGTCAGCAAAAAGGAGATGCAGGAGAGTGAGAGAGAAAAAAAAAAAAAAAAAAAAAGGAAAAAAAAAAAGGAATTAATTGAATTAATAAGAGGAGTTCTATTTAAAGGAAGAAAAAGAACTGCTCCTTTGGAGACAAGTATAGTATTCTGAAAACAGGCAATCATTTCAGAAACTAAAATGTTGCAGGGAACTTTTTGGTTCAGACAGACTGTAGATGATTGTCACAAATGTCATCAGAGGTCAGCAATAAGCCTTCCTGAAAAGGAACACCCCTCTCTTGTTGGGGGCATGGACCATGAATATTCAATATTCCAAGCAGCATCTACAATACAAGCTTTATCCACAGCAAAACATAAGCACAAGTACTACTCAAGACCACAAAGCCTTTAACATAGTGGGATTTTATGCATATTTCTCCAAAAGTGTGGCTTTTTTCTATGTATAACCAATAACACTAGAAGATTTTTGATCCACAGCTCAAACAAGATATGCTCAGAAATCTATCTACTAACTCTTGTACAGTAAAATTTTATTTAAATGGAATTTTTAATTTAATTCCCTGTAGATGGTATTTAGATATTTCTGCATAAGTTATTATTTACTCACATCTTTGCTTTTTACTCCCTTCTGCCATTTAGAAATATTGACAAATTTCTTTAGTATCCACTCACTCATCTCTTTAGCAGAGCTCCAGAAAGACCATTAGGGCACATAGAAATGCTTGAGAGAAGTATTTCCTTGGGGAAAAAAAGGAAAAGGAAAAGGAAAAGGAAAAGGAAAAGGAAAAGGAAAAGGAAAAGGAAAAGGAAAAGGAAAAGGAAAAGGAAAAGATTATGAGGGAGAGCAGGGAAAGAAAGGGAAAGGCAAAGGATGTGGAGAAAGAAATATATAATCAGCTCTTACTTTGTTTGCACCCAAAAGCCAAAATCACCCTTTAAACATTCTGCCTGAGTGGGCATGGAGGCAGTCTTTGAGAGAGAAAATTTGCTTCATTTGCACAGCATGGATTGGCAACAGACTCATTTCACTACTGCAACAGCATCTGAGAGGTCAGAGCAGCTCCCTGTGCTAGCTATCAAAGCAAAAAGACGTCCCCCTACAGACTATGCCCCAAAGCTTGCATAGCACACACCATGCAAGAAAAGGCCCAAGGCTAATAACTGTGTTCTATATTTATCCCTGTGGTCTTATGCTTTGCTCTGTCACCCTAAGAAAGCCATGTAAAGCCCTGCGACTCAGATATAGCTGCCTGATAAAGCTCCCTGCTGTTATCTCTCACTTCTAGAAGCATGCTGTTTTTTTGGTATATAGTAGCTCTGGCTACACAAGGCAGACTCCCATGAACAGAGCAAAATCTACAGGCTCCTATCCTTCTCCTTCATTTGCTATGTCCTTCACAATCTGCTTTAAAAGCAGCATCTCTTCAATAAGGAGAACTGAGTAATTAAATCCAGTTAAAAAAGTTTGTTTGGAAATTATTGCTTCTGGTGCCCATGTAGAGTCACATAAATCTACTTTCAGACCTGGCCCTTAGGTAAAATCTGTGCCTGAATATCTTGACTGATCCCCTAACAAGAAGATAAGATATAGTTTGTTACCGGATTAAGGCTTTTTAACTGACAAGGAATTTAAGAAGACACCTTATCCTCTACTTTCCCTACAGGAACTCAGATAAATGCCCCTCTCCATTAATTTCATTCATTTAAGAAAGAAAAAGGTGTGACAAACATGTGACAGGGACTCTTGCATGTAACAAAAAGTCATTTAGAGAAAGCTATGGCAATCAGATGTTTCTGCGTTTTAGTATCAAGGTGAATTCCTGGCCTGCTCCAGATAGAGTGCAAATCCTTACCACCCTCACTTAAGCAATGTAATACCAGCTCAAGGAAAGAGAATGAATATTTTTCTTAAACCCTTTAATGTTCTCTCTCTCTCTCAAAACATGATTGAATGGGCAAACAGACAGGCAACAAATACCAGAACCACATCTCTTAGCAGCAGGATGGACACTCTTTAACAATGTCCATTCAGGTCTGCTGATGGATCAAACCTGCCCACCACAGAAAAACAGGACATCAGCAAGCATCCAACTTCTGTTAGTTACAGCAACAACTTTTAATTTTTCTTTAGAATAACCAGACATTTGTCTCAAGGTACATGTTTTTCATCATGCAGAAGTTCTTTTTAATCAACATCCTCAATTAAATTCTCATTTACTTACTGCTCATTTATGCAACTGGAAAACTTGACCACTTAGTTCCATCTTAAGCTGGTCCTTCAGCATGATTGGCTGGATTATTTCTGTGAGACTAGTTTCTGCCTACACAGACTTCCCCAGGTAGTTCTTCCAAAGCCCAGGCCACTGCTTACCTCCTCTGGGGTGATGGGATGATTGCCTAGTCCCAAAATCATCACAGCGAAGCTCCAGCTTTGGGCATCATACACTGCTGGTCTCCTTGTCCCATACCTCATGGCCCTTTTCACAGGTAATTTTGGTGTAGTAACTGAGCTTATAGCATCTTAGCCCACTGAACTCAGGAGTTTCTAGAATTGTGGCACCTTTTTTTGGGGAGTATGGGATTTCATACTTCCCAAAAATTGTACTTTCATACATTTCATCTAGATGTTGATCCCTGGAATTCCATACTACAGATTTCATGTTAGGATAAATGAAGATAAGAAAGAAGTTGAATATTGGCACTGCATATCAAGGTTCTAAAAAAACAGGAACTGGTAGAGGTGAGACTGAACAGGTGAAATACCAGGAATCTTGGGTGTATAAAGTTCAGCCTTGAAGTGCCTTCAGTGCTACCTTAGATCTGTTGTAGGCCAGGGCTAGTGGTAATGTTCACAACAAGAGGCGCAGCAGAGTGCCTTCAGCAGAATGAGTGCTGTGAATAAAAACACCGATTTTAAAAAAAAATTTTGTGGGCAGTTGTTTACACATTTAAATAGTATGACACTAGTTGAAGTACTGCAATCTTGGGTTACATGTTATTTGATAGAAAAAATTACAATTTGTTGAAGCTGCTGCTTTTGCAATGAATTTTAAATTAACATGTGATTAATGCCAAGGAATTGTAGCACTTAAACATTTACTATTTACAGTGTCTTTAGTAAATTAATCACAGTTATATTGATGTACCCAGTCACTGAATGATGCCAGTAAGTACAACCCTCACTTGATTAGCCTCCGTTACTGGAACAGGTTTTCGTTTCAATCATATGACTGTCATGGAGGGAGCCATTAACAATAGATTTAATTTTTTTCACATTATTTGCATTAGTTTTCTTTAAAATATGTTGAATGCAATTAATTTTCCTCTTATTTCTGTGAGTTTATCTGTTGAGCTATTAAAAACAGAGAATTATAAAAACAATAAGAATTATGTATTTTCCTCCTCTTCTTCTAACCAAGTGATTTTTAAATTAGATTTCCCTGTCATAATAATAATAAAAAACAAACAAACAAAAACAAACAAAATACCCACCACAGGCAACAGAGACAACAATTTCTGGAATAAAAATGCAAGATTTAAACTATTTTACTAGTTTTAAAAGTATCAGGAATTAAAATCAGCTTATTCTGCTCTTACCTATACTGAACATTATTCCTCAGATTCCCCTTAAAATCTATGATAAAAATGTTCTTACTGAATTCAGTGTTAAACATAGAAATCATAGAAATTAATTCACCTGTAAGGATATCTTAAAAGTTAAAAAAGATTTATGTTCCAAAATGGAAAAAATATTCACATGACAGTCTTAACTTCTGAAAAACACATCCTTTAGTATTCTGAATTGCTATGTACCTGTAAGTTTCCTTTGATGGAAAATGAAAATCCTAAAAGCAATTCAAACTACATTTGTAACCAAATTTCTGTTAGAACCATCCGCTTTTAAACGTTGTTCATACTCATGAAGACTTGCAGACATCCCAAAAAAGACAAACTGCAGGGTTGTAGGATTCTTAAGACCCTATATTTTAGCCATAAAACACAAAATTATGTTAGAAATCTGCAGAACAGGTCAGACTTCGCAAAACCCACGGAGATCAATATCTGGAGGCCCATCATTAACACAGCTACAGTCTTAATCCTCCAGACCAACAACTCATGTTGAACTCTTTCCATCAAGGTGCTAAGGCATTTAATCAAGAAATCACAAACATCACTCATGAAACCTGCATGTCAAATTACTTCAAAATAATCAATCTCACTTCTCTACAAGCTGCATTTACAATGGCCATGTCCTGCCCCAGACAGGTTGCTACATTTCCTTTCCTTCTCCACAGCTTGCCAGGGCCTTGCATTTCAGCTGCTATTTATAGCTACAACTTCTCTCTTTTCGCCTTAAGGAAGCTGCAAGTTCTTCGATAGTTAATGAAAATCAATCAGGCAATCAGACTGTTACCTCTTTCTTGTACATAGAAAGCAGTTCTTCAGCTAAAAAGGCAAAAAAAAAAAAAAAAAAAGAAAAAAAAAAGAAAAAAGGGGGAAAACAAATCTGCCAGCTCTTAAAACCAAAAGCCTGGAAAAATCAAATTCTAATTATAATTTAATCTCCTTCCAAAGTGTAAAAGTAGATGCCTCAAAGCACCAACCCCTTAGTAAGAGTAAAGAGTTTCTACAAAAAATACAGTACACACTCAAATTTGTTCTTGCTCTTAATGTTGAATTTAAAGCAGGATTAGGCCTGTGTATACTACTGAGGTTAACTATGGTGTGTTTTGATATTGCTTCTCATTCTGAGTAATTTCACGAGATGAACATAAGAAGTTTATTTAATTTCCTATTCCTCCTTTGAGTTTTTGGACTTTAGGCATTCCTCTTCCTAAGGCTGTTTGCCCTCCAAAGAATAATTGATTCTGGATCCCACCGTTCCAAAACAGCAAGGAGAAAGCTAGAGAAAGGACTTAGAAGAAAAATCCGAAAGTGAGTTAGCCACAATAACAAACCAAATGTATTAGTGGATGAAGGCTGCCTCATTCCATGTGTCTGTCTCCTCCTCATCAAGACACTGAAATGATTGAGCATGGTACTGCCTTAAAAGCAAAAGACACAACTGAGTTAGCCAAATAAAGTTTTCTTTATTTCTCCACGCTACTGATTTCTCTGGAATTTTCTATATGGCAGCAGTACCTACGGCGACAGAGCCTCTCTAGTTTTCTGACCATTTTGTGCCTAGTGCTGCATATTAAAAAAGGGGAAAGGCAAGGGGCTATGTGATTAAAATCAAAATACTTTTATTCACCTCAGAAATATTGCCATTTCTTTCTTTTGATGCCTCAGTTTAAAGGAAGGAAAAAGACAAGTGGGTGCCTGCTGTTGCACTGCTTTTGTTATCACCACAGTAGCTGCCATAATTGCACTTTCAACGTCTGTGTCTGCCTCCACCGCTGAGACTGTTACTAAAATAATTATTGCAGCATTGACTTTTCTAGCCTTTTTCTAAGCCTTGTATGTGACATGCATTTAAAGTGTTATACTCTACCTGCTTCCAGGCAAGACCAGGCACTTTACTTGCAGGGAAGTAACAGGCCCAAGAGAGCTCTTGATTCCTCGCAACATTTCCAGCTTGAGTGAGGAGCAAAGCAGGGCACAGTCATGACCTGTGCACTTGTCTTCTTCACTGCTTATCAGCTGGGTAGGGCACAGCTGGGTTAACACATTCAGTCACTGGTTACTGCTGGTGGCATCAGAGAAACCCCTGCGCAAGGGAGAGCCAAGGGATTACTATTGGGTACACCACTAGGCACGTGAAGAACTGCTGGGTGGAACTCAGTGCTAGCTCTTGTTGCTTAGGTTACATAATGCCAAAGGTCTGTTTGGGCCCCTAATGTGCAGAAATACAAATTGCATTAGTTAATGACAAAGTGGGAAATCAAAACACTTTAAACATCTCCAGCTTTCTCTGTTTCCTCAGTACATGAATTATTTCATCTGTGTACCAGACAGCAGAAGCTTTGGGTATATGACCTAAGAAAAATCTGAAGTTGCATTTAACTCTGCAAGAGTTAAACAAGAGATCCCTAATCCTCTGTTAGGAACCTTCATTAAATAAAGAGGCATAGCTCCCATTTAGAATATAAATTATATTCACTCTTCCAAAATTCACACGCTAGACTTCTACTTCGTCCAGCACATCTAGATGTGGAACCTTAAGTCCTTGGTTTAGTGGTGAACTTGCCTTGAATCAATGATCTCACTGCCTTTTCCAGCCTAAATGATGTTATGTCTCTATGGTCCTAGAAACTAATTCACAGACAAGAGAGAGTAAACTGTAAAACAAGGTCATCTTTTTCTGCTTTGCCTTAATGGATCTAATAGTTAGAGAACCCATGAAAGATAACAGCTTTGTTAATATTATCCCATAAAGGATAATCATAATTTTGTGCCATTTTACTGTCCAGAGGTACCAGTTGATTAACTGAGAAAATTAAAGAAATTAACAGTTTGATCTGAAAATAAATTAAAAAGCCTACTAATTTGTTAATGTTTTGATGCTTGCTTAGAATGAAAATCAAATTACACAGGCAACTTGAAATGTTTTGAAAACTAAAGCTTTTTCACTTGGTATCTAAATGAGTAACATATAAATAACATGAATACACTTGAATATTTGTGTGGGTCAGTTTTTACCTCAGGCCACAAAATTAATAGTGTAATTCTGAGACTGGGACACTAGTTTGACTCTTGTAGTGAAGAGACCAGAGGGTTTTTGTTTGCCTGTTTGGCTGGGGGTTTTTTGCCAAATCAAGTTAAGCAGAGCAAAGAAAAGGCTTTTCTTTTTCCTAGAAAACGGAAATACAGAGCATGCCATGAAATGGATTATATGTCAATGGCACATAAAAAATCTACCTACTGAGAGAGCAGTACATCTGTAGAGGTCATCATACACAGCTGACATGTGCTAAGAAGCAATAACCGTTGTAAGTGATGTTACTTGGGAGATCATTTATTGTATTTTACAGAAGGACAGCTAGCAGTAAAGACATGTAACCACTTTTCTTCACCTCTTCAGGCAGAGCTCTTTTACTAACTTGCTCCAATAGGGAGTGAATAGTTGTTCAGACTGAGGGATTCACAAGTCATGGTACATTTGGCTTAAGAACTCCTAGTTTAATATTTGAATATATGAATATTTATAGCAAAGAACACAAAGTACATGGGGAAATGACAACTTATTCCAAACTTCTCTGTACATCTTACTTCCTTTTCTTTTTTTTACCCAGGCATTACAAGAGCCTATTAAGAGTTTGACATACCTTGTTTCTTTTAGTGCTGCCCAGGATTTTTAAGAGACACCTCATTACTCATCAATTTCTGGGACGTGAACACTCACTTGATCAATGTCAAATAATAAAGGTTGCCATAGTTCTGTCTCAGCTGACATGAAAATAACTAATGATTTCATTTACAAAATAGATTAAAAGCAGTGATAATCAGTGACAGCTCATTCTGTAGTGGCATCTGTACTGATGCATTTCTGGACACGAGACAATTTTGTTTTACTAAATGGAGTTTAAAGAGATTGACATGATCCTGTTTCCTTTAGGCACCTTCCAGGGAGCTCCTTCTAACACTGTTAGTATAATATCAAGCCCAATACTGTTCTCATAATGAAATGTTATTAATACTATGCATTTCAGTGGTAGATTACCATGAGGTATCTATCTAAAGGGCTTATTTCAGATTCAATTTTATTTTCCATTTATAATATTAATATAAAACATATCTGGAAGGTTTTCTTTATCTTGAAACTGATTGCATCCTTCGTACCTTCTGAGTATGAAATCACACAACTTCAGAGAGAAGCACAGCTCTGTGTCAGGTGTAGAGCATTGGGATGTGACTGAGAGCCACATGTATAGTGGGACCCATGTGAAAATGAAATTAATCTGTGGAAATTAGTTCAAATGGTGCCTAGACATTTGAAACGTCTAAGGTTAAGAGTAGCAAATGCATAGGTTAAGATCCCAGCAATTAAATGAGATACTCACACAGATCACAGTATTCTGATTCTAATGTATTGCAGCCTCGGATCTGACCTGCTTCAGCCATCATGAGCATGAGTCAGTGGATTGTCTGGGCACAAGCTAGGAGTTCTACTGTACAACACTGCAATATTAAATGGATTTCTCTTGGCTGCTCTTCAGAAATAAATGAAAATTTGAGACGTATTATAACTTGAAAAAAAGAGTCAATTTAATAATGATAAGAACCGTTCCCTTATGTTGAGTGTCTAAAAAAAGACTAAAAAAAGAGAGCAAGTCATCTTGCAATCAATTTTTAGATAAATTTTGCTATTTTAAAGACCTTGACATTCACAATAACTCTTACAAAAGAAAAAAAAAAAGAAAAATAGAAATCATACACTACATAATACAATAATAGAATCCAATCCCCAGCAATTTTACTAATTGAGGGTCATCTATTTAGATATGGATGTTGACACACATTATTATAGGCTTATCCATTGGACCCAAAACAACTTAAATTGTCATAAGTTCCTTGGTAGAATGCTATTTAGCAAGAGAAGTCCAGTACTTGATGTTTAATATTCAGTATATCAGAAATAACCAAGGGTATCTAACAGATAAATCATGGCTAGTTACAGCAGACTTTGGTGGATAGACACTTATGAATTTTAAGCAACGATCAGCTAGATGCAATTTAAAACATGTGAGTCTTTGAACATTTGCCTTTTAACTTACTGCAAGTAAGTCAGGATGCATCCACTTAGTTTCCATATGTGCCTGCTGTTATCACTGCAGCAGAGCTATGCAGCAGAGGAAAGGCTAGCAGACAGGCTACGGGCAACCTACAACAGCTGAGAACATTTTCCAGTTTCTGATCAGAGCTGAAACTCAGGAGCAGTCCCAGGTCTGCATCAGAACCGTGTAGACTGCAAACCTGATCTTTGACATTAGCAGGAGAAAGCACCCAGCACACTGTGACTCAGTCTGAGCTGGCTTCTTGTAGCAGCTGTACAAGGGCCAGTGGCCACTGCCCGACCTGTTCTAGTCTGAGTGACGGGAAACCGTATGTTTTTAAGACCTGAGAGCCCCAAGGAATCTGTGTGCAATGAACAACAGTCATCTGGGGCAACACAGCTGGGAGAGGCTGGGGGCAACTTTCAAACATCAGCTGGGAAGAAACAAGAAAGAAGAAAAAACTGTGTTAAGAAAATGTATTTAAAAAACCCATGTGGACCATACAGCCAGGGGAAAGAGGCTCCATGCTGATGGCCTTCACAGACCTAGAGAAGGCTCTGGAATGCCCTTGTTTTACTGAAAGTAAATCTAAGAACTATTCTGACACAACTGTTTTTTCTCCAAAGATATCAGAAGAAACGAGCGTGAGCCATTCAGAGCATTGGGGATTACAAGATGCAGCACTGCAGGATATGCACATCAAGAGATAAGCCTGAAAACAGCCAGACTGGCTGAAAGAAAGAATTCACTCCACATAAAGCTCTACCTGCCCTTGTTAACTAACTTTTTTGGCAAACAGCTCCCCGTAATTACATTGAAAGAGGTATGCAGATAAGTCTCACTTTCTCTACCAGGCAGCAGCACAAACAGCTGGTCCAAGGTCACACAGAAAGGATGAACTGAACCCACGCCTTTCAAGTCCTGTATAATCATATATCATTTAATGAACTTAACTGTCATGACATCACTATTCATCTTTCACTGATGCTACAGCTGCTGTTCTGAGGTGCTAGTTATCACCTTCTGAAAATTTCCCACTTTTTTCTTCCTCTAGTTGAATACCACTCTGGCAGTAAAACTCATCTAAACATGTAGTAAGGACAAGGGAGAATAGCTTCAAACTGAGAGTAAGTTTATATTACATATCAGGAAGAAATTATTTACTGTGAGGGTGATGGGGTACTGAAAGAGGTTGCCCAGGGAGGATACCCCATGCCCAAAAATGTTCAAGGCCAGGTTGGATGGGGCTCTCAGCAATCTGGTCTAGTGGAAGGTGTCCCTGACCATGGAAAGAGGGTTGGAATGAGATGAGCTTTAAGGTCCCTTCCAGCCTAAGCCACTTCATGATGCTTTGACAGGTTGGATCTACTTGACTTAATGGGGACTGCTGTCTCTTCATATAACTAAAATAAACTTAGTTTTACTTAAGGGTTACATTGGAAATCTCTGATGTATATGGAGGAATCATGATCATGTGACAGAAGACATATTTTGAAGGATATTTAGGACAGGAAAATTTGCATTGCTTTAGCTTGTTACCTCTGGTCCTTGTCAATTACTTTACAATACAGAAAGACATGAGAGCAATCTTGTAATAGGTGCTGCCCCTGGTGTTATGCAGCTACATCATATCACTTGCTTTTCTAAAAATGAGATACTCAGTCCAGCATCCTGAGTGATGCTCCTTGGTGTGAGAGAAAGGTTTCTGAGCAGTTTAAACTTCAACACATCTCTAAGAGACAGCTAACTTCACCTCCTCTTGTGAAGTCTGCATAGGTAACAGGTCCTCTTCCACAGGATAAATCATCATTAGCTTTTTATAAGGTCTTCCAAACAATTTGGGCTGAGATTCCTTATCAAAACACACTTTGCTCACATTTCTGGCAATGGCAATTCCTGAAACAAGAGAACTTTTAAGCAAAAGTCCCTGAGCAATGTGAGCTTTTGAAGTGTTCTGCAAAGGTCAGAAAATAATTTCCCCCTCTTCTCAGGAGTGGATGTACTTGAACTTACTGTAAAATTGGCATGCTCCCGACTCCTGATTCTGCTTCCACTAAGGTGAAAATTCCCCCACCCAACAAAGCTGTAGTGAATTGTACACATCAAGAACACATGGCATGTGAAATGAAGACAGGGGAGAGGGATGAGCAAAGACTGAAGTTTGATTGTTGACATTAACGTATAAATATAGGGCATACAGTGAGAAAGTGTCTGTATATCATGAACTGCTTGCCTTTTGTTTCTCTGGCTATTATAGCCAGTCACAAGAAATCATAGCAACTGCAAACCTACTATAGGGGGAGAAGCTGACAACTTTCTATGATGTCTCAGAGACAAAATGCTTATATGTATGAAACAAAGATTCAACAATGCTAACAACTGAGAGTACTAACACTGAATTAAAATTTGTATGAAAAGTTTTTTCACATGGGTACACATCGTGACATGGGGAATCTAGATGTAGTGAGGGCTTTTAAGTCACATACAGTCTTTTTCTAGTAAAGTAAAAATTGGATGTAGCTACATAAATACTTTTCACACCTTCCCAGATAACAAGTTTCACATATTGTCTCTACCACACATATAACCCCACTCAGCATCAAGAATGAAAACAGAGTGAAGAGAATTAAATGAGAACATTGTGTCAAAGGGGGACTGCAGTAATAGTAAGTAATTTCCTTTGGAATTCGCACCTACTTGAATGTGTAATTTTACACAGATGGAAGTTTGCTGAAGTTTTATAAAGAACATCTCCATAGCAGTGATCTCATGAGGAACAAAAGAAACACAGTGTGATTTACATGTACGGAAATTAAATCACCAAAACACTGAGCAATAAAAATTTCCATAAGCAGTGGGATAGTATAGATATTTTACCATTCCTAACTTTTTTGCATGCTATTTTCAATCTTCTGATCTTTCTCATTTAAACACTTCACATGGACAAGACATATACCAATGAGAACAAGGGCACTGCAGAAGAGAGGACTTGGTTGTCTTTGTCCTTGTTTCCTGAGGTGACATCCCTTTATTCTAAAGTTCATACCTGATTCATTCTGATCACCATTTAAGAAAGAGCTTAGCTTTAAGCACATGCTTGAGTAATACTGAATTTGCCAAATTGAATTTATTTGGTCCTAAACAGAGATGATTTCCCACCTCTAGTCTCAAGTCTCTAAAGTAACAAACAGCTCACAGAAGTCTGTCCATACCTAAGTCACGCACTGCTCAAACCACAAAGCTCAAGTGACAGCATTGTAGAAATACAGGTTCATATTCCATAGGGAGAAATTTTTTTTTTTTCTTTCTATTTTATCACCAGTACCTAAAACTGACTGAACTTACCAAAGGCTTTGTGAAGCTAACCTTCTACGAACTACCCCCATCTCATATAGTTAGTTCTCTTTCAACGAGCTGATACTACAGTTTCACTACTAGAAACAAGAAAACAAAGACAAAACTGCCCAAAACATGGCTTGGCTATTATGTTTCAATTATTTTTCCATACTGTTTCTTTAGAAAACGTTCAGGGAATTTTACATTTTGATGAATGCACTTTCATCCTAGAAGAAAGAGGGGCAAGCAATGAATGACAAAAATAATTGTATTTCAAATTTGTAATTCCAACTATGAAATCAATATAGAGGATACTAACATAGAGGGGAAAAAACCCACTATTTTTCCTGAAATGATTCCTGAAGGTACAATATTCAGTTCTTGTTGATGCACAAAAAAAGTCTTTCCTTCAGACCTGACCCCCTCCACTTACTTAAATATTTGTTTTAGATTCTTCAAAGCCATGCATGTTCACTTATGTTGCTATGCTACCAGTGTAATACACAGGGTTACCAAGGCAACAGGTAATAACCCTGTGTGTATGTGTAACATGTCAATAATATCAACACTCTGAGCATCGTGTTAATATATAAACTATCAACTTACCTGGAAAAAATCTAGTTTTAGACTATTATTCAGTTTTTCAAGCGTCAAATACTTTATGTTCAGATGTTTTGGTAATCCATTGATAATGAATTATTTAATTTTACAATTTTGCCATTGCAAATTGTCTGTGCCATTTTTGGGCTATAACTAGATATGTTTCAGTAAGTGCTGATCTCAGTACTAGAAAACCAAGATATCAGTTCACAGTGAAAATTATTCCTGGAAGTGCTGAGTGAGGAGCAGTTTTTGTATTAACCAGTGATTTATGGCATCCATTGAAGAATTTTTAGTCCCTGTAATCCACATTTTGGAGAGAAGAAAGCAAGCTATTAGTTTCACTATTATCTCTTTGAGCCATTACAGTGCTCTGGACAAACGTCTGCTAAAAGAAATTTCAAAAAGGCATGCATTTTCAAAAAGGTGCCCACCAAAGCTGTTTGGTCAGTCCCCTCCTCATCTGGGCAGGGGAGAAAAAATATAACAAATGGTTCATGGGTCGGTATAAGGGCAGGGAGAATTACATATTGATTATGGTCATGGGAAAAACAGACTTCATTACCAATCAAATCAGAGTAGAATAATGATGAACAAACCCAAGTCTTAATAACTCTTCCCCCACTTCTTCCTTCTTCCCAGGTCAAACATCTCTACCTCTCTCTGTCAGAGGCACAGGGCTTAGGGAAATTACTGCAGCTCCCTTTCAACATAATCTTGTCATCTTGATCATCTACTGTAACCTCACTAAACACATTTTTCCAGGTATATGAAAACATGTCATGTATGGCAACAACCAGGTCTTGTACAATTTTGGCTTGCACTCCTGGAAATAAACTTCTTGAAATAATAGCGAAGTTCTGAGCCTTGAACAAGTAGAAATGTGGGAGTGACATAACAGCATGAACACATAGATCTGTACATGCATCCTTATCTCCTGTGGAATAATGAATTTCTTTTCCATGGTTAAGAATGAAAGGTCAACTGTCAACTTTGTACAACTATAAAATGACTGCCTGAGTCTCCAGGGAGATTCAGCAAATATGGGGCAATCAGGGATGAGAGAACAGTGTGAAAACACCTTCCTTCTCAAGGCAAACACATGAGGAGAGGCTTATGAAGGCCCATCAATTTGGCAGGCTCTCAGTACAAGAAGTTTTAAGGTAATGACTAGGGAATTACTGGCAGATCTTTCAGAACTGCAGAATTAAATGGGAATGGAGAAAGAATTTGATGACAGTATAGAAAAATAAAATCTATAAATGTTCTAAACCAGATGTTCATTCATTTACAGAAGGGGCACATTTTCCACTCCTTTAATTTATTACAAGTCTCCTTAGTAATATTTTTGAAAAGAGGAAAGGTGTCTGACTTGATCATAAGCATCTCCAAGAAGTGACTTTTATTTGTCATTGCAGATTTGGGTTATTTACACATTTCATTACATACTGAAAATAAAGAATGCACTACCAGGACAGAATTGTAGCATAAATGGCTGTTTGGAAAAACAGAAATTCCAGGGAGAAAAATAAATACTCAGGATATCTCTGAATGATGAACTATGTGTTCAATTCTTAATTATACTGAAAGATATCTGAAAACTCATCTACCTTGCATCTATAAATTTCAGAATTGCCTTCAAAAATATTTGCCCAGGCTCTAAAATATTCCAGTTGACAAAGGCATTAAATAAATCACCATCTAGAACTTAGTTCTTGATCCATCTGCTCCAGGAACAAGGTTTGAGACAGCTGCAAATTCTGCTCATAGACGATCTATGCCCTCTTATTTTTGAGACTGCTTTTCACATACCTGAGAAACATACAGATGTCTAAATGATGGCAAAAATAGCAGATCAACAGAAAAAGGCTGTTGTCAGCTCTGACAAAAATTACCTCAAATTTTGAAGATTCTGTCTGGCAGAAGCGTAAGTGAATAATGTTTCATTCATTAGCACTACATTCATCAAGTAATTTAAATGCCACAGGTGGGCTCAGTGCTTTCCAACACATACGTGAAAAATCAGTGAGTCTCCACAGAAACAAGCAAGAATTAGACTATGCAATTTTACCTTCTAGATCAATTTTTGGGTGTTATATATAAATAGAAGGAAAGGAAGCTCTTTATAATTGTGAAGTAAAATGATTATTATAATCAACATATCCAGTGGACGTGACATTAACAAGAAGAATATCTTAGAGAGTTTGTTTATAATTTAAATAAACCCAGTGTTGCTTTAAAGTAACCAGGTGGCAATCCTCAAGCTGTGCTGCAGACACCATAGAATTCACAACAAAAACAAGGATGTGTTTTTGACACAATTCCCCAGCTTTGGATCCCATTTCAGTTCAGCAAGCACAGAACAATTTCAGAATGAATTAGCAGTGCCTGCATGCATTCTTGAGTTAAAAAAAGAAAATTATCAAGAGGACAGAGTTTTAACAGCTTTATGCAGGTTGACAGTAGCCAGTGAATTTCTGGAGCAAATTGCTACAATTTCCACTTAGTTTTGTTGATGTGCTATTCCACAGCCTTTTGACTTTTACAGACTTTCTCTGCTAAAACGATACAGGTGTTTAACCACAGGTAGTGAGCTCCAAAATGCTCTACCTTATGAAAGGGGTAATTATCTTTTGATCAGTGAGTGAACACAGGCATAACTTAAGAAATTAAGTTAAAAATTCATCTAAGTTATGGGATTAACTAGGTGGAAATATCTTAAACCTTCCACACTCTAATTAATTTTAAAGTAACTGGATGAAAAGATGTAGAACCAGTAAGTCCATTTTTGCATTAACAAAAGTGCACCAAGTTTTAAATTCCCTTTGCCTTACTCCCCCTGCCTTTAAACTCCTCTTGCAGTTTCAGAAAATCCTTTTGAAACAATAGATGTGCTTCCAGCTGTTCTAAGGTAATATTTGCCTATTCTTTACACCAAGGCATCAAATTTGAAAATATTTTTATTTCAATTTACCTAGAAGCTCTCCTGTTGGGCTTTTTTTCCAAAAGCCATGCTGTTCCTCACAATACAGAGGACCTAAGCAGGATAGTATATTAGTATATTAAACAGCATCAAGACATTTGGCCACAATTACCCACTTTATTTAATTGTTAACATATTCCTGGGAATTATTTTGGCCCATGAAAATGCTTGGGCACGGTTCAAGGAAAAGCAGATCTGGTGGTTCTTCCAACACCCAATTTGGACTATGCTATCCTGCTTTGAAGCAGAGAGAAAAAATAGTGCTAACTACCTGCAGGGCTAAGGAACAGTCACAAAATAAAATTAGTCACAAAACTTACATGCCTTGATATAAAAATCCAGTCTTCCCTACACAGCAGGGGAGTCCCCAGGGAACTGAGACTGTCTTTCAGCAAACAATCAAGACAAGCAAAAGAACTGCAAAACTCAGAAACTCACATCCTACAGCAGCCTTCAATTCCCAAAAAACAAAAACAAAAACAAAAACAAAAAAAAAAAAAAAAAAAAAAAAAAAAAACTGAAAAAAAATTAAAAAAAAAGAAAAAACCAAAAAAACCAAAAAAAACCAAAAAAAACCAAATCCCTATCACCTAGTGATTGGAAAGTCAACTTGAGGTGCTCTTTGCATCCTGAAACAGCTGCTGGGAAATTCTGCAGCCCCAGGAGGCAAAAAGTACAAAGAGTACTATGAGTACAAAGGGACACCTGGCCTTGGGCAGGATTTCTGATCCCCCTCAAACCTCCTCTTAGAAAAATAAGCAAATCCCAACAGATTATTCAAGTAAAGAAGGTTTTCCTTTAAGCCCATTCTACCATGCCAAAAAGAATATCAAGAAGACATTTAGAAAAGAAATGTGAATCTGACCCAGAATTCTAGTTTTCAGGGCATTTGGTTGAGAGAAAGCAATCCTGAACTTGAGGCTCTTCTGCCTGGACAGCTGATCAGTTACCTTCAAGCTCTTCAGTGATGCAAAACATGGAAGCATTCCCTGTCCCAGGCAATTTTCTGTCACCCACCCCTTTGTGTGATACTTGGGAAGTCCCCTTTCTTCTTCAATCTGGATGACTCAGGCACACAGACTCCTTTCTTCCTCCTGGTTCTTTGATCACAAACATTCCAAATACCATTTCAGGAAAGTAAGACACAAGACATCACTTCTGTCAAGCAAAGAAGGAATTAGGCATGAGGCTATTGTCCCCAAGAGCACCAACACACCAGCCCACCTCGGTGCCAGTTTCTAAGAGCACAAAGCTGACCTATCACCATGACATTTTCTGAAAAATCCTTTTGCCAGGATTTTTCTCCTATTCTAGCTGAGAAGCCTCAGAAAAGAAATGTAAACAATTAACTATCTGATGGCTTTGGAATGTGGTCTGGACATTGTTTACCAACAGGTGCATCTTTGATTGGTTCACGTGAGTTGTTTCTACTTAATAACCAATCAAAGATGCAGCTTTGTCAGACTCAGAGTCACGAGTTTTTGTTATTCATTCCATTCCTCTCCTGTCCTTTCTAGCCTTCTGAAGGATCCTTTTCTCTCTATTCTTTTTAGTATAGTTTTTAGTATATCATTTTAATATAATATATATAATATAATAAATCAGCCTTTTGAAACACGGAGTCAAGATTCTCATCTCTTCCCTCATCCTGGCACCCTCGAACACAGCCATACTGACCCTCACAAGAGTACTCCAGGCTGCACACACAGCCTTTCCATCTCTGTCCTGACAGCCTAAGAGGGTGGGAAAGAGAGGCATAGGAGAGGCACAGCTGAGCAAAGTGGTGCAGCTGTGTATCTGCCTCATGGGGCTGCCCACCTCCAGGAGATGGCTCCCAAGTGGCTCCGTGAGCAAAATCCAGACTCGTTTCAAACTCATCTCTTTCATGCCTTCCTTCACTCTTCTGCTCTTCAGGGATTTGCAAGCTGTAACTGTCTTGCCTTGCACCCCTCTCAGTACATCTCTGTTCTTCATCCCTCACTTAAGCAGTCTCCAACTTTCCTAAAGTTGTAGGAAATCAAAGTATTCCCATGAGGGAGTGGGGTTGGATGGGATGGCAGGTGCCCTGGAACACAGACATGTTGGGTTGGACTACCTAGGGTGGTAAAACAGGGACAAAGCCCTTTGGTGCAGTGAGGATGCAATCTGTGCCTTCAAATGCCTAAAACTCTGCTGCCTGATTGTCCCTCCTCCATTTCATGGTCTTGCATAGGAACAGCATCAGCAATAAGTAATATCTGACCTTGCTGGCAGTGCAAACTACAGAGAGAGCAGCTGAAACAGCTCCATATTTTCACCTCTTTTGCGGACTGTTGAGGTAGTGACAAAAGCTCCCTGGAGGAGAAAGAAAAACCACTTCAGTGGAAACCATATTTTCAAGGTCAGTGACGAAGTTCCAGAATATTATGTTATGAAAACAAAGTGAAAAAGAAAGATGTAGCAATATGTACAATTCACTCTGTGTCAACAAGAGCAAAACTCTTTATTGAAATCTATAACAAGGGGGTCAATAAGCTCTACAAATTGCTACCTACTTTTCATCTGGATGCACCATTTGAAAGTTTCAGAGTGAAGTAGCACCCTGGAAGATGTTCCTAAAAAATTCCCCAAAGCAAGGAGAGAAAAACCTTTCAGCTTAGTTACCTGTTGCATGGCCTGAACTACTGCAACCAGCATGTTTCCTTAAGCATTACCCAAGAAGCAGCCAAGCACTGCACAAGTCTGTGTGCTAGTCACTGTAGTTCTACATGGAACCTGGACTCAACCTTATTTTGAATCTAGAGATCCAGAGAAAAAAATTGCAGTAAGTCACTTCCACAGTGCTATAGATAAGCTTTGATTAGTTTGTCTGTAGGTAACCAGCACAAATAGCACAATACAAGCATGACAGTGATGAACCAGACAAATTATACGTGTTTACATCATGATGCACAAACTTTCATTCTTGTAGAGCATTTTTAAGTATCCTAAGTATGATGCTTAAGAGTATAGAATTTTTTTCCTTAGTGACTTTTTATTGTTGTTCAAAATACAAGAATAATCAGAGATAAAACAAGCATTCAGAGATATTTGAGAACTGCTCCCACCTTCTGAGCCAGAGCTGTGTAATTTGCTTTTCAAGGTACTCTGATCAGATTTCTGAGTTCAGTTTATATGAAACAATAACAGTAAACCAAATACTGTAACTATTTGCTTTGCTGAAAGGGGCTTAAGGTTGCATTTGAGGTTGTAAGAAACACAAAGAGGAAGATAAAGAAAATCGTTTGTGTTTTAAAATAAACCAGGAGTGGTCACAGAGCAATAAATGGCACAAAAAGCAATATGTCAAAAAGGGGACTGAAAAAGAAATGCCAACAGAACCGCACTTACACTAAATGTCCCCTCAGCACAAAGATAAAAAGCAAAGGCTGAACTTGACAAGGCTGAAAATAAGTTTGACAGCCTTAGACAAGAAATGTAAGATGACCTTGGCTACACTGACTTGAGTAAGCAGATGTAGACAGATGGCCAAAAGAAAAAATATCTGAGTACTTTCAAGTAAAAAATATTCCTGGGACTGGAGAGACAATCTTGCTGTTTATAAATGAGGTCTGAAGAGTCAAACTAGATGTTGCAATGTAAAAAATGCCAAACATTCTCTTCAGAAACAATCAAAAATATCACAGTGTAAACACAAAAATATCTGGCACTGGGTAGAAGATATCCAATCACAATAACAGCAATTCAGATGAAACAAAAAGAAATAGAGCACATGTTCCTTGCCCTTCCTTGGTGCAATAGTAAAGAGGATATATTTGGATGATAGTGGGAATTTTCTCATGTATCTCTATCTGCAGTTGAATTAATGCAGAAAAAAGCATTAATCTTTCTATTAATGCTATCACTTAATAACATCCAAAGTCATTATGTATTAAATTTTAGAAAAAGAAACTGATCCAGAATAAAGTAGATTAATTGTTAGCAATTTGGATTGAAGGGGAAGGGTCGTACTCTTGGATCCCTATTCTAGATATCCTCAGCTAAAAGGTACATGAACTGTTTGGTCGAATCTCCCCATAAAATTTTCTTAGGCCTCGCCTTGCAATGGTCTCACTCGATGGTTTTGTTAAGGAGCGCTGTAAGCCGTGCTCTCTTTGGAAGCTGCAGGCGCACTCGAGTGCTCCTTCTGTGCGTGTTTCCCTGCTACGCCAGCAACACGCTCATCACCAAGTCTGTTTGGGTTTCAAAGACCCTCAGTGGCAGAGCCTTTCATGTACCCCAGGTTTTCTGAAGATATTTAGATCAGCTTCAAGACAGATGGAGGTACAAACATTATCCCACTGCCCACAGGTGTGCAGGTTTCAAATAAATTTGAAATCATGACTTCTATTTTTCTCCTGTCTATCAAAAACTGCAGAGGGCTTTTTGTGCTGGAGAAATATTTCACTTATGTCTTTCATTTATTAATTAGCAATCTGCAAATATGAGAGGATAATTTTTGATATTTTGGTTTGCAGAACTTCTCTCTACAGTAGTGAGCCCTCACAATTAATCATTCATTATACTCTGCTCATTCAGAGTCTGTGGATGATGTGCCATTATAGTTGAGGTTTTCTTTCCTCAAGAGTGACTTGCATTGCTAAAAATATGCAGGAGGAAAACAAAATTAATTGATATTTCATTCTGCATGTTGTGCTTGTTATTTTGGAAAAAGAATTACTTCAGGAGTTGCATAGTGTGCAATTATCTTAAACTTAATAAAAGCCCAACAGCACCTCAGAAATAATTTTACTTTTTCTTTCTTAAAAACACCAGAGAATTTGTTTCAGGTTGCCCCAGAAGATATCAAATTACTTTTCAGTAGAAGACCATAACTGACTTTTAGACTGGCTTTTTCCTTAGATTTACTTCAATCCAAATTCTCATCATTCACATCATTCTTACATATCAAATACATCATCAGTCCACTGTTTTATTTCTACAGTTCTGTATTAAAACTACTTTCAATGTGTTTTCCATTTAAAAAGCTATTTTTCATGGTCTTAGTAAGCCTTCAAATGTATTTTGCATTATAATTCTAGAACTATACATTAATCATTGTTGAAATTATTATGGCCAACTACAATTTTCTAATTCTAAGTGCTGTGAAAATTCATAACCTGCATATGACTAAAAGAAAATAATGTCTTCATACACCAAACTGCTGAAGGGTTCTTGCCAACATTCTTCACAGCCTTACCAGATGGTATGTTCTAATTTCTGTTACAGAAAAATGCCCTTAAGAACTTTAAAGCACCTGGGTAAGGATTACTAGAATGTAGTGTTGGTAGCATGGTAAATGACCTTTGCTTTTCCCATAGCTTTTAAGACTGTGGAAAATTAATTAGGGTACAAATGCATGCCTGCACCAGCAAACAGTGAGGGTGAGGACTAGTGGTAGTTAGGACATGAACAAAGATGGACAAACACCAACGACAGAGCCTATTCCAAACAACAACTAAGTTAAAAGAGTTAAATTCTGTAGTTCGTTGCAGGTTTGACATCTAATTCTGGTAACAAGATATATGACGGTACCATATAAACATTCTGACTGAAATATCACAAACCCAGGTTTCTGCCTCATTTTTCTTTTCAGGGGAATGAGGAGAAGAAGAAGCAGCAGTGGAGAATCAGATGGGAAGGGGAGAAAACAACTACAATGTCAGCTTCCTGTCCAGACCACCAAAGCATAAAAGATATTCTATGCTGATCTGAACATAACACTTACAGTCTAAGAGAAAAGTAAAAATAGAAGTCAAAAACAATGCCACACATCTGTAAGTCATTGAATATTACAGCTGTTAATTCAACATGCATCTCTTGTATGTATATTGAAAACTAAAAAATAAAAATCGTATTTCAGTGTTCTGGCAAATTCTCAAACTTCTTAGAGCAAAGGCAGTGAGGATTGGAAGGGGTTTGTTTCTTGATTCTTAAGAGAAAATAAACAGCCCTGCTTGTTAGGTCCAAAAGCTCTCTCTAAATCTCTGGGTTTTATAATTTTACATTTACATATTGATGAAAACATATGTAACGTAAGTTTAAAAACTCTTATCATTATTTTCGTAGTTATTTTCATTTGTTTCATCCACGACCAGAACTCGCAAATAAATATACTTGTGCTTTGAATTCACAGATTAGCATCTCGATACTGCTCATTTTGAATCTCTGTTGCTAATGCATTTGAAATTACTTCTGGTCTAAAGAGGAGCCCTTTCTACAGATCAAAAGCCTGAATAAATTTACAAGTTCAGAGGTAACAACTTCCTACCCAGCTGCCATTCTCACACTTCTGCATTTTTGCTAGCAAATCAAGTTCAAAATACATCCAACATCATCAATTTCTCAAAACACATGGCTGTTTCTTGAAGACATCTGAACATAAAAGCTGAATGCTGTAATCAATGGCATAGGGTGAATGATACCACAGTGAAATTCCCAACTGTCTGTGACTTACATTCCTAATGGTTGGGCCAATTTCTCTATGACAAGAGGTATGAGCAATTACACCTAAGAGAAAAAAATAATTTCCTTGCATCCCGTAAAATAGATTTTCAAAGCATAAAAGTTATTTTGGTTACACTTTGTTTTAAGATCTGCTGTCAGACTTTGATATGGTGAATGGTTGTTTCTGGCACAAAATTTTTTTTAAATGACCTGTTAAAACCAATTATTGTTATCTAATACAAAACATCACTCTTCAGGACATGAGCCAACCAAGTCACTTTAAATAGGAATAAATTCTCATTATCAGATTTCTGTTTTCTTCAGCTAAAAATCCAGATCCTACTCTTTGCTCAAGAGAGTGTATCAAATGGAGACATCACATGTAAATACCTGTCTCTTAGGCAAATGCGTGATAGGTTTGTCGAAATTCATATATTTACTTTAGATTAACTTCTTTCTAGCATAATTGAGGCAACGAAATTTGGAGTGGAATTAATTAATGTATTTAATTGCCACTTCTTTACTGAATCGATGTTGCATTTTTTTACTAGAATGAGAAAGCAGGAAGAATGTGCTTATTGAAAGTCAATTAAGTTTTTCAATAATTATTAAAAATCAGAGTATGTAAATGATGCATACTTTAAACTACCTCTACTAGAAATCATCAGAATTTTGAGTTTCAACTGTAGTGATACCCACAATGTACAATATCTCTTCCTACAGCATCTGAAAGGCAAAAATATGCAAAGATATATAAAATAACACAGAAAATAGAACTCAAAGGAAAAACTTGATCACCTAACAACATTTTCCAGATGCATACACAATGGACTAAACCACCTCATCTGCCAGATTTACACAAAATGTGGTAATTAAGATCTGTGCCAATCAAGTGGGAGAAACTGACTGCTTCACACACACACAGCCCTTACACATACACACAGCTTGCTCTCCATAATATTCCACTGAGAAAACTGAGCTGTTGAAAAGATTCATTTTGTAGTGAATATTTACAACACAAAATAGGGGCAGAGAGACTCCTAAGAGTTGGACTGACTCCATTTGCACCATCAGAGGCTTTACAATCAATCTCCTGTTTCCTAAAGTTTCTTTTCATTTTGCGAACCTCTGAACAGACCAGAAAGTGACATTTACTTGAAACATCTAAGTGGCTCTTCCATGAGTCATTCTGCAAATTACTTTTTCCTTCAGCCTCTCTAGGATACAGAGCCCTAAGTTCCAGAAGTGAAATACAAGGGAATAATCAGCTGCATTTCCCATCATTATGATGCTGACCTTCATTGCACTTTCTAAGAGAGATCTGATTCAGTGATTCCAGCTCTGCTTTACTGAGCATTCAGCCAGTGCAATACACTAAAATGTATTTCCTCTCGTAAGAAATTAGTCATTTTTTTCTGTTTTCCATTCCAAAGTTATATGGTATTCTGTTGCTTATTTTTAGCACTTAATACCAGAACAAAGAGAAAATTAACTACACAGTGCTACCAGGACCTAAGTGTCTCCATCCACTCAGGAAGTACAGCAGATGTACTCTATTGTCATCCTTTGACTTGTAGGACATACTCTCACTTATTCATTCACCAGAATTAAAGGCTATTAATCTTTTTATTCTTTTTTCATCATCTGAATCTTACCAGATAAAAAAGTATTCCTTTGAAGACAGAATAAGATTTCCTCTCTGTGGTCAGAACCATGCAATTATGTATATTTAATATCTAAATTCTTAGAGTTGAGCTCATTTTCAATTCTACACAAAAGAAAAAAAAATCTGTAACATCAATACTTGTCATTCACCTTTAAAACAAAAATTCTCATTGATTATATCCATAAAAACATAGACGGAAATTGAAGATTCATTTTTTAAAAAAGGAAAAAAATGTTTAAAGCAATAATATTTTTTACTGATTTTTTTCTAATACAAAAGATTTTATATTTCCCCAATAAGCACCTACAAAACTCACCCCCAACTCTTTTTTATATTTACCTCTTCTTCTTCCCTGCCTTTTCTCTTTTCCTTTTTCTTCTACTTTTTTGGGGTAAATTTTACTGATCAGATTCTTCTTTGATTTAAACTTTGGTTGGCCTTGCCACCTTTTAATCAGGATAGAGAGCATCAGCAATGCAATTCCAAAAATTCTGCTGGGAACAGTCTGCAATGCAAAGTGACTTGCACTGAATAAAATCCAGCTGCTGGAGAAGTGAAAAGTGTTGCAAAAATCATCTGCCCTTTTTTTCTTCATGCAGCAATAGTAGGTTTTACACTGAAAATCAGCAGCAAATAGCTCATGTCCTTTGGACTGGATGCAGCAATCATTCAGACATCTGCTTAACCTTAAGCACACAGTTGTTCAATAGAGCACTTTACCTAAATTGATTCCTCACTGTCCCACTCTTGCATAAATATTCTTAGCTATTTGAGATAAATTCCAAGTGCATGTATCAGTACTGCCTGCAATTCCATGTACTTCACTTTTTGGGAGTCCTCATTACTTGCCACACTCTAACAGCAAAATTACAAAATGAAACAACTTGCCATTTTATTTTGTCACCTATGAATCAATACAATTTAATTATAAATAATATATATACACACTTTAATTTAATTAATTGTACACTTTCATTATAGTTGCTTTAGGGGTTTTAATCATTCAAGTCAGCATGCATAGTCTTAGTTGTTACACACATTTTGCATATTTCATTCATTGATGGTTCAAATTAGCACTAAGGGAAATTCTTCCTTGGTACTTTATGAATTTCAGAGTGTTCATAGCAGAAATTACCTGAAGTGCTAAATATGTCATTGTTAAATCCTTTGTGCCTTCATGCATTGTGCTTATAACTGAAAAAACAGCATGATGCTTCTTCATGGAGGAGGTTTCAGTCAATTCTCATGCAGGAAAAAGAGGCAGCACCATAACGCTTTCCATTCTTTTTCGCTCTGGTGTAGGGACAGAAAAAGTCCTGGCTAGAAAGTAATGCATTCTGCCAGTTTTTGTCAGCGTTAGATTATATACTGAAAATGCTTTTATCTTCCCAGCAAAATATCACCTTTGGTTTCCTCTCTAATATCCAGCAAGAAGCACTCTGGCCACCTGGGGATCAAATCAAGTAGCTTCTTTTTCCAGAAGGTAAACTAAAGCTGGTTTTAGACCATGCAAAGCTTAAAAATAGTCAGATAAAACAAGAATTTCAAAACATCAAGCCTAAGGTTTCTCTTGATCCTGGCTTTACATCAGCTTTGTCTGCTAGACCCTGTACATTTTGTTGCAAATCCTTCCATTTCCTTTGATCCACACCTTTCTCTATTCAGCTGGAAATCAGATATCTATTTGACCTGGTGTTACAGTGAAGAAGTCAACAAAAAGAGCTCTGTTCCCGCAGGTAAAATCCTGTGTCAAAATCGCAGCTCTGGTAGATGGTAGGATTACACCTCTAGCATGATTATCTTTCCCTTGTTGCAGAAGAAATCCTGCAAACAATGGTTCCATGTCTTCAAGTCCTTCCTAATACTTCAAACTGTGTAAGAACATACTTCCTCTATTACTTTTTGTGCGACATTATTTCCAGTCAGTGAACAGCAATCCAGATGCAGTCAATGTGCAATTTTGCATTATTTAACATAAATATTACTAACAGTGCATAGTAGCACAAAGATGTCCTCAAAGGTTAGGGCTCTCTCCTCTCTGTTTCAAAGCTGAGTGTAGTCGCAAGGAATAAAAGAGAGAAGAAGTCTTCTGAATCCAAAGTCTTAGTGAGTAGATGAGAACAAGCATCTGATGCAACAAGGAGAAGGTCAGAGACCTTTGTGCTTTGTGCTCTGCTGCTCCCAAAGGTCTAAGCTGCATTCACTTTGAAATTGAACTGTGTGATCAGTCCTGAAAGCAACTGGACTGAAAAGAGTGAGGGTAGTCCAGACAATTTTAGATTTGCTAGACTGAGTGGCTAAGAGTCTTAACATTTATTTTTCCTACAATCTCCAGGTTATGGCTTCTCAAGACTGCTAAAGCAAAAGCTGTGATGTTCACTTTTTCCTCTTTTTTGCTATGCCATGAGAAAAATTAAATATGCAATGAGACAGAATCTGGTACTCCATCCAAAATCCAGTAAAAGACACAACGAATGTTTTAACATTCACCTTTTCTCTCCAAAAAAGCTGTACTGTAAAACTAGTATTACAAGTCTCTCTCAAAAGTAGAGCAGTTCTTTATTCACACTGCTACATGAGCCTGAGAAAATGTGTTCTTTACTCAGTCCCAACACAAGGCAGTCCAAGTAGCAGCCACTTTGCATCCCTAGTGTAGCAGTTGAGACAGGCTGAGTCCAAATGGGTAAGATGGTAGCTCCTCTGCTCTTAACACTTCAGTTGTGCCTGTGAGGTATGAAATAAATCTGAAGCCTTTTCAGCAGACTATGAACAGAATCAGAATTTTCCAAATTAACACAAGATGTTGGGGTTTTTTCCCAACAGAGAAAACAAAAATTCTTATTAAAAAATCAAGTGCTTTTTCTGTTCAAAGACTTCACAGATTACAAAACTTGTTATTATACTGAGTGCATGATTCCCAGGGAATTGAAACTGATCATCAAAGAGATCTGAAGAAGATGAGACAGTTTAAGGTGAACACATTTATAAAGCTTGCGAAAAATAGCACCATGTTTCCTTCACCTGAGGAAAACACTGAAAATATTTATTTGAGACTGTTAGAACAAGGTTCCCTCAGTTTCATCAGAACTTACAACTTCTACAGACTTTGTGTCTAAATGCCCGCAGGAATGTTTATAAGTTTATTAATATTGAGATTGAAACCAAGCAGGAACACCATAAGCCAAATATATAAGATGATTGAAATCTTACCCTAAATTCCCCCCCTGTTTATTGTCAATACCTCTCTAAGCTTGATTCATTGGAATAGAACACTTGCACAAAAACCTGTGGGAGGTAATGATGTAACCAAATATCGGAGTGCAGTGCTGTTATCTATTCAAGCTCAGAGACAACAAAGTAAAATGCATAGAAGGTCAGGCCACAAGCAAGAGCCTTAATCAAGTTTCCCAATTCTTCCCTGCAATATGTCTTTTTTTTACGTAGCATATGCCTGAGGTGACAGAGAAAGCCCTACACGATAATTGTCTAATGATATGAGAGCACTTCCAAGAAGATCAGATCTCTGCTCTCTCTGTTCTGTGAAATGTCAGCAGCTTCTCTCAGCAACTTATCTTTTTAGCTCCCTTATTTAGTGAAAAATGGTCAACATGAAAATGAAACATATTTAATTCACTAAATAGACTTGCTTTGAAGTTTGACCTGAATAATATTTTAAGTTTGGTTCATCTGCCAAAGAATAAAAACAATTATTCATACAGCTTTACTGTTGTCACCCTAATGCATGATTAACTTTCCAAAAATAAAAATCAAGGATTTTTTTCCCCTCAGTTCTGTAGACCTGATATAACCTCCATATTTCATGAGAAACATGCATGTCTTTAAATCCTGAATGGTTCCCAGGATAATAAGTTACATCTGTTTTACACAGTGACTAACCTTATAAATAACAGAGCTTCTGCCCAGTGAGGCAACCACAGTGTCAGTTAGCAGAACAACCTTCAGACAATAGTCACCACTAAGGATAAAGGCTCTTGTGCTGACAAAAACAGCACATAACACCACTGAGGAACGTAGAGAGACATTTACCAAGTGAAGTTCCTGCTTACTTATGCAGGTAGTAGTGAATGTTCCTCTTTGCAGGCATCTGAACAGGGCAATTTAGCACCATGAATAAGCGCCCCTGTGCCAAACAAGCACAATAACAAAACAGAGCAGGAACACTATTGCATTAGGACTATATAGAATCCAGGCTAATTAGCCTTGCTATGAGCAGAGCTAATTTACTCTGGAAGAACACTAAATTGCTTCTGGACCCCACTGGGGCTTGTGCAGCACACTTGGCAGCCCATGGCACCACCTGGACATGCCAGCTCATACAGATCCTGGCTCAGGGATCACTTAGAGGAACACAGCTCTCAGCCCTCTCCTGTGATACAGCAGAGCTTTCATAAGTCATTTTGTTAACACCACTTTATGGCCCTGGAGGTAGACTAGAGAAGATATCCTGCAGAGAGAAGCTCTGGCCTCACGAAAGAGAGAGGGGAACTACTCTCCAAGTTGCATAGGGCCAGCCTTTCCCTTTCCTCGGTGTGAGCCCTGAGCTGTTCTACTGAGCATCAGCTACTTTTATAATCAAAGGACTTTACCTCTGAGTTCGCTCCAGATGGAATTTTTTGCTTAATGTGTATGGATCACCTCAGCTATGTCTGAAGTTCTCTGACCCTCAGGGTTAAGAGTCCATGACATCCATTCCATTTTTGCAACATAGCAAGGCTGGTTTTGAGACAGGAAAGAAAAGGATAATTCTTCAAAGAAACTGCAAGTCAAAGGTAGATGAGGAGAATGCAAATATTGCCCTGGCTGAAATAAAGCTGGGACATTTCAGCTGGTATCTGCAGTTTTCAAAAAAGTGCCAGGATAATCACAAACGGTGGTAAATCCTTACTGTGCTTCCTCGGACTTTGAACATTAATCAGCAAACTATAATTTGTACTGCCACTCTTTAATTTTCTTTCTGTATTATATATTTTTATATATTACCTTATAGTGCTGATGGACAGAATGGCCCTTTGTATTTAATCTATTTTTTAAAGTATTGGGGTTTTGTGTTTATGGAATAAAGTCCAAAAGATAAGAATACTTCATTTTCTCCTCTTGCTTGCTTTATTGTATATTTGCATGCTTCAACTGCCAAAATGTGTTTAGCTCTCCCAGTCCATCCCCATTTTTTCTCATCAGTTTTTTTGGGTTGTTTTTTTTTTCATAAGGTCTTCCATCAGTCTTCCCGAATCATAAATTTGAGTCTTTTTCTGTGGTTTAAAATTGCCATGGAAGGTCCAGCCTTTGTACCTCTACTGCTTAACACCAGCTCATACTCCAGTTTCTTCTAACCCCTTTTCTGATGTCAAAGAAGTCTTCTGACCTCCCATTTTGTCTTCAAAAAACAATTATTCCAGCAGATACTTAATTAATCATCTTACAAAAAAGATTTTTGCTATGAAGTTTGCTTTCTTTGTACACTTACACCATAGGGGGAAAGCAACTTAGCCCTTCCGATAGAAAGAACATTTTTGAAATCACAAAAAATGCTCTTTGAGGTGAGGGTCCTGGTGCCAGGAGAAAGAAGTACTGATAAATAAAAGCAGGCAAAAATGAAAGGTTATTTAATGTGGTTATTTAGGCTTGTATTCTTAAAACTCCATTCAATATACAGTGAAGGGAATCCGTCAGAGACCACAATGGCTGAAGAATCCTATTTATCAAATAAAAAATTGAGACCTCATTGACACACTTAGAACCTGACTTTCCACCTGGTGTGAAGGTTTTTCCTTTTTGTACAAGTCAGCTTCCCACAGTGTTCCCTGCTGCGCCTTGGGTGAGAGCTGCTCTCACGTGGGCTGTGAGATAACCAGCCAGCCTAACCCCATCAATGGCTAGCTGCTTCAAGGTATGGCCTCCAGAATGTCTTGGCACTTAAATCAGACATGATGCGATTGAAAAGTCGGGATTTCTTGTCACTGCTTAGAAGCCTCCTGATAGGCACACCTGAACTAGCTGAGAAACTGACTTTTTACATGGGCAGATAGTGAAAGCACAAGGAGAAACAGTTTTAAACTTCTAGAGAGGTCTATACTAGATATTAGGAAGAAATTCTTTACAAAAAGAGTAGTGAAGCACATGTTGCCCATCCCTGGAAGTGTTCAAGGCCAGGTTGGATCAGGTTTTGAGCAATGTGAGCTAGGGTTAGTTGCCCCTAAAACTGGGAATTGGACAAGGTGATTTTTAAGGCCCCTTCCAACCCAAACCATTCTATGGTTTTATGATTACAGATGCAAACAGAGAAACAAGTATTCAAGTGATCCTGGAAACTTGCCAATGTGGATTTGAAGAAAGAGCTGGATGGCTTTTTCAAAATTTCAAGTGTTTTCTATTCTTCCCTTGAATGCCTCCATAACCTGAAGTAAATCTCCATTTACTTTACATTCCACTGAAAAAATCTTCCTTTGGGCAAAAGGGAATGCAACACACATAGAGGTTCAAAATATATTGCCAGTACAGCTAATGCTTTTAGAGCTTAATAATCCACATTGTCCAATTAACACAGAAAACCTTCATTAATAATAAAGGAAAATTGCTTTAGAAAGAAAATAGTCCTTCCAACTACATACCCTTTTTCTCTGGTGTGTGCTTGCCCTTCCTATGTCCCCTTGCATCCAGAGGTCGATGGTTTCAGGCTTCCCTGTGAGGTTTCTGCTAGAGGGAGGGATATTGTACATACAGCATCTATCACATCCTCAGTCCTTCACTGACAGAAGTACGATGTTGTTGCTGGGTATCCCAAAGATCCTCTTGAAATTATCTTTTTATGTGTTTTATCATGGTGTGTTTCTCCTTGCTTCCCAGTCAAGTTTGAGCAATGCTCCCCCAGCCCTGTTACCCCAGCATTCTGTTTGTTTCACCATGGCTCTCTTTGGCCTTTACCACACACAGTTTCCCATCATTCCAGCCAAAACCAGGTCAGGCAGCAGTCCCTGACCCCTCCACAGGGTTAAACTAAGCCCCCACAGCTCAGGCTGAGGCACAGACAAGTGCTGGGTCCCTGCACAACCAGGTCAGCACAAAGCCTGGTGTTTTCTCATGCTAGTGGCAACATCACATCAAACAAGACAGCACAATTAACTCATATCTTTATATTAGTAATTAGTTTAGGCCTATTTTATAGGCCTTGAGTCTTTTAAAGAAAAACAACTTCTCTTCAAGCAGAAGAAAACTAAGGCCATAAAATAATTCTGGTTTTTTGCAGGAGAATGAAAGGACTGAGCCAGTTAAAGAACAAGCATGCAAAATAAATAGAAAAATATTAAAAAAATATATGTATTATAGAAAAAAAATAAAAAACTCCTTTATTTTGTATTGCTGTTCATGATCATAGGCAGCAACTGGAAGGTCCAGTCCACCACAAGAGCAAGGCAGGGCCAGTTACCACCTAGCCCTAAATACTTCCAGTGATGGAATTTCCACAACACACTCAGCTGCCCCCTAGCCACTACTTCATTCTCTTTACCCAGACAGGTTTTTTCAGCATCCTTCTTAGTACAACTTGAGGTTACATGTTCTTTAATCCACAATAATAACAATAACTCTAAATCTTTATTTTGCTCACTGATGCACAGAAAGAACATCTCTTTCCTCCTACCTGCGTGTTCAGAGATTTACTAAGATCAACAGCCACTTTCAAATGTTAGAGCTGTAGTAGAAGAGTAAGATCCTATTTATTCTTCTGCTCAATAACCTGTAGTACCTGGGACACTGTTCCACATGGTTCCCTTTGGTTGTGTTCAGAGGTAATGCTGGAGACTAATAATTCAGATTCTCATCTCTTCCCAATTCTGAGCAATTTATCCATTTCAGACAATCTTGCTACAGGTTTTTCCAGATATGAAAACCTCTCAAAGGAATTTTTAACAGATGGGTATGATTCTGGCTGTAGGAACCATTCATATATAATTAAAGTACAGACTAAATTTGTTTTAAGCTTGTAAGTCACAGTAGTGTGGGTCAGGCTCACACATATCTCCCCAACTCTGTCTCCCAAGCTCCCTGATTCAGGGCCAGACAACTGCACTGTGCCCAAGGTGGCCACTAGCCAATCCCCCCAGAGAGAGCAGATGTGCTCAGGGCCCTGGCTGTGTCCTTGAGTGGGTTTATTCCTATTTATTAACATGTGAAATGTGGGGTTCCATAGGCAGGAGCTGTGGTCAAAAGGCTCTTGTTTAACTTGATTTGGTCAGCCTTCATATCCTAGAGTCTTTTAATGTTTCTGTGCCATGAAGAAATGTGAAGCTAAACATACCTGCTGCCTTTGAATTCTACAAATTCTACAAATGAAGATGGAAATTTAATTATCTATTATTACTTATCAGCTATAGAAATAAAAATATCCTCCTAGATGTTCATTTTCTCATCATAGCCATTGAACACAAGACAAATTAAATCTTAAGTGCCACCTAGTGACAAGCTACTGAAAGTTATTTTAGAATACATAAAAAAGATTTTTTCCTCTGAAATTTTAGTGAAAGCTAAAGAAATCAGAGGTTTACTGAGAGCCATAAAAAACTTCCTTGTAATAAGAACAATAAATATACTGTTAATAAATATAAAACCTCTTTTCCCATTTCTTTTCTGTGTTTACAGTAATTCTACTGCTCACACCAGTCCATCCTGCCAGTCATAAAGTTTTAGAACCTTTGAAGTCCAAAGTTTTGGGTTGTGTGGACTTGCTCAGTATTAATTGTATACATGTTTTATTAACTGTTCATCCTGTTTCTTCCAACAAATAGAGTTCAGAAAATTAGTTGCATTCAGACAATATTATGGCATCAAGTCATCTGCCAAAACAGCCAAATCCCAGGACTCTCCGAAGAGAGGAGCAGCTCCTTTGTCCTTCTCCTTCTACAGTTTCACTCTGTGCCCCACGGGATGACACCGCTCCTCCCTCCTTCCCCAGTGACACTGAGTGATGTGTGGGGTTATGGCATGACCTGTTCCCTACTCAACATGTTGGGCTCAAGGTCAAAACGAAAATGTTCAGGCCTAAAGTTCTTAAACAGTGAACCATGAACAGAAAAATGGAAACCACAGCACAGAACCATAGAAGTTTCAGATATGTTATGGGTGGGGTTTCCTCAAGAAGCACTGTTGAGGTGAACACAACAAAGCACCTTTCCCTTAGCAGCAACCAACAGGAATCATTCAAAAAATGATGCCGCACTAGGGATGGGCAAAACAGTAAACTTCAGGAGGGCTTCATCACCCAATAACACCCCATAACAGATATTTGTTTAGATCTCTTGTGATAATTAAAAGCATACCATTCTCCAAATTCCTGCAATGACTTTGGGGACAAAAATAAGCAAAGAGGTTATTGGGAGACAGAATCTACCAGATGGCACAGTCAGTGGAAATGGAGTGAAAGTACAGATATGAGTCTGACAATTGAATCTGGTGTCTCATTGTAGAGCAGCAAATCACAGCAGAGTTGTGTGATAATAAGCTCAGGTCACAGCACAGTACAATCATGTTAGGGCAATGCTGCACTTCAGATGATTTCACACTTCCTAGCACAGAAAGAATTCCTGTATCATGCATGATTTAATTTTCAGGTCCTGTGGTACAGTTTTGTGGACCCAGAAAAGATGCCTAGGTGTTCCATCATATTTTCAGTTCCATGCACCCAGATGAGTATCTATTGTTTAGCCTGGTCTTTCTTGAAGTTGCATTGATACTTGATTTTTTTGTTCCAACTCACTTTAACTTTGATTTAGTTCCTATCAACTCCTCTTAAATTTCTGCATGCCCTGTGCATGCAGTCCTCTTCCTTTGGTATCATGGTTCCCCCACAAACAAACCAGCTAACAAAAATATGGGAACTCACTCAGTATTTGCTAACATCACATTGTGATGGGAAAGGAGTATCAGAAACATGAAGAGTAACTGCAGAAAATTTTTTGAAAATAAGAAAAAAAAAAAAAAAACCAAACACAAAAATCCCAACCAAATAAATAAAAACAAAACAAAACCAAAACACGTCACAATACCAAGGAAATCCCAAATTCCACTGCATAAGACATGAAAAAATTTCTTGTAACATTCAACAATCCACAGTAATTACAACATATCTATACATATCTATAATGTGATTTACAACACAAAGACCACAGGAAGAACAGTCAATTTACTACTCCAGGAAATCCTTCACTATAAATATGTAGTATTGCATATCTCCTGTAATTGCTCAGAGGCAAAATAATGTTGCCTCCTTTTTGAAGTAGAAATGCAATTTGAATGTATTTAAATGCGGATATTTCACTTTTAAAAAAGCACCTAACAATAATTTTTCAAAGAATCCTCCATACATACAGGAAATTATGCAGAGAATTAGAATTCACAGTTCTCCTACTATGAGGAGTGCCATTGTGAATTATTTTAATTCCATACAGTTTGCTGATTTTCAGCATCAGATATTCATTTTTCATTACAGCAGAATAATAATTTTTCACAGACCAAATTAAACTTACACAAGGAGCTTATACCAAATTGTTCCACTCCCCTCTGCTGGGAAAGCAGAGGAAATGGACTTACTACGTGATCTCTCTAGATCTTCACTGCAAGGATTTTGAATTCTCCCAGCAAGAAGAAATGAGAGGCTTTATGTCTTCTTGTTCACAGCTCAGGTCACTTTCATGAAGTCATACTTCAGACTCAGATATTAGGAAAAGCACCAGCAGTGGTAGGAAACACTGCATTGCCAGTTTAATAGGAAACAGGATTTTTTGCTTTGCAATTCTATTTAAATTATTACAGAGAAAGCTAATACAAATTTGAGTCCACTTGAACAGCAAAAGAACATGCCTTTACTTTATGCTTAACTAATTGTTCTCCATACTGTCGCAGTACATATGAAGCGTTTCATCTGTACCTGAACAAGTTTGAAAATTTCTGGGATCAGGGATCTTGTTTGTACAAAAATATCAGGCCAGACTAATGCTGCCATTCAATACATCAACAATGGCACTTGCCCCATCCAAAATTTCTACATCTCTAAGTAACATTATGAGATTTATTGACTTTCAGGACAAACAGAGACACTTGACATTAATCAGAATAACAACTAAAGCACTGATGTTTATCTTCTGCTCCAACATGAACAGAGGAAGATTTAAAGTATAAGACCAGGATTTTCTTTAATGAGATTGAGATAGGTTTTTTGTTGTCAGCTTTTTAAAAATCAGTTTTCCCCAGGGAGGTAGATTAGAAGGGAGAATAAACAAAGGTCATAAACTGCCTCTCATTTAGTGCAAGTCACCTGTTGATACCAGAGAGCCCAAGCAGTATAACACTTAATAACACCAATATACTTCTATCTATGAGTCTAAAGGTCTCAATGAATTACATATCACACTGGTGTATAAAGCCACAAAAATATCAGACATTCCCTCATGTAGTTCATCTTAAATAAAGTCACAAGAACTTCATATAGCCACCACAATCTCCTGCATTCTCCAAATATCTGGGAGATATTCCTGGTACTCACTTTTAGCCATCAGGAATGTATTACAGATTGACTGACAACACAAATTGTCATTGATGGATATCTGCTGTAGGTGAAAATATATGGCAATAAGGTATTTTATCTGGTCAACAGCTACTCATGAAGGATGTCTGCAGTCATTGAGATCACTTGTCCTTTCCACAGGAACAGCTGAGTTTCCTTTGGCATATTGCTGTCACCTGGAATACCTCTGAGAAACAAAACATGGAGCTCCAGAGGTCTACAGAGCACCGCTGACTGCCATTCCTCTTTGTTACCGCAATACTTACAACGTGAAAAGTTGCAGCAGAAAAAACAAACAAATAAAAAATAAATAAACAAACAAAATTAAGGGAAGAAAAAAAAAGGAAATAAAAAATAGTAACAGATTTTTTGTGCATTTGAAAAAGCTGATGACAGGATTATTATGAGAAAGTATTAAAGGCTGTCAGATTGACATTGCATATACTCCTTAGCCTACACAGTTTGAGTATTAGAGACAAGTCCTTTGGATGGTCTCCTGATGATTATTATTTTGAGAGTTTCAGCCTCTGTTTTCCTACTGAAGCAATTCCTTTTTTCCGTCAGCAACTCTTTTCCAGCTGTCTTCATTCCTTCCCCTTGAGGACAAAATCACACTTGAATGCCAAGTCTTTCTCTTTTTTCCCCCTGTTTTCTATTTTTTCCTTCTCAGTCCCTTATTTAAGTCTCTAGGTTTTTGACAGCATGTCTGAGGGTTGCTGTTATTTTAAACCAGCTGCGGATTAAACAGAGCATGAAGAGACATCAGCCCCCACCCATATCTCTTGTTCTGCTTCTGCAATGTTGGCAAAAATCCCAGCACAGTAATGTGCCTTCCTTCTCATCCTTGATCCAATTCCCCCAGCACACACCAGGCTTTTTCTGCTGGCTCTCTGAGCAGCCGTGTCCTGCACGCAGGACTCCCAGTGCATGGCACCTTCGGCGCTGTGCACCCACTGACTCAAGCCCCTGCCACCAGGAGCCCACTTAGGGCAGAGGGAAGGCAGCACCTCTTTCCCCAGATGTGCCTGCAGCAGCAGCGTTACCTCTCCTCTTCTGTGACGTTTGGAATGTTTTCATCCCTTCTGCAAATTCTACTTCTTTAAAAATAAACGAACTAAGTAAATCAACTCCCCAGCCTTTGAATACAGCTTTGGGATTTCATGTTTGTTGACTGCAGTCAGCTTAGCTCTGCATAACCCGACTCCAGACACAGATGGGAGTATAAGCTTGTAGCGTGGAATTACACTTTTTTTCCTCAGTGTTATTTACAAATAAAGCATAAAAAATTAAAGACAAAAGTAATTTTCAGCAGCTTGATTCTTATCTCCCATAAATTTGATGTTTAATTCCTAAGTTTCATGACCTCATTTACTTGCAGAGCCACTCCTGCTGCTTTCCTCCCAGTGTGGTGTAGGGCAATTATGAGTAGCTCTCTGGAACATATTTTCAGCAATTATGGTAATGTAGATGATTAGGAAACAAGTTCATAAAGTTTGGCAAAGACAGTGTTGGCATTCTCCTTTCTGATGCAGTGTGAAATGTTGCTTCTTACTACGGGAAAGTAATTGATTTTTGATTCCTGTTTCTCACACTAGCATTCATTTTAGCCATGAAATATGTTTGCTACCTGACACAAAGTAACAAAAAATTATAAAAGGAAACAAAGATATATAGGAACAGGATAAAGTTGTTTCTTTAATCACAAAGTTAGGTATTTGAAAAATACATATATATATATTGGGTGAGGGGATCCTTCTATTGATTTTCTAGATATTCTTGCTTAAGAGAAGTAGACCCTCATTATCCTTCTCATCACAAGATTATCCACAGAAATTAGAATAATGTAGGTGACAGCTCATTGGGAGCAATGGGTCAAAAGCAGAAGACTGGTGGGGATTGTAAACACACTCAAGTGACCTTGCAGCTGGGAATGCAAAAAGTCTGGAAAGCAGCAATGTAGAAAAAAAAGTATTCTTTGCCTTCCACTGTTTGTGTTCTGTGTGCCTCCAGAACATCTGTGTATATATAGCATGGTTGTTTGGTAACTTGGAAGCCCCTAAGGGTCAGGCTCAAGTTCCCTGCCTTGCTCCTGAGAAGGTCAAAGCACAGTGGAGATCACAGTGCAAGCCCTTGGCAGACTGCTGGGAACAGCAGGATGGGATTCTCCAGCATGAACTGGACTCAGTGGTGTCTGCATCCACGTGTGTCCCTCTGCCAAGACCTCTGGGTTTGTTTTCTTGGTTAGTACTGACACTTTTTTGGTTAATTCCCCAAGGAAACTAGGGGAATGCAACTGTGTAGGCATTTCCATGCCTCAGATTCCCTTCCCCCAGCCCTCCAGTAAGCATGTAAGTGGTTTGCCCATTTTAACTACATTCAGACAGGAGAGGGAAATTTCTTTTTACGGTGTGGCAACCTCCTAAGACAGAAGTAGTTCACAGCTTCAAGGTCCGTACATGTCCTGCAACCTCATGCACTCCCGTTTTATGCAAGCAAGAACAGAGGTCTGTGGCTCAGCCATATTTTCTTCTGCCAAATCAGTGATCACAGAGTTTATTGTTATTACTGCTTTTTATTTAGTAATAGGAATATTCATTCATTCCTGCTTTTCTGCCTTTTAAAACAGGTACTTTACACTCCAGGCTAACAAAAAACACCATTGAAAAGCACTAATGCACTTTATCCCATTGCCCTGAGGGTTGTTATTCCACAGCAACGCTTTCAGTGAGTCAGTAGTGCTCATTCTGTGTAGTTTTTTCTAGAATCCAGTCTGAGTAGTCAGCAACCTTGGTGTAGACTCCCGGCTGCCTGGGGCGAGCGCACCCTTCGCCCCAGCTGGTGATGCCCACCAGGTACCACACCTCCTCGTGCCTGCAAGACAGGGGCCCTCCCGAATCTCCCTGCGTCACAGGAGAAAAAGAGACAGCATGCAAGGAAGAGGCCTCATCAGTATTTCTGTCACAAAGAAAGCTTTGAATAAAATCAGCATCATTCAATGCTACCACCAGCATAACAGCCTAGATTTCAGTCGCTTTCACTGACAGATAATTAACAGAGGACTGAAGCAGGTGTTGTGATTGTTTAGTACATTGACTTCTAAACAGTCATTGCAAACAATTTCTTCTTCCCATGAAGGTTCAAAACTACTGGTTTATATTATTTTCTTTTTATTATCATTATTACCTTATCCACATACAGATTTAAAATTGTGTGTAGTATTGGCAATATTTTTACCATGTTTTTAGTATCTCAGCTCTCTACATGCCTTATCCTGTGTGAGTGACTCTGTCCCACTCAGGATAAAACATCTTCATGTTTTCTTTTTTTATTCCTTTCTGAACATAAGCTTCCTTAGAGAAGCTGTTATGAGTTGTTAGGACAACAATAAGTATGTTATTTTTTAAAACAGCATCTCCATGTTCTGTTACGGTGTATCAGAAAAAAAAAAAAACTTAACTGGCATAGAGGAAAAATTGCTTCCCAGCTCCAAGTTTTTTTTATTCCTAACTAATCATAGCAATAGTAACATTTCAGCATACAATTATTAAGTGTTAAATGTTTGCAGTGAAAACTGTATTTGGTAGAGATTTTAATATTAATAATCAGAATATTAATATTTAAACTGGTGAAAGTGCATGAGTTTACTCTTGAGCAGAGACTTTGGCTCATGGAACTCATGCTGTTGTGACATTTTCAACTCTAATTATGAACAGAGCAGTTTTCACAGTTTGTTTTTTAGCCTCCTATTCCCCATGCATTTTAGTAGCATTGCTAGCACCCTCCCTTCTGGCTTATACACAGTGGATGCTTGAGAATAAGATTTTATGTGCTGTATTTCCTACCAAGAAAAAAATTACCAAAAAAAAAAAAAAAAAAAAAAAAAAAAAAAAAAAAAAAACCACCACGTAGGAAATGTGCTCTTATTGGAGAAATGCTTCAAGGTACTATACTTATGCTCTTTGGATTTCTGATAGCTTGAAGGAACACTGTTTTATTCCCTAAATGGATATCTATATATCCACATTCAGAGTTTCCTATCCATGGAATCTATCCCTAAAATATTTCAATGTCTATGAGAAATATTTTCCATATACCTTGATTTTCAGTGCTTTTGACAGCCGAAAGTGACAAGTTAATCAAGAGCTCTATTGATAATCATATTTTTCAGATAACGAAAATAATTGTATTATTCATTTACGTATTTTAACATATGGTTGGCATATGTAACTATACACTACTGTTTGTCATTACCTTACAAGCATCCCTTCCTCCTTCATCATAGCCAGCACAGATCACTTTGTCACCTATCCTGTGCTTCCGGTACCTTGCCTGGCATTCCTCTTTTGACATGAAGGGAACAGGAGCCTTTTGAAGAATATCTTGTACCCGACCTATATGGAAGGCAATATGAGATAAGAAATGTTTGGTTCTAGAAAAATAAAGTTTACAATTCAACTCTAGAAATCCCCATACATTGATATTATGAAGTGGGAGGTCACTGCTTCTGGAGTGTTAATGGATGTTCATTACACTGATTTTCCTTCCTTTGCATTAGTGAACAATGGGAATTGTCTTCTAATTTAAATGTTTTTATGATGCCATCTTCTTTCTCATGACTGGAAAAGCTTCAAAACTCCCTTGTGACGTGCAATGAATCCTCATTTTGGAATGGCTCTCAGGACATTGACCCTTGGAGCATTGCTGTTAGCATTCCTCTGTGTTACTAACTGTTATTTCCTAGTAAAGTGCTGCAATAAGTTTGGAATCTCCCAGCTGCCAAATATATGCTGCTCTCTGTCCTAGAAGTTTTTAAGATGGAGAAATTTGCACATAGACTAAACAAGCGTATTTAAAACCAGCCTTTTCTCTAGTAATTAACAGAAAAAAAATTGTTGATAGAGTAACTGCCTAAATTTGTTAGATTTCACATTGAGCTATAACTTTCAGATAGGCACGTGTATAAAGGAAAAGGTTCTCTTTAAATAAATGCATATACATCTATGTAAACATATAAAAATGTAAGTAAATAAATAGATGTAAAAACACTGTTTGGTAATTAAGAGCTTCTTGGCCTACCTCCATACAAAACCAGAGGAGTTCAAATCTCATCTACTATCAAAACACAAGTCATTGGCATGATCTATAATCAATCTTCAGAATAAGAAAAGCAAAATACTTCAGTCTCCAATTTCTAAATTCATATGAATACAATCACATAAAAAATCACCATGGGTTATGTGCAGACTGTAATTCAAAACAGTTCAGTGGTAAATTTATTGCCTTTTTTCAGCTAGGAAAAAATAAAAAAGAGTGTGTAAAACCCAGATATGTACTGAACCAATTTATAAAATTAATTATTGTGTCAGAGCATGGAGCTATTTAATGATAATTTCATACATCTTTCATTTATGTTTTATGGTGTCTTAATAGAAATCAATTCTAATAAAGAATTATATTAAAGTCCTGTCTAGAAGGAATAGTGGTAGCTAAGTGGTAGCTCCTTTTTTTTAGAGAAGGGGAGGATTTTTTTGTCAAAACCATTGATTTTAAAAACACAAAAATCCACTGTTTGAAAGTACTTCTCTGTACCTTTTTCTTTTCTGTAACCCCATCCAACTACCCAACAGTCTGTATAAAATATGTTAGTGTCTTCTTTTGATGGCAGGCAGATAGGTAGTTGAAAATCTAAAGTAGAAGAGAAAATATTAGTTTGTCCAGCAGAGACAACTGCAACAGTAAGGTTTTATGGGCACCCACATGACTCCTGATGGCAGCCTCCACGTATGCATTGTCCCTTATATTATGTATTACTCCCAGCACTTAAATTAAAGTAATCCCTTTTCTTTTTGAAGTGAACAGAATAGATTCTCCTCAAACCCCAGTAACTGCATATTAAAGGAAGCCAGCCCAGGTGTTGTGCACTGGCATAGCAATGTCAGCCCTATGTCTTCCTGCACAGTCTCACAACTCCTCTGCAATATACTACATACCAGTAAAATTCATAGGCTCAGCAATTTTCATTAAAGCAATGTCATATCCAATATGTGCATATTTATACTGAGAGTGAACAATAATTTCTTCCACTTTGAAGAAGGGTGTATCCTCATTTATTTCTGATTGTCTCAAAATACCAGCATAAATACGCCAAATGGTGGGATTCTCTAGACTGAGGGAAAAAGACAAACAATCAGCCTGTGACTAAATAGTATAATGCAGTATTACAGTAAGAAAAAACTTGTATCTCATGAGACTGTCTAGGATTCTGTAGGTATTTGTTGTCTGCTTTAGAATTTCACCTTCTAGATTCAATAAAATAATTTAGCACCAGCAGTACAATGCTATGCTACAAAGTATGGAGTTCCACTTACATTAAGAAACTGAATGTCTACCTGAAAATTTCACCTTTTGGCTACATTAAAGCAGTTCATCTGTTTCTAGTTCTCATTGTTATTATCCTGAAAGGTAGACCTCAATTCATCTTGCACGCTGGGCTAAACTTTGAGGCTTATTTGTACGTTTGCACTTAGGGCTCACCTCGCCACACAGTGAGCCGCTGTGAGGATCCACTGGCTGCTGATGATGGAGCCCCCGCACAGGTGCCTCTGGCGAGACAGCTTGGCGTGCAAGCTGACCTGCCACGGCCACTCACCAGGGGAGGAGTCTGTGCCACCAACGATCCTAATGGTTCCTGCAGAATGCTGCATGCACACTGCAGAAGTAATTTAAAACTGAGCTTAAAGACAACTTCCATTCACCATTGAAAAATGAAGATGAGACAACTGCTGGTCACTGAATAGGCACCGCCTATAGCGAAGAAGGTGATAAATGATACATTTTTCATGGTTTATGGTCCTAAAGTCTATTAAAATCAAATTCACAGTGCTGCTCCAGTGCTTACTACGTGAAGACCTGACTGATTTCACTTTTCCAGAACACATTAACTTTACAAGATCACCCACTGGGACAGTGCAACCACTTCAAAAAAATATGGTTTGGCCTCCTACACTAAAATCAGGAAAGCACCATTTATTTTTCATAAAAAAAGTTTTCCTTACCAGTACTGGCTTTTTTTTTGCATAATCTTAGTGAGTATCCAGAGATACTTCCTGGTCCGTGTACTATTTTCACTGGAGATCCATTTGAGGACATTCTTAGGTGACACTCACACTTTCTGCCAATGAATTAATGCAAACATTTAGCTTGTATTTTTTTCACTGAACAACACATACACTAACTCGCTCACCACATGTCTGGAATGATTATTTCAGCAATCTTTGAACATTTCAAAAAATATATCTCACCCTTCTTCATTGCATGAACCTTGGAGGAGAGAATAGGAAAAAAACTGGCAGCGGATCATGTCTGTGCAAGCCTGCTGACAGGCTCTGTGTCCTTTAGTGTAAGTGACAGTAAGTTCATCGCCCAAAAAATCCATCTGCGTGTAAGTGCGAGAATTGCAGGCTGTAAGAATGATTGCATTCAAAGCATCAGAATGTTATTACTTAGCTTAATTCCAGATTAGTGGTTTTATTGTAATTTATTGTTTACCAGGAAAAGATCTTCTGCAATTTAGGAGACCAAATCCTGATACAGCATTTTCTTGTGATATGAGTTCCTCTGGAATTCCACTAGTTGACGTCTTCAGAAGGCAAAGATTTCTAAAATGAAATATTTTTCACAATAACTAAGTCTGTTCTCACATTCTAAAAATAATTGTTTAGGTACTGGTAAAAGAAGGTTCTTTCCTAAATACACTCTTTTGTCCCAAGTCTCAGTCTGTAGAAGTATTTCATATGAAAATGTATTCACTAAGTTCACTAGTTCACACTAAATTGAGGTAATCTTTGTAGTGCTGTGAAATGCCATACAATATACTACTAAAGGTGGTACAGTATTTATGTATATATAGAAGAGGTGACTTTAGATGAAGCATGCCATCTCAGCTTTGCTTCTCCCTAAATTCCTTTGAAACTTTATTCTTCTGATTTGTGTGGAATGTTGATTTTTAACTATTCTCACTACTAAGTATGAAAGAAGAAAGCCAAATGAAAATATTTTTAAAGCCATTAACTTAACTGAAAAATCTTTTCAAGTAAACAAGTTTGGCTCTTTTGATAATGCCATAAAATTCAGCTTTAAGTCTTTAAAACACTCTGGAGGCTCACTGTACTTTTGATATATCTGTTCTTTTCAGATCAAGACAAGATACCCAACCACAATACAAATATCACATCGGAAAACAGTTGAAATGCTTACAGAAAATTACAAATTTATGAACAAAACCCATAAAAAGCTGTGCTTTACTGAAAATAGCCTTCCAACATAAATTTACATAAGCAGAAGAAATAAGTACTTTAAAAAAAGACTCTGTGTTTTTAAAAAATAAATTGTAAATAATCTACATAGATAGTATCATTTAACTGTCATATTCACCTTTGAGATTCTATTTGCCATCTCCTGGTAAAAAATGTAAAGAACAAGCACTTTGGAAAATATGTACAAATAGTTTGGCAGACAGAAATATCAGGAGTGAAAAAACTTGTAACATTAATTCCTGAAAACACTTGATCTTCAAAAATGTCCATTTGACAATCTGTATAAAACAAGAACAAAATATTAAAATTCTAAAAACTTTAGCATATTATCAGAATATTGAGATTTACAGATTATTAATTTCTATCTTTATCCTCATTTTTCTTCTGTGATAGATAAGCTGGAAAGGTAATACAGCATTTTAACCAAAAACTATTTCTCAAGAATATTTTTGAATATGTTAAGTCATGGAGAGAACTACAGGGCTAAGGTTCATATAGAGGAAAGGAGAAATTACGTATGACAATAGAGATTTGCTAATCTAATAGGGAAAGATTTAAATTAATTTTCAATAGGCTTATCATATTTGTGAGAAGACTAGAAAAAAATAAGGTTCTTAACACTTCTTTTACTATTTGAAAAGTAGGCAGAGTAACTAGGAGTGCTGCCCTCTGACATGACCAAAATATCAAAACACAACAGAGGCTTGGCAGGATATTTCACACAACCAGGCAATGAATACAGAGGTTACAGGAAATACTAGCATGTTTAAAAAGAGATTAATGAGTATCCTTCTTCAAAGGTATACTTGAAGTCCCAGTTGGAATTCTAGTGCAAGAATTTAAAAAGAAAAACTGGAAGCATCAGCACGGAGGATGTTTCTTGAACATATCAAGCTGCAGAGATAATAAAAATAGTGAAATGATCCACAAGACGGGATTTGGTGGCAGCAGAGAACTTGAGCTGTTGAGGAAGTACAGCAGTCAAGTCAATACTGACCATTGTGTTATAGAAACATATTGGGAACATCTTACTTCAGAAAGGAAAACTACGAGGCGGAGCTTACTCTGAATCCTGTTAATTTGATGAGGTTTTCAAAAAACATAGGCAAGAAAGGACAACAATACTGGGCAGCAATTACATAAAAAGAACAGTAAAAAATATAATCAGAAATGTAGAAAATTAGAGTCAACTAACTCTCACAATTAGTAGTTAAGATTCTATGTTAAGTGGAAATAGCCTTCAGAAGAATAGACAGTTTCAAAGGAAATTATATTTAAAGCAGAAATGTAGATCTGAAATTTCAGGGAAGCTAACCCACAATCTCAAGGACCATGTTCAGTGATCATTTGCTCGATGTCCAGTGATCCCCAGGAAGATACTTTGCAAAGGGCAGAAAACAGACAATTTGCAATGCATGCGTAGTAGTGTGTGTGCATAAGAATAAAGTCAGAGAGGCAAAGGCAGAAAATGAAAGGCCTCAGAGAAAGGAATAAACTAAATAAATTCAGAAGAAAACCTCAAATAAATATTGAAATAAACCCATGTCAGATGTTGACAAAACAACAATGCAGAAGACATTACTGAGGTTTTACGACTACATTCCACAAATCTCTGTCTGGACAGGTACAGATGATCAGTCTGAGATTAGGACAGGTGACCTCCTTAGATGACTTCTTGATGCTGTAGTGCTGTCTAGGCTTCTAAGATCACACAATTTATTTCTTCTCTCTCTTGCCTGCTCTTGCCTCTTTCACAAGACACAGAAAGTAGGGAAAGACAGGCAGGAACAAGATTGATTTTCACATGATGTCATGGTTTTATCCCAGCCGACAACCAAGCCCCGTGCAGTCACTCACTCACTCCCCCACCAGAAAGATCAGGGAGACAATGAGAAGGGTAAAAGCCAGGTAACTAGTGGTTTCAGGTAAAGACTGTTTTTAGGAAAAGTCCATGTTGGGCACCAAAAAGGACTTTGGTGGGTCGACCTTGTCTGGATGCCAGCTGCCCAGCAACTTACTCTATCATCCCCCTTTCCCAGCTGGACAGGTGAGCAAAAATGAGACGGAAAATGACACATAGGTTGAAATAAGGCAGTTTACTAAAGGAAAAGCAAAAGTTTGCACACGCACAAGCAAAGAGAACAAACCCAATTCTTTTATTTTCTACTTCCCATCAGCAAGTGATACCCAACCACTTCCTGGGAAGCCCTTCCTGGGAAGCAGGGCTTCAGCACGCATAGTGGTTACTCCAGAAGGCAAACACTGCAAATAATAAATGCCTGCCTTTCCTCCTCGTTTCCTTAGATTTTATTGCTGAGCTGAAATCGTATGACATAGAATATCCCCATGGTTAATTTGGGTCAGCTGACCTAAGTGTATTCACTCACAGGACCTTATCCACCCCCAGACTATTGATGAGAGGAATGCTGGGGAGAGAGTCCTGATGCTGTGCCAGCACTGCCCAGCAGTAAACCCAAGCACTGATTTTAGAAAGCAATATATTGATACACATCGCTATGAAATGTGATTCATACAGGAAAACTAGATTATCTGTGAGATAAAATAAGGCTAGATCAAAGCAGAATAACATCATCATCATTAAGAAGGAAAAATATCACACAGTAAGACAAAGGAGATAGAATCAAAAAGAAACAGAAAAAAAGTGAAAGACATTTCAATTGAGAATAAGGAGGTTTGATACACACTGTTTGATTTTAGACTCTTGAGAATTTTGTCTGAGTAATGATTGTAGGAACAAGCACAGACATTTTGCTTTCATCACAAATCACCCACAAAATGCATCATGTATCCTTTCCTATTAGCCAGCTGTATTAGAAAGCTGCAGATCTTCAATAAAAATTTTCAAGTGCATACACCGTATACAAACAGAATGTAGAAAGCTTTCTATTTCTCCTGATCTTTGAATATGATGGGCTTTTATCTTTCATTTTTGTATCCATGATACAAAGATAACATACAATTTCATCAAGCTAATATTATGACAATTCTTTAGCTCTCTAAAGAAGGGAACTGTTTCTGTAAGACAAATGATAACATGAAAAAATTAAAAAGATATGAACCTCCTCTGTCCCTGAGTGTACTAAGTATATTTTAGGAATAATATTATTTTAGAACTATTCTACATAATGAAACATTTTTACATGTCAGTGACAGATTGCATTTCAGGATACATGACCCTTAAAATTAATCAGAATCAGAGATTTTAAATAATTACCTAATTCAGAAAGCTGGCATGGCTTTAGAGAGAATCCAGACACAACCTCATCAAGCACCTTTATGTTGATTGGAGTTCCTACACTGGTATGTTTCAACAAGCATTTTTTACTGAATGACAAAGAGTAAAGAAAGTGGTAAGAAAAAGGGTCTTCTTCCTTGGACTAAACCATCCTTCTGAACCCACAATTCCTACCACTGTTCATGGTCTGGCCATGGGCCAGAACAATCTCCAGCCTCCAGAACAGAATTCAAATGATGAACAGAGCTAGCTGAACAGTGTTTAACTTCCAAAATTGAGCAGATTAAGAGCTCAAAAATAGGACTCATTAAAATGAAATAATTTCTCTGGATATTCTGATGATGTTATTTTCAGAACAATAAGCAGAGTAAGATTGAACAGAGGAAAAATGCAACACAGCTATCAATATAATTTGCATTTCAGTATTTTCAGAGGATTTTAGGTTTTTTGCAAGGCTGTAATAATCAAGTTTGTCTTCCTTACCAATTGGCAAATGAAAGCCAATTTACTATTGATATTTTCCTACCTGCAAGTGTGAACAAACATTGCAAGGAGGAATAAATTGAATGTTCTAGAGTAAATTCTTGCACCTTAGAGTGCTCTGAGATTTAATCTACTTAGGCACAGGGCTGTCCAGGGGAATGAATCCAACCTGTATTTACCAAAAGCTTTCATTGTGAAATGTTTCAGAAGCATATGTAAAAAAATGACAACGGTTGTCATTGGTACATCGTTTTTGACACTCTTGATAGCTGTCAGCCACAGTAATATCAAAAATATTCCCTTCCATATCCAGGCCTACATGGACATCTGGGCTGCAAGCTGTGAAGAAAGAGAGACCAAGTTCTGAAAATGTACTTCTATTCTTTTCCCCATCCCTTGTCCCAAATTGCCCAAAAGATAGCAGATTGTACGACACAGGCCCCATAATCCAGATGCCACATCCCACGCTCACTTCAGTTACATCATATTTTATACATAGATCTAGTGCCAAATCAGAAATGTAGGTTTAGTGTAGTACCTCGTGGCAAGGGGAAAAACTGGCACACTTTAACAGTGCCTCTGCCTACATGAGAGAGGGGCACTGTGTCTGACTGAGACCAGGATGACATTCACCAAAGCAAGAACTCAGAATCAATATTAAAATATATTTTCCTAGTTCCAAATTCATAGAGGAGGTTAAATGGCATATTCTGTCCTCATAAGCAACAGGCATTTCCCACTTGAGTCAGAATATTACATTTACACTCCACAGAGGGAGGACTACAACTGTGGGGTTTGAAATGAAGGTCATTTCACAGAACAAAGGTCAGCCAATGATTGGAGGCATTTTTAAACATGTATGCATAGATTTTCATTTAGTCTGATTCTAGAGCAATTCAGTGAGAATAATTAGTCTAAATAGCATAAAGAATAATATCCCACTGAAATCTCTTTCTTTTCCAAAATACTCAGAAATATAAACATGAAGTGTTATTGGCAGGAAAGAGCTTTTAAGGGGCCTGACTGCTCTGAAGGGCAAGTGGCAAGCAAAAGAATGCACAGCTTACTGATAATAGCTACAGTGGAGAACTTGCATAAAAACCCACTTAGTCCTGGCATCTTCAGATGCTATACCAATACAACTAAAGAACTAGCCTGTCATCTGTAAGACACTATTTATCCTCAAAGTCAGGAAATTAATAACTATATTCTTCCTTATTCCATTTTTCTAAAGTACCATGCTGTGCTTAAAGTTGATCTCCTTTTAATGACATCATTATGAGAGTGCTAATTTAAAACATACATAAAGTAACACATTTAATAGGCTTTTAATATGCCTGGTGACAACTTGCAAGTATGGCATGCTGACATGAGGTCTTCATGTAAAGCACATATACCCTAAAAGATGCAGCTGCTAAAAAAATTATTACACAGAATCACAAAAGTATTAGCATCACTTTGTGACAATGCACTTTTTCTTTGCTGAGCATCTGCACCTCACAGTTATAAAACAGGGTCACACATGCCATATGAGTGAGCCACTTTCTGGACTGGAATTGTAGGAGTAAATTAATCTTTAGAACTGGAGTCAGCAGTTAAAGCATGGCTGCCATCTGCCTCTAGCAAATGAAACTGTGACTGCAGGAGCATGATTTCCCTGTTACCTCATCTGGGGAGCCTGGGTGGTGGATAGGTGGGCCTGAAGAGTAAAACCAGTGGAGTTTTTGTCACCTGTGTTTGAAAGTGGTCTGGCAAGAACACACAAATCACTGCTTGGCTGCCTTCCTGATTCTATTCCTCTTCCCAAAATGCTAATTTTTTAACAGCTGCTATACAATGCAGAGCATAAAATACATGCATGTGAATAACCATATCTTACCACTAATTTGGTTACACTGTTTTAAGGAATGTCCAGAGATAGCTCCTTCCATATCCACTTTCGGCAGCATTTCTGTATCACTGTCTTTTAAATAGCAGGAGAACCTGTGTTTTAAAATGCAGCAATTCACAGCTTTGGCAGTACAACACAGATTTTCATTACTGTTTCTGAGGTGAAATGCAGTCTGTCCAATATCCCTCAACATGAAAATTTTGACCAGTGTAATTGGAAGAAAAATAGGGTCAAGCCTAACACACTTTGTTGGCAGTTGTGGCAGATGAGAATATTTTGTGTTTGTGGTCGCTCCAAGAGGTCTCAATAAAATGAGAAGCAGAGCCCAGGGCTGGGAGGACAGAAAAACAATGGGCATAGAGAGAAGACAACCTCATTCTCTCAGGCTACAGAAATTCTTAATTGTGAGAAAAATATACTAAACAGACAGGATGGGGAACGGTAGAGGGGATCATTGGAGATGTGAAATAATTCACTTTGGCTCTCAACAAAAAATATGTGGCCTAGAGGAGGAAGTGCAGAGTCAGTTCTCTTTCCTTGAAAGGGCAGGTGTGTGAGTGTGAAAAATTGGGCATTGTCAAATTTAACCTTTTGAATTCAAGTAATTATTCTTAGATCACCAGTCTTAAAGATACTTGACATGGTTTTCCATGGCAGCTCTGCCCCTTTCCCTGCATGTGTGTGTTCTGTCAAAATGTTGCCAGCTTTCTAAATTATCACAGGAGACCAGCAAGTACATGAACATTCTACCTTTTTGCAGGATCTTTAGTCCATGTCGCTGGCAAGTAGGTGAAGAGCAGACAGGTAGGATGGTAAGTACACACTGTTTGGCAGTAATTGGCATTCGGTGTAAAAACCGTAGTGAGATCTCCTCCTTGGAAGAATGTATTTTCATAGATCTGAGTCACACAATCTGACACAGAATAACAAAATTGTCAATTATTAGAGAAAGCAACACTCAGTTCACCAGGAGAGGGTGAAGCCACTTCTCCTCTTCATCAATGACATGCTTTTAAACCAGGCTTTTTTCAAGAAAAGTGAGTAAGGTGGGTGAGTAGTACAGTTCCTCTGTGAGTCTCATCTTTACACTCCAGCAGAAATAATACTGTTTAGGGTGTCTCCCTCTGTTCCCTGCCTCATACCCAATGCTGGAAGAGGGCAGCTTGAGCCTAGGTAGAAAACCAAGAAGCTGAACGGGCCACAGGGCAGATCTGCATGGCAGAGTGGGGAGGTACCTTCCCAGGGCAAATCTCAGGAGCAGCAGAAGCCTCTCCTGAGAGAGACCAACACAGAACATCATTATGAGGAAAACCAGGAAGAGGAAGTGCAGACATCAAAAGGAGTTAGAGAGTTTTATGTAAAGACAGTTCTATTTTTTAGGAATCCTCTGAAGTCAGAGTCACAGGTGGTGCCACTGTGCACAGCCTCAATAGCTCCCAGGATTTCATAGACCTTCAGCTCTCTCAAACTCTACCCAGAACCCCCCAAAACTTCTTCACAATGAAGAAAATACTGTTACAGGAATATTGTCTCAGGAACAGTTTAGAATAAAAATGAGCTGTACTACTACCTTGCATCTGCAGGACTTCCTAACTCTGAATGACATACTGAACTCTGTAATGGCAACCACTCACGCTGCAGAGCTCTGCAACAAAGGCACCCAAGCAGCAACCTCCTCACATCTTTCAAAATGAAGGCACTTGTAAGATCACAGAATCAGAGTATGCTGAGTTGGAAGGGATCCACAAGGACCATTGAGACCCTCCCCTGGCCCTGCACAGGACCATCCCCAGGTGTTACACCATATGCCCAAGAATGTTTTTCAAACACTTTTCAAATTCTGCCAGGTTTGGTGCTGAGACCACTTTCCTGGGGAGCCTGTTCCAGTGCCCAATAACCCTGTGGGTGAAGAACATTTTTCTAATATCCCACCTAAGCCTCGCCTGACACAACATCAGCCCAGTCCCTCTGGTCCTGTCAGACTTGAGACTCTTGGTGGTCTTGAATATCCACTGTAGTGGAGAAGCAGGGTAGTTTGTCCGAGGGCTCTAAGATCTCTGTATTAAAACCCACAAGAGAGCTGTCCTTGTACAGCACACTGCTATCTTTTTGAATTTGCCCTCCAAAAGGAGTAGCAAACCAATAAAATGACAATTTTTATTCCTACATCTACCAAAGTGCTTTTTCTTGGATAAAAGTTAAAGAGAAAAGAATGTGCTTTTGCAGACTGCATTGAAACCAGCTAAAAACATTTTATCTAGTGGCTTAATCCTTTAGAGTGATCACGCTGTATCATGTGATATTTAAAATGAAAACAAAAGGTAATATCATACTGGATTTGACAGTTTTAAAAGACTAAGATTGGATTTTATTTGTTAATATGATTATAAACTATGCTTTAGCAATTCAGCATTTCCTGCACACAGGTATAATATGTATTTTATTTTTTTAAAGAATAAATAAGGATTATTAGACACATGTGCTAGATGTGCTAATATCTTTCAAAGGTTAAGTCCTTATTAGTAAAAAATTAGACTTCATAAATATCTAAGTTCTCTGGTATGTATATACTTTCAAGCTCTTTCTCTAAAAAATTATATTTATTATTTTCATTAGCATTTCTTTATCCAACTTTGTCATTAACAGAAAAACATTTTCAATCCTTAGAATACATCAAGTGAATTCTAAAGCTAAAAGAAAAGAATACTTTAATTATTTACTGTATCATATATTTTGAATCATATTCATCCTCTTCTAGCATAAATAAACACAAAAGAAATTATTTATGCTGTAAAACTATGCACCATGTAAAACTGCACCAGCTCTGAACACTTTCATTTAATTAAAATGTTTTCTAGGCTTCAGAAATTTTCCACAATTTTATTTTTGCAGAGACTTTAAGCCAAGTAAAATATTTTCTTAAATAATACTTAATTTACCTACTAGATTTGCTAAAAAAGCTGGTACCTAATTGCTCTCTGAGAAAACAGCTAATACATTACTGAACTTATAACTGTGTTAGGCCTTAGTTATAATTTATCAGGAAAGGGAATTTCAGAGAAGAGCAATGCAGTTTTTTGTAGTTTAACTTTTGCTACTGGAACAAAGTAAATCATTAACCCATAAAGAAAGACACACATTGCTCTGCCTCCTAAAGGCAAAGCCCCAAAAGGCCTCCTTCCCCAGCTGCTGCTTAGGCTGCTGACCTTGCCACTGGGCACAAAACACGGACCATCACACCAATTCCACAGTCACATGCCATGATCCCATGTGTGCTGGGGGAGGTGACAGCACAGGGGGTGGCGGGACAGTGTCAGTAAAGCCCCACTAGAAAGTTCTGTGTCAGACAATAGGGTTATGCCAGTTACCCAAACAGAACTAAACTCAATCCAGCAGAATAAACAGCTCTCTCATGAGCAGACTGCAGTTACTTATCTTCTCCCCTCCTACAAGAGCTTCTCTACGCTGTTTGTAAATCTCAGTAATTATATATTAACTTACCACTGGAAACAGAAGCAAGTAAGAAAATGAAACAAAAAGTCCGATAAATCCAATTCATCCTAAAAACCACAAAATCATTCTTTAGGATACGTTCAATAAAGGGTGTCTAATTAGTTTTATAAAGCACTGCTAAGCCTAACACTGATTTACACTTGTACTGTTTCACCATTAATTCAAAATTACATTGAAAATTACAAGCTGTGACATGCTGTTTTGGCATACCTTTTAACAGCAGAATATTCATTCTTGCTTAGACTGGGAACAATATTCCACTCAAATGACATTACTAATACTGACTCTCCAGATAGTTCAGTTTACTGCTATTAAGGTAGCAAACTAATGACTCACATTCACTGCTTCATGTGCTATAAGAATTCTAAACTTTATTTCACATGCAACAACTTAACCTGTGAAATAAGTTAACCACAAAACACAAGCCATAAAAACTCCAACTTGCACTGCCTTGCTGCTATGAAAACTTTTCACTGAATACCAGTGCATTATTGCAATAATGATTACATACCTGAACACATAATAAGTCTGGATGCATGGGCCAGGTTTGCACTCTGCTAAAAAAAAAAAAAAAAAAAAAAAAAAAAAAGGCAACCCTTTGTGTTAAATATTACTACCTGCAATGCTAACTCATCTTTAATGTTTACTTTGAATGGGTACTCTTTTTGTCAATACTGCTACTGACCTTGGGACACATTTTCAGAACATCTATCATCCACACTGCACTGGAATTGATCCTGTACAACCACACATGTGCAACATAGTCTCTCTTTTCTCCCTTATAAAATGATGATAATATTTTAAACTCCCAGAAAAATTTTCACCTCTATATCAAATTACAGAATTTTCATTGTCCCTGGATGCAATCACAAAACCTACCTGTATCTGAATATTTACAAGGTAAGCTGAAGTAACCATTTCTGGTGTTGCTCAACATACATTAGTATTCAATTAAATAATTATTTTGCCTCTCTGTGTGTGCGCATTCACTTGGTGTCACAAACGGGTTAAAACTTTAGTCCAAGAACTTCGTTTCTTCACTTTTCATTTCTTGTCTGGGATTTTCTATTCAGATATTGGGCAGTTATTCCAGTTTGTTGCTGTTTTAATAAAAACACAAGCAAAAATCAAGAAAACAAAGGGAAAAAAAATTTCCAATTATAAACTTTTGGAAAAATAAGATATACCATTCAAAAAAGCAGAAAACCAGAGCAGATTGACCATAAATTTTACCAAGAACATGTGTGTCATTCATGCAACATTTGGTCATACCCATGTTCATCTGAAGTTTCTGGAAGATTTCATTTTTATAATCCATTGCCTGTATTTTAGAATTTTGTCTGAGGAAGAAGCATCTTCTGCTGATGGCTGTTTGTTTCAGAAGCAAACTAGTGAGGAAAAAAAAAAAAAAAGAAAGAAAAAATATTTCCCTAAAGCAGCAGTTCTCAAATTTAGGTATCAGTCTTTTTAAAACCAAACATCATTTTAATTACATCTGTAAGGGCATCAGTTGGATTTGAAGGCGGAGCTCAGAAATAAGGCAGAAATGCTATCCAAACCAACCAAAAATATTCTTCAAAAATAATTTCATGGCTATCATTATGTATATGACAAAGGACATAGAGATGCTGCTAAAGGACATAAATGCTGCTAAAACAAATTCTAAATCTAAATCTCAATCTTTTCTTCTTACAATCAACAATCTAGAGCCTTTGCATGAGTCAGGATGCCACTGAGTGAAGAATCTACTGTCTCACTAAGGCAGAATCTTCTGTTTGACTTGATGCCACCTAAAATAGCTGCAGAAAGATGGATAGAATAATTTAGTGATTTGTGAATGGTGCAGCATTGGGTATTGCATCAAATTAAAAAAAGTTTAGTAGTCCCATATCCTGAAATTACACGTCAAGAATAGTCTTCTTGGAAATAGAGCCCAGAAAACACTGCAAATCAGATGTCAAATAAGAAATCAATGCAAACAAAATTCAGGATCTTATCAAATAGAAGACAGTTGCAAATATTAAACAACAAATAGCTACCGGGTTTGTTATTTCAGAGGTCATCTTTGATTCTTTTTTTATAATCAGATTTGCCATTTTTAATAAATGGAGAATCACATGAATGCCTAAGGCCTTACTTTTTGGACCTAAAGCACCTGATGCTACATTAGAGAAAACAGAATGTTTCAACATACACTGAAGGGCTCCAGTATCTTGATCAAGGCCTGGAAACTGTCAAACAGTAATTCTCGGGCAAGTTGTATGTTGTATGTCAATCACTAGCCTGGAATGAGGTCATTTGGGCATACAACAAATGATGAGTCTTTTGTTAATTGATAACTTTTGCCTTTCTTTGATCAAAATATTTTGCAATTTCAATGAACACTTAATATCTCCACAAGTTATACTCCAGGCATCAAATAGAAAAGCCCACTTGTTCAGCAAAAGATAGAGTTATACTCAGCAGAGTATAAGTAAGAGACTCATTTTCAGAAGAATCTCAGATGTATGTAGTTTTTTTTGTTTAGAAAGTGAGTTAATTTAGTTTATAATCTTTTAATCCATGCTGACTATAAACAGAGGTGCTTCTATACTGGGAGTTTTGTCAGGGCATGGCACAAATACTCTTTTAGGAAGAAAATTGGGGTAGGAGTCTCTGACTATTTTAGCTGCTGGAAAAGGAGATGACAGGTGAGATCAAACACAGAAAAATTATTTGTTTGTAGCAGTATACTAACATTTATATATCAGGTTTTTGTCTTTTACAGCATGAGGATTAAATTCAGGAAGGTAGGTGGATATCTTGTATGCACCACTACTCCACCTCCTGTATGTGTCCAAAACATGCAGCCTTCAGAGGCCAAAAGCAGTTTGTGTGAAGGTGGCTGGAGAATTCTACTGCCTCAGGTACCTGCAGGTGCTCACAGGCACCTCCCAACACAGGGAGGTCACATGTTGTTTGTTGTCAGTGCTCCTTGTAACAGCTGGAAACCATGATCCAGAAACACTCACACACTCCATTTCTGTTGTCTCAGTAGAAAGCTGGGTCCTTTGTGACACCACACAAAAGGGATCTTTACAGACAGTGTAGTCTTTTGGTTTAGAGATCAGCTGCTACCTTAATACCACAGCAGATACCTAGAACTCTGGGAAAAGATCACAAACAGCTACTATGCACATGCAGTTTTTATTGCACAATATTTTATTGTCCCATTATTTTATCAGGAAACCTGGGAATGCTGTGCTGCTTTCTGCAATCCTACAGGAAACCCCCCCCCCCCCAACCCCAAAACAAAAAAAAAAAAAAAAACCACAAAACTAACAAACCCCCACATCCAGAGGATTGCTGCTGACCACTACCAACAGCTACACACCACATGATTTAACCTAATAAAAACACACTAGACAATGCAAGGTATTTAACATCTACCCAGCAGGCATGAAGTTGGCTGCACGTTCAGTACTGTTTTCCTCAATATTTATTTCCTTAGCAGCATCAGATTGCTTCAGAACCAATTTTCACAGTAGAAGATAAGAGATCAATGCCATTTCAGAATAGCTCAGAACACAAAGATTATAGGATTACATCAGTTCTCTTCTTGGCAAAGACACTTTTTGCATCACTAAATACGGATGTTTCACATTGGCATCCTCGTGCTAGCATTTAAGCCCATGCATTTTGCATAATGAGTTTCTTTTTGTAGTTTTATCCAGTTTTTGTCTCAATTATTTTCTTGTCCATTTTGGAAAGTATAAAGAAATTATAAGAGATATTCACACATTATATGAGAAGAGCATGGTACAAAAGCAAAGCGCAAGAAAAAATATTGGTCAGTGTAGATCGAAGTCATAAGAATTATCTTATGAAAAAAAAGTTATAAAAAAGCTATATTACAAATATTTCCCACAAAACAGATCCCACAGAAGAAAAGGAAGTAATATTAGTTTTCATTTGTCTTGAAAGTCTTCAACTCAAGCACATAGCTTAAGACACGAGGTACCTCTCCGGGTTTCAACTACATTCCAAATCTCCTGAGAAAACATATTCTGGATGCTAATTTTATTTACCTTGAAAACTGACACTGCCAAGTATGTAAAACCATGAAATAATTACTTAATTTAGAGTCTCTTTGGAAAACATGTGTCATGTGTATTATATGCATTAACATATGGAGGTGGTCTCAAAAGTTATCTCATTATAAAGAAGACAATGTTTAGATTCAGCCCTGGAATCTGAAATTCTTGCTATTATACAGCAATGAGACATATCTTTGAAAAAGAAAGCTGAAGAATGCAAATATTGCTATTGTTAAAGGCTCTTTTGTCTTAATGGTAAAATAAAGGTAGTGATTATAGACTACTTGTCAAGATCTGTGATTTCATTTTTGTAAACTAATTGTTAACACTTTCTTTTTAGAAGATCCTCAGAAAATGGTAAAAACTAGGCTTATCAGAATATAAAAAAAATTGGCAGGTTCAGGGAAACCTCTAATTTATTTGGAACAAATATAAATTATTTTTGTCATTATTATGAAATTCTGCAAAATACAGCAGTATCCCAGGTATTAAGTGACTAAGTGTTGTTAAAAGGAAACATAGAAACAGACAAGAGAAAAAAATCTGTAAATGTCAACAAAATGAGTAAGAACACATGATTCCTTTCATACTTTGTAACACATTAATAATTTCTGGACCAGTTCATATTAGTTTTATCAGCTCTGACCTCCAGCTTCTCATCCAGTCCCCCTCTGCAGGCTGCCCACAGCCCAAGAACAACATGAAGGCAACAACACACCAAAAGCCCTCACTGCCACGTGGCAAGAACAGCTAAAGGCACGAGTGTGATTATTGGTGGGCACCCCTCTTTGTACAGCACCAGGTATCGTGCTGGAGCAGCACACACCAGTCAAAAGAAGCCCCAGAGCATAGGGCACAAGTAAAGCCAGACCAGCTAGAGGACCTCAGCTTGGTTTAGCACTAGCTTTGTCTTCAGAGCTTGCAAAAATTGTGGAGAGTCTGTTCTCCAGCTGTATGGCCTGTAGCAGACTTTGACCTGTCATGAAGGAGCAGTCAGAAACTTTCACAGGCACTTCATTCCATCACTGTAATTCCTCTTCAACACCAATTAGCAAAAAACTCTGTATGCTGCCTTCAGGGCACTAGAAGGCAAGAGCACACTGGCTCATTGTTTCAGCTTTGACCAGCAGAGTAAAATCTAGTTGATTGATCACCCAAGAGGAACCGATGCTAAGAAAAAATTATTCATCAGCAATTTACCTCCACACAGGCATGCAATTTCAACAGGTACAATTTCAGTCCACATTGAGACATAGAAGGAGTTTATTCTCAAAGTCTGTAATAATACATTGATTTTGTCATTACAAAATCCTGGGTGTAATTTGCACATGGTCTAGTTCCTGCTATGGTTATACAGATTAATGCTTTTGGTACAGTTTGCTAAAAAATATTTCAGAGCACTTCCTTCTTACAAACTACTTTAAATGTTTATCAAGAAGGAATGAAATTATCAGAGATTTTTGTGTGGTCTTACAGAGGCAGTCATCACCAAAAGAAAAAAATAACTGTGCCAAGAAGAAGGATTATCACTGGTATTTTTCAGAAATAAAGAAAAAGAAACCTGAAAACCTTACAAACACTTGAGATTTCCCAGTTACTTGGAAAATGCTATGGCATGTAAGCTCACCACTTCATGACAGGCATTGCTGTTGTTATTACCATAGGTTAGTTTTTATGGCACTGTGGCAATATAATAGTTTCATCTGAGCAGATAAGGCACCAAAATACAAGAATTAAAGACTTGCATTTCAAAGATTAACATGATGTTCACAAGCCCTAAAAAAGCAGAGCAACTAGGGCTATTACTGCATCTTTTTTAATAAAACAATAGCAACTAGTTTTAATGAATTGCTGGGCTGACATCAAAATATTTGATTTTAAAATATGTCTCAGCCTACATAGATTGAAAACTTTCGGAAGTAAACTCTTGAAATTCCTTTCATTCTGATCCAGCATTTGGTCTCCTCTTCAGTTTAATCCAGATGCCTTTATTTGGACGAAGAATCAATTCTCCACATAAACCAAGCTCTTCTGGCTTTTGACATGATTCCACGCAAAAGCGCCGCAGGATGAGGGCTAGAAGAGTTTTCTCCTCCATTTGTGCAAAGCGCTGACCTATGAGTTACAGGACAGAAAGAAAAAAACTTATTGTCAGGTTGCATCAACAGTCAACCCTTTATATGGAACTACTACAAAATACAGCCTTGTCATGTCTCTTGAAAGGACTAGGCAGGAGGGACGGATAGCAGACCAGAGCAGAAGATGCAGCCAGGGACTGCGAGGACAGAAAAATCCTATGGTTCCGTATATGTGGAGAGGAGCAAAGGAGATGCAACTGCAATGGAATGACAGACAGAACTTCCTTCAGTGATCATTAAGCCTCATACACACTGATGATTTGGCAGCACAGAGGGCAAAGTTCCATTTACAATTCAGAGATAAGTGAAGGCAGAAACATGAGAACAAAGAAATGTGAGGGAAACCAAACCAAATGCCACAAGGCAGTTGACAAAAACTAAAAAATGGAGATGGGACACAAAATGCAGGGCTGAGAACTTTTTATGTTCTCCCCTCTGTATTATATACATAGATTATATATTGATTATATACACAGAAGTTAGTACATGTGTACACACAATGCACTTTTGCAATTATACTAATGAACCACCTCTCCTGCACATGTTCCTGCACACTCAGGAACTACCTAGACATGTTATATTAAATTACATTTCTCTTTGGAACAAGGAAAGTCCTAGTTTACTGCTCTTATGGAAAAAGGCACCTACTACCAATGAGACAAATCAAAACTAACCAATTGCATCCCCCAAAAACAGAAACCAAACAAGCAAAACCAAAAAAAAAAAAAAAAAAACAAAAGGAAGTAATATTTCCCATTATCATAATGGCATGACAACTTTTGGATGTTCCCCATCTGCACTTAAAACCAGTGCAGGGAACAGTCTTTTCACATGTTCTACAATATAAAGAACACTGTCTCTACTTGAAGCACAGCAATGCCAAGCATCTCAGTGGCATCTGAAAGTGCTAATGAGTTCTGGGATGACAGAGAAAACACCAAACCAATGACAGTGTCAGAAATAGGGAAAGAATACATCAGCTGCAGATTTCATGCTTTGGACATTCAGCTCAGAACCTGAGAGAGACATATGAACTGTTTCCAGAGCAAAACAGGTGCAGGACTTGTGTCTTCTCTCATTCTGTGTTGCTGACACTGAGGATCAGAAATTAGGAAGCAATCATGTCCTAACACAGGAGCCAAATAACACGCTGCCAGGCTGCACAGCAGTGAGGAAGAAACATCAGCATGATAGACACTCTTCCCTAGGAATAAAGGAAATCCTTTGGAAGAAACAAATGGGGCAGCTCAACAGTATCAATGTGAGTCTATGAATTAAACTCTTCTGAGAGAATTCAGGTCCATCTAATGGAAGTGTGTGGCTTGCAGGGCACACAGTGCCCAGACTCAGGGATGGGGAGTGAGGAAGAACACTATACAAACAGTACTCATTGCTGTCTCAGTTACCACGTTCAAAACAGAACCTTACAAGGGCTTCCCCTCCAGATACATACCAATGCAGTTCCTGGGACCAGCTGAGAAGGGCACATAAGCATATGGGTGCCTTCCCTTAGAATTTTCAGGGAAGAATCGCTCAGGCCTGAACTCCTCCGGGTCAGGGAAGACCTCAGGGTCTCTATGCAGGGCATAAGTTAAAACAACAACAGTAGCACCTCTTGGTACCTGATAGCCCCCTAAAGAGAGGAGAGAAAGAGAGAAGAGTCAAAACAACAGCAAACAAGTGACTTCCTATACACAACAGAACAGTAAAAAATAAAACAATGCTGTCCTTTTCTTGGGGAACATCTCCACTGCAGAAATAAATGCTAACACAAGAGAAAGTGGCAAACACAGAACACCACTTACTAATGCAGCAATCCTCTCTCAAGGTGCGGGCAAAGATGGGAACTGAAGGGTAGAGACGAAGAGCTTCTTTCACAACACATTCAAGGTATCGAAGATTCTTCAAATCCTCCATTGTAACAGCACGTTCAGTATTGTCTGTCCAAAAACAAATAGAGGGATGACCAAGACCAAAACTCCCCATCTTTGGCTGAACAAACTCATCCTGGATCCCCCCAGAAACTCTCATCATGCACCAAGACTACATACAAGAAGGTGTTACAAATATATTAAACATGCATATCTTGCCCCAAAGACATAAGTTTGGTTGTACAGCCCAACAGACCTTCCCACACCCATCCCAAGCACCTCTAGCTGCTGAAAGCTCCAGAAGGGCCACAAGGCATGCTCTTACACCCCCTTCTACTTCTAGGCTTTTAACATATTTCCACTCACAAATGGAGCAAAACCCTGATGAAGGGGGAATGGAGACTTACCAAACACCTCATCCAATTCCTTGTGAACCTTCTTCTGAACTTCTGGATTATGTCCAAGCAAGTACAAGACCCAGTTCATAGCAGCTGCTGTTGTATCATGGCCCTACAGGTCCAGATTTACAAAGACATTCATTTCAACTCTATTTCCATGTACCAGTGGGCTTTGTAAATACTTAGATGTGCAGTTAGTATGAAAAGTGAGATTTGTTAGTCCCACCACCATGATAAAAACAAGAATCAAGAGTGAGTTATTCAACTCACTAACTATCAAGATAAAAGGTGATCCACAATCGTTCTGACAAAAGGGGAAAGTATTGAAATAACCCAAGCAAAATCCCTCTCTTCTGATTCCTAGGAGCTGCATGAACTATCAGTATCTATAAAATTAATCAGATGTACATTCGTCTTTTTGGTTACTGTCCAGTCAACACCAAGGGGGGCCAGTGACTGTCACAGGAGAGATACAATGGACACAACTTGTAACCTTTTCAAAAGTATCTAAAAATTATTTTATGAGACACAATACAGTAGTCATAGGGGAAAAAGCTTGGTTTTCTATGGGAAGGGAATCAACTACTACTTCCTAGCACTGTGGAAAGGAGAGGAAAAGAAAGGAGAGAGAAAACATGAACCAAAGAAGGAAAAATAAAGCCATAAAAAAGGGAGGAACAGAAAAGGGAAAAGTTGACCAAAAAAGGATTTTGATACTAAAAAAGCACACTTGTAGTGAACTTCAGGGCAAGATGAGAAGAGAGTTCCTCTAGGTTACAACAGTATTAATATGATTCTATGAATTAAGCTCTTCTGAGAGAATTCAGGTCCATCTAATGGAAGTGTGCGGGAAATTAGTGAAAATCATCTTCAGATCCTCCCTTAGGGAATCAGACAAGAAAGGTCTTTGATATAATCAGATGGATGGGACACGTCTCCTATGAAGACAGGCTGAGAGAGTTGGGGATAGAGAAGAGAAGGCTCTGGGAAGACCTGATTGTGACCTTTCAGTACCTAGAGAGGACTTACAAAAAAAAAAAAAAAAAAAAGAGGGTGTGTGACGTTTTACATGAGCAGGTACTTATAGGACAAGAGAGAATAATTTTCAACTAAAAGAGAAAGTTTAGATTAGATATTAGGAAGAAATTTTTTACTCAGAGATTAGTGAAAAACACGTTGGCTAGAGAAGTTTTGAATGTCCTGTCTCTCAAGGTTTCCAGTAACAGGTGGGATGGGGCCCTGGCAACCCAATCTAGTTGATGACATCCCTGCCCATGGCAGGAGGATAACTAGATGATCTTTAAGGTCCCTTTCAACCCAAGCCATTCAAGGACAAGTTTCTACAAGATGAAGCACTGATGCACAGTGGACTACAGAACCAGAAGACTGCAGGCAGTGTAGCAAGGGAAAAAATGTGAGGAGACATGACAAAATGCAAGTCAAAACAGTGACTTCTTCAATGTTAATGAAGTTTGCAACAAAAGGCAAGAGTCCATGGTCCATGTCAGCCTTTAAGTTTTCATTTCTCACCTGCTTTCATGAATAGACCCTGCTCACACAGGCAGGGCCTACCACATCTGCATTGTCCAAAGTTTTTCCAGGGCATACCAATGCTTCTATCCTACCTCTGTAGAATAGAAACATTGAGATTTTCTCTTAGGCTTCTAGGGCTTAAATAACATCACGCTAAAAGCAACCTCCTGAACTAAGACATGAATCACCACCTGAAAATTCTGAATCTTTTGGAGGGAAAAAATCAAACAAAAAAACCCAGCAAATAAAACCTTCCAAAACAACAACAACAAAAGAACAATAAACCAATAAGTTTCTTGGTTACCTCAAACATGAAAGTATCCACTTCCTCACGAATGTCCCTGTAGCTCAATTTTTGCCCTTCATCATCTGTTGCATTCAGCAGCATGTCCAGGAATGCTTTTCTCTTTTTGGAACCACCTTCCACAGAGTTACCATCATTATCATGTTTCTTTTGCTGGGTGTTTTTAAGTTCTTCAGCTTTCTCTGCAATGACCTGAGATTAGAACCATTACATCAGATATGATGAATTCAGCACAAGCTGTCTGCCTCATACAGTTTTGTCCTAACTTATCAAAACAGTATCCATCTGTAGCAGTCTACATGAGCTAGTTAGCACAGCTGTCAGCATTAGGTCACGAAATTTAACTTACTCTTAATTAGTATTGAATTATGACCAAACTTTCTTGCCCAACAATAGAATAAGCCTTGAACAGCCTTTGTGAGATCAAGAAAACAGATAGCCAAACTATGTAAACAATTTGGGGGCCATCAAGAAGTGTAAACATATCCAGAGTATCTAGAATACACCAATAATGAATGCCAACAATGGTAACAGCATATCAAAAAAATCACCACAGTGTGATCATATTAATCACCAATAAGATCTTCTCTATCCCATCTGAGAACTAAGGAAAGATCTCACTTCCAACCTCCAAAAAACTCAGGAAACTGAAGAGAAGCCAGGGCATCCCAGAACTATGCATCAAGGCTACACACAGTATTGCTGAACCCACTATAATAAAGCTTCCCAAATTTTCTCCAGTACAAGAGCAATATCTGAATTTCCCTTTTTCAGGTCAAAGTAGAGACCCAGTAACAGACATAAATTTCTTATTGTTGCCATTGTTGTTGCAAAGTCAAAGCAGAACCCTTCAATAAACTGGCATTGCTCTTAAAAACAACCAAGTAATTTAAACAGTGTGTTGAGTAAGTATGCATTTCTCTTTGGAGGAATCACTGAATGGAAGAAAAAAATACAGGGCCATGCACATACACTGTTTTCCTCACTGAACATGCATGTGTGTCTTATATTGTCTCATCCTTCACCTCAGTGCTTGCTGTCAGCACCTACACAGGTACAATTATTATTTATGGTCTTTTGTCATCTTCTATGGTTTGGTTGCTTATATTCTTCAGTGCACCAGCCCAGCATGGGAAGAGTGCAAGTGTTAAGAGCCTTTCCAATGACTCACTGCTGCAATTTCCAATAAAAGTAAGCAAGAAAAAAATAACACAGAGGCAATGTGGCTCATTATACCAAATGTAGCCAAAGATCAGAGATTATTTCCTTTGTCAAAGACATTGATACAATGACATCATGGGGTATGTGCATAGGGAAAGCAGCCTCCTTGATAACATACTAATAGTACATTTGGGAGGGCAAACTTTGGAAAGAATAACATAGGAATTATTTGGTGAGAGAAAAGGCTGTTAGTTCCACAGTCTAACAAGGAGAGAGAACACTTTATTTTATGCCAAGTGAGTAATGCATGCCTAATGATTTCCGCATAAAAGTGCCTTACTGCTGATGTGGGGACCTGCATGTGTTTGCTCCTCTCAGCAGTTCTGTTCTATAAGGGGAAAATGAATACAGGCTTCAGTTTCTGAGGGCTGAATCCAGTGGCACTACCATCCAGAGCCCTAAGTTTACTGCTCCAAACTTGGCAGTGAGCTGTGGACATCATCCAGATGTGGAGCTTTTCAGGCAGAACAAGAGTCCAATGAATTTCTGTTGTTTGTTTCAATTGTCAAGGACCTGCAAGTTCTAGCACTCCCTTGGAGTAATCTACTTTCTTGTTTAAATTCAGCAGAGATCCTGAAAGGGAAGTCAGTTCTTGTCTTCTTTTCAGGGAATTCCTCAGCATCCCAATAGAGAGACAGCATATCAAGGAGGCTGAACCTCATCCCCCATTTGGAAGACCTGAGTGTAAAACTTTAATCCAACAATGAAAGTGATCATTATAAATATTGTAATTTTTTTTAAGACTCTATACCGTATCTGTAAAATTGTGAAGGATGCTGAGCTTCCTCTTGTGCTCTCTTCCTTCTTTGAACAATACATACAAAAAGTCAGGCCAAAGCCAAGGGCTCATCTGTCGCCGTTGGATTAGATCACTCATCCTAGGGGCAAAACAATTATATCATATATTATTACTTGATAAAACCACCAAATTATAGCACATTTCAAGAACAAAAAAAAAAAAAATGAAACAAACTTCTATGTACCCTAATAAAGTAGAACTTAACATATTGTGTAGGTTTAAACCCATTATTTGAAAGGAAGGCCACTCACATTTGTGTCTTGATTTTACAGCATCTCAAAATTTCTGTTACTTATCCCAGCATCATCGTGTTTTATATCCTTAAGTATTGATCTCTGAGAAGGACAGCATATTCTCATTTATTATTAGTCTGAATCCTCTTGAAACAGTCCTATTAAGTCATCCAATCCCACCACATCCCACTTCAGCAAAGCACTGACAGTGTTACAAAGACTACTCATGGCACGCTCCCAAAATATCTGCCCCAAGAACTCAAACAGTTTCTGAGAGCATTGCATTCCTACTTGAACGTCCAGATACCAGAGCGCACATTAAAGGACTTAAAATGTATTTAAAATGAAAAATATGAGACTTCAAGTATGCTCAAACACAAGTGGAGTACATTTAGAAGGGCTGATTGTCATTGCTATTCAGCTCTCATACATGCTTTGTCTGCAGAGTAATTATTACCAACTTCAAGCACACTTGTGCTACAATTTGGAAAAGGCCAAGGAACTGATGATAATCAAACCTTTCAGATCTACCCATTTTTAATCATACCTGTCTCAAAAAGCTCCATAAAAGTTAGGAGTGAGATCATAGAATCACAGATTCATTTAGGTTGGAAAAGACCTTTTAGATCATTGAGTCTGACTCTTAACGTAGTGTTAACCCAGTCCATAGCTACATCATGACCCTAAGTGCCTTTCAAACACCTCCAGGGTATTTAGTGACTCAGGGTTAATCTGCTCCAATCCTTTACATCCCTCCCTCTCTGACACCCTGGCCTTCCTTCCTGAAACCAGCAGCATTAATTCCAGCTCAGCTAAAAAATAACTAAGGAAAATGTGTGTTTACCTGTAGACAGCAGAAACATAGTCAGAGTCCTTATTCTTCTGGGCACCCACATTCCTGCCCATTGCTGTTTCTAGGAGGAAAATATGAACATTTCACAAGTGCAAAGTGAAAGGCAGTGAACAGAGTGAGTTACTACTGCTCCCAGCTTCTGAATATCACCACACCATCCCTTCAACAAGTGACTACACATAACCCTTTGCAGGGAATGAGCCTTCTTTGTATTTCCATGCCCAGGAATCCTGCTCCTTAAGAAAACCTCACTTCAGACTGTGAACCTGTGAACCTGTGTCCTGCCAGTCCCAAAACTCAGCTGCTCAGATGCAAGTAGTGAACTCTGGGGAAAAAGGTTGGGAAGGATAGAAATGTATTTAGAAAATATGCAGGGACATTGCTCTTCAATCATCTTACACAAACTGGCACAGCTAAACTCAGGATCTTCTTCATCATTCACAATTCTACCTCAATAACTGAACAGGACTTACCACAAATGATATCAAGGGCACACAGAGTGATGTCCATAAAGACATCAAATGGCTCCTTGTCAACATGCTTCTCAAGTTTCTTCACCAAAATATTTCCTTGTTCATTCATGACCTCTAGAAAGTCACTCAAGATTGCAAAGTGGAATGTGGGAGTTATCATCTTCCTCCGTGACCGCCACTTGTCTCCAGTGCTGTAAAATTAATAGGGAGAAGGAAGGCTAAAAAACTCCAAGTCAAAAATAACATCCTCACCATTCCAGGAAGTACCCAGTGAATACTGCAGCCTGGAAGAGATGGACACACTGTAGATGTCTCTTCAAGCTGTTCATAGCACCCCACAGAAGGAGCAAATGGAAATACTTCTTGCTCCAGGTCTCTTGGAAGCAGAAGCCACCATTTCTCCTGCTGATCTCAACAAATGGAGATGCCAAAAACCCTCCAGACAGTCATCCTTGTTAGTCAGTGCACAGGCTCAGAGGGACCAAGTAGAAGCCAGCCAGAGGCCAAACCAGCTATTCAGCATCAAGGCCTCAACCACCCCCCATCTCTCTGAATCAGTGTTTTTGCTTGCCTCCATCCCCTGACCATGAAATGAGGCCTGCAGAGAACTAGGGCCTAGAGACATTATGAAAATGACTGCCTCAAGGCATGGCTACAAGCTACTTCCTTGGAGACAGGCAGTCATTTCCCACACAACAATGACAAGCATGGAGCTGCACTGTCACCAGCTTCCTGGGGGTCCTTGTCCTCTTTTTCTACATAACGTGTCCCAGAGGCACACAGCTGACATTTCTGCTCACAGGATAAAACTATCACACCGCTGCCTCTGTTAACTTGCTATTGGGGCACTCCACAGGCCAGCATATGTGCTTACTGTCTGCCACTGCTGCCCCTAATCAGCAGAGACTGGAACATTCTCCTCCATTATGTTTTTGCAAGCACAAGAAAGTCAAAATAGCTCTGTACATCTATGGAATACAAAACAACCAGTAAGGAGAACTGTGAGGATACACCATGCCTGGTGCTCCTGGACTTCACCTCTGCACAGTGTTACTGATTAACTACTGCCTTCCTAAAGGCCATGAACAAAACTCAGGACAAAATGCATGCCTTATCCTCTCCAATGAACTTTCACTTCCCACACCACATGATCACAGCTGGCTTTTAAAATACCATGGTCCCATCATAAAGCATGAGAAGTCAACCTCTGAGGGCTCCAAACAAGCAACAAAGTTAACCACTAACACTGGGACCTTCACCTTTTTTCAAGCATAGAATGTCTTTGGGATCTTTGAGAAGAGGCTCAAAGGTACCAAAGACACTCTATACTTACCTTGCTCTGACTCTTGAATATCTGCATCATCCAGACCAATCCTTCCTTTGCCCTTCCAAGACTGGAGGACACCAAACCCTTATACCACTGCTCCTCCCTTTCTCCACTCCTGATTTATGCTCCTACCCAGGCTCATTTCTCATGATCCTCTACTTCATGAATGAAATGAAGATACTTTCCTATCCTACCCCAAAGCATCATCAACCTCAGGCCTATCCTACTGGTCTGCAATATGACCAGCTGAGATAAGCAATGCACACAATCACTTTGTTCAGAAATACATACAGCATTCCCACCACAAAGATCTTCTCTTATCATATACAGTGCAAATTTCAAAAAGGCAGCAGTGCATCTTCATTTCATTATACATTATACCTTGTCAGAAGTCCAGTGCCCAGCCATGGATGCAGGAATTCATACAGGTATGATTTTTCTATATGTTTTGAATTGTTCAGAATAGCCTGTCAGAAAAACGAACAGCGAGTTAAAAATATTACTTGTTAGATGTAGAGAGAGAGATTTCTTCCCTATTTCTTCAATAAACACTCCAACAGAGAAACAACACTGTCTTACTAGATCAAGGACTTATGACTACGTTTCATGGCATCAAAACAGACCCACTAAGTTTTAATGCATAAGTCTGTCAGAGAGACACAAGCACTGCAACCTCAATTTCATAATGTTCTGTCCTTATTTCAGTGATCCTGTATTCCCTGCTATCTGCTTATTTGTTCTGATCTTTGGAGCAGAAGCTTTCTTATATGTGAAAACAAAGCTTAAGGAGATGCTTCTTTGATGCTTTCATTTGTTGGTCATCTTCAGTATTCCCCAGTCCCCTCTGACTAGGCCTTTTTATACTCCTTTACTTTACACCTTTGTTTACCACTAACTCAGAGGTCCCAAAGCAAATCAGTCCAAACCCTTTTTAACAAAAATTACATTGAGGTAATAGAAAGTAAGATGTTAGGCACTGCTCTGCATCCCAGTAGAATAGACAGACCAGCACACTCACCTCCACACTGTCAGGGTGATACAAAAACGCGGCAGGCACTGGTCCTATCCAAAGTTTGAACAATGGCCAACTTCTGAACTTTTCAGTATAAATCTTTATCTGATTAAAAAAATCTGGAATAGAAAATCAGAGTAGATCTTCAAGAAGGAGGATTTACAAAATAAGCAAGGCTTCTGTAATGAACTCTTGCACCCTGAGCCCTGCAATTGTGATTATCTAGGAGTTTTAACCTGCTGCTGTGACCTAGCAGCATATTTTGCACCAGTGGATTTTACAATTCAGGTGTCCTAATTTCTTCAGGCACAGACTCACAGCACCATTTATGCCACAGATCAACCTGAGGGATACCACTGCTGTCCAGCTGTGCCAGTTGGACTTCACACCAGTGAGCTCAGTAACCCAGCGAATACTCCTCCCCAGATCATTATGCACTTATTCAGTCCATATCTTGTCAATTCAGCTATGCAGAAAGCATGGAAGATAGCTGAATCTGTTGGCAGGGTAAGAAGAGTAGATGGTGTTTGATTTAATTCAGAAAGGTCTTTGACACTATCTCATCACAGAGGACAATCAGGTTCACTCCGCAATATTAGAGGTGGGGGCCACTCTCAGGATGTTTGAGGATTGAACACTTTGCCCTTTCAGAAACAAGCTTAAACAAATGACACCTTTACAGCCCCTGCAGAGTTGAAAATTCAAAGGTCCGCAAATCAAAGGGAAAAAAAGAAACAAGTTTCCTAATAGATGTCCAAATACAGCTTTCCCTAGTCTTACAAAAAGTTCTAATGACACCTCATCTAACATGATTCAGAGTGTCAGATTATTTTGCTGGTTTTGAAAGATTTTTCCTAACATTGCTGTGATTAAAATAGCACATTTTCCAGCAACTGTCTAGCAATACCAATAAAAAAATCCCCATCATATGAAAAGTTATTTTCATTCCTGTTATAAAACTTTACCCTTTTTAAAAGTTTTTTTTTTTTGTTACATTTTTAATGAAAAAGATTATAAACAAACTTTACCCGTTTTTACATAAATAAACAAGAACAAAGAAGGCTGGACATGGGAGCTATGTGATTCCTTAACTAAAACATGGGAGCTATGTGATTCATGCTAATAAATGAGATTAGGGACTACACAGAACATCAGAGTTCACATCAAATTGCTTTCTGGAGATAGAAGCAATGTTCCAGTTTGGTTTGGATTTTTAAATAAGATTTTTTTTAAAAGAAAAGAATGAAAAAAAAAAAAGATAAAATATTAATATCTCAGTCCAGCTCATATAAACATCCTATCATCCTTTTACATCCTCCTACTGCTTCCCCAAAGTCAACCTTGTGGAAATCTGCCTGCTCTGACATCCACCACAGACGTCTCATACTTGTCCTTAGATATGGGACTGGATCCAGAGGAATGATATGACAGTGTGCCTTGTGAACAGAGGCACCATGTCCCAGCATGGGTCAGCATGGGGCAATTTGCATTCCAATGCTGTACTCACTTGACTTTACCCTGCTCCCATGACCCATTAGTCTCTCTTCTGGCAGCATGCACAGCTGCACAGCCAGCAACACATGTGCACAGAGCAGAGCTGGCGCACACGGAGGAGTGTGGGCCACCTGCAGCACACTCAGCAACACTTGCATACCACAAACTCCTTAAGAAATATGTTCCTGTTAAAATATGAGTACCAAATTGAAAGGGAACATCTAGCACATTAGCGCTCTCTCATGCACCTGGCAGAAAGAAGGTCTCATTAATCAGTTCAAGAACAAAAGGATTTGCTTTTGAGTGATGTACTATAAATGATCAGCAAGTTCTTTCACACTCAACACATAACTCTAAGTCACAGATGATTCTGGAAGTGAGCCCAGGTAAAAACAACTTGGAATGCTAAAGTCCCTTGCACATGCTTGCTTGGGGAAGGTAATTATTTCAAGCTTTGTTTGGATCACAGCAAAAAAGTCATGAGGACATAGTGTTTAACTTTGTGAAGCAGCACTTCCTGCAAGAGCCCACAGCACGCCTCCTTCACATTCCACAGCGTTCACGCTCCACCCCAACAACAACTTAACGGTCTGAGCCCAGCAGCAGCTGCTGTCAGATTTAACCTCCAGGTAGTCTTATGCCACATGTATGCAGTTCCTCTCCTTTCCTCTTCACTGCCCGCTCCTCACACTGTTCCCTTCTGCAGATTGCCCAGAGAGACCTAAAGACAACAGCACATCCTCTGATACCCCACTCCCCTTCCACAGCTCAGCCACACAAGTACGTCACCACCACTGGCTCCTCCAGCAAACCCCAGGCAGTGCAGGGACCTCACAGCTGGGCTACAGTGTGTTACCTATTACCTTCTCCTTTCCGCTCAAAGAGCAGGGCATTTCCCACCACAGGATAGCAGGGGCTGACACCCGGGATCGACTTCATCATCCGCCATTGCCTCCAGTATTCCAAAAGGGAAGGCAGGGCACACACAGTCACGATTGTCAAAAGCACAGCAACGATCCCAGCTCCCCATGGCAGTAGCTGGGGTCTCCCTGAGAGTCCTTCCACGACCTCCATCAACACCTCCCAGCCTCCTGCTCGGAGCCTCAATCCCGGCTGTGAAACTGGCGCTGCCTGTACCCGGCACTGCAGAAAAGTCGGCCAGAAGAGCAGGAGGCGGAGCCGCCACACAGGCTGCTGGCGTGGTTTCTTGCCGGGAAAATAAACAGAGTTAACCGAGTTCGAAAACACTCTTACGGAGAGGCTGCATTCTAGCATTTCCTGGTGACAGGCAAGCCAGAGGAAACAGTCACTGCCCTCACTTGGTTCGAGCCAAGTGAGGAGTGAGAACCTTCTTTGCAGGCCCATACAATACCTCACAAGGAAAAAACAAAGCACCATCAAGAGAAAAAAAAACAAACCCTTTTTGCTCATTTGGGATAGATGAGTTTAGTTAATATCATCTTTCTCAATCTGTTCCCAGGTGCTCAACACCATTTTGCCATAGAGAACTGCTCCAACACTGGCCAACACGATAACTGAAGGGTCAGATGGAGAATTCCCTTTTTCAGCTGGTTTGATGGCTTCAAGGGGTTACAAAAACCAAAGCCCATAAAGATCCCTGATCAACAGCAGCACTGCAAAGCACATTGATGCTTCTCAGCTCAAATGGCCGTTACTGTTCTCATTGTTGAATGCTCAGGCACAGGCTAAGGGTGCCAATAAAACAACTGGCAGCACCAGCACCTGTGCCCCAACTTGCAAAGTGCCCGGGTACTCACAGTACCAAACCCACCATATACGCTGCTGCCCCTCCTGCCTCAGGAGGATCCAGGGTCTCTTTTCACTGCTGCAGGGCTACTGAGCATCTGTTTCTCAAAGTGGGTGCTCAGGAACCTTTTGGTGAAACAGAATTTTGGTAGAGGCAGCATGGTTCACAGCCAATTCACAAAACTTCACCCCCCAAATAAAGCACAAATGGTATGTGCTTATGGCCATAGTCACATTTATCCTCTTTGCTTTGTACCAAAAATGACTGCACTGACTGCAAAAGCATTTTTAGCAAATCAACAAATAGCATAAACAAAACAACTAAGAGAAAAACACAGAAAGCTCAGAACATCAGAAGTTAAGTAAGTTTCTGTGGCCCTTGGCATCAGAGGCGGGTAAATTTTGGCACTTTGTTCTTGCAAACTCCCAGCAGAAACTTTATCATAAATGCTGACTGTTATATCTTTCTGGACAGTAAACAGCTGGAAATGAACTTTGCTACTCTTGCTGTTGTTTGTAATGGTTGTGACAGAAAGCAGCAGATATATACCCAGTCTTGCAAACACATAGGCAAGTTAGACAATCGTCAGTCCCCTCTTTTGTTCAGGTGAAAACCTAGGAAGGAAACAAGCACACAGGACAAAGAGACTCACCGTTTGTATTTTTAACATGAAGATGAGCTGAATAATTATACTCTCATATTTACAAAAAGTCTTGCAGTTTGTTGCCCTAATTGCACCAATAATTAGGTGAAGTGACTATTTGTGATTCTGAGTCAAAAATCTGTACTTCTAACTGCTGATTACTCCTTCTATAGGAAAAACAAAAAAAAACAAACAGCACAAACAAAAAAAAAACCCTGTGAAACAGCAAGGAGAAGGTTGAAAAGCATTGGGAAAGCAGTAGGGAACACTGCAAAGCAAACACTGCAGCATCCTGCCAGCAGCTGGCAATGGTGATGATGTTAATAAAAGGCAGCAGAAACACTGGAATGAGACATAAAAGATACATATCCAAGAAACAAGAAATGAGAGGTCTAGCATCTTGGAGGCCTAATTATGTCACCAGGACTTGGAATCATAACAAAATTTGGAGGATGTTCTGTAGGAAATGAGTATTCTACCAGATTGTGATCAGCATTTCATTTTTACCCTGAGAGCTATTGTTCAGTGTTGCATTTCTGTGAGCATTCCACTGGTTAGTGAATCTTTACTTTTATAAATGCTTGTAACAGTGCAAACCTGCTCTTCTTCAGCCTCTTGCCTAAGTGGAAGCCTATCTACCTGTGCTGGCAGAAGACAAGCAACCTCTTAGGCAGCTGCGTCAGCCATGAAACACAGTGACAACACAGGCTTCTGCTAGTCCCTAGAATGAAGGCTGGATTCTTCAATAAGAAAAACTAAAAAAATCATCATCAACAGAAAAAAAAAAAAAAAACAAAAAAACCCAAAAAAAACAAAGACAAAGCAAAGCAAGTCTAAAGTGGATCTGATACAACAGAGGGGGGTTCCTGCTGGCTCCACTCTGGATCCACTGCAGAACAGCTGAGCACAGCAGCCAAGCTGAAGTACAAGCTGAATAGCTCAGCAGCCAAGCTGAATAGAGAAGTACACAACTCATTCTGAAAAACTGGTTTTTTCTTAAGAAAGGCTTTCTTAGCAAGAGCTTCTCTCTTTCTAACACACCATTGCAACATGATTAACCCTTATGCAGAAAGCTACTCTGAAATAAATGGGCTATTTGTAGTCCACAATAGCCATCGCCTAGACAAAGAAAACATAACACAGTATGTCTCCATTTCAAAATATGTCATCAGCTAGACAGCTCAGAGATCTCCCCAGTCCTTAGAGAGGAATTTTAGGGCCTGATACTAAATTTCATGCCCAAACAAGGCTACTAAACTTCATACCAAAAATCTAGGCTTCCAAGAACAAATCCTGAGGAAGACTCCAGCTTCCAATCCTTCTGTGGACCCTTTCTCACACAGGTACAGGACATTAACAGCATTTGTGAGACAGAGACCACAGCTGTTTTTCAGAGAGACCGACTGATTTGATACCTTGCTTGGTTTCTGCAACCTAGCGTTCACTGTAGAGCAGCAACTGTTTAGTTCCTTCCCTACGCAACATTTTACATGAATGAATTATCCCCAACAGAATACAAAAGCCTGCCTCCTAAGAAACCATAATCTTCCCTACCAGGATAACAACATGACTTACAATAACAGAGATCACCACTCATGCCCCAGAACACAGACTACTGTTGCAAAGCAATTCTGATAAGGTGTCAGTTATGCTGGCATAACTAATAGACAATTAACACTAAGTAGCTACCAAAGCACCACACCTGTGTTCATTCATCAATGTTTCCAGGAAAGTGCATATTCCCAAACTGGATGATTACAACTCCTCCAAGGTTGTTACACTCTCCAAGTGAAGATTCTGCCCACTTGTCTGTGATTTGGCTAGATTGTAGAGGGGCTCCTCCTTGGTAAACTCCAGCAAATTTAAAGAAAGCATTTAGCAGCATGCAACACACTACATGAAGTGAGCCAGAGGTCATGAAAAATTAATAAACAGGGCAGTTTAAGACCAGGAAAAACTTGTGGGACACAGAAGCATGGCACTGAAAATCTACTACCTGCATTCTTGCAGCTTGGAAGATTTGGTATCGGTGTTTGCTCTAGGAAGTTCTTTGTCCACATTTGATGTGCCTGCACATAACACAGTCATAGCTGTACATCCTCTTAGAAGCTGTGGTGGGTTAGCCTTGGCCAGCAGTCAGACAACCCCCATTCACTCCCCTTCCTCAACAGGACACAAAAGCTTAGGAGCCAAAACAGACTCAAAGACTGCTTATTGGTTACCATCAGGGGTAAAACAGAGTTAAATTTGGAAATTCAATTTAATTTATAGGCAATTAAAAACAGATAGTGAGGAAGCTAAAAACAAAGACAAAAGTTCCTCTCTGCTGCTCCCTTCTCACTCTTTTCTCCTGCTCCAGCATAGTTTCTCCACATGCTGCTGAGGAATCTCTGCTCTGGAGCCTGGAGCACTGCCTCCTCCTCCTTCAGATCTTGGTGTTTGTACTGCTCTTTCACTCTCTTTCCCCTCCCCACACTTCTCTGTTTAGCATTTTTTGTACACTTGTAAATACTTTTTCTCTGAAGTGCCACTGGTTTGGCTGCTTAGCTCAGCTGTGTCCTGCAGTGGATCCAGAGTGGAGCCAACAGGAACTGTGTTCTCCTCTCTAGCCTTTTCTCAGAGAGGCTACCTCAGTGGCAGGGCTGCTACTGACACCATGACATCTACACTCAGCTGAAAAGTCTACCATGAAACAATCACTAGACTGAAAGGGAAAATAGGGGTGAAATATCCTTCACATCACCCCCTAGTGAGTCCAGAAATGTCAGTTACAAAGTGATGGATGCATGAAAACTGTCAACAGCATTAAATATTTGGAAATCATACAGGTGCTTTTCCTTATAATGTTCAGGGAAGAATTGCTCAGGACTAAACTCCTCCAGGTGGAAAATCTTGGTAGGGCACAGGTTATAACAGGAGTATTTGTACCATTCAATACTTTATATCCTTCGCCTAAGAGAAAAGGGAAAGGAAGAAGGATCAAAACAGCAAATAGGTGGCTGTCTATAACTGCTTTACCATGAAATAAAAAAGAGAAAACCCCTACCCGTTACCTGGAAAACTTTCTCAGTACTCTGTCCTGCAGATATTCCAGCACCCATCCCAGCCACCTCTAGCTACTTAAAACTCCAGAGTGGCCACATGGTGCATTCCTATCTCAGTTTCTTCATCTTGATAAAGGAGGAATGGAAAACTTACCAAACACCTTGTCCAGATCTCTGTGAATCTTCTTCTATGCTTCAGGATTACATCCAAGTAAGCATAAAGCCATTGGAAGGGTGTGCAGAGATGAGGTTAGAAAAGCAAAACCTCAGCTCAAATGGAAATTTGCCAGAGATGTCAAAAACTACAAGAGTTCTTTAAGTACTATCATGGCTTAGACCACCATGAAGCACCATGCATACACCCCATCCCAGTGGAACAGAGTAGAATATCAGAAAAAAAGATAAAAACCATGGTTGAGATAGAGGAGTTTAATGATTGAAATATAATAAAGTAAAATGAAAACAGGAAAATAAGAGAGAGGAACAAAACCTAAGAAACGCAAGCAATTATACAAAACAATTCCTTACCACCCACTGACCTTAGTCCACCCCTAAGCAGCAATAGGTCGCTCCCAGCCACCTCCCCCCCAGTTCATGTACTGAGCAGGGCCTTCTGTGGTACGGAATATCCCTCTGACCAGGTGGGGTCAGCTGTCCTGGCCATGCTCTCTCACAGCTTCATGTGGAGCCTCTCACTGGCAGAGCACTGAAAAGTCTTTGATGTTGGGCAAACACAACTTAGCAAGAACTGAAACATTAGGGTGTAATCAACATTATTCTCATACCAATTTAAAACACAGCACTGTGCCAGGTACTAGGATGGAAATAAATTCTATTCCAGGTGAAACCAGGTATGTAAACAAGTAGAAACAAAGTATTTTCCTGCTGTTTAACAGGAGAGATGAATTAGTCATCAACAAGGCTGAAAAGGCAGAGGTACTCAACACTCTTGTCCTTCCATCACCCTTTCTTCACCCTTGTCCTTCCATCAGCACCAGGCCTTTGGAAAAAAATCCTGGCTGATGCAAACACAGATCCACTATCTGTGAAGGAAGGGTTGGTGTATGAACTATTACAGGAGCTTGACCTTTACACACTGATGTGCTCTGATGGTATCCAACGAAGGAAAGCTGACCAATATAGCTAAGGCCACTCTCCATAATTTTCAAGTTGTGAAATTTGGGGGACATCCAAGAAAACTAAAAGAAGGCTAATGTCACTCCTGTCTACAAGAAGAACTTCAGAGAGGACCCAGAAAATTACAGGCCCATCTGTCTTACTTCAGTCCCTGGGAAACCCATGGAACAAATTTTCCTGGGTGCTGATAGAAGTCAAATGGAGCCCGTGATTAGGAAAAGCCAGCACAGATTGACAAAGGACAAATTTTGCTTGACAAACCTGATTGCCTCTTACAACAAATGAACCTGCTTGGCTGATGTGGGGCCTGCAGTGAATGTTGTCTACCTGGATATCTCCAAGCCTTTTCATATGGTTTCCCATGGCCTCCTCCTACAGAAATGTGTATGTGATGGTGTGGATGTGTGATCCATGCAGTGGGTTGGAAATTGGCTGCCCTGGAAGGTGGTGGTAAATTGCTCCCTTTCACCCTGGCAACTGCCTCAAGTGGAGTCCCCCAGGGAATGATACTGGGCCCAAGGCTGTTTAGTATCTTCATCAGTGGTTGGATTATGGGATCAAGTGTACCCAGATGAAGTTTGTCAGTGACATCAAACTGAGTGAGGCAGTGGACACTTTGGAAGGGAAAGCCAGCCTGCAGGACAACCTGGAGACGCTGAAAACTTAGGCAAACAAGAGCCTTATGAAATTCAAAAAGGACAAATATAAGGTCCTGCACATGCAAAAACATAATCCAGAGAGCAGAACAGGCTGGGGATCTACCTGGCTAGGGAACAGCTCTATGGAAAAGGACCTGAGGGTCGTGGTGGACAAGCAGTTCAGTGTGAGTGAGCAGTCTGTTGCTGCAGCAAAGAAAGCCAATAAAAGACTTGGCTGCATCAATGACAGGAGAGATAAAGTAACTATGCCATTCTAATCAGTTCTGGTCAGGCCACATCTGAATATTGTGTTCAGTTTTGGTCCCTGTTATATAAGAAAGATGTGGACAGGGTGGAGAAAGTGACATAAAGGGCAACAAAGATGACCAAATTACTGGGTAGCCTGTCACATGAAGAAAGGCTGAGAAAACTGGATTTGTCCAGCTCAGAGAAAATAAGCTTAGGCACATCTTATCATTGCATTCCTGTATTTAAAGGGTGTCTACTAAGATGGAGATTCCCTTTTCATAAGGAGTCTTATGGAAAAGTGAGGAGTGATATGCGCAAGTTACGCCTGGGATGATTCCAACTGGACACAAGAGAAAACTTTTCACTGTGAGAATAATCAGCCTTTGGAATAATCTCTCCGTTATGTGGCAAGTGGTGGATTCCCCAGCACTGAGACTTAAGACTCAACTGGACAGGATGATGGGCCATCTCACCCAGACTGTGCTTTCACCAGCAAAGATTGGACCAGATGATCCTTGAGGTCCCTTCCAACCTGGAATGAGTCTGTAATGATTATCAGGATGTAAGATGACCAGTTATTGTCAGGTGCCCAAAGACTGACCAAAAGGGAGAAGTGTTAAAATACTTCTGGTAGACAGCAAACATCCCTCTTCTTCTCTCTTGCCACCTCAGAGCAATCCATTGCTTCTCTAGTAATTAGCAAATCTTTCTTTTTAAGCTGCAGAAGCTTGTTGTTCTGCTCTTCTCTTCATTTGTGCAAGAAATCTCAAAAAGTTGGAATGGCCTTACAGATTTGTCAGCATGAGGTTCAATTGCTCAGCATCTATAAAGGCCTGGCTTGGCAGGGAAAATATTACTTGCTGTAAACAAGTTTATCCCAGCAGTTTCCATAGTTACTGATGATTAGAACAGCAATAAATGAGATTTCAAAAGAATTAAAGGAAGAAAAAAAGGCTGGTACAGATAATACTTGTAAGAGATAAAATATTATCATAATATAATAATAAGCAGACAGACTGAAAAATGGAGAAATGTTAAAACAGCAGTTAAAGATGAAGTATTGCAAACTTTTGTTTAAAAGTATAAATTTTATATGTGATTAATATTTAGATAGACTAGAACATCTTTAAGGAAACAAAAAAAGTGTGAACAGCACACCTTATGTTCTAAACAGATCTGATTTGATAGGTAGAAAAATAATATCCTAGGAAAGGCACAGAAAGGAGGAATGCCTGAGAATAAAGCACAGTCACAGTCTCTTGATACTGCAAACAGAGCAGACACCTCAACCATTTATTTCCTTTTGCTATAATTTTTAATCTAAGCTCTGGTCAAATAATTTTAAAAGAAGGTAATGCAGGCATCCTGAGGATTGCAAGACTCAGCAGACACCAGCATATGCACACCTTCTTTGTTACACAAGATACTAAGTGGTAAATTTAGTGCTTCAGTCTTTCAATCAGTGCAGAGGGTTTCTGTTTCTTCCTAAAACAGGTTAAGAAGCGATCTGAAATCTCTTCTTTGAGGCTGCAGGATTTCTCTGAAAGTATTTGGAGTAATTCTGTGAACCTGGAAAATAAAAACATTGCTAATTGTTGTAGTTTCTGAAAGACACTCCAAGATTATATATGAGGTACTTCCACCAGTGTGCTCAGATCAATATTTGCTAACCTGCCCTTATTCCTACATCACCTGTTATACAATTTTGTCAATGATATAATTATTTGAACTCAAAGAACTTTGAAACAAGTAAAGATTAATTATAAGAAACCAAATACATGAGGAACCTAGCTAGTCAGCTTTATTGTAAAAATGAAACAAAATGAGCTACAGAGGATTACTCTCTTTTTGGGGTTGTAAATTCAAGACAGAGATGCAAATCAATACTACTTTTTTTTTTTTTTATAAGAGCTTTATATTTTTGCTTAAAATGCATACTTTAAAATCTACTTTTTCTACACAAGAAAAAGTTTATTAATTTCAGACCTAAAATAGAATTTGTCATTAGTACTTCACAAGTGCAACTGTGTTACTACTATAGCAGCTGCAAAAGTATCTGGCCTGTACACCACATACTCTTGCTATAGTTGTAAATGTGTCAAAATACTAAAAAAAAAAAAAAAAAAAAAAGAAAAAGAAGATTCACAGGATTCCTCTACCCGTAAGAATTAGGACTACCTCAGAATAAGTGAGAAGAAATTTCAAACCAAACTCAAAAGATCCTGCCAAGAAAACATGTTGCTCTTTTATGCTGAGATAGCCCTCCCTAAGCACTTTACTTTTTGATAATACAACGGGCTAATAAGTTTTGTTGGCCTTTTACCTTTTAAGTCATTCTCCTTTGCCTACCTATTATCAAAAATCCTTGACCGGTCTTTCGGTGGTTAGCAAAATCCACGGGAGTCAGTGACTTCTTCTGAGGTGTGTCTCTCTGTAAAAGGAAAGATACACTATTAGCTAGTGAGATACACTTATCAGTGGAAAGAGATCGATTATGGTTTTATGATCTAGTCCAGCAGACTGGATCCTACCAAAGTGCAAAGCTCAAAACAGCACTAAAACTGCACACTTCTAGCACACACACCCCCTCAAAAACAGAAAAAAAATTATTATTCATACAACAGTCCCACACCCTCCCCAAAACTTTTAGCATCCTCCTTCGACAGGCAGCAGGAATCCCTGTATATCAGAAGTCAGGAGAGACTCAGAAATGAGACTTTCTGTAAACCAACAGCAGGCATGAAAGAAAATCTCTTCCCTTTTTCCATGTCTCCACTTACACTGTAACATACCCTGAATGTATGAGTTGTGTTGGGTCTTGAAAATTGAACAGTAACAGGTCTTTCTCTGAGTGGTTTTTGCTCTGTCCTGCCAGCTACTGCACTTGACACTCTGCTATGAGTATATCGTTCTTGATGCTGAGAGAATTAAAAAGAGAATGCAGCAATTGAGTAAGTTTTTTTTTTCTGTTGACATACAAAAGTTACAAGATAAGAAAAATATGTTTTCAATAACCAAAAGCACCAATTCAAGTGTTTGCCTGTTTTTTTAACAGATGCAAGACTGTTTCTATGTTGGCATGTCAATATATCAACATGCTAATTTACCTTCATTCTGGTGATTTACTACTTCCCCAACCTTCAAAACTGGCCAATATAAGATCTGGCTTTTTTCAGTTGTTAGCCTTTTCTACTTCAGTCAGCATAGTTTTCTAATTCTTATGACCTAACATTAGTGAATAAATTACTGAAAAGAGCTATTTAAATCCAGATGCATAGAAGAGCAAGGTTGTTACCTTGTCATCTTGTTGGCTGGTTCTTTTTAGCAGTTTTTTTTTTTTTTAACCAGATTTTTCTGTTGTCAGATGTCTTTCCACTATGATCTGTCTGTGACCTAAGGTTTTGAACTGCCTTTTCTTGCATTGTAATTGCACCCCAATGTAACATACATTAGCATGTTAAAACTATGTATTAAATACAAACCAACACAAGCTGTAAAATTACTCACTTCAACCAGTGACATATCGTAATTTATTTTTACATAGCTTGAAGTTCTTCACTGGTTAAATAATGAACACAACTTACAGGGCTCTGTTGCATTCGAGGTACTGAAACATGTTCAACAGCTTCGGAGTTTATTGGTGGTAACTTGTTCCGCGTTGCAGGTGCACGAGCAGAAGATAAACTGCTGCCAACCCTACAGAATTTTAAAGGTTCCTCTTTTAGGAGCATTCACATTACAGACTTCTTCATTGAAGTAATATGAAATTATTAAGTAGCACATTTCTTTATAAAGCTCAGCTGCAGAAAGTAACAGCACCTAATACAGCAATAAAGAAGTAGAACAAATGCCTTTCTTCAAAAAAATCATGGCTCTGCTTGCTTTCTTCTTCCCTCTGAATTCTACAATTAATAGTAAATCATGTGTTAGTTCTCGAGTATTTTGCAAAATCCCTCAGTGGTGAAATTTCAGTAAAGTTCTGAGAAAATAATAAAATGAAAAACTCACAATTTTGTCCCTTTACAGATTTCATCATTGTGCATATTAGGAACTTCTGAGCAGGGCTGGTCAGAGGTAAGAGAAGGTAACCTTGCTACTTTCCTAGAGGATGCCAGTAGAGCTGGAGATGCTGAAAGAACACTGTTATCAGAAATTCTCCCCAGCCTAGCATGTGCTGAATTTGGAGTTCTGGAGGCACTGGTATGCTGTTTGTCTTCTTGCTCATTCCTAGGGAAAGAGAAAGAAATAAGGAATTAGGATCAAGAAAAACAAGGGTTTAACAGTGCATCATTTCTACCTCTGCAAATTACTATCATATCCGTGATCACAAGATCACACCAGATCACTGCCTTTTTTATAGGTTTTTTTCTAATTGCAAAAAAATTTTTACATTATGTGAATTATGTCATATTTTTTAAATATCAATGCCACCTACTGTGTTTTTTCTGCTACGGCAGCATGCCTCTGTTGGAGCGGTTTTGCCTGAATTGTCATCACACCACTCAGATCACTACAGAAGTTGCTGGAGAAACGGTAAACCTATTAAAAGCAACAACTATGTGTTAACCTTTACTTTTTTAGAAGGAAGATCTCAAAAAGCACACAGTTAAGAGGTATTTTACTCGTTTTTTACAAAAGTTCCTTTTAAGATGGTTCAGTACAATTCTCAGGAGTACATGGGGCAACTAAGCTTTTTTCTTTTGCTTATCTTCAACATATTTTTATAAACACAATTTGTGTAATTTAGTTACTGAATTGTAACTCAATTTACAACATAAATTTCAGTTGAAGCCAAAGATTAAGTCTTCAAACATTTCATTTTCCCTCAGTACAGGGGCATGATTTATCAAAGCATTTTACTTCTCCTGGCTGCTGGGACTGCTACAGAACAAAGTACATCTATGGGGAGAACCAAGACTGCTGTGCTATCTTTCCTGTGTTCCTTATCTCACTATTTAGCAAGCATGGTAAAAAGAGCCAATGGAAGAAAATTAAGTCACTTGAACTCAGTAGTGAGATACAGGAGAAAAGAAAAAAAACACAAACAGAAGCAGTGGCTGAAAAAGGAAACAAATGTGCAATACACTAATGAGGAGACAGACGGAGGAGACAGCAAGCAGGACAAAATAGGACATTTTATCAATATAAGCATGAGCTTCTACAAAGACAGGTAAGTCCTAGTGCCAGCATGCTAGTGGATGTACTGCAGAATCCCCTTTCACAAGAGGCAAAGAAAAAGAGAAGGAATGAGAGTCTGAAACTCGCAGTGTTACGAGAAAAGCACTCTAAGTTGCAACTTCACATCCCAGTTTGTCTTTTTAATTCTACCATGAAGAGATTACTGGATCACAATAAAAGCATAATTAATTTTTAAGGACAGAATAGAATTTAACAAGACTTTGCAAATCAATGGCAGCAATACCTTAGTGATAAATTGTACTTTAAGAACCACCAAAGAAAAACAAGCGACAATAAGCAAAAAATGAACACTGAATTAAACCTCATTTTAAATCAGATGACTTCAAGTACCCCTAATTGGTATAAAGAAAAAAAAAAAAAAGAGGAAATAAAGAAAAAGAGCCTTTTCAAGTTTTGATCAAGACTGTCCAAGGTTTGAAGAAAAAAGAACATTTGACAAAAAGGTTTTATTTTTACCTGTGATGAAACCGAATGAGCCCCAAAAGATACACTTTGTGCTTCAGAGCCTCTGGAAAGAGGAATGGTCCCAGCATCTGCTGTAATATGAATGACTGGCAAATGCGGCAGTTTTGCTGTAACAGTTTTCAGTTTTTCTATTTGTTGGTCACACTCTGCATAACAGCAAAAAAAGTAGAGAGAATAGGAAGTATTTTCTATGTTTACCAGCCATCATTTATTGGGGTTCACACAATATTACACAGTAAATAAAGACTTGCACATAGCTTTACGTTTCCATGCTATTTAAAAATCTAACATAAATTATGGGTTTTTGAAAGCATTTCCATTTGTCTATGCTTTCTCTGACACTGACATACAAGCTGGCCTATACAGGTAGATTTGGAGGTGGTTGTTTAAGAAAATACATCTAAGATCTTTGAAATGCTGTCTAAAAATCCCCAGAGCTTTTCCTTTCTAAGTAGTAAAAAAATTTAATATATATAATAAAAAATAAAAAGTCTATTGATACCAGCCTCATCTGACAGCAGCTATACACTGTTTCATTTTGGATATAAGCTATGATCTTATTTCTATTATAAACCCAAATTCTTTTCCTTCCTAGTTTAAATACTAGCTATATGACCTTTAAAAATAAATAAAAATAAAAAGGCAAACCTATCATAATACTGCTAAATGATCCTCCCTAAACTATAATAGAGAGAGCTAAACAATCCACCTGCAGTGTCAAAAGAACTTTTAAATTACAGAAAAACCTGGAATGTTAAATTCTGATACTGTAAACATTCAGAGAAATTTTGCAATTTCTTATTTTGTTGTATTCTTATATTTGAGGTTGAGTGTACCTTACATTAGAGGTAACTTCCAAGACCCACCCTCGGGTGGTAACATTCTTCTGTTACTTCTGTCCTTTTAAAACACATTGAAAGAACTGAAATTCCCCTCAGCCTCCAGACACAACACATGCACACTAAATAGATTTTCACTTGTACTTATTTTTCCTAGCTTTTCCTTTTTCTCACTACAATCTGTTAGAATCAAAACATAAAATAAAATTACACGCGTCACTTTTTCTTCATCCTGTAGTCAAGTCATGAACTCCTGCACATCAGCAAGACTGTCTATCTCACTTTAACATTCTGACTACCCAAGGGTTCTATTTCTTTCTATTTCTAAAGCTTAAACAGTGAGGACTAGGAGACTGATTCCTAGGTTCCAGATCACATTGTCAGTGATCCCCTGACTAATCATGACTAACAGCATCAATGTGCATCTTCAAGCCAGTGATTAATATTTTTATTTTTTTAAACATGCTCTCTTGCAATGAAGCTATTTCAGTCAGTATTTTTCTTTTTACATTTCTCATCATTTTTTTAAACATGCAATGAAGCTATTTCAGTCAGTATTTTTCTTTTTACATTTCTCATACAAAACTCCCTGAAAATTAGGAAGAATGTTTTATTTTAGGTGCATGTGTGTGCAACATTCTCGTGGCAAGGCGCTACATTTATTACAGTTCTATAGCACTGGTTATCTTAACTAAAGCTTGGAATATTTGCTTAATTTAAGCAGATAGGGAAGGATGACTTTTCTGAATTAGATTCAACAAATACCATATTTTCAAATGAAAATATCAAATACCTGGGATACTAGTTTCCCAATTTTTTTTAATCAGTTCCTCCAATATTCCAATGACACTGCTCCAGATATGATCAAACACTTCAGAAGCCACAGCATCTTTGATACAGGCATTGGGAGAAACAGGGGGAATGCCACGCTTACACCTCTTCTCAGAAAGATGCATTTTCTTTTGTTCCCAAATCTCATCCTCACTAATAAAGGAAACAGATTCAAAAGAATTCCCATGGGAATTGACTCCCCCACCCCTGCCCCCTCCTTCAATAGAGAAACATACATATAGAAGAAAAGGCAGTCAGCTGGAGATAACCAAAAAATTCAAACTCAAAATTCACCTAAGGGAAGAGAACCTATCAAACACATATACTGATTTCTTTTTCATTTGCTTGCCATTGAGAAATGTAAAAATCCCATTAGGGCATTACAACAGAAAGATCTGCAGGTCTAGGAAGAAGTTTTATATGTGGCTAAATCCTTAAGACTAAATCCTACGCTTTTTACAATAACATAGGCAACAACATCTGAACAACCTCTGTTGTATTTGTCAAGAGGACTCTCACATGAGAATTTCTTTCTCAGCATGCCCTGTGTACCTGCACACATCTATAATTTTCCACCATTGATCAAAGATTAAACAATTTTGAAGAATTTCTGCAGTATGACAAGAATAGTAGAGCCCATAGCCTTACACATACCTTCTCCCTGTGCACTAAAGTAAAAAGAGTTATGCTTTTTAGGTTTTTTTTCTATTTCCTCTGTTTCTAGGGAAACATGTTTTAGCAGCATCTCCTAACTGGGTCTTCTAATACACCCCCTCAGGAAGAATGTTTTAACTTTTTTCTTTTTTTAATTCCATTGTATTTTTTTCTAAGGAATGGGGTTTTTTTGGGGTTTTTGAGATCAAAAAGATGCTTCCAAATTCCTACTGGTTTCTACTTCCTCCCTTTCTCTTCTCTGTCACTTCTTCACTTCTTCCTCAAGCCACACTGCATAATTCCTAACTGTATATGAGATGTGGCTGATTGGTGCAACTCACAAAATGACCACGCTATTCTCCTGTCAGGCTTTACGACATCTAATGTTTTAGTTATGGAGAACAAGGTACTTCAGAACTGAAGGAAACAAGAAGCATATGAAGGAGACAAAAGAGAGAAGCAAACCTTCAGACAATCCTCCCAAATTAACTTTGCTTACTTATTAAAACAAAGAGACAAAACTACTGAGAGTATTCTTAAACCTAAATGCTTCCTAAAAAGGCAGCAATCCCAGCCTTCTTTCAAAAAGAGCACTGAAAGGGTCTCTGTCTGAAAGGTTCCTCAGGTTTTCAGAACAACCATGTCTTTGTTCTGAGTGTGCATAAGGCCTTAGCACAAAAAGCTGTGCTTTGTGCCTAACGAGTCCTACCAAAGCTTTCCCCTTTTAGAGGCCTTTTAGAAAACAGCATATGATGATCTTTCATACACCCAGTAGCCTAGCTGCTGGAACATTCAACTGGCTTGCAGGAAACCTAGGCTGCCCTGTCAAGAAGATGACTGAATGACTCTTTTCTCACAAGCGTGCTCTAATTGCAGGCTGTAACCTCTCCTCACAAAGCTGTTGTACTCTGCAGAGAAAGAGTTTAAGACTCAGTGCTCTAATTGCAGGCTGTAACCTGCAGCTCTCCTCACAAAGCTGTTGTACTCTGCACAGAAAGAGTTTAAGACTCATTAGGGCAGAGAATGACACCAAACAACCTGATGCTCAAGGCTGTCACTTGGGGAGAGGGGATGCCTTCATTCTGCCCCATCTCAAAATTAAATATTCATTTCACTGAATCTCCATGCATCAAATACCTCAAAACAACTAGTGGTTAAGTCATTCCTCTGAAATGGGAGATGTGAGCTTTAAACCACTAGAAAAACAACATACCTAATCTTCCACATGCCCAGTGAGTATTCTGACCACTGTGCTACCGAACAGAGGAACAGAAGGAACTATATCTTATACAGTTTAGGAACCCTGACTCAGTTCATTGATAATTTTTCACTGCACTCTTCAAAAATACACATATCTGTTATTTACAGTTCCTTGTTGTCAAAGGCAAGATATTCCTCTATTTTTCCATCCTCATCGTAAATTTCTTCTTCCAGGAAGGAATACGTGGCTGAGTCTGAAGCAGAAACCCTAGTGGAACTTGCATCCAGTGCTGTATGTACTGGAGATACTGTTGGGATCAATTTAGAGCCTGAGATGCAGAGCCTGAAAAAAATATCAAGAAAATGAGAATTAAACATTCAAAGAAAGGAGAAAGTGAATGTTTAATTATACTGACATGTTTCAGTAATACAAAAGTAATATTTGTACGCGTTTCTGAAGAGGGAAGACCAAAACAAAAAGTTAAAAAAATTAACATACTCTTTTGTATGACCAGTACATTCAAGGAGGCCAGGCACACACTTAGTATCTACATGGGCATCATTTCTGCTCTGAAAATGCTGAAAGCCTTCATCCTTTGGCACTAGGAGCTGCTTTCCTAGAACCCTGAATAAAAAGGAGAGAACGAGCAGTGTCATAGATGGAAACCTTAGCCATATGCAAATATGCAGAATACAAGAACCTGCAAACAGTAGGCAATGCAAAAGCACAACTTACATCAGCCTTGAGGGGCCAGAGCCTTAATATTGCCTATTATTTAAATTATCAAAGTTAAGTTGATTTACACAAGATGAGATTCTAGTTATAAATTTTAAGAGCAAATAGTAAAACTCGTTAGATTGTTCTGAAGCCAGACAAAAGTAAACACACTTCCTTTTTTATGAAAAAACTCAGTGAGATACATTTAAAAATAGATGCAAAAAACAAATAACATCTGCTATGACTTCACTTATCCAACTCCAGTATCCACCACTGTGAGTAAAAGTGCTAATCAAAAATGTTTACATGGAAAGTTAAGGCTCCAGGTAAAGTTCAGAAAATGTGCAAACTCCAACATGCATAATGTAGAGAGGAAGAGAGAAAAGGTGAAAGCAACTCTAATAAATATACACTAAATTATATAATAAAATAATTTCTGAACAAGTTTGCCTGCAATCATTTTATTAATCAAAATAAAGGGCATCAGTTGCTAAAGCACCACTGCCCAGATTTACTGACAGCTATGGCACAGCTCCATCCCAGAGATACAGATCTGAATGCACATGTGTTGCTGATGCCCAAACCACAAGAGGGTACCCCAAAAATTCAAATTAGAATGGTAACCGATTAAAACTACTACTAGCAAGAATTTCCTTACCTTATATGAGGAAATTGTTCAACCCAATCTGCACATTCTGCCTGCAGGTTCTCTGTTTGGGAGGTCACTTTTCCTTCAAACAGCATTTCATCAATCTCCCAAAATAACTGATGCACTCTGTGTGTGTTCGCTTTATCAAATTCCTATATATTATAAAGTTAATAGCTGTCAGCAAATATGCATGTATACTAAAATTTCCGTGATATTTAAAGAACAGAACAACATGAATCAACTTGGTTTAGTGTGTCAGAACGCATGTTCAGACTATGTATTTTAGACACAATTTATATACCACAATGCAAAAAAAACCCCAACAACCCAAAAAAATCCCATATAGCTGGCCTGAACAAGTTGATTTAGCAAAAAAACAACTACAAGACTGCATTTCTTTAACATTAACATATAACATACAGCTGCCTAGAATTAGCCCATATTAAAAAAAAAAAAAAAAAAAGACAATCATTATGAGTTGTTTAGCCTCCCAGCTTATTCCCTGTGCCAATGTGAAGAACACACACTGCATCACTGGCACCCAGAGCGCTCTGCTCTTTCACGAAGTGCTCTTCTTCTTCCTTTCTATGTACAACAGCTAAGAGGGGAAAGAGGGAGGACCTTATGCCTGTGTGACCTAGTCTAGGGCTTAGGAAACAGCTGTCGGTGTGAGAAATGCCTTTCCATACTTCTTCACTGAACCTACAACTCAGTGCAACTAGATAGTAGGTTAACATAGAGGCAAATGAAAATAGTACAGAAATGCCTGATTTTATCCAGTGATGCAGAGACAAGCACTTGACTGAGGGTTCCTCAGCTGGGCACTGTTTTTAATGACATTTGCCACTTACATTAGATACTTTGATACACTAAAAAAACTGGTAAAACTCAAGGCCCAAATTACGCTTGTTCACTTCCAGCTGAATGCCTCAAAGCACTTCAGGCCACAGAAGGGACCACACTGAAAAGGAATGAGAAAATAACTCTCACACAGGTTACTGTAATACCCAGAATCAGGCTTTCTCCTGAAGGGCTGGCAGCAACAGATTGGGTCAGTACCCTAAAGGTTAGGGCATTATGCAAAAAGAAAGGCAGAACTACACTACCAGCCACAGAAGGCTTTCTGAAATGAAAGTGGCAGCAACTGCAATGCTGCAACTTCCAGCCTGCACCAGGTATGCCTCAGAGGTCAGCCTTTTTAACAGCAGGACCTCTCTCCGTATCATCTGCAAAAAATAACTGACTTCATGTAAGAGCTAAACATTTACCAAGACTGGGAAATTTATATGCATGTTCATGAATGTACTTCATAACTGAAAACATTGAGAACAGTTCAATTAGACATTGCCTGCACTACAGGGTGTTTGAAAAGACATGCTTTATCATTCACTTGGACTCAGAAAGCCTACCTTCTTCAGTAAAACAGCTTTGTTTTCCCCAACCTTCATAATTTATCATTTTATTCCATTCTCCTTTGTTACACATTAGCTGCACCAATACCAACATGCAACCAAAACTATTTTTTAAAAATTCAATTAATACACTTATTCATTAGGCTAATATAAATGAGTTGCTGCATGTCCAACATCAGTAAAAAACTAATATTTCTACAATATTTAGAGAAAGGGTACTGTAAAAGTTTCTGTGACATACATCATCTCTCCAGGAGTAAACTGAACTTCTTTCAGTAGACAAACTAGTAGTATAGCTGTTTATTCCAGACCAAGAATTATTCAGCTCCGTGGGTGTTGTGCAACCACTAGGTGAAAGTGATGAAAGTGTCTCACTGAAAAGAAGACAAATTAGAATGAAGAACACAATTATTTTCTGTATAAACATGTTTTAAATAAAGCAACCAATCAAGTAAATGGTGCAAGCAGGTATTTTAAAGTAGAGTGAATACATGCTCCTATTAATACTATTTACTGCCTTAAAGGCAATTCCTTCTACACTATTAAGTTTTTGCATGCATATGGACCATTGCAACTGTATGGCACTCTAAAATATGCATGTGTATGTATTTGAATATAATTACATGCATGTATCTGTATTTCCAGCTCAAACAATTATTTTGGTTTCTCCATGTCAGCTAGTGATCACATGAAAAGCAGATGAAAAACAACATCAGCTTTCTTTAACTCTTTCACATTAGAAGCTTCCACAAGAAAACTTTTGCAAAACTAAGCACAAGATCTCTACAAATGTTTCAAATAGCACTGAGTTACATGTCTCTATGCAGTGCTTTTTATGTTGCTAAATTTGGTGCACTTTAAAATTTGGGCCACAGCAACTCAAGCCCCCAAAGTTCTAGCTGGTCCCTGCCACTTACCACCCACCCGAGGATGCAGGGAAAGCAGTGGTAATTGGATGTGCAGGCAAATCCTAACCACTGTCATCTGGAATAAAATTTCTTGAAAGTTAACTAGCCTGCAACATTGGTGAGCATGATTTCAATTTAATCATGAAGTCTGATTTCCCTTCCAGACATAATCAGTGTCCTCTACTATGGTCTTAAAATACTTAAATCCGTATCACAAACCAGGAATAAAGTTCAAATCCTTTAAAGAGCAGGTTAGGTCAATTTGTATCCTGCATTATATTGTGCAATAGTTATTATCCATGAGAATGACTGGAAGAATGATTAGTGAAAATTAACTTCAATCTGGAAATATCTAAGTCAAAAGTAAGTTAATTAAGTATTATTTCAGAAGTACATGTATACCAGGTATAATTGTCAATGGCTTCTTGAACATTTCTTGCAAAAACTGATGGAAGAGACACTCCACTTTTTCCAGAGAGACACCGATTTGGGGATCCTCTGGACAGTCCCTTCCTATAAATACAGAAACATAACATTCCATAATTTCAAATAAAGTTAATTCACATCTCCACTGGAAGGGGGGGTAAGGAGGGCAGAGGAAAGGAGAAAAGGAGGAAGATAACTACTCTGTTGAATTTTTCGATTTTTCAGTCCTATTCACCAAGACAAACATTTGCTTGAAACAAACTACTTTGTTTTAAAATAGCTTTTATTTGCCTTACTTACAGAAGTATGTTTTAAAAAAATGTACTTTTATTTTGAGACTTGCTTTACTCCATTGGCATCCTCCTTGGGTTTTGCATGAACTTTGCAAGAAGCACACACACAAATGAATCAGCACCTCACTACTGCAACAACAGAGCAAAGGCACAAACCAGTAACTGCCCATGCAACAGTTTAATGAAGGAATGTTTTTTCCTTTGTTTGGGAGGGTGGGGCTTTTTGTTGGGGTTTTTTTTGTTTGGTTTTTTTTTAGATGGAAATTATTTATAATTACACAACTGTCATAATTACACAATTACATAATTACATATTACATTCGATGCATGAAGTTGGGTCATTAACATGCTAAACCCACCTCTTCAGAATATGTACAGATATGTGAAAGTGCTCCTTGGAAGCACTTACAGCAACTGATTGCTTCACCTATGTTCATGCCACAAAAGCCTCACAGCAGCATGACTGCATCAAAGTACATTTGTGAAAAAGTAACTATAAGAAAACAGCTCACGGGTCCAAGAATTTTCTTCATTTGTTTAGACAAGAACTGTAGATTGGCCCTGCAGCAGTTAGGATTGCTCTGTCTTCTTTCTATCCTTTCTGATATTTTTCTTTCCATTACACATATTACAAAGACACATATGTCAAAATCTAACTCCCCACTCAAATGGACCACACCATACATCCTAATGTTATTTATGTGTTGGTTAAGAAAACAGCAAAACCTACCATAAGCTTGAACTTCTCATCAGGGAAGACCTTAAATTTAAAATTCTTCGAGGCTGGTAAAACAGTAGTGGAAAGCATTTCTGTGTGTTTGCACTTCATATCCTATCTCTTCCCTAGCATCTGCTTTTGGCAAGTAAGCACCAGGAGGCTCTATGAATATTCATAAAGTCCAGTCCCATGACTTGAGTTTCATTTTGTCCTAACACCAAGATCTATCTCCCAGGAAGTAACAGTGAGCTCACAGTCTATCTTCTCCATGGAATGCCGTTTCCTTCTGTTCCCGTACACCCCTCTCTGTCTAACATTTGCCATGTTATTTATTGCTCAGGCAGCCTTACAAGGTCTTTCAATTATTTTTTTTTCATAGCCGACTCTTGTTCTTAGTATTTTTCCACAACTTAATACCACCACCAAGGTTTAACACTTCACTGCTCTTTACCTGCTCAAACTGCCCAGGTCGGATTCCCATGAAACACCACTGGGGGAGGAAACCACTTACTGTTACCTTCTGCTTACTAATACCCAAGCTAAACCTCGCAGGGCACAACTTCAGGCTGTGTCCTCTTGTCTTGATGTGAGGTGGAGCAAAGTAGTGTTCCTGCCACATTTTTCCACTGCATGTTGTTGTAGCACGTCTCCTGACTCCTTGGATCACACGCCATTAGATGTGCCGGGAAATCATTGCAATAAAATAAAACTATAGGAAAAACCCCTCCCAGCACATCTATACCATCACTTCCCCTGCGCTGGCAAGGGAGCACCAGAAGCTGGAGCAGCTGCCGGCTGCTCACCGAAAGCTCCGCAGCGACGGGCATTACACGGGGACAGCAACACCGCTGCAGCGCTCCCGCCGCCCCGGCAGGACGGCAGGCGGGCCGCGGACACCGCCCCGCCACGGGCCGCAGCCCCCGCCGCCACACTCACCCCGGGACGAGCAACCCCGGCCCCGCGGCCACACTCCAGCGCCCACCCGCTCCGCCCGCGGGCTCCCCCCGCCGCGTCCCGCGGCAAGGCCTCGCACCCCTCCGGGCCTGCCCACGAAGAGCTAAAGCCTCAGCCTGGGCCGGAGCGGTGCATTCTCCCCTCGCCTCGGAACACGCAGCCAAAGAACGCCGAGCTTGGTCTTTCTGACCAGAGGAGGTTTCCCTCGCCTTCGTAAATGAACAAGGGTTATGCGATGCTGGCCAACTAGATAAAGATTTTCCCTTGTTAATTGAGTTCTCCTCGAACTACCCCTGTGCACATCACCGATCTTCTTCAGCACGGGGGCAGGGCAGAGCATAGACTGTCAGCTGCAGATTTACACAAGCTCCAGTAATCCACTAGCTTCATTCATCTCTAGCTCCACGACATAAAAACTCTGGCGTCTACATATTTTGCAGAAAGCCTCTCTTAACGGAGGAGGCAGATATGCTCATAAGCAAAAAGAAAATGCAAGAAAGAGAAAATAAAATAAAAATAAAGGCAGCATTAAATATGCTGAAAATTAAGACTGAAAAAGCAAGGCACATGAAGCCTCACCTTACAGGAAAACAATCAGCAGCATTTAAATGACATTTAAAGTTTCATAACCAAACAAAATATTACTCACTAAGAAAGGTGTGTAGAAAATGCCTACCATTTGTTCTCTGATGATAATTTTTTTTTTAACCTGTTCAGTAAGGAAAGTTCCACATTCTTCAAAGCCCCATTCTTCCATGTCAGTAAATCATTAAGAAACTGCATGTGTAATTACAACTTTCCTTGTCCTTAGCCATCATTCTTCTATAGGAGCAGGTTTGTCCAACACTTCGGACACACGTGCACACACACGAAAATAAGAGTCCTTTGTTAAGAAAAACTTATCCAAACAGATGAAATCTAGAATAGAAAATTATGTCCTGATAAAGAAAATGCAATTTTAACCTTCCACCTTCTCCCATATTTCCACAGTGGAGAAACTAAGAGCAAGAGTTAAATTTTGTGCAACCATTTTGGAAGGCTTTTTTGTCATTGCAGCAAGATTCAGCCAGTGGTCACCCCCACATCTTACCACCACAAAACCCCACAATATCATTTGCATTTCTCTAAACCAAGCCCTTCTTCCTTTCCAACCAACACAATGATAATAATATGGATAAATAATTGTGAAGGAGTATATTATTAGTGCGAATGCTACTTCCATCACTCTAATTTGGAACTGGAGAGAACTAACAAAGGACATACCAAAAGGCATTCAACCAGAGGAGTTTAGAAAAGTCAATTAATAGAGAAAAAATGCTAACTTTATTATCTGTCACACATGCTATGAGACCTCTTTAACAGATGATTCAAAGTCTGTTTTCTAGCCACAGCCCCAACAGAACATATTTATTATGCATTGCTCCCTTGCCAACAATGTATAATATCCTAATTTCTAATTAAGCTTCTGCCTTGTTGTCTGAAATAATTAATTTTCTTAGATTTCACATCTTTACATGTTCTTTACTATTTTGGAAGCATGATTTGTAACAAATGTAAACATAATAACCACATCATGCTCTCACAACAAGACAAGCTTTATCTTTTAACCTACCATTTACAGCTGGGGCAGTTAAACCTGGAGAAAAAGAGGGTTCAGGGGAACCTTATCACTCTCTACAACTACCTGAAAGGAGTTTGTAGCCAGCTAGGGGTTTTCTCTCCTCCCAAGTAACAAGTGGCAGGATGAGCAGAAGTAGCCTCAAGTTGTGCTGGAGGAGGTTTAGATTGGATATTAGAAAAATATTCTACACTCACAGGGTGGCCAAGCCTTGCAATAGGCTGCCCAGGATAGTGGTCAAATCACCAACCCTGGAAGTGTAGGTGTGGCACTTGGGGATTTAATAGGGAACACGTCAGTGCTGGGTTAATGGTTGGACTTAATGATTTTGGGGTCTTTTCCAACATTGATTATTTTCTTTATTCATTTCACTCATATCCTCACTTTCTGCTTGTTTGTCTATCCCATACTTGGTTTGTAAAACCAAGAGATTACTATTTGTATGCCAGATTTCTATAAAACTTTGATGTGAGAGTATTAAAAAAATTAAACTATAAGCTCTCTCCAGCATAACAGTGGAAACACATCTGTGGGAAAAAACAGATTTTGAAATCACACCATCTTTCTTAAACTGGTCTGGGACAATTACCATGGAAGTCTATTTCTTATTCTTCTTTGAAGTGATATAGTAAACAGAAGCTGTAACACCACAAATCCGGCCTGCTCAAATATTCCTCTGTAAAGGGTCACTCCCAACACAGACCCACCTGTCAGGGGCATTTTCTTAGAAGTGAATAGACACTCCTGGTCAGTGTCTTGTTCACTGAGCAGAATGTACAAACTTTTTTGCAAACAACACTGAAAAACCGTCACTGCACAAAACGGTCCTTCTGCACGATCACCATCGTGATCATGCTCAGCTCATGCTGCTCTGTCTTTGGAGCACGCAAGAAACAGACATGACATGACTGCTTTCCACATTGATAATGTACAATATTCCAGGCATGCACTGCAGTATTGTAGTTGAATATTTATACTACAGAAAATACAAAATTCATAAGAAATACACACATCCTTTTCTTTCTAGGTCAGGTAGTCATCTGTCCAACTTGGTTGCAGTCAGCCATGGTAAGCTCTCCCCCTATTGCTTGACAAAACACATCTTTTTCAAGATTGAGAGGATCATTAGGAAGAGCACTTTCACTTTCTTAACAACTTCAGTGACCACAAACTTCCAGATATAACAGACAGGATTGGATCTGCCATTGGCAGATCCCAGAATAGTTCGTGCTATCTGAAGACTGCTGTAACAACTGTGCCAGGGCTGAGCATTCTTACACTTAGTTAACACAACAGCACCAAATTCTTCCTTCAGCAGTCTGGACTTTTTATGAGATATATTCAGTGACTTTTACAGCTCATGAAAGCAGTCAGTTTGGCTCAATTTAATCACTTACTGCAGCAATACAAAGAAAATCCAGGTAGATGACAACAATGCCTGTCCCTGCTTACAATCACAGTGCCTCAGCTTTCTCAAAATCAGGCTCATTGTGGCATATCTTGAAAAAGCATCCCAGGAATAGTTTAGCTGACATAACTCCAGTATGTGCATGTAAATGAAAAAGAATTATGAGAAATTTAATAGAACATTCATCTAGCCTTCTGTTGTAAATTATTTTAAGGCAGCTATAATATGTTTGGCTTGTTGGCTTAGAAATGACATGGGTTATTAAGGAAAAGGAAAAAGAAAACCTGCCTTGAAAAGTAATACAGTAAATGTTGACCTTCTTAGCTTCTAGCAACACATCTTTATCATTACTGTTACTGAACATGCCAGAGGCTTGTCAGCTAGCAAAAATACACTCCAAAAATTATAGCACATCTCCATTTGAGAGTGTCACTCCAGGCTTTGAGATAATTTTCATTTTGTTCTCATCTTTATTAATGAGCAGTGCCAGAAGTGTTTCAATGCTTTCAGTCATCTGGTTGTTGGTCAATGAATGAAGTACTGACTGTATCTGAAGCATGAAAATACAAATATTTATCAGTCTTTCCTCTGATAGTGTTTAATCATACAACTTGATTGGCCCTTTCTTCTTATAAAAATGTCACTTACTGTCTTTGAAGCCATGTGTGGGTTACTGATGCTTTGATGATCAAATTACCTTGGGAGCATTCGTACAGTTCAACTCTTGGTGAGTTTTTCCTGTGACTATCTTTTTGATCTGACCACATTATCACAATTTCCACAAAGCAAATTTTCTTCATGTGTTGCTAAAATTCTATTTGTAAATAAACATAAAAGCCTCACTTGGTTCAAAAGATAGGTAGCATTGGAATGAAAGCATGAAAGTTTCTCTGTGCTTGCCTGCATCACCATCTACAGTTTGTCAATCCTCTGTGGCTGCCTCCTGCACAGAGTGCTCACTAGGTGCACTCAAAATCACCTCTTCTACCCAAGACCTGCTTCAAGGCTCAAGGTTTTCACTTGTTATTTCATCTGGAGTGAAGAAAAATAATAAAAAAGTGAATGTAATTATTTTCTTAAATCACTAACAACAGTAAAAGCAGGCCATCATTTTTAATACAGTCTCAATCTGTATTAAAACATACAACACAGCATCTCAGGCAGCTATTTGCAGTACATACACTTAAGTGCAATGCCTCCTATTAGACCTTTTTATATTGAATCCTTCAAACAGATTTAAATCTTTTCCAGCCATGATCTCTGCTGAGTTCTTTTCCTATCTTTATAAAACAAAGTAAGAATAAACTGCTCCAATTTTTAAGACAGGCTTATTTGTATATAGTAATTTTATTCTTTTGCAAATTTTAAAGGCTTTGTAATTTTGAAATGCATTTGAGATGGCATGAGCTTGCAAGGTATTATATATATAATTTTGATATACATGTGTAATTTTGATTCACTGTAAAAATGTAACTAACTGCAAGTATAATTATTGGTTATAGGAAATATAAACAATTTCTGAGTGCAAGATATAATCGAAGTAAATCTCACTTTTTATTATAAATTATGAATCAACATTGAGAAAAATACTATTATCTTAATTAACTGCAATAATAAAGAATGCTAATTAGTGTCTTAGAGAAGGTGTTTTATTTCTTTGGATCTGATAGGAGGCATTTACTGCTGCAGGATCAAGTGTCTGAACAGACAGAGACAGAGTAGCACCCTAACAAAACACTTGGAAGTGATCCACAAGACTTTCCCTGTGTATTCTTTTTATGTAAATTTGGAAATCCGGTAATTTATTTTTTTTTTTTAAATCAGACTTCTTTGAGCAGCATAACATCATAGAGATTGGAACACGTTTTCCCTTCTGTTCACTGATCTCTTAAGAATATTGCACATATAATGAATCACTGAGAACAGGTGCAGAACTCTCAGAATTTAAAAAACAAAACCCAAAAATAATCTGAAATGTGACAGTTCTATAGCACAGAGTGAAGCAATGCAATTGTGGGGACACTTTAGTCTGCATATGCTCAGGCATATTAAATATTTTTCTCCTTCCTCTGTAACCACAAACACCCCTGGCTTGAGATGTCAAGATGTGCTATCCTATTGCTAAATTATTATGTAGCCAAACAGATCTGAGGACCTGAGAGTTTTCCTCTCTTCTTGCTATAGTGTGACTTCCATGGTGGTGTACTGAAAGAAAGGCACTACTGAAAAACAAAGTAACGATCCTTTATTCATTCCACAACCACAACTCCTTTCCCAAAAACCAGAGAGAGACAGACCAATAAAATGCAAACGAAAAAAAAGTAATTGCACAATACCACTGCTCACCACCTGTGTGGAATATCCCTTTGGCCAGTTCAGGTCAGCTGTCCTGGCCATGCTCCTTCACAGCTTTTTGTGAAGCAAAAAAAGCTTTTTGTGAAGCAGAGCCTGGCACACTGAAAAGTCCTTGACTTGGGGCAAGCACTGCTTAGCAACAACCAAACATCAGTGTGTTACCAACATCATTCTCATACTGAATCAAAAACACAGTATCTACTCAGGAGACAGAAGTCATCAGAGTAAGGATGTAAAAACTATCACATGCCAACTTGTGAACATTATGAACATATGTTTTCAAGTGAAGGACTCAAAACAGCACAGAAATCCCCACACTGATATCCATTTAGTGTACATACATGCACAAGTACACATACACAGCACACGAAAACTTTTCCAACTTTTCACTGTAGCAACAGTGAAAAAAGACTGACAGATTCAGTCCCAAGTATTTTCTGAGACAAGAAATCTCTAATTCCTTTAGCATTTGACAAAACTGACAGGAATAATCTCACCACTGAAAAGACCACAAATTTTCACCAAACTACTGCAGTATCCAAGAATCTTCTTCCTTACCAAAAATATTGATTGAAAAAAAAATGCCCATTATGGACCCTAACCTTAACTAAAAGCATGACCCCCATGAACAACACATGCTGAACTCTCCATTTATGAACAATTCAAAAGAAATAGTCCCCTAACTCACAAAATTTTAGAGGAGTTCACAACAGTTAAGAGTAACAACAAAGACTGAGGGTCCTTCCTCTTCTTTTTATGGTTGACTTAATAATCCTGTTTTTTGAGCACTGGATCAGAAATAAAATGCCTGGTTGTAAATATATCATCTCAGTTTCCAACAAACAACGGAAAGCCATGAAGATGATCAGAGATCCAGAACACCTCTCCTGTGAGGACAGGCTGAGAGTGCAGGGATTGTTCAGCCTGGAGAAGAAAAGGGGAGACCTTAGAGGAGGCTTCTACTACCTAAAGGAGGCCTGCAGGACAGCTGGAGAGAGACTTTTTACAAAGACATGTAGTGGTAGGACAAGGGAGAAAGGCTTTAAACTGAAAGAGGGCAGGTTTCAAATAGATACTGAGAAGAAATTCGTTACTCTGAGGGTGGTGAGGCACTGGAGCAGGTTGCCCAGACGAGTTGTGGATGACCTATCCTTGAAAGTGTTCAAGACCAGATTGAACAGGGCTTTGAGCCAATCTGGTCTACCAGAAGGTGCCCCTGTCCATGGCAGGGGGAATGGAACTAGATGATCTTTAAGGTCCCATGCAACCCAAACCATTGTTGGAAGTCCATAACATTTTCCAAAAACTGAGGTTTATATACAATATTACTACATGTTAGTAATTATTTTTAGTTGCATCCATCTAGAGAGTGTAGATGAATGTGTAGCATCATGTGAAATTAAAATTTACTTCTGAGTTCTTGTACACCTAATTGCAATGAAAAAATAGACCGTAGCAAACCACCACATTACTATATTTACTCTTTTAGATCAGTACAGTAAGGGACGTGACCAGCTTGGTAACACTACAATACCCCATCTAGGTTAGTATGCATTACAGTGTGAAAGAGATGTATTCTTTTAGTGGGTAAAACAGGAGACAGGGAATCAGAGTTCCCACCCTCTTCTGCAGCTCATCAGGTTACTTATATCCACATTTTCAAAGTTAGGAATTAGTAATTTTGAAACCCAAAGCTTGAGCCTTGAGAAATAAAAATTGACCAAAGATAATGATATTTGTACATCACAGATAAAGCTACACTTCTCATACCAGGTCCACAAACATTTTTTTCCATGTGTCAGAACCATTCCGAAAACAGGGAGCAGCAAAATTGGTTTCTATAAAATATTACCCACCCCTAAAGAACATAATTTAAGCTTTGCCCAGTTTAGATTAGGTAGGGGTTGTTATCTCATCTTGCCTACCTATTGCAACATGTTGGAATAGCAATAATGTTTCTTTAAAAAGGAATCTGTATGTCTTGGTACATTAACATATTGTGTAAGTGTAGCATAAAGCATCTTCATATTCTCTCAAGAATATCATGGTCTTTTTTAGCAGAATATATTTTCTTTCAATTAAGAGTAAAAACTGCAAATTTCTTTTTCCATTATGAAGAAAAATATTTATTAATAGTAAATGCTTCTTCAATTTGGTTAAAAGAACAGGAAATTGCTATGTAAATAAACAGTAAACGTTAAATCTCACAAAGTACTGCCATAGTTTAGCCCTATACACTCAGGACAAGTAGCTGGTAGTTGTGGAAATCAGAAAATTTAGCATGTCTAAGAAAGACAGAAAGAAAGCAGTGCTGGATTTTCAATATTTTGCACTATCATGTACTGTCATTGCTATCAGCTTGTCTGTACTTAAGAAAAAAATACTAAGACATAAAATGGATCCTTTCCTTTTTTAACTCATTGTAGATGGCTATCAATGAAAATACACTGGCCATTGATGTCTTCTAAATCATTTTAAACAGCAATAAAACTTGTAATGATTGGAACTTTATTTACATAAGCAAAAGCTTACTGTGTATAACTATCAATAATGTATTATCATATTCTGTAACTCACAAATTCTAATCTCAACTCAAAACAAGGAATACTAAGGTTTTCAATATTTAATTAAGATGCTTCTTCTAAAAGCTTAAGTGAAACCACCTAATTTAAAAAATGCTAATGTGGAGGTATAGACTTTCCTTGTCAAAGTGATGTATCTTTTTCCTTCTTCTATGTCTTTCTGGTTTGGTTTTGGCTTTTTGAAGACAGACAATACCTTATCAATATAACCTTTATTGCTATTAATAAAATATTTGAAATGACACCATGCATACAAAAGTTTAAGTTAGGGGATAATTAAGTGATATCCATTAGAAGTGGTTCAATAGCAAGTCAAAATGAGTATTTTGCTGGACACAATCAGTTTTAAAATAACAGGGTTTATTCTTCATCCCAATACAATCAGTTTGTTATAAGAGTGGATTCCATTCTTCAATTTTTTTTAATGATAAAAGCCATAGATATTTTACTTGGCTTTATTTTTGGTACTGAAAAAAGAAGTAGCTAGGGGGAAATTACAGGGACATAACACTGATTTTTTCTGGCATTGTTTATATAAAACACCAAACATAAATAGAGCTCTGTTACTACACATAAAACCAGATTAACCTCCCTATTCATAAAAGGCTACTATTTTACACAAATACAGTAAAAGTTTAAGCCTGAAAGAGCTTACAATATATTCTGAAACAAAATAAAAAGCTCTAGATTGGATTATGGGGAAATAAAAGAAGTACATCAGGGAGGAGCTGTGCTCCTACTTTAAATATTATGCTACATGGAAACCGAACTTAAAGCAGAGGCTCCAAAATCCATCTGAAGATTTAAGTGTACTAAAAGAGATTCCAGTCCTGTAGAGTTAAAAACTTAAACATACATTCATTCCTATCAACACCTAACAAACACCTGTTCTTCTGTCAATTGTAAAGATTAGCACAGTTTAGTACTACAGAAGCAGCAGTTATAGATGTCCACAAAATATATACAGCAGCTTCCTTTTTTTTTTTTTTTTTTGTAATAGTATCAAAAATTCCACCAATACAGTAATGCAACTGTTGCTCACTTCTATAAACTCTTCTGTTTTAAATACCCTAAGAAACCACTTCAGTACACCTTTGCTGTAGCAAAATATCACCAAATGGAAGCACACAGATTTAACAGACTTCTTTAATATGCAGCAAACCCTAAACGTTTCAAGGTGAGACTTGAAAATTAAACACAGAAGCATCCAAACCAAGTTTCACACCTGTTATTGACACTTTAGAACCTCACTAGGCAGTGACTGAAATGTCTGCTTTGATGCGCAGCAGCATCTTCGGGACAGAACTCGATACCACTCACACACCTACGAGAGGGACCTTTACGATACCTACTCAAGCTCACCGTGCCCTGCGCGCCCTCTGCACCTCGGCTTCTCTCCCCGCGCATCTCGAGGTGGGGACGGGACAATTTTCCTCCGGCCGTGCGGGGCCGGGGTCTGACGCCCGTCCCCTTCCCGCGGAACCGGGAGCGTTTTCCAGCTCTTCGTTCCTTGCGGCGCCGCCCGTGCGAGCCACCGCTCCTGCCCGCAAAGATGCGCTTCCCTGCCTCTGGCATACTGCCGGGGGAAGGAAAACCCTGCCCACGGAGATGTTCGGTACCCCTCAGGACGCCCAGAGGCAGAAAAAGCCAGGTGGAAGGAAGCCACGGGAGTGAGGGGCGCACACCTCCCCCGTACCCCCGGGTTTGCCGGGCGCTCACTCACACGGGAAGCCGTGGGCTGCCGGCCGCCTCGTCGCCCTCGGCCGCCGCCTCCTCCCCGATGTCGGGCAGGGTGATGAGCAGCCCCTTGGCCGCCGCCCGCCCCCCGGGCTCCTTGTCCGTCTCGCTGGGCGCCGGGCGCGGGGTGCGGCCGCCCCTGCCCGCGGCGCGGCCCCCGCCGGACGGGGGTCGCGGGCTGGGGGCCGGCGGGGAGCGGCGCAGCCTGGAGAGAAGGGCGCCCGCCCCTAGGGCCGCCACCTTCATGGCAGGCTGGGACGGGAGCCCCTTCCCGGCGCCGCAAGCCCTGTCCAGGGGCAGGCGGCCTCCGGCAGGAGCTGCCCTCTGCCTGCGGCCCGGCAGGCGTTGCTAAGCGAAACAAACCCCGCCGGGCACGCACCGCCCTGGGCGGGGAGCTCCGCGCCGCGGAAGGCCCGGCAGCACCCCGAGCAGCCGGCGCACCTGCGGGCACCGGGCGGCCAGCCGGGCGAACAAAGCGTGAGATTTCCCCTCAGTTAGAATCCCATCTAATATTACGGGGCAAAAACTAAGGCCACCTGCCAGGGCAGCAGGGCCCTCTTCACGCATCTGTGCGTAGGAAAGGCTTAACCAGAAGTGGGGAGTGAGAGCGACCGAAGCCAGCACATCTTTATCACCATGCCAGGCACATGCAGAAGGGAGCTGTGTGGAAGCAACAGCTTTTAAAGGCGCTCCCGGCCATCCTGGGCAGTTTGGAGAGCAGTGGAGGGTGACAGTGGCACAAGCCACACAGCTGAGGGCTCACGAGTGGGGAATAATTAACTTTGCCCTAGCTTTCCAACATTGAGTTGTCTGCCTGGCTGAAGAGAAATACGAACACACCAGCAGCAGTTTGGGAACACTGTAATGCTTAGTATTATGGACAGGGCAAACATCGTGCCAGCTCAGAACATGACAGGTCACGTGGCCCTTGGAGTGCCCAAGAGAACAGCACAGGCTGAAAGTTAGACCAGTTGCTTTATACATATGAGCCCCAGGATCACACATCAAGCAACTAACTGTACTATCGATTTTAAGTTGGCAGCTGCTGGTCTACAGCAACCACCGGTACAAAGTGGGGAATTTTATCCCTGCCTTGTCTTCCTAGCACATCAAGGAGTGCAATGAGCTGGCAGAGAGAGCACACAGAACACCAAATAGAGGACTGAGATTTTAAACTGGGGCATTCCTGGCCTTTTTCTTACAAACCAGGATAAATATGTTCTGACAAAACCTTATGGAATAGATGCACTTAAATCTAACAGCAACACAATCTGAATTTATTCCTATCATGGTGAAAAGCCCTGACTGAGCCAAAGTGAAAGCAGCATAATTGAGCTCACTGGTGGGTAGTATATTTATCTCAGCTATATATATGAACATCACTATCAGTAACATGTTCTTTACTCCTTGTGTCCAGGTTCTGGCCAGGACTGGGTTAATGTTTGCAGTAGCAAGGAGGGGCATGGCTAGGACCCTGAGGTAATTCTGCACCTCACATCAAGTACAAGGGGCAGGGGTCCTTTGTGTTCCATGTGGTAAGAACTCATATGTGAATCGATCAGCTCTCTTGTACACTCTGTTATTAATATTGTTCATGGTACTGTTTGGTTTTTGTTTCATTGCTTTTTCAAGTAAATGGTTCTTATCTCAACCCATGATCTTTACCTTTTGTGCCTCCAGTTCTGCTCTCCAGCCTGCCACGGGGAGGGAGGAGTAAGCGAGCAGCACATAGTTTAGAACACTAAATTGGAGAATAGTATTCCTAAACCATGACCCTGTCATTCAAGATCTGCAGAAACAGTCAGGTTCCACTCCAAATCTGCAGTGAGCATTCTGCCTCACTCAAGTCCTTTACATATTCTGCTTTCAATACAAATGACTCCTCTTTAGTCCTACGTAACATCTTCAATATTACAAGTTTGGAACTACTTTTCATTTATTTGGTGTTCAACTCATCAGCAGATCAGCATAATATAATCTGATGCTGCCCACTGCAACGAGGCTGCCCAGCTCAGGCATAGACTGTGAATTCTGAAAGCACTTCCAACTCTTAGCCATGGTAAACCCATTTATTTACTCTCAATAGAATTGTGAAACAAATCTACAGGAGCAGACCAGAAGTAACTTTCAGAAAAACAGAGAAAATTTATAGGAAAATTTCAGGTCTGGTGTAACTGATGATTACCACTGGCCCTGTGATTATTAGTTTTGTGCCTTTTTTTTACATTATGAGCCTTTTTTTTATTTTACACATTGTGAACCTTTATAATGTCTATTACTGTGGTAGATTTTTTTAAACTGAATCTAGGTACTAAAATAACTGTTTAGAATGTATTCATCATATTTTTATAATTTAAAGGGATTTTTCATTGATCACCAAGACCTTCTGGTTTGTATTCCTAGCAGTATTACAAAACTAAGCACTTAAAAGATTTTTTTTTTTTTTTTTTTACTGTTCTGAAACCAATTTTGGGAGCTTTTGTACTGACTAGAAAAATCTTTAAGAATTTAGACATGCTGTCATTTGTCAGGCTCTAAGGGTCAGAAAAGACCATTAGATAATCTAGTCTGACCTCTTGTATCACATTTCACTGCAGCATTTCTCCATGCGTTCTCTTCATCTTTACGTCATTTTTAATAACCATGTGAATATTAATCCATGTGAACTACTAGCATTTTCTGAACAATTTGTATTGATGTGGAAAGAGAAATTCTGCTCCTTTGTGTCATTGCAGATTTAGGATAGGAACCCTGTCACATGTTAGTCTTTAAATAAGGGAGAGAACAGTTGATATGGTGCATACCTGGTACACCATAATTACCAACTTGCCTCCTCAACTTTCATGGCCTAAGCATGAAGAGAGAATTTGTCACTTCACCTGAAAAGGTGAGAAAGATGAGATGAAAGCATCACAATGGGGATAATCCTATTACTGTAATTAGGGAATCATCATCTATCACTTCAGCTGTAAACAAAGCCTGTTTTGTTTTCACTCAGGACTTCCCGACCAAGTGAAGACATCTGCACCCCCTTCACTATTCCAGTGCATGAATAATCCTATTTCACTAATTATTTGTCTTGTTTAGTTTTTTGTCATCATGGGACATAGGAAACGTATTAAAACCCAATTTTTCATCTACACATATAGCAAATAATGAGAAAAGCTGTTTAAAATGTGAAGCATAGAACTGTTTTCTAAAGCAGAAAAACAGCATTCTTGTAGCAATAGTGGTATTGACGTTGATGAGGGAAATGCTAGGGGGAAAAAGCAATTTAAAAATACTCCTGAGCTATTGAAGGATCACAGACCTACTAAAACCTGACAAAGTTATAAAAGGTCCTTGCAGCAGCAATCAAATATTAACAAAAATATACTGCCTTGTGTCTAATTTACAATAACTTGTGCTCAGATTCACCATAAAATTTTAGCCAGTGTTAAACATTATAAACACTCTTGCAAAGCGCATTTTGCTCAGCCTCAGCTCTCTCTCCAGATCAAGCTGCTAGCCCATATGCTTGAACCTTAATGCCCTGGCAATTGCCATCTAGCCCATATTTCTGAAAAATATGTTCACGAAAAAAAAATCAAACTAGCTTAATATGCAAGAAATAAACTACAGAATTCTATTTTTTTATAGTTTTGTTTTTAGCTATCAAAGGCAAAACTGTGTATAAAGGGGAAGAAAAAAATTGAAATTAATCTAGTGTTGACATTTTTTGCCCACTCCACCTCTAACTGTGGTCACAATAATGTTTCTGATACTATTTAAAATGATTTCTTTGGTTTTGTTGTTGTTGCTTTACCAGTAACAAAATTTTTGGTAATGAAATTGCAGTAGTACCACTTTCTTCACGAAGTCTTCTTATGGTTATATTATAAAAATAGCTGTGCCTTTATTAATTTTATAGAGGTGCAGCAGCTGTGCCGTGGCCATGCTTCACATTGATTTCAAGTTCTGTGTACAGGCCCGGATACAGTTTTGTGTGCATTCTAAGAATCAAGGTGACATCTCTCAGTGTTAGTGTCCTGCCAGCTCTCTGAATTTCACCACAAAAGAGCAAAAATTCTTTTTCCTGATACCAAATTTATTAAATCAGTTGACTCATCAGCCTGAAGGTTGCTTTTTGATAGCAACCAGTATTCCCAGAAGGCATATATCCAGAAGGCATTATCACAAAGGTTTTAAAACTTTGAAACTCACTTTTGAACTGCAAATTCTTGTTTTGAATTACAGAAGTAATTTTCTGTGTTACTTGATGTGTTTCATAAGGAAATCTTTCCAGCTGGAGGCACTGAATCCCCCATGTTTCAAAAGCAAGAACTAGTGTCCACTCTACCTTCTACAATTTTTATCATTAATGCATTTTCTTTTGGATTTCCCCTTAGAGAGTCTGTCTTTTCTACCCAACATCATTTCATGTAACATCAGTGATTCTTACTGCTTTTCAGAATTTCTGCCACATTTCTAATACACTGACTGAAATGACTATCCACCATGATTCCCTTTAACATCACTTCAGTGCAGCTGAATTAAAATACCAGAAAAAATATGAATATAAACAAATAAATTTAAATTATGGTGCCCCTTACGTATATTTACAGGATGACAAACTTTTTCAGACTTTCATGAAGGCTTGCTAGTTTTCCAGTGGCAGAAAATATACAATAAAATGACCCCATAATTCAAATCTGTAGTTCAAAAATCAGTGCACTTTGGTTTTACATTTAAGTGCCATCACTAATTGCTGATGAAATGCACTGACTCGTTCTTTCTGGGCTGGCCAGTTCAAGATGCAGCAAGATCTGAACATTCCTCTTCTCAGGTGAAGTGCGTGATACAACTTGTAATCTTGGATATCATCAAGAAAGACCAGTATGATGGAGTCCCGACTTTGTTCAATAGCTTGCTGAAGAGCATGATACACCTTGAAACTGAAGCAAAAACAAGACAAAAATCAGTGTTTTCTTTTAGGTGAAAGAGAAAGAAAAGATTAACAGAGGTCTTAATGTCTATTTTGTGATATACAATAGTTATTACTTTTCTTAAATTAGTTGCCTCTAACTAAAAAAAAATAAAATAATGCTCTAAAAGTATAACCTAAGTGTACTGTCTTGATACAGCCTTGTTTAGCAAAGTCCCTTTCTTTATGAGACCACTATATAAGAATAGTGAAAAGGCTACTTTAAAGGCAAACAAAAATCATCTTTCAATGCTAGCGGTCTCGCTCATTGTTGTTCTTCTTCAAATGTGTGATTTTAAGAAAAGCAATCTGCAAAGGTGTCAGCCTGACTTTTGGGAAAAAAACCCCAACCAAACAAAACAAAACAAAAGATTCCCCCCCCCCCCCCCCTCCCCCCAAAAAAAAACCCAAAAGCAAAAAGAAAACCAACAAACCAACCAAACAAAAAACAAACAAAAAACCACAAAAAACACCCAAGAAAATGCCTAAAACATTGACTTAGATATTCAAATGTACACTATCGTATGTGTGAAACAACTTTATTAACTTAGGAATTTTTTTGAAGTTACAATATATTAGGAAAATATATTGGAATAGATTTTGAGTGGGAATTTTTTCATTAAATGCTATTTTTTATTAAATTACAACTAAAAATGATCTTGTTAAAATAACTCTTAAGAAATTTTTCCTCTTACAGATATAATTTAAAATCCTACTCACTTTTTACACCAGGGATCCTGTAAAAGGTGTTCAGTCACAACAAAAATAATCTTCCTGCTCATTTTTATGCTGTTAATCGTGGCTTCAAACACAGATACACCTGCTTCAAAATCCCGTTCTTCTATACAAAATTTAATTTCAAAGTGGTTATTTTTTTCCAGAGACATGAAATTTTTAGACACCCAATTCTTGTCCTCTCTTGCATGAATAACATAGGCATCATAATCATACTGTTCCTGTTGTCTCTCAAATTCTTTAAAACCAAGCATTCGATTGACTAAAATATTCCAGTAGAAAGCTATTCTCCACCCTTCAAAATGGATGGTAAGGACAATAACAATGAATAGCGTCACAATAGTGGTAGAGATCACAAAAAGAAGTTTAAATGGAGCACTGTCTTTGCAGGCTGAACTATCAAAATACAAAACCAGACTACCATGATATTTAGGTGGGGTGTTGCAAATGTACTGGGACCTCAATCCAGGTATATCTGCTTGGGTCTCATTAAGCCAATCAGCAAACCAAGCAATGCTTTCACAGGTACAATCAAAGGGATTGGAATCCATTTCTAGTTTTCTCAAGCTCCTGAAAGGTGGGCCAAATACTTTTTCTTCAACTGAGGTTATCAGATTTTTCTGAAGCTTCAATGAATTCAGAGAGGCTTGGTCATCAAACAGAGTTGCTGGAAGCAAATTCAAATTATTTGAGCCTAAATCCAAGTGTTTTAATTGAAACAGACCCTTGAAAACCTGAACTGGAATTTCATCAAGCCCATTTGATTTTAAATTAAGAATTCGCAAATTGGGAAGACCCTTTAGAAAAAGAACAGGGCCACCCGGATTTGCATGTTTCCAAAGCCGGGCTAAATTATTGTGCTGCAGATCCAGGATATCAAGTTTGTCAAGTCCATCAAACAAGTCTTCTTTTATGTTTGCTATGTTGTTATTGCTGATGTCCAGGACAGTCAGGTTTCGCAGAGGATGAAAAGGTGAAGGAGAAAGTGCCAGATTACTGCAGCCTACCTTCCTCAGCATCAGTTTTCTAAGGCCTGGGACAAAAATGAATGATTCACTTTGCAAAGTCAAGTTTTTATTATAGGAAAGATAAATATCTTGTATATTATTGAGACCTTTAAACTCATGACCTGTAAGCTGTTGACTAATTTCATTGAGACCAAGATCAAGAATTTTCAGGTGTCCCAGGGAAGAAAATGCCCCACTTTCTATTGTATAGATTCTGGTTTTTGTGAGGTTGAGAACCTGTAAGCTAGAATTAGCAAGTGATGAAAATGTTTTATTAGTTATTCTTTGTAAGTTTATGTTGCAGTTGCAGAGACTCAGATATTTCAGGTAGTTCAGACCTGTGAACATATTAGCAGTAATTCTTGGAAAATTGTTATTATCCATTATAAGGTACTCCAGGTGGTATAGCCAATGAAAAGAAAAATCTTCAATTTTCCCGGTAACTGAGTTTATGAGATTCAAATATTTAAGGCTGGATAATCCATAAAATAAACGTGAAGATACATGAATATTATTAATCTTCAGGTTTAAGTATTGTAAACTTGAAAGCCACTGAAATGAGTCATTTTCTACATCAGAGAGAGAATTTTGGGAAAGGTTTAAAATTGTAAGATTTGTTCCTTGCAGTCCCTGGAAAGTTGACTTGCCAATGTAGGAAAGTTTCACATGGCTCAGTGAGAGGTTTCGAATCGCTGTGTTTGATAATTCTGTGCAAAGTTTCTTTGTGCCATTTTCACCAAGTTCAACATTGTTCAGTATGAGGCCACACAAATTTCCAATTGTATGGAAACATCCCGTATGAAACTGAAAGGACAAGAAAAAAAAGTTTTGAGCTAAACAAGGGATTATGTAAGAAAGTTGACCAATAGAACAAAAACTTGGAAAGTCTTTCGAACACGATTTCCAAGAAGAATAGAACTACACTCAGATTGCTTCACAGCCAAGTTCAGGCAAATGCTTTTTGGAGTTTATACTTCTTGTGACAATAGTTCTATAATTTATAACATGATTACCATAAATCTGAGTAGTATTATTTTAGAAGAAGACAGAAAGTGGCTTAGTGAGATGCAAGTTTGTATCCAACAACCAAAACTCCTTCTCTAGAAGTATCTTAAAATTTTTGATATCTTTCTTCAGCTTTCTTTTATTGGTATCTGCCAGGTATACTAATTTACTAGTTATTAGGTCTGCAGACAGACAAGAAGAAACCCAGTTTCTCTGTGCAAGCCAAAGCTAATATGAAATCTAATACTATACACTTGCTTTCACAATATGGATCACAAGCTTTTATCATAATGTTGGCCCCTCATCTTGATTAAGACATCACCTGAGGGATTAAATACTGCATTTTTCAGAATTATTCAAATGCATAAGGCTGCTTTTTAGATGGCAGTACTGTAAAACCAGAGCAGCTGAAAGTGGCACAAAGTAGCAGTGCTCAAGAAAGGAGCAGTGCCATTTCTTCATCCACACCCTGTACCCTTGTGCCAGAATAGCCCTACAGGCAGTCACACACTGAACCAGGTAGGGAACCAGTGTGACCACAAGTAACCAAGCCAAAACACCTGTAGAGTTCTCCCCATGATCCAGCACATAGCCTCATAAAAGCTGATATCAGAAAGAGGGAGGGATGAAGAGCCCAAGCAAAAGAGGATGGTAGGATTCACTCTTAGCACTGATACAAACTTATACCACCTTAAAATATTCTTGTAGGTTCAATGTACATATTTTTTAGAGATCAATCAACTGGAAAACAAAGCGAAAGAAACAAACAAAAACCATACGAACCAAGTAAATTCAATGCATATTCAGTATTTATATGCTGAGGGTAAACCAGTTTAGAAATGCCACACTTAACCATCACTCTTCAAAGAATCAAAACACCGAGAAGCAGGTCAGAGAGCACAGATGGAAGACAAAGTACCTGTGTGGGTTTTTTTTTTAAAGGAGTGAGTATATGTTTCTGGAATGATTATTTCTCTGGTGTTCCCACAGCCACAAGCTGAATGCTGTCTTTGATTTATTGTGAAGTGAACCCTAGATTGTATAACCAGACTTTGCACAGCACACTTTATACCCACACTTAGAAAGTGTGTCAGACCTTCACCTTCAGCACGTCCAAAAAAAGTTCTGCACAGAAAATACCTGTTAAGGATTCTAAGAGCATCTCAATGTAGGTTTTGCTTGAGACCTCTGATCTACATGGAACCAGCCCATATGAAACCAGCCTGTGCCAATTTCAGTGTCAAAACAGTAATTCTGTAAATCACTGCTGGAGGTCAGGAGGAATGCTGTATAAAATAGAATGGGTTTTGGACCTCAGTGCATCAAAACTGTAATGTAAATGCCATACAACCATAAAAGGTAAATTGGGATAGTTCCATTTTATACTTACACCTGTTAAATTTCTGTTTAAATGTTTCCTACCTCTTTTAGTGGATTTGATGACAAATCAAGACTATTCAGTGAGGTGTTGCTAAGAAAACTGAAGTCTTCTTTTTTCAACTCAGTGATTTGGTTGCTTCCCAACCTGAGCTCATGAAGTCTCTCCAACTGTTGCTCCAATCCTAAATTGGCTGACTTCAAAGAATTATGAGATAGGTCCAAAATTTTCAAGTTCTGGAGAGAAGATGCAAGAAAAAATAAAAAAGTGTAGCATTAATTTTTAAATTTTTTTTTGTATGTAATACAAAAAAAATTTAGAAATATTTCATTAGAGTATAACTGATTAGAAATTAGTTGCAATACTACACTTATAATAAATTTGCAATACAGAAATGGCAGCTTTCAAGCTCCTGCTAGACGAAGTATTCTGTATCTTTCACACCAGTAACTTTCATGGTATTAATGGTATTAACCTGCTAAAGTATCTACTGCAAACCAAAGTAAATTTAGTTAAAGTTCCTTAATTCACTGAAGGCCCTCCTTTCGCAGATAAAGTAATAAATGCAAAAGCCTACAGGTGGCTGCAGTTACAGCTATTGCAGTATTAAACATTGTATTCTGTGCTTTTTCAGCGTGGTCCAGCCCTGTAAATGGAATGAGGAAGGTGAAGTTCCCAGCATAGAAGCTGGTTGGTTGCACTCACTTGTATTTAGTTGTGCCAGCAATCGTACAATGCAAGCAAGTACACTTCATGCAACTGAACTGGAATACTGAGTTCAGAAAGTTCAGACCTACTCGAAACCACATGCATACTCATTGGAACACTGAGTGACAATTAGTACCTACACACGGTCCTTACTTTACTTTACTTTACTTGTCCTTAGGCTCTTCCTTTTGCATGAGTCCTGCCTGGTGCAAATACAGTGAAATTCCTGCTTTCGGTGCAAATACAGTGAAATTCCTGCTTTCTGTGGTGGTCCCCCAGTCTCTGCTACAGACAAGAATATTTAACCACATGTAAACTACCAGAGAAAGCAAAGGTACAATAATAACATTTTTACTCTTTCTCAGTTCTTAAAGTCCTGAGAGATACATTCAGCCTAAGCACTGGCCTTCCTGGTTTGAATACTTAAACCTCAACCTTGAGAATTGAGGCTACCAGCTACCCAGGCAGCTCGGATTCCACAGCATCCACTTCACTGTTCTCATCATCTGCTGCTGCTATTCACTCAGCACACATCCTGCATGGGACAGGTGCTTCAAAGGATGCAAGACAGAGAAAGGAATGGAAAGCATTGACTCACAAAGATGACTGAGACTCCAACATGCTATAACAGAAGAACCCACAAGGCCTCTTCTTCAGCAAAAATCAGTGAAAGATTGTATGTTGGGTATTTTGAGATACCAAGGAAGCAGTTGTGTATATACACTGGAAAATACAGTAAATTCCACATTTATACTTCATTTACACAAAAAGATGCATTTCTAGCTCTTACCTTCAGGGTTTTGAAAGGATCATTTTTTATATTTAGTCTGTTGTATCCTAGATTGAGCTCGGTCAGGTTGGTGCAGGAAGCAAAGACTCTGTCAGGGAGCTTATACAATTCATTATGTTCTAACTTCAGAATCTGCAGCAGGGGCACATTTTGGCACAATTCTGGTTGCAGTTTAGAGATGCTGTTGTAGCCTGCATTCAAGTAAACCAGCTGGCTGTACTTGGTCAGATTTGCAGGACCTAGCTGTCTTAGCTGATTATGAGAAATGTCCAAACTCGTTATATTGTTTGGAAGATCAGAGGGAATTTGAGTCAGTTTTAGGTGACTGCAGTCAGCCATTTCATTTTGGATGTGACATTGCTTTCCAGCTGATGCACATGGCCAGAAGACAAACATCAATCTGACACACAAGCTGCTCCACCAAAGAATAGCGTTTTGCATCATTCTATCTGCAAAGGCAAAAAGAACACTGCAAATTACAATCATTTTGACATGACTTGTGTCTTCAACTGAAGGCTAAGCAAGCAAGGCTTAAAAAATACATGATTTCATAGTGAGCAAACAGTCAGTGTTTTTAACCCATGAATTTTTTTCTGCATTTACTTCTGCAGAAGAGTTATGTCCAATAATCTCTCTAAATAAATACTTTTAATTAAAAGCAATAATATTGTCTTGCACAAAAATAGGTATGTTCAAAAAGCTACCAACTTTATCTACTACCAATGAAAATTTCCAATTGCTTTCTCGTTTCTGATTAATTTCGCATTGCTTTAACATTTATAAAATACAATAAATGTGACAAATTGTACATAAGCCTCTCAATGCTAGTAACTGACCTCTGAGCTTAATTACATCTGAAATATTTATAGTTATATGCAGTAAAAATACATAATATACCACTTCTTTTTTTACTGTTCTTGCCAGTTTTTATTTTACAAGTCAATCACACAAAATTCTATCTTTCTTTCCATCTTATAGAGAAAGAAGGAATACCAGGCTATGGAAACATATATGAGAAAGTAAGAACACACAAAGTAAATCAGTACCAACCTAATCAGAGAGAGAAATGGAGAACAGCCAAGGTGTAGAGGAAACACTGCCCATTGATTCAATATATTTATCCAAATACTTTCAGGAAAACTTGCACATTTACAAATTTATATATTCCACCCCATATCTTTTGGTCATTTAGATTAGGATAGCGACGCTGAAACTCTAATTTTCAGTGGCTCTACCTGTTCTGTCACTACATTTCTAATGAATCTTGGGCTTTTTCATATTTTGTTCATTTTCCATTTAGTATCCATTAGATTTAAATTCACCTGGTGATCTTGTAATGAAACTTTACTGCGCAAAGAAATAAAATTAATTCCATAAAAATTCTGATCAGAACAGAGCTGTGAGAGCTCAGAAGGGTTTGACTAGCCTTCTGAGTCATAGAGCTTAATAGTCTAATTAAATGGCGTTTCTTCTAATAAAAAGAAGAGTCCTCTGTATCTTCCATACTGTTCTCTACAGAATTAATCTTTAGTAGAAGGAGAACATACTTTGTGAGTGCTTGCCAGAACATTTTTTTCATGCTGTAGCAGAGGACAGTAAGCTTAAGTTCCTGTCTTCAATATTTTTCTTTTTTAAAAAATAGAAAGCTTTTATTTTCAACCCTGATGTGTGACAGTGTCTCCACAGTCATGATACACACCCATCTGTATGGCCTTCTGCCAACAAACTTGGAACCCACCTACCAGCCTGAATTTACCAATGAGTTCAGTCTCAGCAGGATGGGCTCCCAGGCAGAGAAGGCTGTTACTGCCCCAGTACAGAACAGGCTATAGACAGGAATAAACCTGCCTACACTTAGCAGGAAGCTAAAAGAGCTTCTCAAAAGACTAACTCATGGGAAGTGTGAGCTTTATTACTTCTACAGCTCCCATTTTCCTTTGCTAGGAACCTGTGTTTAATTAATATGATCGAGCTTTGAGCACATTAGAGTACTGTGCTTTAGCAAACAATGAAACAAGAAATGAGAAGAGAAATTAAACCAGCATATTTGTATAGATAAAAGGAAAATTTCTTCATAACTGATGTTTTCTAAAGAGACCAATTTCCACTAGCATAACAAAACACCCTAAGGGTGACACTGTAACCAGCAGCCAAACAGGAGCTTAGCAGGTCAGACCCCAGCAGAGTGTGACTCTGTAGCTGACCTGCCTTTTCAGAGGGCATGCATTAGGACTGCTCCACTGACAAAAAGTCACATTTTAGTGGCTACAGGGGAATCTCATGGCTGCCTTTTTGGGAGCAACCTGGCCATCTAAGGGGAGACAGTTGTATACTCCAGTGGGAGTGGGGGTAAAAGCAAAGGATAGAGAGACATAAAACATTGCAAAGGCACAAAGAACAGACTAAAAAAAGATGGTTTAAAATAAACCTCAATGAAAAAACAATTCCCTGCTGAGCACTGCATGCTCACCACATCCTGCAGCTCTTAGAGCCCAGCTCTCCACTCATCTGCCACTGGTTAATGGGGAGGAGGATGGGACAACAAACTCTTGGTCCTGCAGGCAGGCTGGCCTGCTACAGCTGCTGCCAAGCACAGAACCCGTGTCCCTGTAGCTGAGAAAATAAAGGACCACCTGTCCTACATCTTTCCTCTGCACCCTAACTGCAGGAAACACTAAGGAAAACAAAAGGGAAGCTTATCTGTGACAGAAGCTTGCATCCCGGTCTGCATCATCCTCAGAGTTTGTGTTAGGGTGATCAGACAGCTGCTGGGTTCTGCAGCAATTGTTGCCAGGCTCAATTTTAAGTTTGAAAGGCAGAAGAAATGTACTGCACAATCACAAACCAGGTTCTTTAGCTGACTTCCAGCCCAATGGGCTGCCTTTTCCTGGATTTTTCATTGTAAGAAGTCTGGAACCAGCTTCAGGTGTTTTAGCTTTGTCTGGGGGGTCCAGTGAATAAATCACATACCCATTATCAAACTTCAGGGACAGCGTTTCAGATGGGCAAAAGAAAGAAGTATAGTTTTAACATTATGAGCAAGAACTTTAAAAACTGCCACTGACTTGGCTAACTTGCAAGTGAAGAAAAATCCAGGATCAAGGAAATCAGGAAATCACCCGAACTCCTGAGCAGCGCTTTACCTTTGCACCTCGATATTCACATTTATTACTACGAAGTGAAGAATTTTACCGACTCACCTCTGCGGGCTTTATCCCCTTGTGTCTGGAAGCATGCCACCTCTGCACTAGTTTCTCAGCACACGAACACCGCGAGGACACACTCTGCCCCGTGCGCAGGAAGAAGTGAAACCGAAAGCGCGGCCGGGCGCGGCGCGGGCAGCGGGGAGCGGCGGGGCCGGGCCGGGCCGGGCCGGCGGGGTGAGCATCCCCGGGCAGCGGCAGCCACGGCTCCCCAGCCCCAGCGAACCCTCCGAGATGAAAGGTTTCAGAGGTGCTGAGGGTGGACAAAGCTCCTAACCTCACAGCCCGGCTGCTGCTTGTGGATGCTGAGCACAAGTAAGCGGATTGAAACACACAGATGTATCACAAATGAGCAGCAGCATCACAATATCCTATTTAAAAGTCAGATATAGTTTATTCCTGGCTATTTCCAGTGTATGAAAATCCTCAAGGGCGTATCCCAAAAGTCAATATCCTGACCAACAGATTACTGACATAGGAATATTAGTTTTTAGAGTAGAAACAGCAACGTTTCCTACAGAGCCATGTACAGTATTCCCTTTAAAGCGGAATTTGATTATGTGAGAAAGTAATATATTTAATTTCTAAGAGAGATAATAAAATATTTTGTATTTAAAACAAAAAACAACAAACCAACAAATTATTTTTAAAAGTCCAAGTTAAAGTTTCAGGTACACAGCTTTCAGATGTGTGTCCTCAATACTGTTTGTGAATCTGTGTGCCTCTGCTTTCCAAAGGCCTGGCCATCAGTTTCCTGGAGGGGACTTTCTCAGTACCACCTTCTGGACATGACAAGAAGTGCTATTGCTTCTACTACATCGGCATTCATGAATATTCTGCAGAACTGATCCAGCTATATGTAGGACACACCAACAGCTGAGGTCACCTGACTTTTTTAAGTAATTGTCCTGTCCCCTCTTAAGTGAAGAGTGGGTAGCTGCAGACTAACTCAGAAAAGAGTAAAGTTGGGCTTTAATTCTTCGTTAGAAGTGTTTGAAATTATAACCTGCAGCAATATGTTTACTGCCTGCCCATCAGGAGCTCTGGGGAGGGAGGGAGCTTGTGCTGGTTTCTACCCTAAATCTGACACTACCAACATTTTTGCTGTGGAGGAGGCTGTCTGGGAGATGGGCTGGGTAACAAAGAGGTTGAAGCCCTTACTTCCTACTTCTGTTCTCTGAACTCTTTCAGCAATTGCCGAATAGAAATTATTTTTTATTCTTGGAACTAGGACACAAACTGAGACAAGAACCAAGGTCTTTTGGAGCTGAAAGGCTCTAAAGCCTTTCATTTCAATTTCACAGTTAAACCTTGATCCTCCCTTTCCTCTTGGTGTGGGAAGAGTAAATTTCTGTTCCATGCTATCCAGTGTGTTTGTGTCAAGATAAGGTCACTTGATCAGGAGGACAGCCAGCTGAAGTCACATTAAGTTAATCTGAAGAGGATTTTCGCTTTGTGTGTTGTAATTCTGCTGCTTTCGAACATAGAAGGTTACACTGATGGTAAGAAACATAATAATTAACAACCTTTGTAGATCACTATTCCAGCATGGCAATACTCTCAGGTATTTTATCTCTCCCTACACCATACTCATAACTACAGCTAAATGTGGTCTTTGATCTTACCTCACAACTTATTGCTTCTCAAACCTCTCTTCCCTGTACACATAGGAGACTATTAGGAAGCTACAGTTGTCCCAGGCACAATGGAGGAAAACAACCTAATGCTGGTGAAGCTGTTAATTTTTTCAGGCTTTTTCAACACTCTAGCCTTACAAAAATATCAGTGGCTTGGGGAGACAACAGCATGTGGTTGGTCAAAATCTCCACTCTTTTGGAGCTCTTGCACTGGGGGTAAGAACATTTGTTTTAGTACAGAAAATTTCAAAACAACGAAACTCTTGTAAAGATTTTGCAGTGTAACTTACAAGAGCCAGCAAGATAGTACTGTGCAAGATACACTCTGGGGCATACAGGGATACATTTGTGCTTACTTCAGCCCTGTGCAATCTCATCAGGTTTCCAAGCTGCCATAACCCCACTGTGTAGCCTACTTTACCCTGTACTTTTGTTTTCAAGTGCTGGAAAGAACATGACAGGGCATAATGGAGGGCATAGTTAAGCAATCCACATGTCCAGAGAATAATTTAGGGAAAAAAGCAGCACAAAAATTAGGCGAGGCTTTCACATTGGGGTCAGGGTAAGCTTCAGTGAGGTGGTTCTGAAAACACAGTCAGGCAAAATACTGGAGATGTAGCCATCTCACATACATGTTTAAGAGCAGAGTAACCAGCTGCTGCACAGACCCAGCTGAAGCTGATCCTGTCTATAAACACGAAGGGTTCATAAGAGGGGGATGTATGTGCAGGATCTCACAGAACAGTGCCAGAGCTAACATGCCACAAAACTGAGCCTAGGAAATAAGGAAGTCTACTGATCTTACCTGATATTCAGATACAAAAAAAATGTATTCACTTAGCACATGGGTTAACATGGATTCCCAGATAACACACTGGGACTTCAATGCTTTTGTAAACTGCAAGTCACACTGCAAGCATCAGGGAGAAGACCTAAACTGAGAGAACACATGCACACTTCCAATGACCATCAGCCACTCAAAAGGTGAAAGCACCTTTTGTGGTGGTTGGATTCAGACATCCTATGCAGCAATGGATAGGTTCATGGAAACAGAATTTAAAGATGTCTGGAAGTGAGCACAGGTACCAGGAGAAAAAAAGCAGGAAAGAGCAGACGTGAACACTAAAGATCTGAGTCAAGTCTTGACAGGGGACTTCATGCAACATCAAGGCAGCTAGAAGGGAGGACAATGTGGCAGACAGATAGCATGGATGTGCCTCCTGAGACAAGAATAGATGCTTCTTCTCTTGTGATTACATGAATTTGGCTAAGTTTAACTGTGCTGTTGAAGTATCTAGCAGGTCACGAGACTTTTAGATGCAATAGTTCCTCTGAGGTTGCTCGGTCAATACTGCTAATTTACAAGTTGTAAAAATTAAATTACATTAGCTTTTTGTTGACACAAAATGGGAAAAGAGTACATGGTGATTCACAGGCAGACTATGTTCACTAGCATCCTCCCAAACCTCAAAGACAGAAGAATTTACTTCCATGCATTTCTTTGTTTAATTCTTCTTGTGGAACAAAAAATGTGTTTGTGAATGAAATCTGGGAACATGACCTGGACAGGTAGCTGAGAACTCCAGCCATTGTTTGGATTTAAGCTATGTGTAGCCAGCCAAAAGCAGTGGCTCTGACTAAAGTGTTTGTCACCTGGAAGTAACATTCAAAATGCCTGTGAATATGCAGAGATAAAGTAGAGCTTTGACTCATCAGCTTTGACTCTTTTCTGATGTGTTGCACTGCCTGTAAAGATGAAATGCTACTGCAGAATATTGCCTGAACAGAACAGGTATCTGAAATATTCTGGCTCATAAAAGCATTCACTAAAGTTCATTTCACTAGTTAGGTTGCTTTACTTAGCCTAGCCAGGAGGCAAATTAGAGGACTGAGAATTCAGCTGTAGGATGGATTCCTGTTCAAGCACTAGATCTCCTCTCTTTATTGGGACAGTTTCAAAGGCAGCCTTTGGAACCTTTTTCACTGCATCTTCCACTGCTCCTGCAAGGATGCATCAATACCAGCACACATATTATGTCAATGCCTTTACTTTTCATCCGGGGAATTCTAACCCCAAAGAGAGGACCTGGGAGCCAGACAAAGGAGAAGTCACTAACTTTTAAGTTAACCTTTTAGACAGGGTTAGAGAAGGTCAAAATGTTTCACTTCATTATGTCACCATTTTATAAAAGAGGTCCCTCAATGTTTCATATTTGCAGCACTTGATTAATGTATATATAATTATTGTTCTTAAATGTTTTAGCCCTTTTTCATAAATAGTAAAGAAGCTGGAATTTAGGACTTAGATGTTCTTGTGTTGTGGAAATATTTTTGTGCCTCCAAGAACTCTCCCCAAAAGATGACAGCCTTCCTAAAATCTGGTTCTCACAATCTTCTTAAAATCTCATTCCTAAAATCTTGTTCCAGATTTCTCAATTAAGCATGCATATTAAATATTTTTTATTTGCAACAGTTTCTATTTAACAGCATCTCTCACAGTATCTAATTTTCTGGTTTCAGAATCCCTTCCTTTTTTGTTGTTCCCCCTTTTTCTGGCACATTGCCATGAATGTTTTCACAGTATATTTCCAACAGGAAATCTATATCCCAATTCAGGTCACATACAGTGGCTCCCATGCCAAGTAGTTTCACTGTGAATACAGCAAACTTTAATAATAGAGGAGAAATTCCATCATTTGATTTACAGTCATGCTTGTAACACAAAGAGCAAACATTAAGACAAGGCTACCACTTTTAGAAATATTTTCCCACTATGCTTTTAAGGCAATCTAATCCCTGGAATCTGAAGGTAACCTGCATTTAAAAGAGCCACAGTTGTATTTCAGCTTTCCATTTACTTAAATCTCTATCCAGTATATTTTTTCGTTGATTTTTTTCCTGAGGAATCACTGTGGCTTCAAAGCCCTAAATGCTCAGATTCCCTTTGAGCTCACAGAAGGTAAGATGCACAGAAGTAAACAACTGTGAAAACAGTCAAATAATCCACACTTTGTAATTCCTCATTCCCAAGAAGTATTTGGCTGTGCTGACAGCTGACTTCAAATCCAAAATTTCTTCTTTACAATGGCCCAAGCACATGTCTTGTCCACAATTATTTTCTAATGTCTCTTATAAATATATGGAAAGAGCAGCAAAAAGTTATTTTAGGTTGTTTTTTCCTCATGAAAATAAGTATATTTTATACCCTTTCAAATTTCAGTGTAATGAAGGGAGACACTCTCAGCTGCCAGGTATTAAAAAATTTCTGAAGTGTATCAGAACAGCCACAGACACGAGTGGCTACATCTAACTTCCCTTACAGGGTAGTAATCAAATCATGAGCATGCTTTTAAATGCAGTGAATATTGATGATGAGCCTTCTGGAAATATCATTGTTTGCATGGACTGCACAGAGATGAACCTACCTCTGTCTATTCTACCTAACTGTGTGGGATTTTGGCAATGCTCTGTTGTATTGTGAAGAATTCAAGGATATTCGCACATTTCTCCCAATACAACTTTGTTTAATTTGCCTTCTATTAAGTATTGAAATCAACACAATATAGTTTTAGTTACAGGTTTGAGGTTGCTGAGCACCTCAGATAGCCAAAGAAATAGATAGCCAAAGAAATTGTAACAGTCCTTATAAAACCAGATTCTGGTATCTGGGGAAGAACTACTTGGACAAAGTTTTTGATGAAACTTTGTCCAAGTTTCATCAAAAAACCATGTTAGATTTTATTTTAGTAGTGGTAAATGTGACTTGTGTAATCTTAAATGTAACAAATGTAACACAAAAATTATAAATTCAATAAAAGTATAGAACAAATTAACATGATTCAGTGTTCTTAGGACAAAACTTTGATTCTACAGGTGTTTAAAACTTCTATTTTTCATTCTGAATCCTTGTGAACACAACAGCTATTTGAATCCAATCAACAGCTTTTTAGGACCTTGTGCCATTTTAGGCACAGTGCCACAGTAGCCCTCCCTTTGCAAGACAAACAGAGAGAATTAGAAAATCATTCATAGAAGAAAAAAAAGAAAGGTCAATCATAACTGCTAGCAAAAATATCAGGCTTTAACTGTAATATTGCTAGATTGAAATATGATGTCCTGTGTGTTAGATTGTTACCAAATTCACCTGCAGACCTTAAACATCTGTTGTTTTTCTAAGATTAAGAATGTGAAAACTCTTATCTATAAATAAAGCATGGAACAATATTTTTCAATTCCTTCTCCTAGCCAGAACAAGGGCACAAAAAATAGAGAAGTGTGCCTTACAGTAACTGGCTAAATAAAATACTAGGTTTAACAGTTGATACACATTTACAATTTCATTTAATTATTATGCTAAGTTTTATGCAAGTAGTGGAAATATTGCTATTATGGACAGAAGTTTATCTATTCACATTTGTGAAATTCAATAAAATATTTTAAAAACAAATTGTAATCACTGGGCCTGATTCAGTGTGTTGAAGCTAGAGCTAGAAGCTTGCAATGTTTTTACTGTATTGCACAAAATGCATTCCTTGAGGTCAGTTTCCTCTTGCCTACAGCTTATTGCTTTCAGCATACAAAACAAATTTGGAAACATTTGTTTGTAAATACAAATAGGCATTTGCATATAAATATGCTCCCCTGCATGGTAATAGCTCTGCTGTTCTCCATTAACCATCCTGATAAGTGGATTTAATTACCTAATGCACCAGTAACTTGGCTGTAATTTTGACCCAGTGGGGAATTTAATGGAATAACAGCATAACGTTCAGACCAATTTGCATTAGGGAAAGTAAAACTGCAGAACAATGTTAAGGAAGTGTGAGTCACCACTCTGTTTGGCACAACTGAAGCAGCATGTCTGTAACACTGGAAACTGGTTGTCTGTAGGGTTTCTATTTTCTAAAGTATCAGGGGGTGCTTGAGAATAATATAAATGGGTAGTAAAGACAAGAAGAAATCCTGCAGTGTGTTGTGCATTTATGCAAACAACAGAAAGTGAGATATGGAGTTTAAAAAAAATAGATCCTTAAAATATGGATCCTTGCTGCGGTAATGAGACCACCCCAGGCACACAGAAACATAAGAAGCCTGAGGACCAGGGATCAGAACAAAGCATATAGACAAATTCCATCTGAGACTGGCAGCTTGCTCCACAGCAGGTTACATTGGGTGAATTCTGACCTAATTTACCAGAAATAAGGATTTATCACTCACTGCTAATAACACAGGAAATATGCAAGATGACCTGATGATTGAAGGTCACCAGAGAGACTACTTAAATCTAATTAGTTTTTAATATCCATTTGAAACCTTATGTTGTGCAACCAATCGCTGATCATTGTTAATTTAAAAAAATATACTGAGAGCTAGAAAGATTCTGCAAGAGATGATTTTACATTCTGCAGAAAATCTTGCCAAGCAACACAGTCAAATAAAACCTGTAAGAGACAATCCATGTCATTGGGATCTGCTTCCTGCTTTTACAGACAGCCTAGATCAGGAGGATCTATCAAACATCTGCACAGGCCACTGTCACAGACCACAAAACACTACCTGCAATGTAAGGAGCCCCAAACCTGCTGTACAAATTGAAAAGCAAAGACAATATTGCACAAGAAAAGTGCAGGAGGTAGAACATACATTGACAATGGTAGCATCCTGCAATAAGAAAATTTGTTATAGACCTGTCTATAATATCTACAGGGCAAAGAATTATAAAAAAAATTGTCACATAAGGCAAGACATTGCCTCCTGCCAACTGATAACTTGCTTATGCTTTACTTATATTTTACTACACACTTATCTGAATTTCTGGGTTGCCCAGAAATACAGAGATTAAGGCATTAGTTTTTCAGGAATCTAAATCTGTGTTTAACAGATGAATGGGGGATTTTAGAATCCCTGTATTCTGTTTCTCCAAAAGGAAAATGCAAACATATAACACGTTGGTCTATTTGTTGAGTATCAGGTCATTCACATTAAACATGGTTGGAAACTGTCTTTTAAAGAGGAGTTTATAGGTTTCTTGTCATTTGAGCAATAGAAAACAAGTAAAAACTAGTGCTCTGATATTTTTCTAGATGTGAAGATAGCCTGAAAAAAAAATCTCTATTCACAAATTTAGTTTATTATTTTTTGTTAAGGTTTCAATTCTGTCTTCTGCTTATTGGATGATGAAAGCAGGGCTACTTGTTTGGAAGTTGCTTAAGGAGAAAGCAAGTGTAAAGAGACAGACAACAAGAGGAAATATGAGAAGATCATTAAAAAGTTCTGTGAAAAACTGTTACATTAATGTTGTAGCATTACAGTCTGTAGAAGCAATACACAGTGGGGAAAAAAGGGGGGAACTTGCCAAGCAGTGCTTTCTGGGCTGTCTAGAAGCCTTCTGAAGCAGCAGTTTCTGCATGTGTCTTGCATGAAGCTTGAAAGATTTGAGAAAGATTTTATGGGTTTCACCAGCCTGAAGCTCATCACCCTGATGTCACTACTGAAGAGGAGGAAAGTAAATCCGGAACACACATTTAGCCAAAACACCATGCCTATGTTCTAGCTTCCCTGGAGCCCTTCCCTGTGGAATACTGCCTTTTTTGATTGCTTCAACCTAAGTGCAATTTCTTTACAATGTTGTTCTCCCATGTTTATACTGTTTTTGATCATGTATACATATGAAATAAGACTTGCACACAAAGATGATTGACAGTTTAAATTTACAACACAGGCTGACCTTCTGAAGGTCATCTGTTGGGCAGTAGGAGCCTCTTGCATCCTTGCCCTAATACTACCCAATTGAATAAACACAACCCATCAGGAATTTCTTATTAATTGTCCAAATATTAAGTCTAGAAGTATAATTCTATCACTGTATGCATCTGTCAAGTTAATAGTTCCAGTGTTTTGGACATCCTGAAATTTAGGTGAGAAATGAAGTCTTAGTATATGTAAGTAACCTACTTCAGTTCAGGATGCATGGCTATGTCAAGCATAAAGCACAATAAAATAATGGGGAAATAAAGTACATAGGCTGTGTTGTCAAAAAGTGACTTCACATCAATGATTCGTTTTAATTACACCACACAAGATAGGTATGGTATTATGTTCTTCATCCCAGCTCCTGATCACTCTGGGAAATACTTTGTAAAATCAGGGTCATATATCTACATAAACATGACCATAAAGCAAATTAATTTATCTTCAATTAAAGTTCAGCATCTTATATCTATATACCTAGTATCTGTGCCTGTAGTGAAAATAAAATGCATGTGTATATAGCATCAACCAGAATGTCTCAAAACTGTTATTTGTATCCTCCAAACTGCATAATTAAAGTTTCTCTAACTGCTAAGAATCTACTTTGGAAATTATCTCCTTTACTATACATTATAAACCGACAGTGGATACTATGCATCTCTTCTGATCTGAATTCCTTGTGTTATCAGTATCAGGGAAAAAAATCCAAAAAACCCCCAAAACCTTAAATTAAAAGCACTGAAACAACAACAACAACAACAACATTTAAAAAAAAAAAAAAAAAAAAGAAAAGAGTTTTCCATTTGGAGAAACTATAGGAGGTAGTAATGACAGCAGATTTGATCCCATATAGTACTGCCTGGCCAAATACGTAAGCAATTACTGAATAGGTTTCTTGAAATTCCTTGAGATTTTTAGACCTGAAACTATTAGTCTCTGCTTTACTATGGCTAATAGTTGAAATACAAATAGATTGATATAAAAATAATGGATCCGTAATACTTTTTTTGCACTGTATTATTTAGAAACTGACCTAATAATGGAACTATGAGAAATATTTTATTTTAGGTATTTTTATTATAAGAAAGTTAGGAGAAATGCAATGAATCACCTTTTCTGTATAAGAGAGTAAGATAATTTCAAAAGCATAGAGGTGCAATTGGTGCTATTGACTTATTCCACCCTACCCCCAGCAAAGAAAGCTATTTATAATAGGAAGTGTCAAAATTGTATTATTTTGAAAAGGCAGCGTGGAAGTATCAGCTTAGCGGTTTCACTTACTCATGAAGGTGTCATATCTGTCGGGGTTTAGTACTCTCAAAGAACACCACTAGATGTCAGCAGTAACTTTCTGCAAAATGCCAACCAACCGGTTGGTTTCTATTTAGAAATCGACACAAACCCTAAAAGTAGCTCAGTCCAAGAAGTCCAAAGTTCATTACAGAAAACGGATCCTTCAACTGCTTCAGAAGTCAGGGCTATGTGACTGGCACGATTCCATTGGTTGAATTAAATTTAGAATTACAAGAAATTCCGTATTCTTATCCCAAATAACTGAACATTTAATACACACAGAATGAGAAATTTTATTCAGCTAAAAAAATGGAGGGGGAAAAAAAAAAAAAAGAGCCAGGACCACAGCCTATGGAATCTGGTATATATACTGCAATCACTACTCATAAGCTGCCTGCTGCTGCTACTGAATTTACCAGAATTTTATCCAAATAACATAAGGAGGAACATATGGACAGAACTGCACTTTAACAGTTTTATAACAGACTACGTCCTGTAAAATTTAGAGGTGTGTCATTATGACAGTGCTGAGATACTTAAAATACCTGGCTTATTATTCCTAAGATACAAGCCTTAACCTTTCCCAAGACTGCCCACAACTACTCATATGATTTCCTGGTGGTGGATTAATTACAATTATCAAACAAACAAACACACAACAACAAAACACCAAACCAGAAAGATGAAAGCATTTGGAAGGGGTTGGCAACAGACAAGACACCTGAGAATTTCTTTTCTGATTCAGCTAAGTGTCTCTTCTACCAGCTTGTTTTACTTCCTGCCATGAGGATATATGCCTTACTAAAATGCCTTTGACCTGGCTTTTCTTTCTGAATTCTTGTGCTGATTTGTAGAAGCAAGCAGATCTGAACACAAAGTGTGAAAATTCACCATGTAGGAACACTTGGTATTGGAATCTAGACTTTTGCACTGCTCATCAAAGCCAGCTATGAAATCTATTCTTACATGGTAATGATAAGTTGTTTTAAATTGGCAGCATAGGTAGTGGAACATTTTTTACTTAAATTTCAATACAGGTTACTGTATCTAGGAAGACATGAATTGAAGGCAGAAGTGATGATTAATTTTGATTTAATATTTTCGTTCTAAACAATGTCAGTAGGAAGTCATGTTTTTAGTTTTATTTCAGATAAGGCTAAGCGCGATATGTGTTGCAGATAGAATGCAATATAGATTCATAAGAAATTCTGTCCTTTGATGTTCCCCTACAGTGTAAGCCTGGGATGGCTTTTTTACTACCCTTTTATCATTTTCTCTATCTTACAGATGGAGATTAAATTAGGTTTCAATTTTTAATGAAACTAAATTTTTAGCGGCCACCTGCAGGTGGAATATAGTGCATATTATCAGCTGTATTTGTGTGTGCAGCCAGGAATGAACAGCCTAGAACTGAACTGGTTTTCCAAATCAGTTCCTTCCATGAGATTTTTCCCACCTGTATTGAATGTGAACTGACCATGAAATTCAAGGCCTTACCAGTTTCCTTAAGGAGATTATTGTATTGCTATTTTCTCCATTCTGTCTTGTTCCATTGAAATTATTCCTACAGGCAGTTGGGTATTGTGTGAATTAAGTTCTAAGTCCTTTAGCACAGAGAGTATCAGAATTTATAGAGCACCTGGCAGCCTTAAATTCTGGACATTACCATAGTGTTAGTGCTGGTTGAAAGATTCCATTTCGAAATAGTCCAGGAACACCTCAGGGTGTGCAACAGCATTGAGCTGTCTTACCTAAGTCATAATGGCTGGACATATCTAAGCACACAGCAAAACTGTTTGAGACAAATGGTGCTTCCTTGAGCCATACTGTTTGACTTCCAAATCATTTCTGCTATCAGTTCAGGAAACAATAAGTAAGAGACAGCAAATCCTTCAAATTGCAAATAAAATCACTTCTGTCAAGAAGCAAGACAGTTCACAGCACAGTTCTGTAATTTGTCTACTTTGTGGACAAGTGCAGAGGTGAATTGCAAAAAAAATTTAAAGTCTTGGAGAGAGAAAAAATATTTACAAATTTAAAAATAAAGGGGTTCAAATCTTACTTTAATTGTCTGTTGAGTTACCTGGATAAACTTTTGCCTACAGACAGTTATTAGGAGAAAAAAAATAAAAGTATATATTTCACAGAATCCAGGATCTTAAAACTAAAAATTAGTGTTATACCTTGGAAAATGTCTTTTCAATAGATAATATTTGCATTAAGTTTAAAAAGTACACAAAGGAATCTAGTGCAGATCTCACCAATATTGCCAACTGGAACCATGACTCACACATAATTTCAATTCTCAGAAAAACTCAGCTTGGCTTGAAATTGACCTGACATCAGGAGTAAAACTTTGGGCTAAGAATGCTTTATTTTGCATGTTAGTCCAATTAAGCTGACAGCTGGAGGCTCTTACATAAATATGACAGCTAATGAATAACCTTCCCTCCAAACAAGCTGAGATTGTTTTGTTGGGTTTTTTTAAAAGAATTATTACTAAAATTATAGCTTGAACACAAAACAGTGAGACAAGCAAGAAAGCTGTGGATCAGGAACACTAAATATACAGAAAATTGTTGTACATTCTTTCTATGCTTTAAAAATTCTCATGTATTTTTAAGTTATCTCATGCCTCCTTGTTACAGAGATAGATACTTTTTTTGTACATTCTCAGAGTAACTACTCAAAAGCAATTTCTCTCCATCTGAAGCCATGCCCCTCACAATATTGACAAGGTCAGTGAGGTCCGCAGGAAGTCATTTGCTGAGTAAGTGCTAGTCATGCAATTTACAGCTGCTTGGATGAGCTGTTTTAATTTACAGCACAGTTTTTCAAGTTGACAACCTGCTTAAAGAAAAATGCCTGAATTATCACTGTCACTGTTGTTGTATTCTCCACAAACAGAATGTTATCCAGATCTTTTAATGCCAGATATAAGTAGGATTGCGATTTTATGTATACCAGGAATTAGAATAGGAAGTAGTGCCCACTTCTTTTTTACAGCCTCATTTCATTCCTGTCACATGTAATATGAGATGAAGGAATAAGATATCAGAGCTCTGGAAGCTGTGTTCAGGGATATAATTGAAGGAGTGATTAATGCTGTTGCATAGACACGATCTCCTTAATCATTTGGGTACAGAATAGATCGTGACTCTTCAAAAATACTTACAGCAGACATTAGAACACTGTTCTCTGCCAGTTACCCTGCTTTGTTTCACAGAAGTTTTACATCAACAACTTGAAAAGTTGAAAAGGGGGAGTGGGGGGAAGGTCAAAGGATATCAAAAAAAATGATTAGTTCTCTTAAGCAAATAAAACATTGTGTGCATAAATACATTCCTGTCCAGTGCCTGGAAACACATCACAGAAGGGTCCTCTAATAAAGTAATCATATTATTCATTAACATTTAAAAACTATTCCAGCACACTGCTCTGTGGTATGTTCTCAGCCTGCTTTGCTGCAGTTAAGAAAAGGGTCCAGGGTTCATAGGGGAGGGCTTGTAAGCAGCTCACAAACAACGTGCTTGAAATTCCTTCCTTTTGTAGCAGGAGTGCAAAACTACAGTTGAATAATCAAGCTATTGAACTAGGGTTTATGCCAAAAAGACTAATTTGTAAGCTGTGTCCAAAGTGTCTGGGTTTGAAGTGATTTGCATATTTCTTCCTCTGTTATTCTAGGAATGCTATGGGAAACTTGCTACCCCAGGTCTCAGCAGTACGTTTCTCATGCATACCTTTCCAAACTTGTCTTTGGTAACATGAAAGCAATGAGTGTGACAAGCATCAATGTTATATTCGTGTAGCTTATGAATACAGGTATTCATGAAACGGGATTCTAACTTAAAATTTCTTACTATGTATTGTGAGATTCTATTTATCTAGGTCACATTAAAAACCAATCGTAATGATTTATGCAAAAGCATAAGGGCTGTGATAAACATAAATAATGAAAGTCTGCCAAATATTTATGTGCCAAGATAAAAGGCAGTCTTATAGCTGTGAAATAGGAAATAGAGATGACAGTGCATCGAATGCTGGGCAGCCGTGGGCATTCCCCAGCACAAACTCATTATTCAGTGCTCTTCTACAAAGCCTGCTCTTGTAACTGGAACTGAGCAAAAGTAGAATTTGACTGTGACTCCTCAGTATTCACATTATGGTCCTTGTTTCACTGCATAATAAAGTCACTAATTTAGTCATGGAAAGACATTAAACTACCAACTTAAGTCACTCATCCCTATGAAATTACTTTCAAATGCTTCTTTAAAGAATGGACAAAAATTATGGCAAAATTGTTCACATAGCTCCAGTCAAATTACATTGAATGGGAAAGTTAATGCACTGCAGTGGATATTCAGTTTCAGTAAAAGAAAGGAGCAAGCAAGCTAGGCACTAAAGGCACAGTTGGTTATAAGTCTTTTTTTGTTTACTTCAACCTACACATACCGATGTATCTTCTTCTAGGGTTTGGCATTTTACCAGGTTGTTTTGCTTTTGACGTACTTTACTTCTTCTGTGAGCTATTATGTTTGTATCTCCTACACAGACTGAAGAAGAATCTTTGGAAAGAGAGTGGAAGATGTGCTGAGGTTCCTGTTCTGAAGGACAAGTGAGCATGCCTAATGGAAAGAAGGTTCAGTACACTGCAGTGTCACTTAGTGCTGCCTCAGTGCGTTGACCTGCCAAGCACCAGGAGCAGGGGACCTTTCTAGTGCTGAGAGTGGTGGGGAATGTATTCAGTCATCCCTGAGATGCTAAAAGATAACCTGTCACCACCTCTTTTCACTACCAACCTTGCTGTGCTGTGAAGAGCCCACATACAACCACATCCCAATAAGGGGTGGAGTTACAGACTCTTAATTTTAATTGGGTTTTTTTTGCTTTAGAATGTCTCAAAAAAAATGTTTTCACAGAGGTTTGATCTGCAGAAGACAGAACAATATAACAATCAAGTTCTTTGCAGCTTGTACAGTATTTTATTAATTTTTACTCCATTTTTAATTGATCAGCAAGTTTTTCCACATCTTTGCTGCTTAACCAAACTTATTCTACTTTTATAATTGTGTAATGCATTGAAATGAATTTAAGACCCTAAGATAAGAACAATCATCTCATTTCTTGATAGCAATGAATCCATATTAAGTCTTCCCCAGCTACACAAGATCTCTGTTGCAAATCTGTCATCATAACAAATACATATGTTGTGGAAAATGCAACCTAGCTGGCTTTTAAGCTCTTTAACTGTCATTTTGATGCTTGAAATGCTCTTGCAATGAAATACAACAAAGAAAGCTTTCACTTATTAAAAAAAATTTTCATGATATTATTACCCTGGATCAAGATTAGTAAAAGGAATAATATCTTTATAGATGCACGTAGACGTGGCCAGTAAGGACAGGAGAACAGTGACATTACAACTAATCACTCAGACTGGAAGCATAGCCTAAGCTCACAACCAATGGCTTCATGAAAAAAAAAAAAACCAAAACAATTACAAGAAGGTGATTTTAGTTATCCTAAACAGGACATTTGGGTTTTTTTGGACTGAATTTTAAGGGTGGTTTTGGATAAACATAACCTTTTCAGAAGCCAAAAGCCCGTCATGTGGTTTGGAAAGAAATATTCAAAGATCATTGCTTGAATGAATTTTGGCAGGGTCAAGGCAATATTCCAACGGTACATACCACCAGTGCCACCCATTTGCAGCACTGCACAAACTGTTTTAGAAAATAAAATCTGGAAGAGGTACTTTGTACCTCTGGAAGAGGTACAAAACTACCAGCCCTCACTTGCAAATTTGCATTTTCTAGGAAGTATTAGGGAAATACATGGTGAAATTAGGATAAAACGACTGTCTATATAAACTCACTTTACATCTGTACTTACCCACAAGTTTTGATTTAAGGTTGCAATATTTAGAGCTGGCTAGAAAAGGTCCTGATTTGTTTTTCTGATTCTCATAGTTGTACCCAAATCCAAACCATTTTGTTATTGAAGATTTATATAATCTCTAAGAAAAACATAGTCTTTCAGTAGAATTACTTTTTAAGACTAATCCCGATAATGAAAGAGATGTGCAAAAATCCTTCACCTCAGGAGGAGTATCCTCAAGTACCCAGGCACACAGGGGTGCATTTGAATGGAAAGTGGCATGGTAGAAAACCTGGAGGTCTTCATGGAAAGCAAGTTGAACCCAACCTGTGCAGCAAAACTTGCCAACACCTTGAGTTGCATTAGCCAGCAGGCTGATGGAGGCAGCTCTCTCCCTAGGCTCAGCACTGCTCAGACCACTGTGTACACTCTGGGCTCCCTGGCTACAAGGCAGACATAGACATACCAGAGCAAGGGCAGCAAAGGCAATTAAAGGATTGCAGTGTTTTTCATATGGCAGTTTGAAAGTACTATGAGTGTTCAGCCTGGAGAAGTATCTGATGGGAGCATGTACAATACTCTTCTCAGTAGTAGCTAGAGAATGGATGGGAATACTGGAAATTGTTTTTAAAAAAATGTTTTTACTTAGGGTGATGAAACACTGGAACAGGTTTCAGAGGTTATAAAGTCTGAATCCTTGGAGATATTCAAGACAGACTGGACACAGCTAATACCAAGCTGCTCGACATGACCTTCCTTTGCACAGAGCATTGACTAAATCATCTTCAGAGGCCCTTCCTCCATCTTCAGCTGTGACTTCACACAATCCATTCCAAAGAGACCAGGACAACTTAGTTTCCTTTTAATGTGTTTTCACTTGGTCAAATCTGAGTTTGATTAAAGGAAAGCACGAAATGTAGCACTTACAATGAAAGCAAATTTCAGGCTCCCCTTTACCTTATATGTGATACAGGAAAATATTTGCTGATAATATTGTTAAAAAGCCATGAGCCTTAACTGAGATCTTTTCAGAGTGCTGATGAGAAACTGAAACAGCCAATGCCACTGCATTTGTTTATACATTTAAGCATTATTAACCACACATTTAAACAGAGATAGTGTAGACTATGCTATACTGCAGCAAACTCAAATGAATTGGTGCACAGGGGTAGCTGTATTCAAATTTAGATTTTAAATGTAGTTAGTTTTATTCCATCAGGAACAGGGTATAGTGATTCATTTGAAATCAGAGATTAACATCTTCTCCAACAGAGTCTAGAATTTTTGCTATAACCCATTTGTATTGCAGTGATAGCCAAGGGTGGAGAAATAAATACACCTGTCAATGTCTGACAGTAGGTAAGAATTAGAAATGTGCCCTAAAGCATGGTATTTTCAGCTCTGCAGGCCTCTACATAATCTTTAAAAGGGGATAAGTTATATAGTGCTTCAATTTAACTAGCCAAAGCTGTTAATACTCTTAATGTCCTGAAATGAGGGCTTCTGTTGACTGTTCTCTCTGTCAGAAGTGCTGGGTCCACACAGCAGTAAACAGCCAACACATGCATAAAGAATCTAATACTTGTTTTGTCTTCAGTCCTAGAGCTGGATGTCTCCTGTTCCAATTCTTCTGAGCTGATATTAACTATTGACTCTTCATGCTGGACCTGGAGTAAAAGTAGAGGAAATAGAGCTTTTCTTAGGGTTCTGGTGCTCTAGAACTTCATGGATGCTCTGGTAAATGAAGAACCTCATTTCAAATGACTGGTAGTACTGACCCATGAAAATACTGGCTGAAAATACTTACTGAGCAGAGGAAAATTAAAACTATTTCCTTCATTTAGCAGCATTTATTGAAGCCTGTTGCAAGCATTTCTATAGAGCTTCGAGAGAAAACTTTGCAAGACTTCTTTTCAACAAAACCTGATTGTGGGATGGTAACAGCTCTTTACCCAGTAACTTATTGTATTGTAAAGGCTCAACACAGCCCTCTTGGAATCAATGGAAGTTATACACATTTGCATCAGCAAAGGATCTGTCTGCAACTATTTAGTGATCAACAGCAGCTCAAGTATATTCTAAAGGACTTGTTTGTTTTGCATTCTCTCGACTTTGAAAACCGTTCAGTTCATGTATAAAAACTTGCACTGTTCAGGAACATGGATCTATTTGCAAGAGGTGACTCATGCTTTTGCTAGGAACAGAATTAAAAGTAAAACAAACTGAACTTAAGTTAGAAAGGAAATAAATACACTGGCAGACAGAACTAAAAGGCTCACTGATGTCATGCTATTAAGTCCTAGAAAATTACTCTATCATTCTGTTGCCTGAGCCTAGGATTCTTTCCTTTCTTCTTAATCTCACTTTCTGGACATTATCCAGCTTACTTGATTCACCTCTCAACTTGTAGCCTCTGTCAATCTTTATAAAAACAAGCCCTTTGGATTTTTTTTCCCCTTTCTTCTTGTTGCCAAGGATTCTGTTTAAAAAGCATGCTTGCTTGACTTTGAGGAATTTGCACCAATATAGAATAGCGATGAGTTACAGCATGTTCAAGAAATGCACACACTTCCAAGTGCAGAAAGAACTGATGACCAACAAGGCAGCTACAGTATTATGGTGTGTATATTGCACCATTTTCTTTTTATCAGCAAGAAGCTTTATAAATATTTAGTTGTATTTGTTTGAAACTAACCCACCAAGATCCTAATAAGCCTGACAAACATTTCAGTACATGTTATCAAGTAAAATATTACAAGCCAGGTGGATATGAAAAGTATGTCTGGAAAGTTAACAAACTCCTGCTTAAAAACAATACTACAAAGAATTTCAGTAGAAGTAATTTTTCATGATAATCCTCAAAGTAATTGGGCGTGCTGTCAAACATTAACTTTCAAGGTCATGTCTTGTATTTTATATTTCAAAATTTCTCACTAAGCTCAAGCATTAGTCAGACTTTCTGTCTTTAGGGGAAAGGAGGTTTAAACAAGATGAGACAGACAGAGAAGCAGTCTACCTTCAATTTTTTGCATCACCTAGGACAGCAACCTGTGCCTTCCATGAAAAGGGATTATCCTGTGCACATCACTTGCCTAAGGTTTGTCCCCATGTCTTGTCCTGGAACTATTTTTCCCTCTGGAAAGTTACTAAACCTTTCCAGCAGAAATTCTTGATCCTGAACATCCCAGATCCCTGGACACAGCTTGAAATTAGATTTATATCCTCATCAGCAATTATTATCGGTGCATGGACTTAGGTGAAAGGCAGTAGCAACTTCCTTGGCCTTAAAGCTTCTTCTCATCTTCATTAATGCAACTTCCCTTTCCCTGGCATCTATCTAATTATAATCCTGATTAAGAATAATTCTTCAATTTTATGGTGTAATTCAGACACTGATAGTCAAATGGATTTCTGTTGGGTTAGAAGCAAATTAAAAATCTGTTTCAGAATAACATTCCAGTCTAAATTGAAATTTTTTAATGTCAGTTATCCCACTGTCAGATGTGTATAACTCCCCACCTCAAGAGTTTTGTGTAGGTATCTTCCCTTATTGTGAACACATTTTTAATGTAACAAAAAGGAATCCAGCTTCCTGCTAAAATTGCCAGTTATGGAGATTAGAATAATATATGTCAATTTTTCTCCTATCATGTCACAAACTGCTATGTATGTACAGTACAGAACATTTACAGAACATTTTCAGAAGAGATATGCTTACTGCAGAGATTGCAGAACTCTTCACTACTTCATTTTGGTCTTTGGCAGGGAGAGAAGGTCAAGACTGTCAAATAAGCAGCTACCATCAGAATATGGATTTGGCCTGTGGTTCATTCCTTTGCCAGGACCAGAAATTCTTGGATGGTCAAAAGCAGGGTGAAAGCCAGGTGAATTACCTTGGCAACCTGGGATATGGTCCATAGACTATTACATCACTATATTTATCTAAGTGTAAAGTTATGCAGGGAGTACAAGCAAACACCTGGGAATAGATAAAGCCTGCTAAAAGCTAACCAGGTCTTTCCCTTTTTGCTGGACTCAGAGCTTTGATATTTTTCCATTGTCCAAATTATATAAAATATTCCAAATTTTAGTACTACAGGTTATGAAAATTTTTCCTTTTCCTTTACTCTTAGGGAACTTCAATGTTTCCTTCTAAAGAGAATCTATTAAATTAAGTGTTGTGCTGGAAAAGACACTCAAATCAAAAACACTTTTCTAACCAAAATATATGAAGATGCATTTACTTCATTATCATAATTCACCTGCTGTTTCTGTCCTTGAACATGACCACATTTCATTCAGAATTTCATTCAGGCTGCTTGATGTCAGATAAAATCTTGCCCAGGAAGGATTTCATGGAAACAAATTGCTCATGCATAAATATGTACATTACAGGGTATCTCGGTCTGCCAGAATTTTGCTTGCTCTGAGTTTCGGGGTATTAAACTACATCCAGAAGTCCTGCAAACTGTTTTGTTTTATGGGTGACAGAGTGGTTCAGCTCCAGCTTTCAGGTGAGCAGGTGCCTGCACTGGCTTGCTGGATGAGGTTTAACCACAAGGCTTGGCTTTAAAAATAAGACACAACACACTGAAGAAAACCAAAATAACTTTGAAGCAACCCATTGTGAACAACACTTAATCTTGTTTTGCTCTGTGCCAACAACCACTCTGGAAAATATTTTGAGGATAATAAGCCCAACTGTGAATTAGACAGTAATTTAGGACACTGTTCTCAAATTATATTGTGAGTTATGAGGACATAATTTGCAGAATTGAAGGCATCAAATAGGGAAGTCCCCCTTGGTTTTCTATAGAAAGAAAACTAAGCTGATAAATTGAATCATGGAAATGAATGGAAATGAAATCAATGAAATGGAAAAATGATAATGTAATTATTCACAAAAAATTTCTCCCATTATTCTTTAGTGGGGAATTTTCAAGGCATCATTTAAGATTAATCCATCATCAATAGAAAAGTTTTATGCAGAGAATCGCTTACAGCAAAGTCACCTTTATCTTTCACAGTGAGAAGGCCAATTGTCTTCAAATATGTGGCCACCAGTTACTATTGTTATTAGTCTAAAAATCTCTGAACCTTGTTGCACCATTTTTAGATACACCTCAGCAAACACAGCACTCCAGCTGTTAAGCAAACATTTTGATGTCTGCTTTAGAGTCTTTCAAAAGCAATGTGCAACAAAAGGAATTCTGGTAAAGCTGCAGGACAACAACATAAAGGTAAAATTGATGTGTGCTTTTCACACATTTTCCTCCTTGTGTACTCTTACTATCTCTGCTGTTACTGTTCACATTACATTGCAGCTACTAGCAAAGGCAAAATAAGTAATCTGGAGATGTAGGCACAGTCCATTGCTTTCTAAACATGTAACTAAACACATTCCAGAGATTTGATCTGTAATTATAACACATCACTGAATCCTTCCTTTCTGTTATGAAACTTATACCAAAATATTATTTAATTGCAGTGTAAATACCTTTAATCAAGCACAAACAATTGTAACTATGAACACCAAATTTTGTCCCTCACTTGATGTTTCTGTTGGCTCCTGCAATCTTTTACATGCTGAAAGGTCAGGCTGGCAAAAACTTTGTTACAGTGTTGTACGAAGAGTTATTGCTCTTTAGAAGAATCACTGCTGGTGGTATGAAAAAGTCAAGATGAAAGTACATTTGTCATGATGAAAGTATACATTTGAGGGCAATCATCTTTTTCATCCAACTATTACAGAAAGATTAGGCAGGACAGAACACAATAGACTCTTCAGTTAAAATAGGAGATGCCCAAATGCAGCTTTCTGTGGAAGCTATACTACTGCAAGGTAAAGAATCTCTAAATCTACATTACCCAACTCAGAAAGGATTATTTTAAACTTTTTGGGTAACAACTTAAAATTCTTAATTTTATTCAGTATCACAAAAACCAAAACAGCTACTAAGAACAGAGAGTCTATTTTCTTACCAAAAGTAAAGTAAAAATGGTAGCAAAACAGAATTACAAAAACGTTCTGCTTTGAGAAGGAAAGACACTCAAAAGATAGCACAGATGTCTAAATTGCCTCAAACAGGTTTATAAGGTGCCCTCTGTAATTTATGCTTCATCCTAGCCCCAGGAAAGATGTTATTGTTTCCATATTTTTATGCTGGGCACAAAGAAGAGGTATTTGTTGCAAATCATTGATGTCTATAGAAAGGCATCTTGTGTCTGAAGCACTACACAGTTACCTCACTTCTGAGCTGTTCACCACGCCAGGGTGGCTGATGGCAGCAATATCTCCTTTACATAAGCTCCACTTTGCCATGGTTCCAAACTGAGTCATTCACAGACTGCGGTCTTCCTAGCAGGCAAGAGTAGACCCCCAAGGCTGGCTTACAGCTTTCTACCTCCCCCAGTGAAAACTTTAAGAGTGTAATGTAGGCAACAGATTGTTCACTCAGCTCCTTTTCAAATAAAAAGCTCTGGATGATGAAAGCAATCTGTTCCAATTTTTAAAAATCCATGTTAAAGAAAACCATTGCAACTATTCCTACTGACTGCTGTGTCACCACCTATATCTGCAGCCACTGAAGTTGTCCGAGTGTAGGTGTACTCACAAGCCTACTGTATGAGCAGGATTACCATAGCAATCACAGCTCCCAGAAGCACTACCTTGAGGCATTTAAAGATAAACCTGGTTTTGGTGGAATAAAAATTTAGCAACACAGGCCAAAATCACAGCAGTCCAGAGTGTACCACACCAGGCAGAGTTTAACACCTCAAAGGGCACCTCTCTGGTTCGATAAACTGGGCCAGTACCTGCATTCCAAATCTAGATCTACAAACACAGCATAGCTAAGTAATAGCCCAGTGAAGAGAAGTCTCCAAAATAGTGCTGTTAAGACAAGAACACTGAAACTTAAAAATCAGTGACTGCAACAGGTGACAGATCCCATCTTTACCTGCTGCTGCAGCCAAGAACCGACATCTTAATTATGCCTAAGAAAATCCTAAATAGCCATAAAAAATAAATTAATTTAAAACAATATTATCTTTTAACTGCTATGACAGCACATACAGTATCTCTCAAAACCAATAAATCCATACAGTTATGAATTGCAACATTCAGCATGAAGACACTCCATAATAATTCCTCCAGTGCTATTACACTTGGTAGGTTTTCAGAAGGATGAGCCTATAACCTGTATCTCAAGTAAACACTATTTAGGTGTGGGAGTACTATACTCACTTGTCAGATTTTCCTCCTTCTCTTCATTTCAACTTTTGCTCACCACCTATTTTCTCTACAGCAAGCAAAAAAATTTGGACATTATCAGTCACCTTTACCCTGCCTCTGAACACCCAAAGTATAACAGTGTGCTTGGCGCAGCCAGCAGTATTTGGAATGAAAATCGCTTCATACCAATCAAGTTAAATTATAACCCATACTAGCCTCAGTCCAAATTCTAAAAAGACCACCAGCATTAGACAGAAAAACGTCAGGGATTCCTAACCTGGGGAATACAGCCAGCTGCAGCACACCAGTAGAGACTTCCAGGCATCACAAATACTTGCAGCTTCAGAAAATCACCCTGCAAAACCTGACTGCACTGCTTGATCCTTCTAGTTCCGTCTGGATTGGGCGTTAAGACACGAGCAAACAAAAATCCCTGGTGAACTGAAGTGACTGGAAACAGGTAGGTGCTGAGAGGGGATATGAGCTGGCTGGGCATTGGGCAGCATGTGTCTCTCCTAAACAATAATAAAGTAGAGAAGAATGGGAAAGAGAAATTACATGTTAAAGTGTAATAGTCCTAAAAGCATGTGTTCTAAAGCAGGGAGTCAGAAGAGAAGAATCAGAGTGGAAGCTGAAATCTGAATTGGGCTACAGCAGTTTTCTGTGAACTTGTTTTAAAGTGGGTCTCAAGTCTTTCCAAAGAAAGGTGGTCAGTTTAAGCATTAAGCAGGCAGCTAAGAAAAGTAACACTAAAAATGTCCATAGGTGGTAAGATTACACATGATTTTAACTTTTTCTAAGGTTGTTTTTTTTGTCCCTGTAAATAAACCTAAAATGTGGGGAAGGGAGGTGGGTAGTAAATTAAGAAGGTCATGCACAGAAGTTCAAGTCTTCTCTCATACAACCTGTAATTGTTGCAGGCATCTGCCACTCACAGGCACCCAACCCCACTTGCTGGAATGGCCTTTTCTCAAGATGAGACTCCCTCAAACATAAATCACTGCACTCATCACACTGTTGTTGCCTACAAGGCCCACACTGCAAATGGAAGCTGTGCAAAAACAGTGGTCACTCCAGGACAAGATTTCCTCCTTGTCCCACAGAACGTGCCTTTTTGCATAGCTACAAGCCTGCCCTGACAGGATGCACTTTGCTCACAATCACCACAGCAAGCTTTTGCCCACCATGTCTTGCCTCACAATCCCCTGTCACCCCTAGACAAGGCTCCTCCCTACATATCCCCAGTCCTTTCTCCAGACTTTCTGTCCCACTTAGTGCTTTCCAAACAACCACTTTTCACAAGACTGGAAGCCTGCTCCAAACACGAGGCACTCCACTCATGGGCAAGTGAGTACCCCCACATAACAGGTCCTCTCTTGGAAGACAAGCCCACCAAAACATGAGGCACTCAGCCCATGAATAGCATCAGCACACTCTCCTGCCACCCCCACCACCTTCACACCATATGGCAGCTGCACACATGCATGTGCAAGTCTTTCAGAAGGCTGTCCTTCCCCCAGCAACTCACTGCTCACAAGCCCACAAGCTTTCCTCAGTCCCTTAGCCTATGGATCCGTACTGCCACAGCACACTTCACCCTGCCATCTTCAAAGGCATCCTCTCCTTCTGGACAAATCCATTTGTCTGTTCCCAGCCATCCTCCCTGCCCCCTACCCCTTGTCCATAGACTGCAAGCTCACCCAATGTTTATGCAAGGCACTTTGCTGGCAAACAGCATCTGGTGAGCACCCTTCCTGTGGAAGCATGTACTGCTCTGCACCTTTCCTGTGGAAACCTTTCCCAATGCCGTGCAGTGGACGCTTTCTCCCCAAGCCCAAAAATCTGCTTCAGAGGAGACCCTCAGCCTCCGAACCCTACTGCAGCCTCACTCCTGCTGGTCCCGCAGCAAGCAGAAGCTGTTCTCAAGCACGTGTTACCCTGGGACGAGGTTGCACTGCTCACTGGCAGTTCACATCTCACAAGGGTGCAAGACTGCCCAAAAGCCATCCCCTGACTTTAGGAATACCACCCTGGCATCTTCCCACCCATGACACCCACACAAGCATCTGCTGATTCTTAAGAAGGCCCACCCCTGCAGGACATACCCTCCTCTCCTGCACCAGGCCTTCTTTCTCCATTCCATGTTCTTACTTCTCTAACTCCACAATTTACTTCAATTGTGAATGAAATGGCGAGCAACACAGGATTGTTGTTTCTGTGTTGCAAAATATTTGTCATTATCAAAGCCTGAGAAGTGACACAAATGTTTATTCTTGGCTTTTCTTGGGGTGTTAATGATTAATTCTTAATGTTTCACACTTCCCCCTTAAAAATTTTAATACAGGCCTGATAACTAGAGTGGAATGGGTTGATGACTATTACTAGGTATGATAACAGCTACAAAAAACAATCAAGTAAAGGCTTGTTTTGAAGAGTATTTTAACTTAATTCCTACAAAGGTTCCAATACTGCTTTGTTTTATATCCCTTTTTCTCTTGTCAACCTTTTGACAGTTTGTTTAGCAGTAATGTGCTGGAACTAAAGAATTGTTTTCTGTTAGAAAGCAATAATTTTCTAAATTTTTAACAGTTTTAATCTAGTAGTTAAATAGAGGGCTAAGATTGTGAGAGACAAATATGGAGAAAGATAGCATACAGATATCTTTTGAGATAAAGAGCCACACCAATTTCTATAATCTAACTGTATCCTTTACTTTCTGCAAGATGACAAAAGTGACTTTTGGTATTTTTAAGGAACAGTTGAACGCCTTAAACCCTAGAGAAATGTAATTTCTCAGCGAGAACTTAGTCAATGTTGCTATAGTGTTAAAATAAAACACCTGTTATAGTCTGCCATAAAGCAGAGCATTTAACTTGGCAATATTTGTTCCTCATGGAAATGAGTCCAACTGTTTGCTGTAATATCTACCCAATGGCACACAAGCTTGGAGCACCAATAGCTATAAAATCTTGTTTTCAAGCCACAAAAGCTCTGGACCTTGGGGCTGAATTGTAGGCATGATTAAAAATCTTGTTCCTCCTAAAAGTTAATTCTGTGGTGTGAATGAGGCAGGCTTGTTTCTGCCCAGTTCCCTCCTGTTTCAAGATTTTTCAAATTATGTGGGTGTGTGATTTTCACCTTATTCCTTTTTACCACATCTCCCTAATTACATTGCTTATGACATTGAATAGAGTATTATCTTTTCTTAAAAGGAGAAAATGTTTATGTATGAAATTTAAATGTATACCATATTGAGCTTTTAGTTTGCTGGCCCTGGTATATTGTCATCTACTTAACTTTCATATATTTTATTTAAGGTACTCATGAGAAACTATTTCTGTGAGTTTCCATTTCAGTACTGAACGGAATTAGTGACAGAAGACTTGAGTTGGGTTGACAACATGGTCAAGATGTTTTTTCTGTAAAAATACCAACAAAACAAATGAGTGTTTTATGCTTTCTACTGAGGAGAAGAAGTTTCAGTATCTCTCCTAGTCTTTTTTCAAGCCTTTTATTGCTTTCATAATATTGGATTAAGGAAAGGAGAGTCAACTAAAATAACACAGATTGTATGCTTACCAAAATCCAGTAATTCAAATATAAAAACCATGTCTTCACACTAATAAAAACTTAGTATCAACAAAATCACTGCAATATGTCAAGAAATAGTAGAAGTTAGAATAAGAACTAAGTTGTCTTCACCCTGGATAAAGCATCTGTAGATGGAGTTTCATTTTGCTACTATGAAGTAGTTGTATTTGCTATGGCAAGCGTGCTTTAAGAACTAGGTGATTAATGATGGTAACGTGATTTTTTGATGCCTGTGGCTTCTGAGCTTTTGAGAGAAGTGAGTGAAAACTAGCAAAATACTAAGTTGTTTTGCTGTGGCAAGTTAGTGAGAACCCAAACTCTGCTTGGCTCATAAATTAAGGTAGAAGCTAGCTAGCCACACAACTGATCTCAGTGTAACCTCTCTGCCTAGTGCTGCTGGGCAGGGCACAAGAATTAGAGTGTAACCCATTTATTATGAAGCAGCTGAATCCTTGCGGAGTGGAATATGAGCTGGAGTTATTTGCACAGTTTTATTGGTGCAAGGCTACAGGGGAGTTTGCTTTTCATGGAAACTGTATCAACTTTGGCAGAGGAACAAAACTTGTATTTCTTCAGAGAGTCTTACATCATTAATATTTTCATTTTTGAGGAAACAGTGAACTGTTTTAGTGAAGTTTTTGAAGTGTACTGTATGTGTAAAAATATTGAGCCCACTAAATACCAGCTAGATGCCAAAATAAACGATAGTTACAGCTACATTTACTACAAAAAATGTAAAAGTGACCTTTCAAAAACCAACTGATAAGTGAAAAGACTCTGTAATAGCACTCAAAGTAGGTATTTTCAGATTTTTCTGCATGTGTGTGGCTTAACTAAAGATTCTCTAACTCTTCTCTGAGACTGCTGTTACAGTCATACTGCTGTAACAAAGTTAGTCTGCTTTGCAGTTGGGAGTATGGTCTTGGAGTTAAATTGTTTGGGTGCAATCAACAGTGAGGGTTGGAGGCAACAAGGTTTAAAATGACAGCGGTAAAATATTTTCTCATTAGACGTGATAGGATAAAAAGTTACCTTTAAGTCTTGGAATCTGCCATAGCATCTGCTGACAGGTAAAGATGAAGAACAGTTTGCAGTCCTGGTTGCCTCAGGTAGTCCTCTTCTGTTTAACAATATAACTAAATAGTAGAAATAATTACATCTTATATACTGCTTTCATTTATCCCTTTTGAACATCACCTGTCTCCTAGGAACTTCCAATTTAAGACATTGCTGAGAAGAGAACAAATAGCAAAATACATCTGATCTTAAGTTAGGAAATACAGCTCTGGGTGAAAGAAATGGCAAGTGTCTACTGTAGCATAAATGTTATTTCTACACAACTGGTCACAAACCTCAACTAATTTTCTGCCAATGTATTCTTAACCAGGGCAAAGTGCTATAAGTAGTCTTACCTGCTGTTCCTGTAGTTGCCTATTCTGCTGTTACATTCCTTGTTAACTCCAGGGCTTTTTTATCTAGATTGACCCAAAGCTTCTTAGTGATAAAGGAAAACTCATATAGCAGAAGCAAGGCCAGGAGGAGAGGAAGTGTCAGGTACAGCACTTCTGCCACTTTCATGAGTTGTGAATTGAGAGGTAAAGATGCTTCTGTTTTTCTATTTACACAATTTTACTATTGTGTAACATTCTCTTCCAGACTCTTTTCTCCTTTTTCTCTCAGAGACAAGTTTGCAAGTGCTTCTGAGACTCTGTCAAGTTTGAAGTAGGCAGTGAAGACTGATGCTATTTCTCCCCTAGGCAGCTGCTTGCCTTCTGCCTTACAGTACTCAGCTACTCAGCTGTGACTAATAGCAGGGGGATATAATGAACAACTGGAAGCTTGCACAATAATATTATTCAAAGTAGTGTGTGCCATTGTCAATATAAACTTATACATATTGAATGCTGTCATAATATCCTAGCAGCCTTCCTAATTGCCTGGTAGACTCTGAAAGCCCTCTTTATTGAGACTCTGTGAAACCCAGGCATATGTTATTAAATAAGTGGATGTTGTGTTCTTAAGCTTTTCCAATGGAGATTAAAATCTTTGTCAGTTTTGCTTACTGCAGTGTAGCTTTACATAGGCCCATATGTTTTACTTGAATGTGCTAAAGACTCTTGATGAGACTGGAGAAAATACCAATTCCCTGAGGATGTGAGCACCTCCAAGGTTTTTTCATTAATCTCATAGCTGTACTCTTTATTCTTTCTTTGAAGCAGTTGCTGTTTTTTTCTGACATTTTTCATTTCAACACATAGGATACTAACACTGACTTCTGGTCAAGGCTTTGCATTCCAGCAGTGTTGAAATCTGACTGCTAGTACATCATGTGCTTTCTGGTTGGGTCCTGTGGATAATGTACAGAAAAACTGTATTTAGTAACAGGGTGATAGTTCCACTAGTTATATACCTGTTTGAATAGTAGGCGCTATGAAAATAAGTGAGAATTGTTTAAAAGAACTTGTGTTGATGGTTCTTCTCCGTGTGTGGAGACACGAGACTTGACTCCATTTTAGAAGGCTGATTTATTATGTTAGATATTATATTAAAATGCTACATTAAGACTATACTAAAAGAACAGAGAGATCAGAAGGCTACAACAAGAACAGAATAGACTAGAATAACAAAAATCCTGTGACTGCTCACAGCCTTAGCACAGGTGGCTGTGATTGGTCATCAATGGAAAACAATCCACATGGACCAATCACAGATGCACCTGTTGCATTCCACAGCAGCAGATAGTAATTGTTTACATTTCTCTCCTGAGGCTCCTCAGCTTCTCAGGAGAGGAAAAATCCCAGCAAAGGATTTGCCATAATATCATGGCTACAAACTTGCTGTTTAAGAACTGCACAACTAAGTATTTGATAGCCTAGGGGTAGAGGAGATCAAATTTATTTGTGGGAATGAGTTTGCAAGTGATGGTTACTGCAGAGAAAGGAGGCAACAAATTCTCCATTAGTTGCAGATAAATCTGTCTGTGCCTTCTTGAAGCTCAACTGCCTCTGTCCCTCCTGGCTCTGGGAGTGCCCCAGATCTGCAAGCAGGGCTTGCTCTATGCAGAATTGAGTTTGCTGTAGGACTAATGCCTCAGATAACAGCAGCATGTCAGTGTCAGTAGCTTTTAGACTGTTAACACACTAACTGGTATTTTTCAAGTGTCCTTCAAGTAGAATATAACATTTTTCAAGGAAAAATAGTGGAATATTGACTCCATTGAATATTTGTAACATTTACTTGATCAGTGATTGTTTCAACTCAGTAGCCTGCTAACTTTTGATAAATCTTGCTTTTGCTGGAAGCAATTGGCTTTGTAACAGTCAGAGCTTCTAGAATCATATGACACTTGACAGTCTTGCTTTCTATCTTAAAAAGGAATTTCTAGTTCATGAAAACAAACAAAAGTGCACTGTAAAGGTGGTGAAAAGACTGGGGTTATTGCACACTCATTATTAACTTGACCTGTTTGGCAAAGATAAGTAGCTGATCTTTGTTTTTAATGTTGAGATTTTTGTTTAATAATGCAAGAAAATTGAATTGTAGCACATGGGTTTTTTTTGTTTCTGTAATGCTTTTCTTGTGACTTGAGACAGGTTTCCTGTGTTCTTCTGAGAGCTGTTGTGATTATAGCATTGTCCTCACTTCATGCTGTACTCCAAATTATTGCTTAAAAAAATAATAAAGCCACTTTACATGAAACCTTTTAGATTTATTTTCGAAAGACACATTTAAGAAAAGACACTGTTCTTGTTTAAGGGAACTTCATGAGGAACTCTGGTATAACTTGCCAGATGTCACTTAGAAGTCAGTTTAAGGTACTTACAAATGGATATATATCTGTAATGCCTAAAGAATACCTGTGCCAAAACTTCTACCATATAAGAAACTGCTTTAAAGACACCTTTAAGTAAAATAGTGAAAAATAGCAGTGTACTGAGATTAATATACTAGCTCTCTCTATAATAAGGTATATTGGAATGCTTTTATAGATAAAGCTCTTCTTTTGTCTTGATGTTTGATCTCTTTAAGGAAACTAATGAGTCTAAATTTTCTTCTGGTTCTATAGATGCTGAATTTATCTGAGCTATGCATTTTAATTTCACATAATATATTGGCCTTGGAATTATGTGTTTTGTTATTAGCAAAGATTCCACTTCATATTCTCCACTGCAACTTTCTCTACTGAATAGAAATGAAAGTGTGTGTGTGATCTACCAAACACAGATTTAGAATGCTAATTCTAATCCCCTTTCCTTCTGGGTGCTGATTGAATTTAGTCTTAGTGAATTATACTGCTGTTAGATTTCAGTTCTGTTTCTTTAAATCCTGGTGGATGGTTAGAATGTGCCCAGATATTGCCAGTGCCCTGCAGCTGGGAAAATGAAGCCGAACATTTCAATAGGAGATGGTTGACCTAGTGCAGCTCTGTTATACATAAATGCACACAGAAAACTTCAATTCTGTAGAGCTCTTTAAATAGTTGAATGTAATTTGTAGCTGAATAAAATACTTTCTTTAATCTACAAAGGCCATGAAGTAGATAAGTTGATTCCTGATCACTTTGTATTTTCTGGTGCAGCAAAAGCAATAAAGATATAAAAATTATTAATAAATTGTGTATTGAAAATAGGTGTTGGGTCATTTACTCTCAAAAATAGACACTGAAAGATTTTGAAAAGCCTCAGTCACACTTTCAGAATTTAAAATTTACAGAAACAGAACTTTAGATGTTAGGTGCTCCAGCTTGATTAAACTGTCCATGTACCTTTTACCTTGATATTGGAAATCCTTGAAAATAATTTCCAAGCTGCTTGCAAAATGGGATTTACTTCAATATAGGCATCTAAATTCAGAAAAGTGACTCTGGGAGCCAGTGCTGTTACCCAATCTTCAGTTAACCTTGGGAACTGGGATTTGTTAGTCTGGGGATTGTAAAGATGGGGGCAGGGAAGGTTAAAAAAGGATATTTTATATGGCTTTTGTACATGTTGAGATAGCATTGCAGCTTTGACAAGTCTCAGCATATTAACACCTATTCATACCAAAACCCAAACAGGATTCATAAACCCTTTCTCTGCCTGGAAGCTGGTACTGGCACCTCTCCTCAGAAAGCGTGTTTAGCACTGCTTCCTGGCTGGGTTTCTGAGTAGCCTCTTGTCTTCCATAGGGAGGGTGCATGAAGGTTCCTTTATAAGATGACCTGCTGCTAAGAATTTACCATGTGCCTGTGGGTTGAGGTTTTCCTCCCTCTGATGTGAGCAGGCTCTTAACCATGTTTTCCACCTCATTTGTATACGACTAGAAAGCTTTATGCTAGTTTGGCTGCTTGTTGAAAACTCTTTACTGAGCTGAAACGTGTTTCACAGAAGAATACACAGTATTGGTACAGGAGTGGAAGCTAGAGGCGAGCTTCCCACTCTGCTTGTGTACACCAGACAATGAGGTATCACAAACATTTTTATCATAGCTATGGTAGCAAGAACAAGCCCTTAAAAGGCAAGGTAATGGCTGTTGCATGTATGAAGATATTATAGTTAAAATAAATTTGTATTACACGCTTTGCACAAGTGAAAATAACAATGTGCATCAAGATTTGAAGGGCTTGGGGGTTTTGGGGTTTTGTTCAAAAGAACATCTGAGAAGTCTGTACCACAATATTTGAGGGTTTCAGTGGTAGAATTCTAATTCTCCCTAAATAGATACTATATGCTGGTTTTTGATATGCTGATATATTGTGCTCATTGGTGAGCATTCACTATGAACTGCTACATCAGGAGAATTATCATCTTCATTGTTAAAAGATCTGTATGAAAGCCTTTTAATATCAGGCAACATCCTCTTTTTTCACTCAAAAACTGAGACAAGTAGACATATATTATGTGCATGCCATTGGCTAAATTGTATTGGTAATTTCATTTAGTCTTGTAAAATCAAAAATAGATACAAGAATGCTATTCTTGCTTAAGTGATGCAATTCATAATACCCTTCTAAGATGGATTAGGTAACCTTATTTAACTCTATCCTTTAGAGGTCTTTAATAACCTTAACATATCTGTCATTCCCATCTGTTTTAATTTAAGGCTGATTATGCTAACCTGCTTTAAAACTGCAAACCACCTGACCATTCAATATTGTTTTAAGCAGATTCAGCTTACAGTATTTTCAGAATGTAAACACAAAGCTTGCTATTGTGAAGCAATTAATTTTATTAGGCTTGTCCTTGTTTAGTCTACATGTAAGCTTGGAAAGCTGTAAACCTTTTTTGAGAAGCTTTTCTTGGTTTGGAATTTCTCCTCCCCCAGGCGAGCTCTGCTAACCTGCTACTGTTCCTGTAACTCTCAGTTTTCTGAATGTGTCTCCTGGGAAATAAATGAGCCCAGCTGAAGGTTAAGGTGTGAGTAGTGAGCTCAGCAGCCGTCCTCTCAGATGGGCAAGGAGGTAAAGGTTTGATGCTTCCTAACAAGTAACAGATTTGGTTGCTCTTCTTCCCTGTGCATGAATGCAACACGTATGTTGTAAATGCCTCATGGGGTAGTCAAGGCTGCCATGCAGGACAGAGAAGAAAGGGCAACACTGGAAGGGTACAGGCATATGCTGCATTATAACACTGCAAGCTATCTGGCAAGCAGGCTGTAACATTTTTTTTTTTTTTGCTGGAGTCTTCTAATTACAAGGTATTCATATTTTCATTACATTTGAATATTTCCTTCAAAATAAAAGATTTATTTGGATTGCTAGGCTATTGATGCATTATGTTAAAGGATGTATTTCAAGAAAGAACTTCTGTAATGTAGACTGTCATTTCTTAAGTGATTCAATTGCATGTCTTGATAACTGATCTCCATTGAATATTTTATATCTTCAAATGTAAAATAAGCTGGAAAAGATGGCTAATTACAGAAGCCGTTTTCTGCTTCTATAACTTGGCTTTGTTTGTTGCTGTGAAACAAGTGGTACTTAAATATTTAGTCAGAATTGGAAAGAAGCTGCTGCTGGGGTGACAAGGCATATCTTACTAATGATCTTCATAAGCATATTTAAGGAATGGTGAAAGGAAACTGTAACCTGCAGACTAATAACTGAGTCAGACCATGGCTGTTCAGTGGATTACAGTAGTGGAGATGCAAGTTTGGTGGAAGTGGACTGCTTGAAATATCCTCAATGATAACATGAGTAGTGACATAGGGGCTATCGATCGTGTTAATGCTGTTAAGAGCGATAATAAAAAGCAGGTATTAGTATGTTGAATATTTTTTTGGTCTCAGGAAAATTCGAAGGACAATTCAATAAGCTGAAGCTAAAGATCTAGAGAAATTTAATTGACCAGAAACTCTTCAGGGTGTTTTTTTCTTTCAGTTAATATCATCTTATGTCTTCTGTCTATAGCATCCACCTATCAGACCAGATAGGTGTAGTGCATTTGAATAAATACTATACCTCTAAACTGAGGCTGGCATTTCTTGTTCTCATAGTTCTGTTGTTGCAATACTGGAAAGTAGTAACAATTTATTTGTTGTTTAAGTAAGTGTTTACAAATAAAATATGACACATGGTAATTATGTCAAGTCAGTCCATGTGTGCCGCATGGGAGTAGCATGTATAAGTGTAATACAGAAACTGATGGCATTTTCTGAAATTTTAGGGACATATAAGAGTTCTGATCTTTAACTTGTTTATGTCCTGATATGACGTGCAGGAACAAATTGCTTAACTGCTTGTGTCTGTAATTTTCTCAACTTGAACTAGTTCATATTCTTATCAAAGCACTGGCATAGCTGAAGTTCAGTGGATGCAGGTTATATCCTGTGTTATAGGTCAAACACCTTATAGGTGAAATCTCACCAATCATTATGATAGATTTTCAGTTCCAGATACCATGCTTTCTTTCAAAGGCTTCCAAATTAACTAAAGTATGCTCTCTAATACAGCTGTACAGTCTACAGGTAACGTGTTCTCAGATGAACTGCTAAACACAGGCAATTTTATTTATTTCTCTGTCACTTTTCTGGTCATACATTTTTGTTACCCTACTTTACTTTGGCTGCCTATCCATTTCCTCATGTTTAAATACTTTGTGCTTTGTACATATTTTGATTTGTGGATTCTCTACAGAAAAAAATAAAAACCAACAACTTGTCATCATAGTAATTAAAAGGCATGAGGAGTTAGATACAGGCAGGACTTCAGATAGATTATATTTCAGAATTAGATTATCTAGATGGTGAAACCTGGATGTTCAATTGCTTTCCTTCAGACATCTTTAAGTGGAAAGAAAAAAAAAAAAAAAAAAACCAGTGTTTTTCCAGCTGTTCTGGGGTAGTTTGGAGTATTTCTGTTAATTTGTATGAATATAACTATATATATGAATATATATCCAGATAACAGGAGAATTGGGCCAGTACTCAACACTTTCTTTTGTGCCAAATTTTAAAAAGTCATCAATGATTTATACTTCAAAAAAGCAGCGTTTGGAGAAACGTTTCTTGGGGTTAAGTAACTTTGTACTGTATATTTACATGGAAGAAAAGCACTTACTTTAAAAAACTTTAAATCTTTTTTTTAGTGTTCAATTTTTTCTGCAGACCACGTACTTTTGGCACTGTGAAAGGGAAAACCAGATCTTAAATAAACATTAAGAAAAGGTGTGCATGAACCTGAAAACTGATTTCCTGGGGCGAATGGGTAAGGGTGAAGATGAATTTTTTGAATGAACAAATGGGAGAAAATAAACAAAAGTACCATTACCACATACAAAAGTTAATACACTTAATTATTGTTATTGTATTTGTCTTCAAATGGTTTTTCTTTGCAAGGGGATGAGGTTCATGGGAAGTTAGTTCCAGAGAAGTTGCAAAGACTAATGGACTAGAGGTGACCCCAAGCACTAAGTTTTGTTTTACCAGTTTTATGGAGGAGAGTCCATATTAAGTGATTATTTCACAGCTGTCTTACAAGCGTGTCTTTTTAGGCACAGCTTCTTTGGCTCATAGGATGTTTCAGTGTGATAACGGGGCACCAAAAGGAACTCCTTTTCCTATAGATCTCCCAGAAGATAGAGAGCTACAATACCGCAGCCACAGATTAGGAGGCAGAAGCATGGGAATATCTTTATTAAAGCTTTATTAACAGACTGCTTTGGAAAAGAAAGTCAAGGCAGCTGTTCCTATTTCATCTGTAAATACTAAGGCCAAAAATGTTTCTTTATACTTCTAGTTAATATCAATGCAAATTTAAGGTCCCTCTAATAATAGCACATAAAAAATCATATATGGAGGACCTTCAGGTGTTTCCATTAACCAAAAATGTAGTTAGACAAGACGGACCTGTAAAATACATGATGCCATGGATCTGTTATCCACACTGCACTTAGGGTGAAAATACTCCACAGGATCATGCTAGAACTGGCCCAGACTGAGTGAATCAAGATGGTATATCTACCACAAAAAAACTCACATAATTTGTGTTCTTGAGGGATATTTGTCAATATAGCTAATAAAAGATAAAATTCAGACTTCAGAGCACATCACACACTAGGTAACCAGAGTCCTGTGAAGTTAGAATTTTTAGATTTCCATATGTTTTCTTACTTGTGTAGGCCTACAAGTTTATTATTACTCATATCTTGATATATACACGTCTAAGCTGATGTATCAGAGAGTAAAGTCAGTTTATAGTGTAAATTACTTAAAGTTAACAAACTAGAATATTACTGAAAAGAAATACTAGAAAGTCTCTGTGTAATCAAATTAAAAATAGCTAATTAAAAACTACCAGATAGTTATTTTGTCCTCTTAATATGTACTGGATTTTAGCTGTTTGAGTAGGCTGCTATTTGATAGACTATTTATATTAAATGCTTTCCTTGAAAATATATGGTCTTTATGTAATTTAACTATTGGTTGTTAGGAGGGAAAGGTCAATCTTTATATAAAGAAGTGAAGGATAAATTGGCATAATCATCAATGCCTCAGGGCTATCACAGAAATGTGTTTCCTCAGATAAAGTAAAGCCAGACTTTTATGAAATTTACATTTTAATTTCTTTTGCTTGCTAGACTTAAAAACAGACAGTCTTTTTTGCAGACATATATGCATTTTGTGTATACTAATTTGGATATTGAGCACATGTTCTCTTTCTGCAGAAGTGTGCTTTCTTGCAAGCCTGACGGGTATGGCATACAAGATATGCCAAACTGGTTTTATATAAAGGTAGTGCTTGCAACTGTGCTATAAAAGCTTGAAAACTGGGCCCTGTGTTTCTCAGCAACAGACATGGTGAAGCAGAGGCTTGAAGCCCTTGCCAGAAAGTCTGTGAAACACACCAAATACTTCATAAAACTATTTGAATAATATTTATATAGACTATATAGAATTCTAGTGCTTCAGGGAGTCCTTTCATAAAAGCCTGTTTGCATTTGGCAGCAGTGACTCTGTAGTGCTGTAGGTATAAAAAGAGCATTTAAATATCAAGGAATTAGTCTTCAATATTAGTTTATAGAATAACTATTAGGAATAATGTTGGAATGTTAATATCGTTATCCACTGAACAGATGAAAACTTAGATACATCATGACAATTTAGGCATAATAATCTGAAATCTAGAAAATCAAAACTGCTTTAGTAATCCATGCAATTACCATGTTCTTCTTGAGGTAAAGCTATGAGGAATCTTGCCAGTATGGGTCAGAAAATTATCTGTCTAGGGATTTAAAAAATATTACTCAATTGTTGGAGCACTTTGCTCAGTTGGAGTAGTTACGTAAAAGTGTATTTGGGAGGACCAGTGAATGAATGGTGTTCCTGATGAATGGTGTAGCTGTGCTTTCAATTTTCCCATGTGAAAATTGATTCATTTATTCTGAGCTATAAGTGTTGTGGGAATGACTCAAGTGTGAAATGAGGTGCTGCCATAACCTGGTGAAAAAGAAAACTGATGCTTTTACTAGATTTCAATGACTGAGGGGGAAGGGGTGGTGGAGAAGAGGGTATGCAGGCCCTCTATATACACCTCACTGCTCTGCAACAAGAGAATTCTGCCCATCTCCACTAAAATGAGGAAATGTCATTTGAGTTAGCTTGCTTTATTAGCTCACACTCTGGATACAGCTGAAATGTGTTTCACTGAAGTAGCCACAATCCTTGCAGTATTGCTGAGAAAAAGTGAAACAGACTGAACCTACACCATATAATTATAATACTTTTTATAGTTCATTTGATGCCTTGTCAAGGCTGACCTAGAACAGAGGCTGGACAGAGTTAAAGAATAAAGTAGGGATTTATTGAAAGGCCTCAATGGACTCACTTCGGGCAGTACAGGAGCCCAGCCAGGCCTACACCCAAGATGAACCCAAAATGGTCACAAAATGTGCAACCGGTCATGAGGTCTCTCACTTTTATAATTTCTGGTTCATTTGCATATTGGAGTTAATTGTTCAATTGTAGCTTTAGGTTATGATGTCCCATCCTTCTTGTTTTTCTCTCTTCAGTCCATGTTTTTTACGTTCTTGGGCCTGAAATTTGGATCATTTGTCCTTGATCCCTAGCTAGGAAAGGAATTTTGTCTCCCTACTCTGTGAAGAGAACTTACCATCCCTTAATGTGAAGTTCAGAACTACACACTAAAGCAGCATAGAATCTGAAAAATATAAAAGCTAAAACCTATGGCATCACATTTTCCATACAATGAATATAATCACAACTTGTCAAATTAATGGAAAATGCTTTTCTGAGGTATTCTAATAGCCAGATTTTTTTATAGTTTATTTTATATTTCCCCAGAAGATACTTTTTATTTTTCATTTCTCCAGAAAAATTTTTCTCCTTATGGTATGTTAAAAAAAAAAATCATCTCTGTCTAAAGGCTGCTACCAACCAGTTGCTGTGAGGTACATGCTGATAAAATTAAGTAGCAATGTCCTGTCTTCTCAGCCATATTGTTACATATAACAGCAGAGTGATGCAGCGTGGTATTCATAAATGTGGAGATCATACATATACATTTTATGCAGAGTGCCATAGCCTCATGCAGTGTATGAACAAGCACTAGAATTTTAAGTTCTTGCCCTTTCATAATGTCAGCATGGCTTTTGGTACAGAGTGTTTTTGCACTTGTAGATCTTGCTTGATGCATTCAGGATAATGATTACGTGTCTTCAGAGAAGAATTTGGCTGAGATACTAGATCAGAAAATAAAGAAAGTAGAATATACTATGTAGATGTACAATGATTTAATTAGAATTTGCTAGTTTGGCTTAGAAAATGTAGTTAAAAACAAATTAATATGGATGTAATTCTCAGTTTTTCTGATGGAAGAAGAAATGCATGTTAGCCACTTACCCTAAACTGCCTATTCGAGGATCCTGTGAGATTACATTAGATGACAGATTTGGTTAGAATAATGCTGTAGAAGAACAGAGAGCTCAGTTCTACCTCCACCACAGAATTTTGGACCTTGGCTTAAAATTTTACAATGGCCTTTGTTACTTAGAACTGGGCACTCTAGTCTTTGCTCTGATGCTATTACATTTAGTACACTATGCTTGGTCTTAACTCACAGAGTATAAAGTACAATTTGGTCCCTTAGAGCTAAAATTAGAAAACACCTTGAGCTGGTACCTGCAACTATTAAAGTGTTTCCTAGGATGATAGGAGGCCATGTTGATAAGGTATGCCCCAAAAAACTGGTTTGCAATTGTGAGAACTAAACAGAGAGAAACCCCTTCTGAAGGCCTTATAGAAATAGTTTTACCTATAATAAACAACTTTTGCATCCTGCAAATGAGTTGATGTAAATACACCCTAAATGTCCTGTAAAACTGATTAGGTTTACAATTAGCTGTTGCTCTGAGAATTTTTGAACACCTGAAAATTTTAGACTTGCCTTTTTAAATTAGAGTAACTACTCTAATTTTCTACTACTTTAATTTTCTAAAGTAAAATTTAAGTAACTACTTTAATTTTCTACAATATTTTACCTTAAGACTCAACAGAAATAATATTTTGCATTTTCCTGTAAAATGAGAAAGATCATATTGGAAGGCTGAGGCGGAAAAGAATTTTCTGCTTTCAATTCATTGTGAATTGGTGGATTCAGATTACTTTAAGTAGCTATGTAATATGTTGCAAAGGTGGAGAGCTAATGAATACACAGATCCCAGAATAGAAGATACTGTGTGCTGAAGTAAACTGATATTCTTGAGCTTCTATTAAATTATTCCCCTGAACAGACCTGAGCTAGCATCAGAAATTGTGGGAACTGGCTTGCATTCAAGATTCTCTTTTGGTCTTTTCATATTTTGTGAAAAGGGGTAGATTGGGAGAAACTCTTTTATATGCAGTGTAATGGTTTACTCAGAAGGTATGAAAACATGAATAAAGATTTATTGAATTGAGATGATTGAATAAAAATACACATGCTTTTGAGACTGATGGTCACAAGCTTCTTCTAGCCTTATGTTAGCATTCAGATGCACTCAGAGAACTGACTTAGTTCACACAAGCTAACACAGAACTAGAAGCACTTAAACAGAATTTAAGCTGCATTTTTGCTAGACAAATGAGTCTTATGGACATTGTTCCACTGTATCAAGTCCCTGAACATCTGACCTCTAAGAACCAGTTTATTATGCTTTGGATATTTCTAATGATGTTTTTCTGCATGGTCCTTTTTTAATGCAGCATTCTTAAGACAAGACATGAAATTATTTCAATGCAGAGAATATTCATTTACAGTAAGGCCAATGACATATTGGCCTGTATCAGTAATAGTGTGGCCAGCAGAATTAAAAAAAAGTGGTCTTTAATGATACTGTATTCCAATTCTACTGACTTTTTTCATGTATAACTACATGTAGAAATAGAGTTGTTATTGGAGGCTGCAGAATTTTTCAGGATGGTGTCCCAAGAGCTGCAGTGCAGTAATATCTCTTTATGCATGGGCTCTGTGCAGAGGGCTTGATAGAAGCACCATATCAGCTAAATATCAAAGTCATGGAAACTAATTCAAACACTGCATGGCTTGGCCTGACTAGTAGGCTATTCATGGAGCTGGATGAGCAAGATACTTCTCATGGAAATAACTACTTCTCAGGATTCAGTTTATAATATTAGATGGTATGTAATAACTCTGCAGTTTGTAAAGATCTTTAAATATCTAGTGCCTAATCCTGACCTGCTGAAGCTGTACGCAGAAAGTTTAGTTATACACAATATCTTCTGCATTTCATACAGGCATCTGGTCAGGTGAGCCAGGAGTTCTGTATGTCACTTCGTGATTAAAGTCAGAAGCATTGCAGAAACAGCCATACCAATATCACTTCAGTTTGAGTATCATATTCACTGAGCTGTAAAAAAAGATGTGTGTGCACATTTTTTAGTCAACCTGTATAATCTGAAATAGTGTCACGAATGCAGATGTGGATTTGCTTTAGACAGAGATCTGCCTGAAAAGCAGGAAGGCTTAAAGATTTTATTCAGGCTGGACAGTACTTTGAAATGTAGTTTATGCAGAGCACTGTATGTGCCATCTGAGCAGCTAAACTTGCTCTGTAATGCAGGGACTGACATAAACTGGTGATGCCACTGTTATACAAGAGTAGTGTGAGCTGGACTGCATGAGAAGGTTCTTCATGTGTGACACTGAGCCTATGAAGGACCCTGCACCTGCTGCTCTAGCCACTATCCAAGTCTGCAGAACCTGGAACTTAAATGTGTACATGCCTGAGAAAATCCTGTCTGCCTGATGGACTCCTTAAAAGGAGAGAGCTGGCAGATGCCTGTAGGTAGGCTGCCCAACTGTGGTACTTTGCTGTTATTTGAAAAAGCTTGGTAGTCTTCAAAATGAATCAGTCTGCTTAAGTCTGACATTTATGTTTTAATAGAACACAAGGAAACTGCAGAAGATGCTTATTATGTCCATCTGTTCCAGAAGCATAGCAGGCTTCAAGACAGTTTTAGCTTGATATGCTATTTAGGATGTGTATTGGAGGGTTAAAGATATCAAGCATCCCTTTCTCAAAGAGCAGTATCTCTTGGAAGTTGGCTGAATAACTTTGGAGATACTAATTTTGAGTTATTTGCTGATTTTCTTTAAGATCCAATACTAATCAGATGAAACCCAACTATTTTCCTCATGTTTAGAGTGGGAAATAATTTGAGGTTTTACTTGCTGATGAATACTAGAAGTAGTCATTGTAGCTGACTAATAGTCTTTAAATTTGGAGCATGACCAACTTCTAAATACTTTAGAAATTGAGATTTTTTTTATGAAAAGAAAGCTTTATAAATGATGTTTCAAAGCCTAGTTGTATGAATTCATTAAAATTATTTAAATCAACAGGTAAAATTACCTATGTGTAAAAAACAAAGAGTATAGTGCTCAGTCTGCTGTCTCAAGCAGACCTTTGTTTACATGTGATGCGTTTGTTTTGATGAGTCAGATTTCTCTGCAAGGGAGAAATCTTCAGAATTGTCTTTGGACAGAGAAACTGAGGCATTGCATTTTGCTTTCACTCTGTCAACATCACTGTTTAGAAATGTTACTCCAGCTGTAAAGGTGCTTGTGTCAGTAACTTTTTATTAGAATTAGGATATCACTGTAGGAAAGCTGTATTTACCGTGAGATTTAGTGGTGCAAGTCATGTGCTAGGAGTGTTGACTGTTTTGTAATTTCATATGTAATACACCAGGCAAAGCTGTTCAGTAGCTTTTTCTTAGCTTAATTACAACAATACTAATTAGCTGCACATTTCAGCAGCCACTTGTTTCCAGGTTTTTTAATAATATCACTGCACTGATTTAAGTGCAGTATCACACCTCAGTACCAAAATACAGCACACCCTAATTTCTTCTATAATTAAGTCTTACATAAGCTGTAACATTTAAAACAGAAGTGGCATCTCTACAGTTGTTTATCTCCAGAGCACAAAGGAATAGAACATATGTTCATATAAGTTGCAATACTGTAAATCATTACAGAATTTCAGCACCAGGTGTGTCACCAAGAAAGCTGTGATTTTTAAGTTAGTCTACACAAAAAAACTCTTTCAATTTTTCTAGTTTTTCTACTTTTCTATTTCAAGGACATGTGTACCTTCATAATTACCTGCAAAGGATGAATCTAATGGAAGCTAATTCAGAATTCTTCAGCACTATTTAGGGAGAATTAGCTGTAAAGAAATCTGGGATCAGTGGCATCATGAGATTTATTTCCCCTGGACACTCTCCCCCAAATGATTACTTGATTGTGATGATGGCCTTTAAAATATCCTTCTTGAAAAATGTAACTATTAAAGATAGAATGAGCTTTAATGTTATTAGCAACTTATTTCAGGATCAGGATTGTTTCAGCCACTGACATTGGGTAATGAAAATACAGCAGAATCTGAGAAAACAAATAGAGATGGTGGCAGCCACCTGCATGGCCTTTCCCCTCTCAGTAAATTTTCACACAGTGATTTCAATATAAGGTAAAGTGAAAAGTGTTCAAGTTGTCAGGCAAAAGGTTGAAAGTCTGTTCCCCAGTTCAAATGCTTCCAAATTAGTTGAAATGTTCCCCATTTTTCTAGTGTTAACAAATACCAGAGCACAAAGTCTGGGGAAGCTGAGAATATGGAACTGTTGAGAAAGAGATGGAAGGGGCTTTATTTTCTATTATAACTTGCACAATTTCAACAACTTTGATTTCTTTTGTATCTTACATAGCAGTAAGCAAACAGGGATCTATAAATATTTGTAAAATAAAATGTCTCATCAATGGTACATTATTTCAGGTATTAACTAACTGGTAATTATAACTGAGCACGTGTCCTTCTGTTGAATCTTCAAATTTATCACCAACCTCAATCTCATGTTTTCTGTTGGTTTTTATTATTTTCATTACTGCATTCCATTTTTGCTATCTGTCTTCTGTGACCTTGTTTATCTGTGAATGATCTGAATGTTTATGACCCCATCTTTCTTAACAGGGAGCATGTCCTTTATGTCCGTCACTTTTCTTTGACCTGATTTTAGTAATGCCTGAAAGATTTTTCTGCTGTATTTTTGCACAACTCTAAAAAGCAGCTTCAATTGGTTCTGCTGTTGCTAACTCATCTGTAGCTTTTTGTGTCTGCATCTGTGTGCCTTTAGGGCAAAGTCTGTCCTGCCTCTAATGTGACTTGCCTTTCCTGAAATGAAGCTTCTTTGCTTATTTTCTAATTGTCCTAAGCTTGATTGAGACCTGTTTCCACTTTAATAAAGTATTTTAAGTATTCCCAGTTCAAAACAAAGGGCTACATTCACATTGTCCTCAAAAAAGACAATATTTTATTTTATTTTTTTAATACTTTATACAAGAGAAAACAAAGCTCTTCTTTCCCAGAAGAGCATTGAACTATATTGGGACTCCCAAAACAGAATAAAAAGAAGCCCTAAAAACTAAGCTACCAAGTTACCAGGTTCTCAGCTATGTGTGGTTTGGAACTTAAAGGTTCATCTTGAGCCTCTTCTTCCAGATGAGCAGAATGCAATCTCATGCTGGCTGGAGTGACTGGAAATCTGCATTCAACAGCTACTGGTAAGAACATAGGCAAATTTCTTTGACATGAGAAAGTTCAGCAAAATCAAGATATTATTTGCCAAATATTGAGGCATCTATTTTTTTGAGTAAGGAACTGTGCTGGAAAATTTTAAGCCACTCTAGTTTCATAAAACCTGTTTATAAACAGTTATTCAAAGGGATCCTTGGGTGACAATGTGTTGCATTTATGTACTGATATTTGTATTTCTAAGAGTTTACATGTTGCTTTATGTAGGACTTACTCTGGAAAGCACAGTCCTGAGTTGGATAACTGTTGGACAGCTGCTAGTTACTCATCCTTGTAAATAAGTTCACTTATATAAAAGTGACTTTAAACAAGTATTTTTCTCATGATCTCTTTATTGTACAATTCCTGCAATGACTATTAGCTTTTTCTAATTTGTCCAGAACTTAATCTCATGTGGCTAATCATGTTGAATTTTTTAATATAACTCCATTTGCTTCTTTGCAAAAAATCAGCTTATGACTTTCTGCTGTAATTTTGACTACTTATTCAAATGAGATTCATTTCAGCACAGCTAGATGCATCTGAAATTAGAACTCAGTTCTATGTTGAAAAAAAAGAATTAATATTTCCCCTGTGTTTCTCTAGGAACTGAGGTCTGTTAATTGTAAGGTCTTGAAATGAAGTCTCACTATAAGAAAGTATTTCTGCTTGCATTATTCCATGTCTTCATTTATTATCCTTGAATGTAAATATAATATGTGGTTACATTCTAGATTATGAAATCTATGTAACAATCCAGAGTTCATAGCATGTAAAAGGCAGGTTTGACAGTCAAAAGGGTCTAAACCAAAGCAATTGTTAGAGCAGATAGTCCGCTTGATTTTTGATTTTTGTTGTTGTTGTTTTTAGTCTCCTCCACCACCACCACCAAGTGATCATTGTCTTTATTGGTGTAGGTAAGCTTCTGAGACACTTAACTAAAGCTCTTGCATTGATGGAAAACTTCAGCTCTCTTTGTAGAATCTTTGAAAATACTTTTATGAAACCATAGAATTTTTTTTATTTTTCATTATTGAAAATGAAGTATTCACAATTAGAAAAGTTTTAACACAGATTTCTAGGTCTCTGTCACTGTAGAATTGTAATCCAGAGTAGATATAGTAGAAGCTTTCAATAGCTATGGATTTAGGGCACAATTACCTTAACCTAAAGTATGAAGCTGAAAGGACAATTTTCCAGCCTCAGTTAAATTGTTTGCTTCCTTCATATGCACTAAACTTGGCAGCTGTTCTTATAATCAGTGGGTCAAAGTATGTTCTTGGCTATGTAGACCCAGCTGTGCACTGTTACAGTTTGTGTGGAAATTGGGAGGAAGAAAATAATCCTATCAAGTAGCTTATGGAAACAGTTCATTTCAAGCAAGATGACTAAATTGCTAATGCACAAGTCTTTACAAGGTAGATCACAGTTCTCAGTATGGGTAGAAGGAAGAGCCCAAAAAAGGGAGACTGCTGCTGAGGGGCAGAGATGTCCTTTATTACTACCACTGCCAATTGCCTGAATTTTTCTTCTGAGCAATTAGATGTTTATGAAGCATATGGTAAGTGGTTTAATTTTCAGTATACTTGAGGAATTATTTTGCTTAATGAACGAACAAAAAGCTTTGCTCACTTAGGAGTAGTGATTTAGTTAATGAAAGTAACTCCTAAATTAAGCAGTTACACAAATCTAGGCCTGTTCACCAAGTGTTGCAGTGTGGATTTGGTATAAAGAGCTTTTGGGTGTCTGGGAGCAATAAAGGATCACTAAGACTAGTAAGAAAAATGCCAGGTAGGCAAGAAGTTTCATGTAGAACACTGACTGATTGACCAGAATGGAAGTTTGGTGCATTTGTCCTTCCTGTGTTTGAACACTACACAAAGTGAGGGCAGATCCATAAAATAGCTCTGTGACATGATAGTAAGCATACTTCATAGTCTAATTCAATAGTGAGGAAGCCTTTTTGTAGTATCTCCAATCAACTTTACAGTCTTTTCTTGTCTTGGTTTTTATTCTCATGCAGTGAAGCCTGAAAGTCGTATCTGACTTAAAAATCCAAGAGAGTGTGTCCTGAGAGGAATCTTAATCATAGTAACTTTGTTGTAAGATTGAAAGTAATCTATCAAGATTTCCTTGCTTTGTATTTTATGCATCTTTAAGAAAAACAATGGATGACAGACATATTTAACAGAAAAACAGAACTACAAAATGTATATTGTTACTATCCAGCAGACAGGCAGATAAGGACTGATGTCCAGTGTGCAAAATATTCAGGACTATATCTTATGACATAGTTCAGTCATGAACTCTCCTAGAGCCCTTGGCTTAAAAGTTGTTGCCCTTCAAAAATTCAAGCAAAACTTTGATTATGAGCTTGAACACTGCTCCTGCAGACAAAAATACAGAATACTTCAGTCTTGGTTCTTTTGATACTGGAGACTTCTGCTGTACTTCAGTTAGTTGTTTGTCCTGAGTGTTTTATGTGTGAGATGGAAGACAGTACACGATTTCAGGCTCATAAAATATCACCCTTTTGTGATACTTTTGTGCACTTAAGGAGTTCTGCTCGCTCTCCTTGTTGAGTTTTGTTTATTTGCATATATGTTGAAGGCTGGAAAGCATAAGACACTTGTACTGAAGATAAACCCTTTGCAGAAAGGGAATCTACCTATATTTAATCAAGTTCAAAAACTAGGAAAATTCCCAGCAGTAATTTCATTTAATTTTTATATTTTAATCCTTTCCATTTTTTCCTGTTGCACACACATTGATTTTTTCAAGGCAAACAAATGAACTTTTCAACTGCTCCATATAAGGAAAAATCTAATGATGTATTTCTAGGCACCACTGCTCATGTTACTGTTTGTCCATCAGCTGTTTTTTAGCAAGAAAATAGAGCAGAACATTCGACATTCTACTTTAGATACAAGAAATTGTTAAAAGGAAGTGGCTATTACTGCAAGTTAAATAGTTGAGGAAATACATATTGTTCTTGTTGCAAAATAAGGCTCTCCCAGAGATTTTATTCAAGCAGGTATTCAAAATTTTTACATGCAAATATTGCATCAAATCTGTCACTATATAGATATGGCCTGAACACCATTACTATTGCATTTTATTCCTGCTGTGTGATTTTAGTTCTCCTAGTTTTGTTTAAGGTCATTGCGGTGTTTTTAATCAGAAGAGACAGTTTTACCGAACCCAAGTACTACTGAGAAATTGGATGAACAAGATGCCAAGGGAGGGCTTTTGCCTCCTCAAAACATTCAGGGGACAAGATGATTTCACCAAAACATTGCCACCACTGTGCACGTAGCTCAGTGTTGTAGGTCTCAGTTTAAGTGTAGGTGTAAGCCAGTTCATTCTACCCCCTTGATATGGGAATACACATGTACAGTCTTTCTGAGAACAGTGTCATAATAAATGATATGTGTTTAGGGTATATTCCAAAATCCATTCTGTGAAAAAGTACTTGAATTTTAAAGTTCATGAGATGCAATGAGAAGGAAATTACAATTATCCCTAAAAAACTTGTAGCATCTGAGTTTTCCTAAAATGTGTTCTCAAGACTTATTATTCAAATCATGGGTGACCAAAGACAATTCACTTTTTTGCTTTATGCAAAGTACACTCATGTTTCTAAGCAAACTTTGTGTTGGTGGTATATTAATCCTATTAACTAGTAATTTCAGCAAATCCTGACTATTGGTGCTTAACAGTATAAATGTGCTTTCTTTAGCACCACAATGCTATGGTCACTTAAACTGCAGTATAAAATTCTACAGTTCAGCACTCTGAACATGCAGTAAGTAACTTAAGTTCATTATAAGCAACATTATAAAGAAATGGATCTTTCTTTCAACTAGAATTACTTCATAGCATCATCTGAAATTGCAATTCCACAGCTAAAACATCTGCTCGTTTTCTGCAATATTACAATCTGCAGGAAAATATTTCAGCTACTCAGGACTTTGAACCTTTCAGTTAACTCTGTGCTGTAATGTCATAACTATTCAGATCAGACTAATGTGTTGTCTTTGCCCAGCAAAAAGTTAGTACTGAATATTTAGATAACCTTCTTTGGCTGAAGGAAAATGTAAATGTAGGAAATGTGAAGCTGTAGATTCTGCCCTGGAAGGAGGGTTTAGTAGCTGAGGATTTAGGTAAAAGTCAAGTGGATTGAAGAAAGTGGCTGAAAGTTTAAATAGTGAAATACTATTATATTTTACTGCATTCTTCAAGATGAGGATCTCTGGCTGATTAATAAACACTGAGCTCATTCTAAACTGGGGGAAAGTCTTTTTAAAAGGACATTTTACGGAGATAAAATTTGAATGTTGTTGCTTTCTTGATCCAAAATATCTCCCCTTTCACTGAGCTTTGTGAATAAAGCCTTGAGGGATGGGAAGGTACTGGTTGGGTTAAAACATATGATGAAGTATAATTGGTTAATATAACAAAGAGAGAAGGAGATTATATGCATCAACAACTGGAAAATGTACTGGAATGTAGAATGTAGATTAAAGTATTCTTATATTAATTCCTCATAAATTGTAATATTAAGCATGACTTTTGTCCTTTTTATCATGCCACATGCTTGACTACCCTGAATTTCAATTAGCTGGTGGCATTACAAGCTTTAACTTCATTGTTTGTCCCAATTTTCTTTCTAAAGAACTAATTCTGTGTGTTTACCAAACTTTGCAAACTTACACTTTGTTCTTTATCGTAAGTCAAACATCTCTGCTTCTGGCACTTTGTAGCTCTTTTATTCCAGCCTGAATGGTCTATGTACTCTCTCCTCCCATTTATTTAAATAAATGGGAGAGCTTTCTTTTTATCTGTGGTTTCTACACGACTATAATATTCCCTATGGCTTTTTTAATTAAATTCAGAAGGCTAAACTTTTATCTACCAGTTCTCTGGCTATCACTTTTTTTTTTTCTTATTTGTCCTAAAATCCCTTGGAAAGCAGTATGAAAGCTGCACTACTGGTATTTGAGTAAAGTATATGCTCACTGTCTTTTTTCCTGGCACTAATTTCAGTTTTATAAATTTTACAGTTCATGTCAACAGTTTTTGAAAGCTAGTATAGGTGGTCAACATGGAAGCTCCAGCTGCTGATGACTTCTATAGTGGTGAAGGCTTTTGAAACTTCTTTTCAGGTAAAATTTTATCTATATCTTCTGGAAAATCTGAGTTACTCTCCAGTAAAATTTACAGGGTATATACGGTTGTAATAGTCTCCAACTATGGTGTGCCTGTGCCTCGCATCATATGTATGTATGTCTACAGTTGAACAAAATTATGAGTTCACATAGCAGAGTAGTGGAATAATTTGGAACATCAAAATGAAGTCTAGTTTCTGAAAAACTAAGGAGGCGGACTTTGATCTGCAGCTATTTTAAGTGTGTGAACACATGGGCTGAGATATTCTTGTCTAATCATACTGGAGGTGATTTTCCAAGGGCGGCCACAAACTATTTCAGATAGTTCTTAGCTGAAATGGACAGATCCTCGATCCTAGAATGGACAGATTCTAGGAAAGATAGAAAGGGTAGTAGCAAAACTCTTTTGTCTCAGATGTGGGGATGACAGTACCCAAGACCAGAGGTCACATTCTGAATGGAGACTTACTCTTTCTTGATAAGGTTGGTTCTTGTTAGTGGCTGAGCTTTTAAAATAATGGAGAACAATGGGAACCTGAGCCCTGTTGACAAATTGATTTGGATGTACTCTGCCAAGTATAGCAAATATTCTACAAAGATAACCAAATGTCACAGCAGAAGGCTCACATTTATAAATCCAGTTCTTTTTATTAAAAAGACCTTTGAAACAAAATAATCTAAACCCACAAAGATACAAATATGGAAAACACTGGCCTCTTTATCCCACTTACAATTATAAATACCAGCTTTTGTAGCTTCTCCATGAGTATCAAGAAGGGTGGATTTTCTTAACACAGCAGTGAACTTCTTTTTGACAGATTTAATTAAGCCAATAGAGTAGACTGCTTCTCAATAGTCCACTTTCATGCAGACTGAAGTTTTGTGATGGAAAGACAAACAAAGACCCTGGCCTTGATAGCAACCTACATACATGCAGTATTTGACCAGCTCAGATCCCTGTACTCATGATGCTGACAGGAAAGTACGAAGTAGTGACATCACTCTGTTCAGACAATACTTTTTATGGATTCAGATGGACACTGGAGAGAGCCTGTTCTGATTTAGGGTAGTATGAATTTTACTGTTAGAACAGAAACCTTTATACAGAAACCTTTATAGAGATTTTTGTGGTAGGAGAGTTTAGAAACTATTAAATGAGACTTCACATTTTAGAGCAAACCTTTATTAAATTCAAGCATTAACAAAAGAGTAATTTTTGCCTCTATTGATAATGCAATTACTGTATGCACCAAACTGGCCTTTAAGCGTGTCTTATGCTACCTCCAAGTATACAATATCTGAGAATTGATGAGCTGTGTACTTAGAACTCATGGAAGTTGTCCTTGATGCTCTTAATCAAGGTGGTCAAGCCAATAAGGCTTTAATTCTGAGAGAATTCAGAAATAGAGTGTATTTCTTTTTCTCTTCTTCTTTCTTAGTTTTATACTTCTTGCAGCCCTATCAAAAAAGATGATCTTACCTGCTCTTTTTCTTGTTTATTGGGGGTTTTCAGTCATTTTTTTTAGATATTTTGCAGGATATCCTACTGCTTTACAATCTGGTGTACTTACATTGTTCTGTGTCTTGGAATTTTAACTCTAATGCCTCCAAAATGCAACTACATGGATGATCTGGACAAGGGGATCAATGCACCCTCAGCCAGTTTTCAGACAATAAGTTGTGTGGGAATGTTGATCTGCTGGAAGGTGGGAAGGCTCTGCAGAGGGATCTGGGCAGGTTGGATCAATGGGCTGAGGCCGAAGGTATGAGGTTGAGTAAGGCCAAGTGCCAGGTCCTGCACTTGGATCACAACAATGCCCTGCAGCACTACAGGCTGAGGGCAGAGTGGATGGAAAGTGGTGCGTCAGAGCCAGAACCTGAAGGTGCTGGTTGAGAGCCGCTGAACAGGAGCCAGCTGTGCCCAGGTAACCAAGAGGACCAATGGCATCCTGGATAGTGTCAAAAATAGTGTGGCCAGCAGGACCAGGGCAGGGATTGTCCCTCTGTATTTGGCACTGATGAGGTCACACCTCGAGTGCTGTGTCCAGCTCTGAGCCTCTCCCTACAAGAAAAACACTGAGGTGATGGAGTGAGTTCAGGCAAGGGGAATGAAGCTGGTGAAGAGTGTAGAGGGTGAGTCATATGAGAAGGGGCTGAGAGAGCTGGCAGTATTTAGCCTGGAGAAAAGGAGACGTTATTGCTCACCACAAATACCTGAAAGAAGGTTGTAGCCAGGTGGGAGTCAGCTTCTTCTCCCAGACAGCAAGAGACAAGAGGGCACGGCCCCCAGCAGAATCTTGGGATGTTCAGATTAGACATCAGGATGAATCCCTTCACAGAAATTGTTGTAAAGCATTGGAATGGACTGCCCAGGAAGGTGCTGGAGTCACCTTCCCTGGAAGTGCTCAAGAAACTCCTGGGTGTGGCACTTAGTGCTATGGCCTAATAGACAAGGTGGCGATTGATGTTCCAGGGTTGGACTCAACGATCTTGGAGATCTAATCCCACCTAAATGACTCTATGATTCTATACATAATTTTATTTACATTTTTGATGGTCATATTGCCTGTAGTTACATAAAATTGTTTTGTTCGGCTGCATCATAAATTACAAGGTATTTGTGTGCTGTTTGCTGTGATTTTTGTAAAATTAACAATTACTTGCCTGAAACACAAATATTAAATATATCCAGATTACATGTATTTACAGATATCACAGCTCTGTGCTTTTAGTTATTCAGGGAGAAACAGAAAACCTTCTGTATATTAAATGTAAGAATTCAACTAATTTGAATCTCATCCTGATAGTACTCAAGAGGAGAGTGCTTCTCTCATAAAATGAGGGTGAATTCAATCATGTTTTAATGCAGTCAAATCAGAAACTCAGATGAAGAGGAAAAATTGTAAAAAGCATCAAGAAAAATATTCACTTGACAGGTTGACTAGAAAGTGGATCAGGGCTCTTGATGAATAATTGATGAATAACGACCAGAACATGAACTCCCTGGATAATGTTGTCCTTAAAAACTTCATCTCCTTTTAAATTCTAATAGTAGCAGATGGGTTTACTTCTATGTGTTGCAAAGACTACATGTTCTGAAACAACTGAATGTGAAGAGGTAACTAACAGACTTTACATACACAGATTTTCCTCCAAAAGGGTTTTTAAGTCTAGTGCTAAACTGGGAAATAAGATAAAGCCTGTCTTACCCAGAGTCTGTATATAATATCTAGGCTCAGGGAATTTGTATACATATATGGGCTCTGAACCTGAATACATACCAAAATAATACAAAAATACCTGATAGTGGCCTTACCAAAAATGCAGATATCAAATTTTCTATCATGAAGAAAGTGTTAAGTCATGTTTAAATGTCTTTCTTAGTAGCTGTGAACCAGTTGCTTATGCTGCTTGCAAGAGGAAACTTAAGACTAAATTATGATTTATTTAAATACACAAAAGCTTTTGTCATAGCAACAATTCCTGTTTTATATCACATGTATAATGAGATAATGCAAAAATTCAGTGAATTGAAGGTTAAATTCCCCTTTTTAAATATTTTGGCAGCAAGCACCTCTGCTTCTTTTCTTCTGACATAAAATTTTAAGTGAAACAGTCAGCCAAACTGTGGGATGTCTTAATCCTTCCTTTGCAGTTATTAGAAATGTAACCTTAGTGTCAAACATAATGAAACTTGAAGGTGGCTATAATTTGCAAAATTATGCTTCCATTTACTTTTGTTTGCAATTGATAACTAAAAGAAAAAACTCATAGCTGCTCATACAAGTATTATCTAATGAATTTTATTAGATAAAGACAGGCACAAACATGCATATATTGGACTACTTTTCTATACTTTTCTACATGTACCACCTACTGGATATAATGTACTACATAATTGAGAAAGTTTTCATCAAGACAGAACAATCCTTAAAATATCTTCCACATGGGCAGATCATAAGAGAAAATTATTTTTATTGTGCTTTAAATTTTAAAGATTAAAGTAAAAAAAATAATAAAAAATATACTTAGTCATAATTGCTTCATGAGACATTTGTAAATACCTTGGCATCTCCATGCTGCTTCTTCTAGCACATAGCAGAATTGTGGTCCTGTGATACTAAAATACATGACCGTAGAACTTTTTAAACAGCTTGTAATTGACAAGGTCAGCTAAATTTTGCCTATTTGATCAGTCAATTCGACATACTTGATTTGATCAATCAAACTTGATCTTGAGATGGTTATTTGTTCTTCATACTATTATGGAATAAGATGAAGTAAATGATATGCACAAAATTTTCTTTCTTTTATCAATACCGTAATTTCAGAAATCCCACCAATGTTACAACCATTTTTCAAATTTTATTACAACTTTTCTAGTTCAGTGCCTGTTCAAGAATACTGAATATAGAAGACTATATTCTAAAGAAGGATGTAAATCAGGTTTTTTCTTGAAGCTGTGATTACTCTAATGAAGCACTGTCTTTTCTACAATGCTGCAAAGAATCACTTGCCAAACCCCTTGATCATAGACATAGCAATTCCTAATTTCTAGGATAAACTGGACTTTATTAAGGCAAGTTCTGTCTTCTGTATGCAGATCAATATGATTACCTAAGCAAGGAGAACAGCCTTTCTAGGTCAGTTTTTTACTCAGCAGAGTCAATAATAGAAGCATTTGCTGTGTCCTTGTTCTATCTAGGCCTGAGGAAAGGCAGCCTTTCCTTAGCTTGTAACATAAATGAAGTGCATTCAGGAGGGTCAACAAAACAGGACAGACCTTGAAAGCCAAGCAGACAGTAAGACTGAATTCTTTCTAGGAACATACTGAAGTCAATTCTGCAGCATGTGCTAGAATAGGTACTTATCAGCCAAGGAATGGTGTAGTTTTCTTCAATGAGGAAGAGCTACCCAATGGACAACACTGAGGGCAGGACCATACTTGATTCCCTGCACTTCTGAGCACAGAAATACTCCATGTTTGTAACATGAGTTTTTTCTGGTACTGGTCATTTTACGCATTTAAGTTGAATAATATAACTTTTCTTTCTTGTATCGCAGCATGATAAAATATCAGCAAATTGAAGAACTTGACTCAGTCTCCCCTTGCCTTCAGTTTTAGTTCCTTGGTTTGTCTTACAGAATGCTCTAACTGTTGTGTTTTGACTTCGGCAAGACAAGTTCTCCTTTCTGTGTTCAGGGAGATATCCTTTCATGTTTCCACAGGCCAGTGGAGGAATAAGAGCCAGGGTACCTACCTGGAAGGGCCAGTCCCAGGTCTCAGTCTGGCTGAAGGGCTGACTATAGCCTTGAATACCTGAGAGAATGCACACACTAAGCAGGAGTGTCCCAGATCCTGGGTCTGAGCTGTTCTGTGTGGGCTGGCACCCCAGGAGGCAGTGCTACCGAGCTGCACTTTGGGACTTGGGTATCTGCGTGCATCAGAGTAAGTCAACTGTCTCTAGCCCCAAGCTGATATGCATGTAATTCTGCCTGAACACAAGGAAACTTATGTAATCAGAGTGATTAAACACTGGAAAAGGCTGCCTGTAGGGGTTGACAATCTCCATCCTTGTAACTGTTCAACCCCACTGGCACAGACCAGAAAAACCTGCTCTAGCTGATCCCACTTGAGCAGGCTGCAGCTCTGGATGAGCTCCTGAAGCCCCTTCCAACCCCACTGCTGTGAATATGTTACAGAGATCTTTGGGGTTGAAGAAGGAGTGCAAAACAGCTAAAAAATAAAGTAATGCGTTAAAAAAGCACAATTCTTTCATCTTGTTGCTCCTGTAGCTGCTTTTGCTCAAAATCTTAGTAGTGGTGGAAAAAAAATTAGTATAGCTGATGTAAGAAAAAATAAAATACTCCAGTATCTTCATCCGGGATGAATTACCTGGTAATATTTGATACTTGTAACCACAAAACATCATTGTATCTACAATACTTCCAGGCGTTGCAGGAAAATTTCTATACCGACTTTTAAAATGTTGAAATTTTGCAACTTAAAGACATCAAAGTCAATCCTTAAAACACTAGGGAATGTAATGTGGTTTTTTAGTTGTAACAGGAGAGTATGCTCCTGGCTAAATTTTTTTTTTCAGCTCAAACAAGTTGTGGACTTACTGAAAGAATATTCAATAGCAAAACTGCTGCTATTGAACAGAAAACTATATTAAACTACTCTTCAGCATCCTAGTCCTTCAAGCTCATGTTCTCAAATCATCTTATCTAGCTTTTTCTAGCTATTTCAGTGTATATGACTGTCAAGCAAATGCTATCTGTGTTGTCTCCAGTTTCCAAAGCCGATTATGGAATTTGTGCAACAAATTTTATAAAATGTAATGCTAATACATATTTTTGATAATGTGTTTTGTCAAACACATTTGTGTTTGATATATTGTGTTAGCACTTCTAAATAGCACTGTGTGCCTCTTTTGTGCAATAACAGGCATGTTCTTAGTACCTGGTCATCTGAATAAACCCAAAGTTAAATAATTTTTAAGGATTCATGTATAGAACAGTTGGCAAGAGAATTATGTTAAAGCTTGAATTATTTTAGAGCTCTTGTGATGATAGAAATAAATAATTTGAATTTACCTTCTGTACAGCAAACATGCTCAACATAACAACTGCACTCTTCAAGTAGCTCCTAATTTTACAAAGTACAATTTTAAAGGTATTTATACGTTAACAAAGGTAGTAGGGTATAGATGTCTCTAAGGTGGCCCTGCTGCTATACTTAGGAAATGCTTTCTCCTGAAAATATAGCCTAGATTTCTCATTTCTGCCACTGAGTAATTATGCATAATTACTTTAACTCCCAACTGTTTTTCTTGCCTAGTCTATCCTTAAAAGAATAGCATTTCTCAGTTCCCAGAAGATGAAGTGTAACAGCTTACATACAGGCAGTAATTCCTGTGTGGACTCTTAGGTTTCTGTAACAGCTAGGAAGGAAATACTGATGTGTGAAGAAAAATGGAGGGACATAAGTATTCTCATGCCTTCCAGGTTTTTTCTGTCACCACTTCTTTCTCTTGGGTTGGCATCTCCTAATATATGAGGCCTCATTATATTGCTTGGCTCTGACAACTTTAAAAGTATAAAAAATAAATCTGGTTTAACTGTGATAATTTTCCAAATCTTTTAAATGAAATAGAAACATACCACATGCCATCCATATTCCTGCTCCTAATGAGATAAAAACAGTTCTTCAGGATTTACCAGAAGTGGGATTTTCTGTACTTGTCATCTGAACAAGTATAGTTATAGACTGAAAAATGCAGTAGTACTATGTGTGTTCCTTCTAGAAAAGCTCTGCTTCCAGTTCATGAATCCTAAATGCTTTAGCAAGGATGTGATAGGCTTTGAAAATGTAACTATCAAATGTTGTTTCTCTTTGAGAATGGCTGAAATGGTTCCCCTGTGAGGCAGCTACTTTTATTGTGTTTTCTCATATTCCTGGACAGGTTGCATACCGGCTCTTGCACACGTTTGCACGCTCAAGTGAGAATATTGACTGCATGTACCCTACTCTCCATAGCCTGGGAGTAGGCAGGTGCTTGCTCAAACCCAGTACTCGCCCTGAGGTTCTTCTTTACAGTAATTTTTCTGAAGTAGCAGCTTTATTTCCACAGTTCAGAGAATTCAGAGAATCTTTCATTGCTTACTGTTCATGCTGATTAGTGCAGCTAATTGAAATTCATGTTAGTGACTTGAGCTTATTTTTCACACACACACACAAAAAAAATCCTGTGCTCAGTTCATTAATCAGTTTTGTCAATTTAATGTTTTCAGTTTTGAACTCAAAAACCCCAAAGCTACTGTAGTAAATTGTAGTTTAATAGCACTTTCGTAGAAAGAAGTTGTTTTTTTCATTTCTGTACTTTGTGGTGAATCTTAAAATGAGACCCAGAAAATCTGACAAAATCCTAAGAAATAAGCCACTTTAAAACTGAGTTTTGAGCTCCTCAGCTTGAGTTGTTGGTAGTATAATTAATTCCAAGGTTATATTTCCTTTGTGCTGTATTTTGTTTTAATTAAAAGGAACTGTATACTAAAAGATACCAGATATGTACTGAAGCGTATTAATTGCTTTAAGGTTTGCATATTCTCTGTGGAGAACTGGCAGTTGCTTGGTCTTAATTGAATCTGCTCATTCCCTCTGATACACAGATCACAGGCTGGAATGAACTTTGTGCTGCTTCTAGTAGGGATTCCTTAGAGAACGCCTATTTCCAGCCAGGCTGTTACTCTGCAGTGTACTTACCACAGGAACTGAGTTTATGTGCAGTTTTATGTTATTAAGCTGTTGAGTGAAACCATCTAGTTATCCAGTGTCTTGTATTTCAGTTCAATATAGCATTTTTCACACACTTGTGATGAATCCCAAATTGTTTTCTTGAGGAATGATGGATGTGTAGTACAAGCTAAAGGATGTCTTGTAGGATCAGTGAGATAAGCAGATTAATCTCTAGCCTGACCAAGTAAAACTTACTGAGACTGAACCTGGTGAACTTAGGTTCAGACCATGCTAGTACCGAGGCGCTTTTTTCATAAGCTTGAACCAGGCTGGTTTGCAGTATGCAATTTAAACATATTTTCTCTACTGACTGAGGACCAGTCAGTAGAGCCAGAAAGAATATTAGTATTTTTCTCAAGGGTATGGTTGTGATTATATTGGCATGGGTTCACAATTTAACCAGATAATTTCGAAGGTTTCTTCCAAACTTGATTCAGTGATTCTGTGTGATATCTCTGGTGTCTGACTACCCTGTTTTAATGTGCCTTATTTAGCCTGCATATTTTATAGGATGGGCAAACAGCAAACTTGTTGTAGACCATTAGGAGCCTTTTGAAAATTTCCTACTGTGTCCTTGAATCTAGGGGATTCAGGAGGGAAAAAAAACAAGAAAAAGAAATCTGAAGATCAAAATCAAAATCTTTTTACATTTTAGTCATATTCTACAGTTCTGTGGAAACAAGCTGTGCAAGCTCCCTTAGCAAAAAACCAAAAACCTGTTCCTTGTTTCTAGAATTCAGATATCTTGTTTTACTCTCTGCTTTTTCTTCCTTAATTGTGTTAAGGTATCCTCACCAAATCTTCTGTCGAGATGAGTGATTTATTTCTATTGTGACAGTGCAGGAAGGGTGTAAGTGACGAAAGTGCTCCAAGTGCCCTAATCCTGCACTCAGGAGTCACTTATCATGGGGACACTACTGTTAATGCGAATTCCTGGTGAGTAGTAATGGACATTTTATCAGTTTTCAGAATTTGAGCATACCCTATGAGTATGAGTAAATGAATATTTTCACATTTTAAACACTTATTAAGGTTGTGCTCAGAAATTACAAGACCTAATTAACTGTTTATCTCTGAACTGGAATATATTCCTATTATGAAGACTCCTCTACTGAATAAATTCCTATGGTTTTTGTAATTATACTGGGTACCCATTAGCCTGAAAGGTCAAAACCACGTAGACCCTCTGCTTCTTGTCAGGTTTTGTCTGACCTCTCACTGGCTCAGAAAATAAGGCAGTCCTCTGGGGCTGCTGCTGTTGAGGGGACACCAGAGATTCAGGGCTTTCCAGGGGGATGAGCATTCCATACAACTCTGGTGTGTTTTCTGTCAGTGCTCCAGTTGCCTAAGCTGATGAATTATAGGATTGCAACACAATTGGTGTTTAAAAAGACTTAGGGAGACTGTCTAGTCCAATCCACTCTGCTCAAATCTGGATAAACTGCAGCAACTTGCTCAAAACCATGTCCAGACAGATTTTGAGCATCTCCAAGACTAAAGATTTCACGACCTAAACTTTCTTTCACAACTTTCTCCAGTGTTCAGTCACAGTAGTTTTAAAATCAAATTTCTTGTTTCGATTTGCTTTCTTTTTGTTTTATTGCTCTTTCACTGGATGACACTAAGACACTAAGGGAAAGGAACACTGCAACCATATACTTAGCAAGGTCAAACTTGTTCTTTTTCAAAACCACACATGTTGCATGTATGCATTTTAATGGTCTCTTACAGAATAAATACTTCCAGTGCAGTGCTTTCTGTCTAGTAGGCTCAGCTGACCATTTTATATCAGTGACACAGTCCTCATTTTATGATGCAGTATCTCTAATCTGTTAATGGTTTTGAGTTTTTGTGAGAGCAACCCCTGTGCTGTAATGCAGACTAAGGTTTTCATCCACTGTCATAATGAAGACCCTTACTACCTATTCTAATGCTGACTCCAGGAGGTAGATACTTTTGTATGTCATGAATTTCAGTTCTCATGCTATGGTCCTGAATTGTGAGTCCCTTATGGTTTGCAGGATTGCAATGCTCGTGTCCAAAGAGCAATACATTTGGAGATTACACATTGTATAAAAATGACAGCCAAAATCTAAAAGCCAACAGAAAACTTGTACCACTGCAGAAAACCTCAGAGAAGGATCTAGCAGATCACCAAATGGGTGTGCTGGTGTATTTGTGTATTTTGTCCCTGCAATCTAACTTACTGTTTTGGTGCAAGGGAATGCTGTCACATCCAATAACTACATAAGAAGAATTAGGATTTAGTATGCCGAAACAACAAAATAGTCTTACTTTTTGAGAAATGCAGTCGACTGCATCTTCTGCTATTCAAACTGCCTTTGTTCAATTTCTCACATTATCACTGAGGCAATTGCACATAAAAGTACACCCGGGGTATTTCAGATATGGGTGGTGTTTTCAGGGCTGGGAGTAGAGATGTGCAGTTGCTGCCATGCCACTGACTACCTGCTGTGAAATCTGGCATGCATTTGGCTTCATCCTTGGAACTGCTTCTGTAAAAGCTGTGCTTCTAAGAACGGTTAGAATGAGCTGCTCAGCCAGGAATGCTGATTTGCCCAGCATAGTGCTATACTCCCAAGAAAAGCTTCTTTTGTGTTTAAGGGATGCAGATTAACACAGATAAGAATTTGTAGTAAGCCATCTAATACCAGTTGTCAGTTACTTAAATATTTATCACATTAAAATGCAACATCCTTAGAATAGTCAAAATGAAACAGTGTAGAGCAGATGCTCTGTCAAAAGGCTGGGTATAATTGTGGACATTTGGATTCTACACATTTAAATTTCAGTCCTACAAAGTTACTGTATCTTTCTCTGTATGTGCACTCTTCCCTCCATTCATTGTAACTTCAGTAGGTATAAAGGATATTTATCTTACCTCAAATATTCAGATAGCCTGGTCCTACTCAAGACAAAAGGGTACTCCCTGTGTGATTGCTTGAGCATAAGCTAACAGTATTTAGTGCACTTACTATTTGTATTTCAGTGTTCTGAAATGCCCATATTCTTTTAAAAGTATGTTTTGAATGGTATCATGTCACTGTGCAACAGTGATTACTGAAAGCCTTCAGGACTGCTTTATTTCCATGTGCATTGCTCACCGCTGGAAGTTTGCTGAGGCTTGTTAGTGAGTGTAAACGTTTGTTAATGAGATTAGCTTACAAATAGCAGCTATGGTTTACTAGAAAATGCTTCTTAAAGCATTGCTTTTTAAATGAAGCTCTTAAAACATCAGCATGAGTGGAGGAGGACCACAAGGATCCATCCTGAATAAGGAAACTGCCAAACATCTGCTATGTCACGATCCTGGTTTATGATGCTAAGCCATAAACAAAGGACTCTTGGCCACGATTTATGATAATCACTGGCTAGAGCTACCTGCCAGAAATTATGCCTTCAGTAATCCAATTACATGAGTAAAGCTAAGAATCCATGGTCAGGGCAGTTTCCAGCACAGGAAAGGCTTTTTCAATGTTTATGGCTTTTGCCAATAAAAATTATTCATGAAAAATCCTAAGTAAACAGCTTTGTGATGGATTGTACCAGTGTGGCTGTATCTGTAATCATAATACTGGGAATCCTGTCGTAGGGCCTCAAGTCAGTAGAGGATGGAGCTTTCTTCTCATGGGAAGGGACATGTTGCTTCATTGCTTTACACTGGAAAGACAAAACTCTGGAGGAAAGTTCATTTTTAGCAGGACTATGTGTAGTTGAACACTTGAGGGGTATTCTAGTGATGTTTTACATGTATTTTTTGAGCTTAGATTCAAGACTAGCTGAGTCAAAATAATCAGTGAGGGAGTGAATTACCTTTATGCTTAAAGTTTTTCAGAGGACAGAGGCTTTTTGCTAGTCTTTCCCAGACATATCCTGCTCCCTGAAGCAGAGAGTGGTAGAGTGCATACAAAAGAAATGCTATATATTAATGCTGCTTGGTAACCTATTTGCTGTGCTAGAAATCATCATAGTAAAATCTTTTTGGCATCTTAGTTTTCTGATCCTTAACAGCTGACATACTACTTGAAAAAAAAGTAAGAGTTATAGTTCAAATTCTCAGTAATTTCATACAGCTAAAAGCATTTGTCTTCTCTTAAGGGTTGGGACCTCTCCTCTTGAGAAGAGCAGGGAAGCAAGAAAATCAGTTAATTGCTTTAAAGAGAATAATTAAATTCAGAGCTGAAGTTTAATGCTTATTTTCATCTTATTCTGAGTGTGCAAGCTGTCCCAAAAAAGAAGCATTGATGCTTTATGCAGCAGGTGAGGGATTTAAAATACAGATTTAAATTCACTCATTGATTTAAAGTGGTTGATTTATCTGGTTTTGTGATGTTTCAGTCAATGTCATCATTGCTTTATTAATACATTTCGATTTTTTTTTCTGGTCCAATATATTCATACACTATTTTTGTACAATAAATACTTAGTATGGAATTGTTATACAGATTAAACACTCCCCCCATTTTACCACTGTTATTGAACTAAGAGTGCTGTTAGGGAGTGATTTTTTTTCTCCATCTTAGATCAATGGATTCATCTGAATTCAGTAACACCTAGACCAACCTCATTACTTAAAATTGAAAATTGTACCTCTCATTACACACAACTGAAAAAAAGGAAAGAGTAAATGCATTGGCTAAGGGCAGTGATTTTGCACAGATGGGACCAGGGCTGCTATTGGGCCTGTAGGATGTTTTCTATGATCATGTGAATCTGTGTGACCATAATTGTAGTTTCAAATCTCATTGTAAAATGAGAGCTAGCATTTTAGAAAAGAAATTTACTGGTAAAATGTGGTGGATGTCATCCAGGAAAAAAAAAAGTAACTTTACAATGTTACTGTAACAAGCACTTTAATAACTTGTACCCTTGTGAAGGCTGGATATCCAATGAGTGTTTTTCATTGTATGAACAATCCAGATATTTTAAAATAAAACTATAACTGTTTTAAGTGTGCATGTAATGATATTTAAGAGAATTAAATTATCTATTTGGAAAAAGACAAACTTCTTTCTAAGTTTATTTTAGGATTGCATCAGCTTTCAGTTATGCCACAGTTTTTTTATAGCTTGACTAGTGCTAATGATCTCATTCTCTTAACCTGATAATAAAAATAATGGAATACTTTGATTAACTTGAATGGCAGCTCATATTGATATGGTGGTTATAATTAACCACACTGCAACAAGTTGCCACCCTGTGCTTTGCCTTACCTTATACAACTAAATAACTAGAATAAGATGACAGACTGTTTAAAAACAAAAAAATTAATCAGAGAGTGTCATAATAGGGCTGTGTATAATTTCTTTAGAAAGAAATCAGCCTTTGTTTTTCAGAACACTTAAAAATAAGTGAGACCAATCCAATGCAGAGAGCATGGCCAAAAATACCATCAGTATTTTCACGTCTCTCTCCAGACCATATATAGTGCAGGCAGGAGAGGTGTTGCTGCTTTCAAGGATATCAGAACTCCCCTGAGAGGTAAAAGACTGGACAAATTTTTCTGTAATGGCAAATTTTAAAATGAGTAGACTGAGATGTGGATAACTCCTTTAAAATAGGTAAATAGCTTTAGAGTTCTTACAGGTCCTTTCTCTTTGACTGCCTTTAGCTCAGTTTGACATAGGTGGGAAAATGTTAGTGCACTCTTACCAGTTCTTCAGGTTGACTGCTTGCTCTGACATCTGTTCCTTTTTGTTTCAAGCCCCAGCCCAACCAAAACAAACAGGCAAGTCTTGTCAGTTTGGTAAAATACCTGCTTATGTTTCTGTATTTGCTGCAAAATTTGAAATGCTGGAAATGTAAGGGTATGAATGTAAATTTGTAAAGTTTATCATGGTGAAATCAAATTCTCATTAAAATAGACAACACAATATGAGAAGGTATTGTTATGGCTAAGCTTCTTTTTAAAATGCCTTTCTGCACCTAAGTTTCCTTTTTACCATCAGTTCAGTGCAGGACAATGTCATGAAGTGAAGACTCTTAAATAGCTTCTAGTAACTAGCAGAATGAATCTTAGCTACATCATCAGCTGTTTAACTGCAGTATAAGTATCCTATAGTGATATGTAAATCAGCATGGCATTATGAAAGACAAATATTATGGTACCCTCTTAGAGTATCTGGAATACTTGCAGGAAATTGTAAAAGGAGACACTGATTACTCCTGATGAAAGAGGAAATTTGTGAGATCTTAATGGTAAACATGAGTTAATGCAATTCTGAAGTGTGTGAAACTTGAGGCTACTAAAACTAGTGCAAGACTTGCAGAAATTCAGAATAGGTTCCTTTGAGTTCAGCATATCAAACACTGACTTCTCATCATACAGTTTTCTATACACTGAGCTAGCTACTTACAGAGTTAGGGCTCCTACCTACCACTTAACCAAATGTTAGTGCTAATTCTGGCATCTCCTGTAGGTGGGAGCCCAGGCAGTAGAAGAGGCTGAGTTGTTTTTCTGTTCTCTTCTAAAATATGCTCTTAGCAAGCCAGTCTTCCAATAGACTATATATAAATTAAGCTGATGAGTCTCAAAAATGTATATATCATTCTGTTTATAGACCTTCAATGAATGCTAATTCATTGACAAAGTGTGAAAGTGTAACTTTTCAGCTAAAAAGACTAGGTGTCAGCTCATTTGTTTGGAATGTACAGTATGTGATTGTATAACTTCCTGAACTGGTGACATCAAAACTGATGACCAATCAAAAAAACTATACTTCTGACTATGATTTCTATTTGTAATATTCTAAATATCAAAGATGAGATTAACTATTTGGCTTAGCATTTTTTGGGTATAATTATAAACAAAAACTGCTTTAATGTTTTTGAGTATGTCTGATTCTGGCAACTAAAAATACTATAAAGTTTTGAAACAAAGTTCTGACTGCACTGGACTTTCAGGAGGGAAATGTAGGAAACTGTTTGAAGAAGCAGCTATTCCCTAGAGTCTGAGTGCTTGAAAGCAGGGACATGTTTTATCTCAGCTGATGTAATGGGCACATATTGCTCAGGATGTGGTCAGTAATGAATGGATGTTTTTCATAAGTAGCTAGTGTTCTAAAATAACATCAAGCTACAGCAAGTGATAAGAAAATAAATTATTCAGTTAAGTTAGCCCTTCAGAAGACTGGAATTTGACTTTAGACTTCCTCTGGCTACCCTGGAAATTCCTTATGTTTATCACTAGATTTAATGCTACTGTCATTAAAACACTGGAACTTTGCATTGATCAGACCACGGTAATAGATTTAGAGTTCCTTACAAAGAAGGCATACAGCATCCCTCAGATTTTATTTCCTCATTGTAGAATGCCTCTTGTAGTCCTAAAGACAAGAAACTAGCTCTGAATATTTTTCAGCTTTCAGTGGAAGTGTTGGAAGGGCAGCTAGGTGCTGTGCTCCCGCAGGTTTTTGGCTCTTAGCACTTTTCTCAAAATATATTTGTTACTGCACTGTAAATCTTCAATTTCACAAAGCAGGTGCTTGTAGGCAGGCTTGGTCACTGGGGCCCTGCTGGTGGTACCAAGGTCACAATTGTGTTATTGGTAGAATATGAAAGAGAGAGATGGGATGGCTGTATCCACACTACATACATTTTGAGCAGGGTGTGATGTTAGCTGTTCCTCTTCAGGAAACAAAGAGCAAAGACCACATGTTAGGAAATACAGTGACTTCCCTGGCCTTCCTATGAGTGCATCCAAGTGAAAAGATTTATCTCTTTCCAGCATGATTTGTCTTATTGTTTGGTGTGAGGTCTTTCTCCTATCATTTATCTGTCCTAAGGGATAGGATATGGGTAATCCATAGACAACAAACCATTTTGATGTGGCTTTATCCAAAACAATTGACATGCTTCAGGGTAGTCATGAAAGCTCCCTGATAATTCACTGTGGTGCAATTGTGTAGAGCATCCCCTGGCAAAGGCAGTTAACTCTCTTGTAAACTTGTTTTCAAATGCTGCACAGGAGAGAAGTGCAAGTTCTCTGTTTTTTGAAAATTGTCTTGCATCAGTATGGAACAGTAGGCTGAGTTTTATTTGGAGCCTGGGAATACACATACACCCACACAGTACTCCCTTGAAAGGTGTTAACTGTGCAGAATTAGAATAACTGCTCAGTTCAGAGTTGTTATCAGTAATTCCATTGTAGCTCCTAATTAGGACTAACAGTTTTTATCAAGAGCTATGAAAGTTCACACAGCTACTCTTGTTACAGAGTTCACACTTATACTACTCAAGGAATACAGATCCTGATAGCTTATGAAAATATCTCAGTCTTAATATTTATTTGTTATACTTTCATCAGATATGACAATCATTGTAAATCAGTGTAAATTCTATCACTTCACTATTTCTGCTGCTGCCTCTGATTAATAAAGGTATATAAAATGTAGGCAAATATAAAAAATGAGAGAAGAATCCTGAAAATCATTACTTGTTCCACATAATTTTGTTTTCGCATGCTACCTTATAGTGACACATGTAGGTTCACCTGGTAATTTACCAACTGTAGGTACATTGGAAAATAAATGTCTGTGAAGAAGTAAAAGAGTTTACTGTTTAAAATTTATCGCTGTGATTTCTGAATGCTCTACTGGGTTTTCTTTGAACTTTTTAAAAAATAATTTTAAAACTGTTCAGGAAATCAAATTACTAGAACTTAAGAAATTTCATTAAAAACTTAGGAAGGGACAAAGAAACAAAAAAAAAGAGTCCAAGCCACGCCTGTCAGATTATTTAGCAAGGTGTACCCTTTAAAGATAATGGAGCTTGAAATTTTTATTATAGTAGGAAAATTTAAGGACCTGATAACAATGCACAGCTTTGGAATATTTTTTTTTTATTATTATTTTCCCCTCAAATCTCTGCCTAAATTCTAAATCTGAAAGGAAGTCTTCAGCTTTATACAGTGAAGCTCTACCTCCTTCAGGCTCTTGGAAATTGCTTTTCTCATTGTGAAATAAGTCACCATACTATAACTTTGAATATTCTCTCTCCTGTGAATCATGCTTTTCAGATCCTTTTAGTAACAAAGAATTCTTTTTCTTTCAATAAAAATAATTGATTCCACCTACATTTTCTTTGGGGACGCCGTGATTACTGTCAGAACAGAAACCTCAAGTATACCTCCAATACTTGTTTAAAAACCCCCTCTGTTAGTGTAATTAGCTGTAAGTAAAGTTCCAGTGCAGAAGCACGGAAAACAATTGGCTGTGAAAGATGGTTTTCATTGCAATCTACAAAACTATACTGAATGGATGAAACTGAATTTTGTTGGGGGTTTTTTTGTCTTGTAAGACTGACTCTTGATACTATAGGTCTTAAAAGGAATTGCCTGACCACAAAGTGTGGAAACTGAAAACTGAGATTTGTCCTTATTCAAATCTCATTGCTCATTCCATAAGGAATAAAATTTTCATTGGTTTTGAATTTAATTTTCTAATACATTTGCATCCTTCATCATTCATAGTGTTAATTATGAAATCTTAATTTTCCAGTTATGTATTAAGTTCTTAGCAGGGATACTAGGTCTTGAAGAACAGTTCCATTTTCCCCACCATCGCTTTATTCTGACAGAGCCATGGACACTCTTCACCAAAAAGATTACTTGATGATTTTTTAAAATCAGGGGAATTTTTTACTTTTTCTGAATTCTTGTAGCTTGCTTTCCATGGTTGTAACTAGATCTTTAAATTTGTACGTAAGTTCTGGATGAGCTCAGACAAATAACATAAGCTTACATGTCAGCATAGCTGTTCTATAAAAGCACATCAACCAGATGATCCAGTCTGGCCTGGAGCAATTTAGTAGATTAGGATTTAATAAGTAGGAAGAGAATAATAAATCTGGGTAGGAAATGTGCATCCTGAGTTCTAGACTGCTTTCTTCAAGAGTGGCTCTGACTCTGGTCCTCCCCCTTTTGGGCTTTCCTGGCCTAATAGTAAATAGCCTGGAACTGTAAGGCTGTGGCTCAGGTCATAAAGTTGTGATATAGCAAAGGTACTGCTAACTTGGTAATTACTGTGCCTTTGCAGGGAAAGGGGCCAGTGAGACAGAGTACTGTCATGTGATTTGTTGCTGCCATTGACAGAAGACTCAGTGTTTAGGATTGGACCTGGCTGCCAAATTTGGCACGAGCAGTTACTGTATGATGCCTCTCTCCTTCACCCTTCTGGAATGCTGACAAAAAGGTGGACAAAAAGTTTTGTGTTTTCTGTGTATGGACAAAGGATTTGCACAGGCTAGAGGTGGACAGAGAGCATACCCTGTCTTTTTCTTCTGTATCCTTGAATTTAGAGCCAGAACCTAGTAATGTGAGGATTTGCACAATGGAATTGGAGCTAGGTGTTGGGAACTCCCCATGTGTGGAGACGCAAGGCTTGACTCCATGTTTCAGAAGGCTGTTTTATTATATTATGATGTATACTATATTAAGATACTACATTAAAACTATACTAAAAGAACAGAAAGATTCATCAGAAGGCTTGAAAGAACAAGAATAGAATGCATAACAAAATCTTGTGACTCTCAGAGTCTGATGCAGCTGCATCTGTGATTGGCTCTTAATTAGCAACAACCAACATGCACCAATCACAGATGCACTTGTTGCATTCCACAACAGAGATAGTTATTGTTTACATCTCTTTCCTGAGGCCCTCAGCTCCTCAGGAGGGAAAAATCCTAACAAAGGATTTTTCGTAAAATATCATAGTAACAGCAAGGACTGCAATCAGCTGAGCAAATGCAAGTCAGTTATATGCTCCTAACTGGGAAATCGAATTCTGTTTCATTTTGGACTGGTACACTAGAAATACCAGTTCTGTCTCCTCGCACATTTTCAAAACTCTGGGCTCTTGTTTCACTTAGAAGCTTGAACATTTCCTCAATTTTGACCTTGGCCAACAAAAAAAACCCTCAGCTTGGTACTTGTAAATGCAACAGTGTATCCAGAGTTTCTCTATTTAAAATATATGCCACTGGGGAAGGAGAAACTGATAAGTCATTAAGTTTTCTGATAACTCATTAAAAATGAGGAATGTATTTGGAATTCTTCACACCAAAATGCAGTAAGATTTCTCCTGTCTGTTCCTGATTATTTGCTTTAGTCTTGTTGAATATAAAGTCAAGTTTATTGACTGTATATCAAAGTATCCAAGCGGGAAGTTAAAATTCAAAAAGCTGCCAATGGAAGCAATGATGGGTTTAAAGGAAAGCAACTGGGCCAATTGATTAAGGTCTTGACCAGGACTAAAGGCAGTGACAGTGAAAATCATGTATCTCACCATGTGGAGTGATGGAGGAACCTGAGGCTGGCACTGGTGTGATGGTGATTTTCATGAAAAACAGCTGGCTTTATAATTCCAGAGGTGTTTCAGAAACCTTGCACTCTCATCCTGATTGCCGTCTTTCAATTTTAAGTCAGGTTTTTCTATTAATTTTTGGTACTGAGACATCTTTCTATTCCTAAATAAAAGACTAGCTATTCAGAAAGGATACCAGGATTTTCATATTTCTTGTCCTGTTTTTTCACTCCTTGAGGAATGTAATAACACCCTCCTTGTTAGGATACAATCAGCAAAAACCAGATGAAAACATGATATTTACAGTGAGTTATGGGTAAAGTTATAGGCCTGTCACAAAACAGTAGTGTCATGCAGGGCCACTGCGATGTGGTCAGTCAGAAAGATTTGTTAACCCTTCTGCTTTTAAGCTTTAGTGTTGTTGCACTGGAATTAAAAGTAGTTACTCTACCTGATAAGCATCAGGGACCTGTGGCTTACGCTAAGCAAAGCACTGTCAGCTAACTGTGATCAGTTATAAATTAAAAGCAGGATAGGTTATTTTCAGTTTGCTTGTTGCAGTTATTGACACTTGTGCTTCAAAATGCTTTTGGATTGATTCACAAATATCCTTGTGTCTCTGCTGAGGAGAACTAAGAAAAGTTTTGGTGTTTCCTTTGGGAAGTATCATGTTGCAAACTACTGCTTACTAACTTCTGCAAAACCAGGAGCCAGGGTTCGCTGTGCTTTGTGAAGCTTGAACAGCTCAATTCTGCAGTGTTCTTGGGCAAGAAAGGAAGGAAAGCTAACAGCTCTATGCACCAGGACTACCAGTCTGCATAACTATCTTTCTCCCTGTTTTGCTAGTCTAAATTCTCACTAATTAAAGCTACCATTATCTGGAGAGCCTAAGTGATTGATTCCTTTTCCTATCAAAATTCATTTTTAGAACCATGACCCTGAAACATCTGAGGAAATCAGAACTTTTCCCCAGAACTGCTGCTTTGGCATGAAATTTGGTAGTATTACTTAAAGAATTTCAGAGAATGGAAATGCCCAGATGGGTGCTATGATCCCCTGGATGTAGAATTCCTCAGCATCAAGAAGAGTGGTGGTGTCAGGATTCTCTGCTGCACTCTCTCAGCATTGTTTGACTGCTGAATGTATGTACCTGTAGGCAAAAGCTGGAGCTGATGGCATTTAAACTGGCTACTGGAGAACTGCACAGCATAACTGTAAATGAACTCTTTCTACTCCAAAAAATTTTTAAGTTTATATATAACCTTAAATATGGACTGGTAACTATTATAACATATACAGCCAAAATTACATACAGTGAAGTCTTACTGAATTTGTTACACTGTTTCATTTAGGGATTTTGTTTGGAAAAGCTAATTTGTTAAGTAGGAGTGCATAGGCATATGGATATGTTCCATTCTCATGATTCTGAGATTAAAATGTGAGGCAATGCTTCTTGGAAATGAGCTGCCTCATCCCTGTAAACTCCACTCTCTGAAAAGTCAGTAAGAGGATCTCAGTGGTGGAATTTTCATTTCACTTAATGCACAATAAATTTCTCCAGGGACATACTAAATAACAAACAACATTTTTCTTGGAGCACTGAGTATCCCATTAACAAATCAGTTATCAAACAATATGTATCAGCTCTCTGATTGGATTTTTCACCAACAGTAATAATTGTAATATGGTATGATAATTTTCAGCTTTTAGAGGTGTATTTCCAGACACTCTGAGACAAAATTCCCTAATTTTTGAGGTACTATGTATTTTTAAGCTACCCAATCTAGTCTTTATTTTTCAGATATCTTGACATCGCTATCTGTCTTATACCTTTTATGCGCAGTTTTTGTTCAAAATGGTGTTAATGTATCAAATAAATTAAATTACATGTCCTGTAGAAACTGAAGACTTTCTGAGGGAGTTCAGAACTGAGTTGGAATTTTGTGATATAGTTGTTCTTTTCAGCTCTTCAAATGCTGAGAACCTCATACTGCCAAATCACCTATTAAGTGCTTAAACAGGAGCTTTTATCAACTTTTTTTTCAGCATTACAGCTATCTAGCATTACACTATCTAGTGCCTCACCATTTACCTATTTTAAAAAGACATCTGCTGTGCTGTGTTGTTGAACGCTGCCAGGTTTGATTGCTAGCCAGAGCCTGTTTGTCCTTTAGTCACTGACAAATACGTGACTGTGTTCCAGAGATGTGACAGATAATCAGCTGCCTCACAGTGTTGGTAAAAGGTAACCCTGACCTTTCCTACAAATAATTAGTGTCAATTATAGTCCCCACCTACATCCTTTTCACTGCTGTGGTGGAAAAAAATCAGCTTTTTCCTTTTTTTTGTTCTAATAACAAAAGTAAATTTTAGCAATCCAGTGCCAGAATTTTCTGCATAATTTGAATATTGAAATATATCAATCTGGGAAACTACTGTAGATTTTGTTTGGTTGTGTATTCTACCTCTTGTATGGATGTTAGGATACTGATTTCTAAAAAGATAAGGTACTTGAAAGAAATTCCAGATGAGGAACAAGTCAGCTGAAGTGGTCTTGGGTAGATGTTGACTTTATCTTTTGATTATTGGCAGAACACTTGAAAATTATTATTACACCAAACCAAGCATTTGAAAATAGTACACTGAACTCATTTCATTTCATAGACATTAACTGCGTAGCTCTGCAGATCCCAAGAGTGCTATTAGCACCCTTCTGAAACTTTGCTTCAGACTGATCTTTCCATGACATTCCCTTTTTGTGATAAGCAAGAATGTCTTTGTGATCCTGCTCCTGAAAAGTCAGTTACAAAGGGTAGGAGTCTGGCACTTACAATTAGGAATTCCTTTGGTGCCTGTCCCTGGATATGTGTGATGATGAAACTGCATACGGCTGTGCTATGTGGCTAATTAGCTTGAAATTGGATTTTGCCTCCCAAGTAACTTTTATGTGGCTGAAAATTCTGAAGTTGTGCTATATGTCAGATGCAGCCTGATGTAGTATAGAAATATACAGTTCATAAGGCTTTTCTGCCAAAAGCCATTTACTGAGCATAGACTGCACTTAAATTACAAGTTTATGCTATCTCATTTCTCAGAAATGGTGATAAATGGAAGAATTATATACAGGGGTTTACTCTGTCAGGGGTTTTATGCCTTTTGTTAGTATTTGATGCAAAAGAGACCAGTTAAGGCCTTGATCCAGCAGAATTATAGCTCCACCTTTATTACCAAGCATTTTTTTCCATGACTACATATTATTTCTAGAACTGACATGGTCTTCCTTTGTCTTCCATAAGCTCAAAAAGTATAAATTCTCTTCTTTGCTTGTATTTTTTTTTTTTAATGAAAAGGGTAATTTTATCAATGCCATCAACCGCATGGGCAAGATATAAAAACATAAGCATTGCAAACCAATTGAGTCATCTGATTTAGCTTAGTGCAATGTATGCTTCTCCTTATCTACTTTATACTGTCTTTCCTTAGAGTCACATAGGTCATTTATTCTGACTGATGAGGGAAATGACATTGGACACCACCTTTGACAGTGAGTGGTGAGTGCCCAAGGCATAACTGCATTAGCTGGGAGTGTATTGCTCATCTTGGCTTTAGCCTGCTAAAGAGTTGGAAGATAGGCTGTCAAGCACCAGGGTGTTTCACTCTGCTGTTTTTATTCTTTCACTCTTATTTTGTCAGTAGGTAGTTTCATTGGATCTTGACTCCCTTAAAAAGTGATACTTCTTGTCATAAACTGTGTAATTTCATCAATCCAAACCTCAGATTATCAGTGGGTGGGGAGTATCTGCTTTTAATCTGTATGTGGTGCTGTCCTTTAAAATCCTCACCCTGTTTTTTCCCTGCTTTCAAGTATATTAGTTGCTATGGAAACAACATCAGTGTTGTGAGCTTCTAAATCTTGAATGCATTTGAGTCTCTTGTTTTCTTTCCACTTGTTTATATACAGTGGTTCTTTCCCTCCCACACTAAATCTGCAGCTTATTTCAGAAAGTGATGCTGAGCAAACTCTCCACTGCTGCTTCCTTAAAGTTAAATGCTAGGAGTCTGTAGTATCCAATCATTCTTATATCAGAGATTCTGATATTACTTTTTGTGTTTCTGCTGATCTAAGTCTGATTCTATGTGAGGAAATCAAAGATCTAAATCTTTGTGCCAGAGATTAATAAATATCTATAGTAATTGAAAAACAAAAATTTGGACAATTGTTTTTTCTTGTATCACAGAATGGTTGAGGTTGGAAGGGACCTCTGGAGACTGTCTGGCCCAATCCCCCTGTTTAGCAAGACCATCTAGAGTCAATTGTCCAGGATGATATCCAGAAGGCTTTTGAATATCCTCTATGACAGAAACGCAACACCCACTGGCCAACCTGTGGCAGTTCTCAGCCCCTTCACATTAAAAAAGTGTTTTCTAATGTTTAGACAGACTTTTCCATATTTCAGTTTGTGCCTGTTGTCTCTGATCCTGGATACTGCGTGCAGTATTCTCCAACCCTGGTAAAGGCTCCTTGCACAGGGAAGCTCAGAGCCAGACACAGTTCTGCAGGGTTGGCCTCACCAGCACTGGAGAGAGGAGAAGGATCACATTCCTATTGGAATATTTCACCTTTTCCCTCTCTAGTGAGAAGTCTAGATTAAATCTCTATAACAAACTCTTAATGTAAGTGAGGTACCTGATGGAAAACTGGCAGCAGACTTTTTAATATAGTCATGTTTTGTAACTTTATACCTATTGCTTGAACATTGTTCAAGACGAAAACTTAAGGGAGCCACTTCAGGCTAAAAGGAAGTGAGTGTTGAATTAAGTTTAAGAAGCCAAACCATGGCCAAAGAAGAAGCCAAACGAGAAGGCAATTGTAATCTAGAAGTACTGCAACAAAAAAAGCTGATTCACTTCCTAGAATAAAGGATATATCTGTCAGGTGGTCTGCTAAAGTTCCTAAAGTGTTATGTTATCCCCTAGAGAAAATAAATAAGCTACCAAAAAAGTACAAACTGTTAACCTCTAAGAGGAGGTAGATGCTGCTATTTGTTTAAGCAATTCTGGAATGCTTTGGCATTGTTTCACTTCCTAGCGCAAAAGAAGAAATGACCTCTTCATGAAAAGAATGCTGTGGATAAGCTGGTTGCTACCTTATCAACTCTGCTATTGTAGTTATGCCAGCCAGACATGTAGTGTGACTTAGACATACCCTGCTATGGTATTTACACTTTGTCAGAAGTGTTTTGAGATTGATTTGTGACCTCATCTGGTATAGAGAGATGCTGCCAAGTTCTCAGAATTCATATAATTTAAGTCCCCTTTCCAAGTTTATTTAAAATTTCCTGTCTTCAAAGAACTTGGAAAAATATGGTGGTTTGCTACCTTTATCACACTTATTTGCTGCTGATGTTCCCATTCATTGCTCTTTCCAAATCTTATTGCTTCTAATAAACAATGATCTGAAATACCACAGCTACTGGCATTTCTGATACTTTTGAGTATCAGAAAGGTTTTAAATAGCAATTTTTCCAGAGGGGACTGTGAAGGTAAGAAAATGCTGAATTCAGGGTGTGTGGAGTCTAACTGTAATGAAGGGCAGATCTTTACATATTCTCTGAGCTCTGAGGAGAGTCAGAGACAGATTGGACTAGCCCAACATGCTCTCTATCACTTAATAAGCCAATCTAATCAGGCAAGAACAACTCTTTTGAGATGAGAGCCACAAGTATGGTCATGTCTAGGGAAGTGCTCTCTATTTTTAGTAAACTGATTCTCAGCGTTGTGCAATGTTGAAAGTAATGGGTGGGGGAGCTGGAAAGAGATCATTTGGGGTTGATTTTATTACTTAATTTCTTCTTTGTTTTTCCTATGCCAGATTGAACAAAATTAGATTGGTCAGAGGTATATTAAGAAATATACTTATTGTTTGCTGGGTAGTAGTGCAAGGGGTAGAAAAATACAACAAAATGCAGGTGGCTGAAAGAGATTGAGGCTATAGGGGGAAAAAGAATATAGATATAGACAAACTAATTTTTTTTAAAAAAAGAAGTGTAACAAGCCCCATCCGAATTATTAGCAATGACTCAGCTATCTCTAGATAATTCAAGTTGTACAGAAATAGAACAGTTTGAATTGATTCTTGTTGATTTAGGTTTTTGTGCCAAGCAGACCTGAGGATTCAAGAGGAGGTCTAGGGCAGTTGTAAAAGTCTCTTGCAAAGCATTTTCAAGTATTGTGGGCAGCATGCGAAAATCAATATTGCTGCCCCATTTTTCCACTAACAAACTCTTCTTACTGACATTTTTTTTAATTTCTCACAATTAATATTGTATAAACGTACTGATTAGATGCTAAGAATTGTTTCTCAAAATGGGGGAGAGGAATGCATATCCTAATAATTAGAGTATGGAAGAACTGCCTATGAAGTGGTATGAAGCAAGATTTTGAAATGAAGTGACAGCAAATTGGGAATACAAGGGCCTGAGGCTTTTTGGAAGCTACTCTCAGGGAGTTAAAAGCTGAAGAAATGATTTAAGGAAGAGGAAGTGATGCCAGTGGAGAAGGTGCAGTTCAGCAGGACAGTGGCAATAGCCCAGGAATGTGGCTTCAGGTTTGAGGTAAGGAGAAGGTGATGAAGGATAACAATAGAGGTGTAGGTAAAAGTTGTAGATTTATGTATCATAAATGGAGGAAAGAGGAGGCTTGGAGACTGACAGCTTATCTTCCTAAATATCTAAAAGTGATGTTTGAGAAATACTCACAAATTTTCAGCATAGGGGAGTTGGCTGTTGGTGTCTAAGCAGGGGGAATAACCTTTGTCCTGGGTATTTGTTCATTATACTTCCTCTATGAATTGCAATATGTGAGGAGCCTCTTACTGAGAAGTTAATAAAATTTTCACTTAAAAATTCTGTTTGCTCTAGTCTTGGAGAAAAGATGAGAAAACAGTTCCTTTTCCTTATGTATCTATCAATCTGAAATTTATACTCTTCTACACAAGTGTGGAATGTGCAATAAGACTTCATAATATATGCTGCCAAGTTTGGTTTCCCAATAGAGTGGGAAGCAAAAAAATTCAAGCACTGTCAGCAATTCAGGCCTCTGCGCTGAGACTGGAATTTGATGTTCACAGGAACTCAGGCTTGTAGGGATCTCCAGTTCATAACAGAGACAAAATTTGCTTTTTTGGGTTCTGGAAACTAGGTGGCCTGGGGTGTTCTTCAGGAGTACATCTGAACTCTTGCTTAGGGCTATGAATTAATGCAGTTATTTAATGGCACTGTTAGTACATGACAAAATCAGGACTGGAAAACTTTCAAGTACAAATTGACCAGATAAACTATTAATTGTCTTGACAATATCCTTGGCATTCTCTGAAAGCACAGTGCATTTCAGTAGCAATTTCTCTTTTTTTTTTTTGTTTTGCCTTAGGTCACAGCTGACCTCTTGGTATTATTTCCAAAATTCTGAGGATAACTTTAAGACACTTCCTTTCTGTGTGTTAGTTTTGCTTTGAAGTTCTGCTATTTTCTCTTGAACTGCATGTTTAAGCATTTATTTTTGGGAGCACATTGCCTTTTTGAGCTCAAGTTCACATTTCTTCTCTCAAAGATCTGAAAATGGAATATTTATCCATACTATAGTTCTCCTGATTTAAAATCTGCTCAATACCATAAAAATTTAGGTGTTTTGGAATAAGTGAAAACAAAGTTATATATGTGTTATAGTGTGTGTGTGTATATACATACATATAGCTTTTTAATTTATATAATGCATTAAATAATCCAATTTCATAGCCAAGCAAACAGAAAAGAAAAAAAAAAAGTCTATTTTAGATCTTTTATCTTACTTAAAATGCAGCAGAAGTTAATCCAAAACTGTATGTCCAAACAGCTAAAAAGCAGCTTAATTGAATTTTTGTAATATTTTGTATTTGAGCCAGTTATACTTTCAATGTTGCTTTTTTACTAAATTACATCAGAAAGTAAAATACTAAATGTGGGATAGGAAATAGTGTGGAAATTGCTCCAGGAATTCACTAGGATTTTTAACCCTGGTATAAAACATGAGGGATCTAGTCTTATTAGGTTAAGACTCTTTCATCTCTAATTAATTACAAAAGGGCTTCAGGGTTTCCTTTTAGAATTTTTAAATATTTGCTTTTAAGAAAATCGAAGTTAGTTCTCTCTTCTCTGCTTTTTCTGTGGCTGTACTCTTGTGGTGAGGAACGTGTCTTAAAGAGTAACTGTGAATAAAATAATATATTTCCTGTGATAAGCATTTCCTGAATACACTCAAGAAAATGTTTCTGCAATGCTCTTGTGATTGTTTTATTTAAATGTATGACACACCTTAAATACTTAAATCAACTCATTGCTCTATTCAATCTAGATAGAATTCTCTGTCAGCATCTTTGTCAAGTATGTGATTGAATCCACAATACAGAAAAATTCATCGGAGTTGTTATTGGTGAGAACCTTAAAATACAAAGCCAATAACTGGAGTTCCACTCAGTGTTCAGTAGCTGAAGGAGCTACAAACAAGTTTCACCCCAGATAAAATTAATTCTTTATGTCTGAATTTCAGTTTACTTGTCTACAGGTTGTGTCTCAGGCAGTTAATTATAGTAATGTCTTGGGAATTGAATATCAGTGCTTTTTTTCATAGGCTTGTCATCACGTGAAACCTTGCAAAAACAGGGTTAGCTACTCTGTACTCCAGCATACCCACCTACAAGTATTCCATGTGTTTATCTACTGCTTTGCATTCAAGCAAGTTGACCAAACAATATTAAAAAAATCAGTCTCTTTAAATTTAAGAACTTTGATAGATGATGATTTCTTTGTGATTATAACAGCCCAATTTGCCTTTATAAGTCTTTCTCATTTCAATATACCATCAAGTGATTACAGAAATTGAATGAGGGTCAGAAAGATCAGTAATTGTTAATGATATTCAGGATGGCTGAACACTAGGTATTTTCCTTCTTGGATAGTTAATATCCATAGGAATAATTTCAATGCCATGCAACAAATGAAATGCTGATTTTAACATAGTAATTGCTTCTCAACTTAGTATCTTCTCTTTTGACATTTCCTGTCCAAGAGTGACAATGCCTTTTAATATGTTACTGTTCATGCTTTTAAAACAGTGTTAGAATGCAAATTAATTATTCGTTAACCAATGAATTTTAATGGTTGTATGCAAATCACAGTTCTTGAGTTGATTTAAGAATTAAATGTTGCCTTAATGGAGGTATGTGTTTTATCTCTTATGGAGCTGGTTTGAGACAGCTGGAAACTGGTTTGTGAAGGAAAATAGCACGACAGGGCTAAACTACAGTGGTGAATGATATGCTGATACAGATAAGGCTGAGAATAATGTTATTTCTGTCCCCAAACTGAAGACTGTTAGCAATGTTCTGGTGAAGAATTGGTGAATATTAGTTTTCTTTCAGCTCTGATTGCTCTGGTATGAGCAACTGCTCTCCAGGTACTACAGGTGAGATCAGGAAGCTCATTTGAATTAACGTGGGAGTAGGATTGAGCAAAGATACCAAATGATGTGTTCTATTTTCAGCTCTGTTCTAATACAGCAGGCAGGTGGTTATCTTTAAGCACTTAAATACTCATTGTAGGGTCAGTATGACTCTATGCCTTGCACTTACATTTTTATGTAAGTGCAAGCAGCCCCGATTGTGCTAGCAGCCCCGATTTCAGCTGCCTGGTTCTGGAGCTTTCCTAGAAGCACAGACATACCAGCGTAACTGAGCCTGGAGAGACTACCAGAGGTTATTCAATCTCACACCTTCACTCTGGGTCCAGTTCACATCCTTTGACGTTATGGTTTTAGTGGGTTTTTCCAGAAGAAATTTTATGACTGTGCAGAGTGTGCATCAGAAAGTGTTTCAAGGACTTCTGTGGAGCCTTTAGGTAAACTCAGGTTAGCTTCTCACAATTGTGCTTTAATTGTTTGCTGAATTGGAGCCGTACTCTGCACTTGGGTTAAGCCTCTTCTAATTTCTGCCTAATCACTTAGGAAACTGCAGAGAAGGAAAGGTTCAATGTACATGTATATTGTTAAGTCCTATGAGATACTGCAGGAAAAAGCTCCATCAGCCTTTTCTGGATAAAGTGTGCCTGCCTTACAGACAGAGTTCTAGAACCCTAAATATTGAATTATGAACTTGAAATCTTAAAACAGGCTTTCATTAAAAAAAAATAAAATCAAATACATTTTAATGGACATACTTTCACTGTACTTTCAGGTGCCTGAGTATGTTTAGGTACAGAGATATGGACAAACATCCTGAAACTTTTCCAAGCTGTAACATATTTTTTAAAAACTCATAGCCTTCCAAATGCTGTTTTAGCCTGTCTGTGGAGAGTATTGCGATAGTAACTGCACGTAGTGTAATAAAGTGATAGAAAACCTGTTTGTGTCTTCCCTTACTGAAGAGCATTTTTAATTCTTTTTAAAGTCAGTGTATCAATGCATTAAAAAGAAAGAGACTGCATGTGCAGTCTGTCCCATGTTGCTTATTAACAAAAGAAATTAGTGAATCAATCATGGTGAAACAGTGCTTTTGTATGCAGACTGGTCTTATTTTAATACTTAGTATGTAAATAATTACTTCAGTAGTTTAATGTTTTCCAGGCAAAAACTTCAGAATTGAGTTGCCAAATCAGAGACATCCCTTTTCAATCAAAAAATGACTGTTGAACAGTAGTCATGGCACCAAAATATGTGTTTGGGTCATGGGAGCAGGGAGTACTTTCACCGGATGCTAGAACAGATTCTTAGTCCCTGATGCAGTTTGAGAGATGTGGACATCCACCCATCTTTTTTAAGAAAGCTAAGAGACAAAGAAATGATACTAAATTAGCGTTTGGGTTGAAGCACCTGTATAAATATACTGGAATGTTGCAGCTCCAACACCTCAGAATTCTAAACAGAATTTACTTACTTGTTTCCTTGTGAGCCCCTCCCAGGTCACTTTCACAGAGCTCAGTATTCACTTTCAGAGAAATTTAGACAAGGAAAAGGGGGTGAAGATGCTGCAGAAAGTTCCTTAGTTCCCTGCCCAGGACTTCACAGTGACACCACTGCCCTTGGATCCTGAGAGCAGCAAATTCACTTGGAGGGGTGGAGCAGCAGAGCTTTGTCTACAAGTTGTATTCAGAGGTGAAAAATCTGCTGTAGCCCTAGAAAAGTATAACTGAACAAGGAAATGCAATTGTTTCATATATGTATTAAGTCAATCTCTGCTAACAACTGGGAAGTTCTGACCAATACTCAGAACTCTTGGGTATGAAAAGCAGTATGCTTGCTTAGATACGTTTAATGCTTCTAAATGATTTTTTGAGAACTTTAGGCTGATGGGTGTTGCTTGTCCTCTCTATCTTATATTCCTGACTCCTTAGGCAGTTCAGATACATGTTCATGACAGGTTTGGAAGAGCAGAAATTTTTATGAGCAGTTTGAAATTCTTCACAAATATCTCATTCTCTTCCTACTTCTAACTGAAATGAAAAAAAAAAAAAAGTGCTATTCTAAATAGAATAAAATTGGTTTACATAGTGATTGCAATGTACAATCTTTGAAAGTCGTCTAACATGCAGCAATGTTTAACCCTTCAAGATCAACCAATGTGTTCATGAACACTAGGAATTGTCAGGTGTTAGGTTACTGTGAATGAGTGGGGACTTAGGCTTGGTTGTTGAAACACCAGCTGACTACTGTATAATGCCTGTCCCTAATGTCTATTTCCTAGGTAAGGAGGACTATTTACCCTGAGTGCTTATACAGAGCCCTGTCAATTTCGGCGCTTCAGTCTGGCGCATCAGAGGCGCTTCCCTGGCCGCGTTCACGCGGTGCTTTGAAGCCCACGGGCGCGGGCACTCCCGGCGCTGCCCCACCGCCGCTGGGAGCGGGGGCGGCCGGGGCGGGCCGGGCCGCTGTTGGCTGTTGCCATGGCTCCGGCAAGCCGGGGGAGCCCAATGAGCGCTCTGCGGCGGTGCCGAGGGGACCAGCCATTTTGCTTATGGAAAACAATGTGACATATTATGCTGTGCTATACCGGGGAATAAACAAAAATCCCGTCGGGGGACGCAGGAGGAACGGGCACATTAGTGAGTAAGCCGGGCGGCAGAGCGGGCTCGCGAGCTGCCATTTTGACAGGCTGGCGGCCGCCGCTCCCGCCGCTGGCCGGGGGAGGTGGAATGTGGGGCGATAATGCTGCATATCTGCTGTCAGGCAGCGGAGCGGGGGTTTGTCGTGTGAAGGCAGGGCTCCTCCGCAGTGCTGTCTAGCCGCCGCTCGGAGCCCAGCCGGGATCCAGGGCAAGGGAGCCGCCGCTGCCGCTCGGAGCGCGGCCGGCGCCGGGCGCGGCGCTGCCGGGAGCAGGAGCAGGTGTGCGGCTCGGCCCGGCCCGGCCCGGCCCGGCGCCGCTGCGGCTCCCGGGCTGCTCCCGCCGGGAGAGCTGCTCCAGCCGCTGGACTCGGCCACAAAAGGGAACCGCTGTGCGCCTCGGCTGCTGCGGGAGAGGTACCTGGGCACGGGCTGGTGCAGGTCTGTGGCACAGCTGGGCACAACTTGGTGCAGGAAACAGGCTTCTCTCGGTAGCTGAGCCTTGGCTTTGGTCGGTGGCTGCTTTAGGGTGGTTGCTGAATTCATTGATCTGACTGCGTTGTCCTTAAACGTTTCGATGTGAGTGTTGTTCCATATGGTTGCTGATTCAGAAGGATGCTTCCAATAGATGATAAATATTTCAGTAGGTAATTCTACTAAAAGGCAAGGAATATATTTTTGTTTGGGTTGTCATTGTGTTTTTTATTATCAGGATAGCGTGGGTGAAATAAAATATTATGGAACTCGTTGAGCATGTTTGCCTTACATCACGGAGTTCATCACTAGTGGATTCCATGCATTGTGCTCAGCCTCAGTGTTAGATTTAAATTGTCCGACTGCTGCTGTGCAGTATGTAGGTCATAATAAAAAGCAGCTTTTTCACCAGCTTTCGATGGACTGCATGCCCCAGTGCTGTGGTTGATTAGTTTGTGGTACTTGTGCTGTTAAGAGTAGTCGTATTAAAGCCAGCTCACACCTCCTTTTTAAAGATATCTCACGTTCCGTGCTAGACAGAGCACAACACACCCATTGTGTCCCTCCGTTTGGCGTTCAATAAAAGGAAGGAAACGAGCACTCCACATGGAGCACCAGCACATTAATAGCGCAAGACGGTTAAACTTTTATTGAACAATCCCAGGGATTCTGAGATAATCTACTGAAGGTAGAGACAATAAAAACACTAAGACGTATATAAGGAGCTAGTAGGAATGGGAGAGGTCTTCTGATAGGGACTGTGTGTTAATGCTGTGTTTTCAGTGCAAGATTAATTGTTCCGAATAGTTATTAATCACAACACATTTGCTGTAGTTAAACCTAGGTCAATAAAACCCCAATCCCATAGGACAGATAACGTTTCTATTTAAAGTAGATTTTCCTAACTACCAACTGTATTCTTATGCATTAATACAATTTCTGTATTCTCTTATAATGAAATGCATTAAGTTATTCTGAAAACTGATCTAAATATTCTGATTCACTTTGCATCTATAGAAAATAAGATGATATTTTGGTCTTAAGCCTTTTTTAATGATATGTGGATATAAATCCCACTGAGATGAGCCATTTGTTTGGACAGTTGAGTGGGCATGAAACCAAGAATTCGAGGTCTGGTATCTTTATAGTTAAATTAGTAACCAGCACTCTGTAACGAGGAGCCAAATTCCAGTGTTGTTTCTGTATATATCCTGCAAAGGCATTTGAACAAGCATGATCAGCAACTATCCCCCAAGTGAGACATTGCATTTGGAAACAGCAGTATATAATTGAATTGCTACTATGTGTTCTTCCCATTAGAAAAGCTCCATTTTACTTGAACCATTTCAGGATTCTGTTTTTTGGTGAATGCACACACACCAACCTCTTTATGCCTCTTTGTAGGGGTCACACAGTCAGTGGTTTACAGAACTGCCTTCATCTGTGATCTGGAAAGCGGAATATGCCTTTACAGTGTGGCACTGCATGAATATTTATGATTGAGTCTGTAATTATGAGGAAAATTATAAACAAGCAGAGCTAAGATGTTGGTAAGTCTTTAACAAAGAAGGAGATTTTGTTACAACAATAACATGGATATAGCAGTATACAAAGTAAAGGATCTTGCAGTTCAAGGTGAATTGATTCTCGCTGTGGATTCTTCACACTTAGAAGAATTTATCGTTTGAGGAAATTAAGTGAAGACTAGCAATGACTAATCACTAAACAGTGTGCACCCATTAGGTGCTGATAGATGCATCTTATTAGTCAGTATTATTTAAACCAATATTCTGTGCTCTTTCCATTCTGCTTTTCTCCTTTTGTTATTTTTCTCATATTGATTCCCAGCTTCCCTCTGCTTCCTTACTGTCTCTTTGGCAACATCTGATCCCATCAGAGCTATTTGTAAATCAAATCGGTGACTGTCAGTAGTGGTCATGGAGGTACTGCAATAGAATCTGATGTGGAGGAAGAATTTAAATGAGTTAGAGGTAAGAAACAGCAACCAAGTAATGAGTGTATCCAGTGCAAACTAATTCCACATCATGTAAGTTTTAAAGGCCTAGAATTGGGTCACTGATGTAGAAATCAAATGGGCATACATGAAGAGGGACATTTTTCCTCTCATGATGAATTGAAGTGTACTTATAAGGTCTGTTTCCAAGGTCGTCTTGTAAACAGAAGGTTTACAAACAGACCTTGACAATAATATGACACAGGACAAATTGGAAAGTTTGGTATGAGAAATGGTAGCGTAGAGTTCTAGTTGAAGTCTAGAAGTTTTTCAGGTTTCAGTGGAGCCATGGTTTTTATCAAGAGGTGATTATGCATTATTGGAAAGCCTCTAGGTTGTCCCAAGTCAGGCTCTCTCTTGGTCAGCAGAGATGTAAATAACATCAGCTGTCATGCTTTAACATTACAGTCGCTTCAAACATTTTTTAGACAGATGACCTTAGAAGGTGACTCTGGGTCCATGTGTAGCTCTCAAACAGAATACCAACAAAGCAAAACCAGGCAGATTAATCCTAAAATGCAGTGTCATAGTAGCAGGTGCAAATAGTAATGGAAATAAGAGACCAGGATGACCGAAGGAGGTAAAATGAAGTGGTGTAACAGTTTATTTGGTATGCTGTTTGTTTAAAATAATCAGGTTTGAGCAAACAGTGATAAGCATCAACCAATCATGGGGTGTGTAGAGCACAGTAACCTTATAAGAGCTAGTGTGGAAATGTGTTGTCTGTGCTCTGCCTGTGGTCTCTTCTCAGTGTACTTACATACGTGCCCAGCCTGTGAGCAGCAGTACAGATGGGATGTGCCCAGGGAAGACACAGTTATGGAGTTAGGGCATGTTGTGTGATGTTACACTGTGAAATAGCTGAATGTCACTTCTGCACCAGAAGGATAAGGAATTGAATGTAATACATCAATTATGTGGTTTTGTCTGGAGTGCACAGCCTCTGTCAGATGTGACCTTGGAACAGTATTTCTGCTCTGGTGAGGCTGTCTGCACAAAAATAGACATAAGAATTGTCAATTTCTAGCTGTTTGTAAACTAGAATTGTACAAATGTATACTTTGTTGCTGTGTCCTTTGTTGCTCTGGTACCAGTCCTTTCTCATGTCATTATTTCCTGTTGGATTAAGCATGTTACTGTTGCCAGTCTGAATTTCCTTTCTTTACTGTTCTATGTAGCGTGGAGCTTCCTATAGGAGAGAAGACTGTGCCATAGATGCTCTGTGTTCATTTTTATTCAAATAGTCTTGTGTCTTTTCATGAAAGTGTTTTGACAAAAGCTGACCTTTCTGAAATTATGAAGCTTCTTAACATTTAAAAGCTAAAACAAAAACTAGAAAGACTTTCAAAGGCACTGATGTAATGGAAATGTTCATGTATGGGAGGGAAAAGGGAGAGAAGTACTTAAAAGGGCAGCATGTATCTTTGAGTAAAGGCATGCTAGATGACGACATTTTAGATCTATTCCCGCTTTCAGTGTTTTTGAAGCATGTAATGTATTTTTCTGTTCAGATGTGTTGTTCCATAACAGTGATACATCATAGCTAGTGTTGCTGTGATGTAGGAAATTCCAAAGGTGGACCCGTTTCTTCTGTTATTTCTAACTTCTTTCCCTAAATAGATTGGTTTTTTTGGTCTTTCTGTACTGAATACAGATAGTGTTCTGACTCATCCACCCTTAAAAACCTCACCAACCACCATCAGGGGGTTGAATAGCACAGATGTGGTTCTGTGTTCTTAAGTAACCTGAGTAACATAGTGCACTTTTAAAGAGGTGATACTGAAGGTCCTGAGTCTCAAAGAATAGTGGGAAAAATACTAAAAGGAAAAGCAAACATTCTTCCTCTCAATCATTACTATGATCAAACTATACACCAAACTTTTTCATTAGCCTTTTCATAAAACAGCTGTTAAATAATGCTGAGAGACAGAACAATGAAAGCTTTACTTCTTTTAAGGGTACTCATCTTGCATTTTATGTACAAATATTTAAGCAGTGTACAGCTGAATCATTTGATGGGTACCTAAAGCTATCCTTAGTTTAGCAGCAGTGGCTTATCAGCTAAATTTGTCCACAAGCACAGCAGCTTTATTTTTTTGCTTCTTCAGGACCCAAAAGAATATGCAGGAATTCATGATAAGACCAAATGGGAATGGAATCAGTAACTGCAGTTCTTTCACAGCTGAAAATCAGATTAATTGAAGTTTATGAAAATAGTAAAATGCATTGATTTCTAAGGGTTGCATTTAGTTGTAGGATCATGAGTTATGCTAATCAGAGATCAGTAGTTATGACTGAAGGTCGAAATAGGTGGAAGGGTCTTTGTGTTTTTTCAAACAGTTTTAAGAGCAACATGTCTGGTTCCTTTAATGTATTGTTTTTGTGGGGTTTTTTTTTGGTTTGGGTTTTCATTTGGTTGGTTTTTTATTGGTTTTTATTTTTTTTCTTTTCTGAGCAGGACCAATAGGTAAAATCCCAGTTCAACAGGCAGTAAGGCTGAAAGGTGACTGTAACCCTTGCTAAGAGGCTTAGGTTGGATGGTGTAGTCTGTGATTAGAAGGGTAGGGACTGTGTCAAGAGCAGGACAGCCACAGGGCGTTCTTGTCAGCATGATGCCATGCTGTCTGAGGACTCCTAATTAACCACAGCCTGAACATGAAGCTTCATCACCACAGTGTACCTGGAGTGCTGTAGTGTTTAATAAAGCCACGCATCTCTCACTGGGATTAACTTGCTGAAAACTAATGCTTTGTCAGAGTTTAGTTTTAGCAAATGGTGGGATGGGGGAGGCTATCCAAGATTCAGTTATCTGGATCAATTCTGATGTCTGAAAAATCCATGAACTAGAAATTGCATGTTACTACAGAGGGCCTCTGTGCATACAAAAAGTGTTTTCACTATCTGAAGTGACTACAAATTAAAAGTAGTGATTCAGGCAATAGAACAAAGCATGGGTTAGATAAATTGGGTGCTTTGACTGTTATTTTTATTTTAATGTTCATTTTTTCTTAATTAAAAAATTATAATTATAAAATAAAAATATCTTCATTTTTTTAAATGTAAATGTATATAAACATTTATATAAACATAAATGTAGTCTGATATGTTGGCATCAAGCGGGTGCCAAATTACATTTGTAAGGTACTAAGTACCTGTTTCTTACTGAATTTTGTGTTCATTTGAGAATTTCAAATTCTCTTATCTGTTGAAATGAGAGTTTTTCTGGTATGTTGGACTATGCTAAATAAGGAAGAGTAGGTAATTGGTGTGAGGCAATTATTGATTGGTGAGAATTACCAAAAAAATTGTATTTCATGAAGGTTATTTAGTAAATCTACAGCACAGGATGTTTTGCTCTCTCCAATAAAGCAACCATCATGGACCTTCATAAGGAATGGGTTAATGGATTAGATGGCCCAAGTTTGTTGGTATTTCAAGTGTTTTGAATTTCATATTGTTTTGAATTTCAGATTATTTCAGCTTTTGAGACAATTCTAAATTTTAGGGATTGGCCTAGATGAAGTATACAAGAAATAATTCCTTTCTGAACATAAGGTCACACTACTGACTTTTGTCTATTTTGTGCTTTGCACTTGTTAAAATTGTACACAGTTATTGTCTGATTTAGGCGTCAACCTTGTGTTTTCTTTCTTCCCACTAATAGTAAAGATTTTAAAGAAAAGAAAGCAGTAGCAACCCAAAGGGTTGCCAGTGTAAAACACTGGTTATGTTTCATTTAATTCATATATTGATCAGGTACGTCACACTGCTCCTTCTAGCCAGTTAAGCAGTTACACATTTTAATAAGCAAATTCTGACAGAAGACAGCAGTTGCCAGCACAAATTTAATTTAATTTAGTTTCTAGTGAATTTCTAATGAACAGGGAACTCTAAGTAGTGACATTCTACAGATAATCAAATTCATGGTAATTGCAGTTTTACTTTTGGAGAAATCTGTATTTGTTAGGAATCTGAAGGAAATAATTATTTCCGTGTGACTGATGCAATCAAATGGTTTACTTTGAATAAGTAAAATATAAAAGAGGCTAATCAAATGAAGTGCTACTGTATGAGAGCAAAAGGACAGGGTGACAGGTTTGACAGTAGAATAAAGACCAAACCAAAGGCTTTGTTTTGACATACATGCAGATAATCAGGCAAATTCAAGTCTTTTAAGAGACCTCTTCAATAAGGGTCACTTTACAGATACAGATCATGCAATCTGAGCCTTGCAGATTATCATTCTACTTCTAAACAAGTACAAGAGAGAGGTTTTTAATTCCTTATTTGCATAGCTGTAGATTTACACATTCACATGTTTTTGCCATTGCCATTTGATTCACAGATGACTGATTTATGGTCTTGAGCAAAGGCCAAATTCAGGACACACTTTAAACTGTCAGGACTGCAAACTCTACAAAAATTGTTTGAAAACCAGCACTTGTAGTTAATACATACAAAGCAGGAGGAGGATCCCTTCCAGCTTGAAGAAATACTTCTCTTATGAGCAAGGCAATAATAATTGCAGAGATGGTATGCTAAATTAATTCAGGTGTGAATTTGTTTTTTGTTATATTTAGTGGTGTAAGTATCTTAAACATAATTCTCTAAAATTAGTCACCACTTAGATAAAAATACAAATGAAAATAAACATGTCAGTAAGAGCTACAGAAAGTACAGCAGGGTCAAGTTCTCTTTGGAATAAGTGCTGAACATGAAAGATGGAGCAGGCTGGATACGAAGGTAAACTGAAAAGCAGGTTTATTAACAGGCGGCTTTGACCTCTGCTTGACTGCAACACCAGTGGTTTCTTGATTTCCTGTAGCAGAAATGAAAATATAAAAGGTGTCTGAGGAAGAAGCAAATAGTATCTTTGTAGATGAACTTGGGAGGTGTTCTTACAATAAAAGATCACTGCTACTTTTGAGTGGATGAAATGTATGTGGGGAAATTTGAGCAGATACTGTGAAGAGACTTCTGGGAGTTGCAAGAGGAGACAGGAAGAGAATTACAAAAGTGCTTGAAAGGGAAAAGATAGATATAATTGCTGCAGTGACAAGACAACAAGCCGTCTATATGTGCCCTCTGTTCTGGGGCAGGAACAGCTACAGTGGCTTCAAAGAAAAAAAAAATTCGACTGGTCTCATGGGGTGCATCTTGCATAGACCAGAACGTGTTACTTAAAACCGTGGGTTCAGATACTGCAGTTAAATTGTGTGTTGACAAGAGGCCTAAACAATAGCATTCCTCATGGGGGGACCAAAACAAAATTAGAAATCAGATTTCAAAAGTACTGTGGAGAAATCAGTCCTCTCAGGAAAAGCTACAACACACACTCAGAGTGAAGGGAAAACAAGTGTGAAGAAACATGAGCCAGTTCCTTGAGGAGTTCACATACTTGAGCATTCAATGGGTTTTTTTGGGTTTTTATTAAAAAAAAAACAAAAAACAAAAAGTCATGTTTGCATTCTAGTCAATTCTCCAGCCTATACACATTGTGCCAGGGCAAGCTACAGATTTCATTTTTTAATTGATTTTTAGTCTTCATCTGCATATATAGTAACTCCAATTGAAATTTTCAGATCTGAAAACAAATTGATCTATTTATGGTTTGGTTTTTTTTAATTTTATGTTGTATTTTATTCTTGGGAGACCCAAATGGATGAGTTCTGTCCCTTCACAAGCACTTTAGATGAAGCATTAGAAGTTTACATTTTCGATGTGATTGCCCATTATGGAAATGGGATTCTCTCTAGCTATCCTGCACCAGCAATGGGATAATGCAGTTTTGAGGGTGTGATCAGGTAAAGAGCTCTAATTTCTGTCCCTTGATTTTGCACCAAATTATTTTAACTGGGACAAAGTCTGTTAGAGTGTTGGTGGGATAATTCACGCATTTTGCTTTATACATAAGTGTGTTAGGGCTGCAAATGTCTTTCACGGAAAATGTCCATTTCTCAGTGTACTACTTGGTTTTAAAATTATGAGCTGAGCTGGAGCTTGGAGGTGGCTTGAGTTCAAACATGACTTGAAAGAATAATTGTATTGCAAGCTTTCTTGTGTGTAGTCCTGTCAAATCTATGTAATTCTACTGTCATCTTCAGTATTGTATATGTTGTAGTTAGAGTTCTATGGACTTTATCTTCCAGTGTGATTAGAAACAGCTTCTCTGTATAGTCATTAAAACTGTGGGGGTTTTTCTGAACTAATTGCAGATAATGCTGTTAAAATTTCACATTCAGTACCAAAAATTGTCAAAACAAGATAATAATATATGTAATTTAAATCTTCACAAAAGAAACCATTTATTTAGAATTCCAGACTTATTTTCTCTAGTGATGATGTGAGTAGTTTTTACTAAGCACTTTTTTAAAGAGCTAAAAGGATTTTTAGCTTTGCTTTGCCCAGAAGCAGATAATTGTTCTTAATGAACTTTTTTAGGGATAGGCTTGGAACTATACTCTGAGGCCTCTACCCTTTTTAGTGGATGCAATAAACAACTGTAGAATTTTTACCCTTATGTCTGCAAAACTGTGAAATCTAACTTCTTGTTTCTCATAATCCTAAATTAGTATCTTACAGTGTTAAGTGCTGAAATGATGATTCAAGTTTGGCCTTGTAAGAATCCGGTCTGAATAATATTTTTAAAAGCAAGGGCATGACTTCAAGGCAGTTGTTCATTTGTGACTTCCCTCAAGCCTGGGTGTTTTCTTTACCAAGACACATTCTAAACAAGGAACTTAGAATTCATTTAAAGGTTTGTTGGAAGAGGGCAGAGAGGGATTCAGCAAAATTACACTTACAAATTATATTATTTTAAACTTTGGTATTTTTGAAAGGTCTTATTGATGTTTTCTTTCTTTGAATGTAATTTTAGGAATCCTCCCTGAATTAAAAGTAGTTACAGTAAATCTGTGTACTTTTAAAATACCATTAAAAGGCCTTAGCATCCAGTTTTTGCTATTCTAGCTTTTGGTTCAGCCCAAAGTGCCTGTAAATTTATTTTGAAGTATACTGAAAAGACTTGTCTCAAAGATGAAAAAAAGTGTTGCACTTGTGTTTATTTGTGTCTCTTGATGTAATGATTTTCTGATTGTCGTTACATCAGCATTTAAGTGTTACTATCATAAGTAAGATCTGGGCTGAAAAGGTTGGCACCATCTTGAACGAATCTGCTAACCTTATTTACAGTGTATGTATTACTGGAAATAGCTTCACCTGTTTATATATACAACTTTTACCATATTTTGGGGCTGTTCTGTTAGGTAAATAGTCCTGCTTCTTAAAACTTGATGAACATCAGAAGTTATGTTCAAATTGTGCTGTGCATTTCAACTTGGAATCCTGCAAATGCTAACCAGATTTTCAAACTGTGGTCAGTGCAATTGTGATGTTTTTTCACCTTGAACTTTCTGCACTGTCTGTATCAGACACACCTGTGAGTTTGAAATGTCACCATCAAAACCAGGCTAAGTGGTCACTGGCTTCATGAGGAGGAGGAATCAGGAAATAGAGATGCCTTTGTGTTGTCATTTCAAAGGCAGCAATGTTTCAATGCTGCATCATAAAAAGATTTTGTGTGTTGACTTCTTTAGGTGTGGATCACATAAAAGTTAGCATAGAGGTTTGATTTTTTTTTTTTTTTTTATATTTCAATGCTCTTTCTGTTTTTGAAAGCACTATTAAAATTATTTGAACTGCTCAACTTCTGGACAGTTTAGACTTTGATCTTAACTCACGTGTTTCTAGTTCATGCTGCCTACCTATTGTAAGCTGATTTTGTTATAAATAACCAAAAGCTGTACAGACACTACGTAAAACTATTAGTAATTTCCCCCCTCTTTGTTGCCCTCTTGTTTCAAACTCTATTATTCAGATAACTGTCAATCGCATGTAATTTTTTCTTCACCCTGCTGATCAGAACATAAAGGCTGAACAAAATATCATCAAATGCTTTTCCAATGTTCTCCTTATGAGCAATTTGTTTAATTGCTGCAGGAAACAAATTTAAGCCTGAGCTTAAATTTAAGTCAACGGATTCAAAGCAGAAGACAGGGCAAGCAGAACACAAGCAGTTTAATGTGTTTTTGGACACTAAATTTGTAATAGTTAGACTTCTGCTAAGATATGTCTGCTGTCTACTTTTGATGTCTTTATATACAATGCTGTAATTTGACAACTTTTTTTATTTATACCGTCTCTGTTGAGAAGTAAGAAAATTGTGTGATTAGCTATTCTGTATTAATTTTGTAGAGAAAATTTATCTTTCAACTTCTCAATTTTGTTTTTCCATTTAGGTTAAATTTTCAAGCCACTTTAGAAGCAGAGGATACCACAAGTCACTGCCTTCATCCTTCAGGTTTTTTAAGTGCAAATGTGCACAACTCTGTTGCTGTTTGTAGTGATCTTTGTCTAAGGGTTAAAATGGAATTTTTCTGTTTTGAGCAGTCATTTCATCAACCTGATGAACAGTAAACAGCCTTGAGGGGAAAGAAGGGCCTTTTGAACTATTATTACTAAAAGGCAGAGGAATTTGAAAACCAGAGGATGTTAAAGTTCTGAGGAAGTGAACAATTTCTAGGAAGGGAAACCCACCTTTCCATGTGTTTATTTTTCAATGAAAGGAAACTACCTAATAGGTGTAAAACTTCATGCATGCAAAACAGGACATCTACTTCAGATTATGTTACTTTTGACTTCCAGCTCTCACTTATCTTCAGAATCCCTCTCCCAACCTTCTTTTTTGCAACTTCAGCCACCTTAGATTTATGATATGATACAGGTGCTCCTTCCTCTACCCAATGTGCAAAATCTGTATAGTCATATTGTTCCAGCTTTCAGTTTGTTGCTGTTTAAGAATATTTTTAAGGATCTTTTCTCTCCACCTTTCTGGGTGGCACTGGCCTTTGTCATATGAATTGGGGTTTCTTTAATGGCCTAATTTTCCTAAGGAGTATTCACTGCATCTCATAAAATGTGTAGTCATACTGGCTACTGAAAACAGACATAGCAAAGAAGTCTTATTTTAGAGTTGTGTCTGTAGACTGTCTTCCTTGTGGAAGAATTTTTCCATTCAGGGAGAAAGTTTGCAGGGGAAAATATGGCTGCAGTTTTGAATTCTTTATTACTGATGTTCACTACTCAGCAGTGGAAGCTTACTGATGGAGAAGAATTAGGAAAGTTCTAAAAGTCCTTAAAGTAATGTCACACATGGTGACTATGCTCTTCTTGTCTCTGTTATTTGCCACTTAAATGAGGGTCAAATTCTGTTAGCTGAAAAATTAGTTCTGACCTGCAGATAATTCAACACAGAGCAATTACCTGGTAGTACAACTGTAGCATCCTGCATTGTCTTGAGTATAGCAAATATCAAATTGTCTTTCCTGAGCTAGCAAAAGCATGAACATAGTTCAAACAAATGTTTCAAACTAATAGCCTGTTCTGCAATTAATAGTCCTGTAAAGAACACAAACAGCAAAGAAAGCCTGTGAAAGAGCTCTCATTTTCACTTAGCTGAAGCAATAGTGATAGATGACTACATTATCATGTGCCTCTGTTAACAAGAAGACAAAACAAACACAAGCTCAGCACCGATTCCCTGAGCCATTCTCTACTGGCAGGTGTTGGTATCGTGCTTTAACTTTGCCTTTGGGAGCTGTAAAACTTCCTGGAAACCTTTCCTGGAGTTCCTTTCCCTCCAAGCTACTGTATGAAGGCTTGTCAGATCTTTGGGGAAATCGTGATCTTCAGGAACAAAGAGATTGGAACAGGAAGGAGTCAGTTTTCTGTTTTAGGAGCTTCCTGTTGTGTGCTACATCATACTGCAGAAAGGAGTTTTTTTGTAGGGAGCAGGAGCAGGCTTGGTAGGCTCAGGCATTTTGGCAGCACCTTTTCTTGCTGATAAGCAACATGAAGGCAGACAAAGGTGGAGGCAGTGTAGCTGCAAGTAGGTTTAGTCTGCTGGTGTCATGTAGCTGAGCTCTTGAAATAGCTACCTTTTTTGCAGCCTGAAGGACTGATAATTGTCATGATTATGTGAAACTGTGAGCACCAGTTTGCCAAAGCGATTGTGTCTTAGTGAGCTTTGTCTGACTTCAGCTGTTTCTATTATGTCAATAATGTATGCTGCCATTAGAGGTAGGAAACATAAATACAACTGTTGGGTTGCTGAAAACTGGATATTGCCTTTGAAATCAGAATAATGGGGGGGAAAAGAAAGAGATATCAGAAAAATACTAGACTCTGGTAGTATTACTTTGTATTCTAAAGTGCTGAAGAGTTATCTCGTTAGGTTGTGTTTTCAGTTGGTGGATCATAGTAGTAAAATGAATAAACTGACTAAAGGACAACTGATGGAAAGATGGTTCTCTGCACTGTTGTTTGACTTGTAGTGAGAGGTTTTGTACTCATCTGAGGCGACAAGTGCTCTCCCTAGGGTTCCGTGCCTGAAAGCTTCTGCTGCAGCAGCTCAGCTCTTTCCTACATTCTATGCTATGAGTAGCAGAAAACATTAAAATTACTTAATTGGTAAAGCTAAGAACTGTTTTTCATATAGGTCCCTTGTTTTTTCATTACTAGCCTGGCAGCTTAGCAAATTGGCAGAAAACCATTGTGTTAATTATTGAGAAGCCTAAATTCCTTTGTGGATTTAGTCATGGTAATTGGAATAGAAGCTCAATACAGAGTGCGGAGGTGTAAAGCTGGCCTGGCCATAATCTGGTGGTTTAAGAAAAAGCAGAATGGTGTTAGGCTTGTGTGCTCTGTGACATAAGTCTTTGTAAAGCGGAAGGAAGGAAGGAAGGATTTGGGACTTGTGTTACTTCTGTGGATTTCTTTTTCCTTACATGGACCAGCAGCTTGAGAGTGGCAGCTGCACACAGGATCATGGCCCCAGAGCCTGGTGATGGCAGTTCTCCCTTGAGAAGTGAGCACAGTTTTATCTGTAGATAACTCTGGGAAGGTGTTAATGGTCCAGAGTATATTGCTTGGGTGTAAATATTTCAGAGTAACTGAAGGCAGTTGTTCAGACTTTCCTTTCTCCTATGAAAGTTTTTTCTTTCTTTAGCTTCTGAGAGAGAGTCCAGTTCTTGCTCTGTGAGCCACATGAAGTATGTGGTTACTCTGTGAAAGGGGGCCAGTGTCCTCAAGAGACCAGACAACAGCATGACGCTTGGTGTTGTGTCACGGAAGTGGAAGGTGTGACTATAAATCCTTCTGGAAGTTTAATCCAGGTTTTCCATATCCGTGGCAGATGTTCTATTGTCCATCAGTACAGTGTTTTTAAAAATAACGTGGTGGCATAACATCATCATCCATGGTTTTGATAAGTGGAAAAAACCTGAGAACGTTTTTTGGATACTTGTGCCTCAGATTTGAGATTGATAAAACACAAGGTTGTACAGGACAGCTTCACCAAGGCATTGCTTGCTTGGTTCAGGAGGAGAATTTTAGCTTACTGTTAAAAGACATATTGATGCTTAGAAATTTGAGGGGGTGTGTGTGTATATATATATGTGTGTATATATATGTGTGTGTGTATATATATATATATATATATATATATATATATATATATATATATAATGTGTATTTTAAAAAATGCCACTATTAATTTGGGCTCAAAAGACCCTGTTACTTGCATTAGTAAATCACAGGTTGAGAGTCCTAGCTTGTTTACATTTCTGAGGTTTAGACCTTTAGGAAAACCCCACTCCGTAATGACTTCAGCACCCTCCCAAAAAACAACTGCAGTCTTACACAAGAGTTAAGCACAGTCTAGCAGAAAACAGACCTGAAGGACAAATAACTTTGTACCAAGTTCTTGAAACAATGGCCTAGCAATGTATATTAAGAGTGAGATTAACAATAAGCTTCTGTTCCCTATTTCCTGAAAAGGCCTTCTCATATTTATTTTCCTGTTCATTTTTAACTGTTTGCTCTTGGAACAGAGGAAGTTAGTTTAACTAGCAAAATAGGCAGGCATATTATCCTGTTGGTCCAGTTTCAGAATGATAGCTGCAGTGGCTGTAGTAATTTTTCACATAATTATGAGAGCAGTTACATGGTTTACACCCAGTTATATGGAATTGGTTCTAACAGGTGACTAACAGCCTATAAATATTTAGATAATGTTCTTTCAGTAGCTGGAAGGGGGTTAAATGTCTGTGATTTCACTTCAAAGTTGAGAGTATCCTTATGTTTTAATGTAGTTATTTGGTGCTGATTTAAAAGTACAATAATAATTTTTAGTTGATTCTATGTGATTTATTTATTTATTTACACAAATACAGTTGCACAGAGTGTGTGAAGAAACAAGTGCTGATGGTGACTCAGCTAATGGTAATCTGTCTTCTGAGAAAATGCCTCTGAAAAGAAATGCTGAGCTGCAAAGTGTTGTGTATTAAATTGTGTCAGTAGTAAATTGCTATTGCTAATAATGACTTTAACACATACTTCTAGTTTTGTGCTTCTGTAGTATTAGCATTCAGCATGTGGATATTTATTGATTTAGCTTGTAATCACAAGATGAAAGCATTATGGATGGCAAGGTAATGTAGGATGTGACACTTGTGGTCTGGTAGACACAGGTCTTGTATTTATTTACAAACTATACTGCATGTTCCACTTGACCATTACAGCTCTCAGGCTGGCTGTAACTCACACATTATCTGAAATTTAAGCTATTGGAGTCCTTGAATATCTTTGTTCATGAATCTCAAGTACAAACTGAGCTTTTTATCTTTGCTGAACTAGTTTTGTGGTAAAATGATGGTCTTAAACTAGACATCAGGAATGAAGGAGCAATAATTATTAATTTAACAAGTAGGTATTTAGAGCTTGTGGATTTTGTTGTAGCTTCTTTTAACTGCTTTAACACTAAAAATAGCTGAGATCAAATGGAAAGGATGCTTTTGAGCTAACACAGAAGGAATTTGTGCTATATTTTTACATTTAGCATCTTTTTCATTATCTTTTTAAGTGTTCTATAGCTAATGTTTTTTAATGCAAGTATTCAGGAGAAAATGTTCTTTTCATGTTTGTTTATACCAATGAGCATTGCTTTACTCATTTAACAGTTCAATAAATAGTTTGTGTCTGGCATCCTGTTTCATGTGTCCATATGACTTCCAAACAGCTACTGTTGATCAATAAATCAGAAATGAAGGTGTTCTAAAATGTTATCAAATTAATGTGCTTAAGTAGATGTCACTGGAAATTGTAGCAGATATTGCAACATTTTGCAATCTTACCACACCAGCCTGTTTTAGGTTTTGAGCTGTGAGAGTGACTGTAAGTCTCATAACTCTTCCTTGAACAAAAGTTACAAAATTTTTCAGTGGCAATACCTAACAGTGTGATGATGATTGAGCCCTTTTTCTGAGGAAGCAAAACTAAGAATTGCTGAGGTATACAGAGGGAAGTTATAGAGAGGGATATGATAGAAGCTTTCTCCTCTACCAGAAGAAGCTGCAAAAAATTAAACAGTGATAATTTTTCACTGACTAAGTTTATCTGTGTTTTCTTAAACTTCAAAGTAATTAGCTTTTATGTACCTGTGAAGATGTTCAGGGTCTTTTCTTAGAGCCATTAATTTGTATTTATACTTTCTGTTTCCCAGTATTTTTACATTATGGGAGGGTAAGTTAGTTGGTTGGCAACATGACAGAGGAGGACAGGAAGATATTTATCATGTCAGTGAATGGCCCTGGTTAAAAAAAAATGGAATTCCAGCAGCTTCAGGTCACTAGGCTTCCAGAATAGTACTGTTGCTGAAACTGGAAACTTGAGATGCAGATTAGAAACAAACTACTGGCTTCAGTCTTGGTATACTGATTTGTCCTGTCCTCGGATGTGTATAGCTGGACTATACCTGGACCTATACCTGGCCTATAATGCAAATAGAATTACTCCCATCTCAGATGAAATCTTGTGTAGAGAAGGCAAAATATCTTCAGAGATAACCAAACTCAAAAGGTGTTCTTCACACTGAAAAAAAAAAATACATGGTGTTCATTGTCTGAGCTAAAAGGTATAATCTTCAAGGTCCCTGATCTCCTTTTAACAGTAGTTTGGGTTGGTTTTTTTCATCCACAGTGGTTGTTCCCCGCTTCTTCTGTTTCTTTAAATAAAAAATTGGACAATGAACAAAGTTTTTTTGCTATGGATTTCCTGATTTTTTTAGCTTGAGTTGGGAGGCTGCTTGTGCTGTATTACATTTTCATTTTGATAGTAGACAAGCCCATTACTGCTGAAAATAGCTCAAATATTCTTAAAAAAAAAAAAAAAAAGCCAGCGGTTTAGACTCTTTCTCTTTTTCTTTTGCAGACTCTTGCATGTGAGTTAAATTAATTTCTTCAGAGAAACCTTCATAAAGGGCTAAATAAACAAGGTCTACATACACAGAAATTTCTTCTGCTGCATTTGAGACACAGCTAAACTCGTCTGTCTGGTAAGTCATACTTTTCTTAAGAATTTATCTTTCTTCCTGCCCTTATGACTTGCATTCTTGAGTTTCTAATTAGTGCTCAGAGAAAGCCAGCTTTGGCTTGCTGGCAGTACTGGCGCATTCTGTATATGAAGTACAAGCATCAAGCTCCAAAGGCATTTCTGTGCTGCTTTTACAAACTTCAGAATAGTATCTATGATTCTGTATGCTACTTTGGTACACATGGGGTTTAATCATTAATCTGGTACTTTTTTCTGAATTTGCTGTAATGAAGGCATTAAATGTTTTAAAGCAAAAATGGTGATTGTTCTGTCTTGGATTTACCTGTCTGAATGGTCTGTATTTAATAAAGTAGTGTAAGAATGTTTATTGCAAAGTATATTCAGTGTCAAGTCAGAGTTTAAAAATAAACTTTCCCAGCATTCATTCATGTCTCATTGATTTTTGGTTTCACCTCTTCCAGATAAAGTAGGTTGGTGTTATTAAATGCAATGCTTTATTTTTCTTGGTGATGTGCCTATTTCAAGGAACAGTCAGCATACTTTTCAGTAGTCTTTAATTGATCATATAATTCTGTAACAGTTCAATTAAAGATATTTATGTCTTATAGTTTCCTTAGGTTTTGATTGTACAGCTTGAAACAATTTTTTTTCGTTTGATTATGAAGTATTAACTGAGTTTGACCCAAACAAAAGCAAGTTTGTCCTCTACCTTCTATTTTTATTCTTCATTGCAATAAAATGAAGAAAGTCTTGGAAGAGCAGAAAATGTTTTGCTCTGTGCTGAGGTTTTTCTAAGCGGTTGGCTGGCATTAGATGGCACCTGATGTATACCCAGTCCATCTGACCACTATGCTGCAATGCTTTGGCTTACCACAATTACTGTGTACTTACATACTGCATGCCCTGGTTCTGCACAGCTCATTTTGCAGGCTTTGCTATAGCCCTGACATCAGTTTATTTCAAAAATATGTTGAAAACTCAATTTCATATTTAAAGTAAGTGTTATATTTAATGTAAAGCAATAGTTATCTTTTCATAGAAAAAAACCCCAAACAAAACAGATCAACACTCTTACACAGAAGCTGTTTGGAGGCTTTCCAACTAATTTAAGCTTTAGTAAGAAGCTTTCCATCTTATTTTTGGATAAAAAGAGAAAAGCTGAAATGGATGTCTAGATTTCATAAAAAATATTTTCCTTGTCTTATGTTGGTGGTTTTCATATAAAAGGAGTTTGTCACCTGAGAATTACTTCTTAAAAAGCTGAAGCTTCTGAAGGAACTTAGGACACCTCAGATGCCATGCTACAATTATTCTTTGAGCAGTTGAGAAATATGTGATCCCTTAACATGTTGGAAGACATAGCTGGAGGAGAAATTACACATAAATAGGCTGGATAATAGACAAAAAATATATACCAATTATTTTCAATTAAAAACACTGCTTAAACTGTTCAAAGTAAGGACCAGTGATGGTCTGTTAATGGTAATTTCTTAATTTGTGTGAGTTTGAATTTGGCATATATTTTGCATGCATTTTTTGAGTGAATAGCAGGGCTGACTTAAAGGAACTTGTACCTGGCACGCTAACACAACCCAAACTTTAGCTGAGTGAACTTGGCACAAAATTCAACATAAGAGAGAAAATCTCAGGAGAGCAGTGGAATTCCTTTCCTTGAATAAGTATACCTCAGCATTCATGGGGAACAAATGGTAACATTTTGTGCAAGTTTCTGCTTTTGACAGTGTGTCTTTGTTCACTTCCCAAAAGGGATGTCAAATACACTGAAAAAAAAAAGCCAACAACTTTCATATTTGAATTTTTCATTTTACTTAATTTTGTAGTCCCAAGGAACCCATTAAATCTGGGATGGCCTAACACCATTGTTTATAATGTTTTATGTATGTAGAAAAAAGGCTCAGTTAGAACAGTCTGGTTACACAGCTATGTTCCTTATGCAGTGTCTTTGTGAGCTCAAATAGAAGGGAAGGAGGCAGGTGTATCTATCAGCATTTCGTGATGGAATTATTTTATTAAAATATCTCAGAAAATGTTTTCTTTTTGCCAACATAAGTGTTATCCAAACAAAATATGATATTACTGAACTGTTACCTTGAGAAACAAAGGATCATGATAACTCAGATTTCTTGTTAAAAGCTTTGTGCTGAGAAAGACCTTAGCTTAATTTTCTGTTTAGTCATGATGTTACTTCCATGGTGTGGTCTTCTGTTCATTTACTGGTGACAGTGGAGTTTGATGGGACCTGTTCTGTATGGGATTCTCATCTATGATCTAAGCAGATCAGCAGATCATAGTAATATGGTGAAACTGCACAGATTTAATATGTGACAATGCTGGAGAAGAAAAAGGTGTTTTGAAAACTTGAAATCAGGACCTGGTGATAGAGTAAATTAATCTGAGTAAAAGGCCATCCTGCAGCCATCTCTTCCTCACATTAACTGGGGATATACCAAAATGGAGATGCTGAGAACATTCATATGTGAGATCTATGAGTTGTGTCTGCATTGGACTACTTGGCCATGTGGTATTTTCAGATAGCAATACATAGCTCTGGAAAAAGTTTGTGATATGATTCTGTATGTAACCAGCTGCTATAGAGGGTTGAAATTTTATGGCATCCTCGGTTATCTCGTGTCTGCAGTAGTGCAAAATTGCAATGCCTCTTTGTTGGCTTTGGAGCTTTGGCTGAGCTTAACCTTTCAATTGATCCAAATGAAACAGGAGCTGGCAGGATTCCCAGCTTCTCACAGTAGCCTCTGATCATCATCATTAATCTGTGGTTTGGGGGAAGAGAGTAAAATTAATCACTTTATTAATATTCAAGTACAGCAGTCAGCATCTTTTGTAAGAATTAATAATTTTAACTATAATGTCTAAGCTTTTGGTTGTTTAACTTTTTAAATAAAACCACTGTCTTTTAGACAAACATTTTCCATGTTCTGCAATTTCAGAAGTATTAATTTTCCATCTTAAAAAAAAAATTAATGGTTGCAAATGAAAACCAGGTACTTTTGCATATGAAACAAGGAATAATTTTCACTTCTGCCCCAAGCCTTCAGTTTCATTTGATTCCAATTTTTGTATAAGTTTGAAAAGTACTGTTTTAGGAAAAAAGTTGCGTATACATGGCAGAGAATTCACCTTTTTAACCACAGGACCACAGAATGGGTAAGATTGGAAGGGAGCACAGTGAGGTCATCTGGTCCAAAATCCCTCCACTTGTGTGCTTGTACTTTATTGAGAAAAGCATGCTTTTAAGCACTTTCTCTTCCTAAGTAATCTAATAAGTATGCTTTAATCTGTTTTCAAGGTGGCTCACATAAGGCATTATCTCTTTATACTTGTAAGTCTGCTTTTGTGTCCATAATATTAGTGTCTTAAGAATTGGTATGTTTCCTTAGTAACTTATGGCCCTAAATGTTTAATGCTGTTAGAATGTTTGATGCTATGTCATCTTTAGTGCTGGACATGACTTGGGCACCTAGGCTCCTTCCACGCTTGAGACTGCTAGTGACTTGTTTCCCAGAAAGGTTCCCTGTAACAGTCATTTAGTACAAATGCATTTAGAAAAGAACTGTCCTGGTGCAAAGGAGACTTTTAGCATGCATATCTTCACTAGTCTGTGCAAAAAAAAAAAAAACAGGTGAAAAAGGCAGTAGCAGCTCCAGCCTTTTGAAGCTGAAAGTCCAAGCACGAAGTTCCTGTGTGCGAGGAGCCTCTTGACTTTGAAGCTGCTCCTTGAGGCACCTGCATAGGATTCACTTACTTGTGTGGTTTATCTTGATAGATCTAGTGAGCTAAGGCATGAGGTGCAGCTGAGTGCAACAGAGCTGTATGTGTGACCCTGAATCTCTGTGAGGCCTCTGGACCTTCTGGAAAGTAGTGGGTTTCTTCTCTGAAGTCAAAAAAGGTTGAAATGTGAACAGAGATAAACAGTTTATCTAACAGATTATATCTTACAATGTACTAGTGTCTTATTTAATTCCTGAGAGGGAGGGAAGCAGAGGAGGTGCAGATGGGAAGATAAGCTATGTTGCTCATGTAAAGGGACAGTTGATTTGGAGAATGAGTCCTCTGTCTTGATAAGATTTAGTCTTTCAAAACAGTCAGGTTCTGACCAATGGATAGAATTTTTCAAGATCTTTCATAACCTTCAATATACCAAATTCGCTAGTTAATCTTTCTAGAGTGATGGTTAGTCAAATAAAGGCACTTGGAACTTGCTGTTAGAGGTCTGTTGGATCTCCAAATGTGTCAAATCACCTTTTGGTTCCTACTTCCCTTCTGGCTCCTGAACAGAGCTTTCCAGTGCTGAAAAGAGAAGCTGATGACTGATTTTAGGAATGTTGCGGCTCAGGCCCAAAGTAATAGTTTAAAAGTGAGAATAAAAATCTTGTAAGACTTGGTTAAAAGCAAGGATATGAAATATGTTTGCATTAAACAAGAAATTTAGATGTTATAGCTTAAAGTCTAGGGACATTCTAATGTGCTGAAAAATTCTGCATTTTCCCATGATAGAAACAGTGTTTAAAAGTGATCTTAGACTTCTGTAAGCAGAATTAAGCTAGTGTTGAAAGTTTTTGAAAAAAATCTTCCTTAAAGTGTGTCTTTACTTCATCTGCAGGCAGGTTCCTAAAAGCCTACCTGTAACGCAATAGCTGGATGGTAAAAGCTGTGTCACCACTTCTTAGTGATACCTCAATAATATGTTCACACAAAAGATTTTGCAGTAATGGCTTTGCATTAAAGGGAAGATTATTTATTAAAATTGAGCAGATATACAGTTTAACCTCCTATTTGAACTGGAATTCAGTTTTGACTTGAGGGCCACATTTCTGAAAAGCACTGTTATCAAACACCCTTTTTAAAAATAAATCCAAGACCAACCAAATGAACAAAACCCCAACAAACCCCAAAGCTTTGGAATTAAAAGGCTGAAAAGCATAACTAAGCAAACTTCTGAATCACTAAAAGGCATAAAGATGTATTGCAAACGTACTGTCTGAATTATTTTGAACTTCAAGTCCTCTGTATTTTGTATATGCTGGTGCAAAGGTTGCTATACACTGACCTCTCCACCCCTATCTGGATTTCCTTCTTTTATGTAAATAGATAATCATAAATCCACTGACTTGGAAATAATTGTACAGTTTCTTGCTTTGTACCAGCTGACTGCATGGTGATTTTCTAGCAGAACACTTAAGTGACAGGCGGCAGGTCAGCATGGTGTTGATCTGTCTTCCTGGGATCTAGGAAGTCTCATCCAAATGACTTAGGGTGCTTAGATTTCTATAGTGAGATGTGCCAAATGTTTGGTTGTAAAACCAAATGATTAATCAAAAAAAGTTACATTTTTTAGATAGGTATTAAAATACATATATTAATAATAAGGAATGGGTAGAACAGCTGAAATCAACAGAGTGCTGACTTCTAATCAGAATTTGAGCAAAACCATTCAACCTACTTTAGACTGAAAATACCATTATATGACATAGGTAAGGAGCATGCTTTTGTTAAATTTTCCGATCTTTGTATTCTGTGGGGACAGGTAGAAAGAAAAGTAATAGTGTGACAGTAATGCTCTAATATTTGCAGTCTGTTCTACTTTTAGCAATAATATTTAAGTGCTTGATCAGAATGTTTAGAGTTGGAGACCTGTTTCCAGTTGAAATGTGGGCTCCTTTGAGGAAGTAGTTTACGGGCCAGCAAACACAACAGAGCAAGTCTGAAAGAGCTTTGAGTCAGCTGGTTGAACTACTTATTACAAAATGTTTTTTCATTGAGTTTACTAACTTGTCTGTCAATTATCTGACAAACCAGAGTGGCCTGGACAAAGGTTGTTTATATTCTTAAGGCCTTAAAAGGTTTGTGTATGTGTCTGAGCATTTGAACTGTCACAAATAGCTCTGCACTTGCAGAATACTTGACTGTTCAGTGCTACAAGCTCTGTCTACCTATCCGTGCTAAAACTCCAGGCCAAGATTGCTAGTGTAACCATGCAAATCACTGTCCTGCTGCGGCCATGTGAAATAAAGAGAACAACCTCAAAGTTCAGTATAGGACCACTGAGTTAAGACCATGGTAGTTGGTTTGGCCCTTCAGATGTAGCTGTGCTACTGACATGAGCTGTGACATGTCAGACCTTAGGCTTTCAGTCACTTCTTTGACAGCTACTTCATTTTATGCTGTTATTGCCAAAGTGTCATTGCCTTTCACACTGGCATCAGTAAATGTCACTGAGACTATTTTCTGTGCAGTGCTTGCATGTTGAGTTCACACATGGTTTTCAATCACAGCAATTTGGTCTATGTGAAGTCAGTGAAATGCTTTAGTCCATTTGACACAGGCAACTCCCTGCTGGCAAGGCAGTATCTTCTGAGATGAGACCTCATGTGTTCCAGTCTGGCCTGGCTTCTCCTGTGTCTGGAATGAGCGAGACATTTACTCTGCTCTATCTCTCTGTCACTACAGGGTCAGCCCAAGATATATTTATCAATTGACACCAGAATGATTTTGGTTTTGCACTTCATTCCAAACATTTTTTTGTGGAATAAGTACTGGTTGGTTTACTTTTTTCTTTTTTTTTTTCCTAGACAATATATGAGGCATAATTACATTTCAGAATTCAAGTGCATTTTTGCAAGAAACATGTTTGACTAAGTGTGACTAGGTAAAACTTCACACTAGATTAGCACTCAATTGGAAGATGCTCAGCTAGCGTTAGAATATAAAGAATTAAGCTGATGTGTCATACTGCAAAATCTGGGGTACAAAAGACCTCCTTTTGAACCAGATGTCTTTGGGCTTTTTTAAATAGGCTTATTTCTGACCATAATGACCTGCATGAGAATTATCTGATTTCTGAATCATATAATCAACTTAGCTAAGGATATGAATTTATGGGAAGAGAAAAGAAGAACAAGCTATAACAACAACAAAAGTCTTTTTTCTCTGTAGTGGACTTGTCGTAACACAAGTCAGTGTTAAGACTTAATCTGTTAAAGTGTTATCTTAACACTTAATTCACTGCTTATCAAATTTTGTCTTGGAATAATTTTGCCTTGATGCCTGTGATAGATATAAAACTGGAAATTTTTTTTGTTTGTTTTTCTTGCTTTCTAATGGATTTCAGAACTTGATGACCTTTGCTGAAAATAACTTGCTGGAGCCATAACAAGACACAACTTTGTGAGTGCACGTGGTAAAGGTTCAGCTGTTTGGGTGGTATTTATCATTCCACAGATAGGCTAGCTAAAGAAATGGAGGAAATAGAAAATCAGTCATGAGGGTGAAATGTAAAACTTGAAAAAACTTTCCTAAATTTTTTTATAACTAATTATGAACTTGAGCAATATTTTCACTATTAAAATATTCTTAATCAAATGTATATTGTTTTTTCTCATCTATATTGGAGCTTTTATTCTTTGTCTGTGCTCATGCTGAAGGGCTGCGATAGGTCAAACTAGATCTATAAAATTTCCAGCCTAGAGGTAAGTGAGAGTGCCCTGACTTTAGCGATGACTTTGTCATATTCTCTCAGCACTATTGCTGAATGTTCATTAACAATTTCAGTCTTTGGATTGCAAGTACATTGCTTATTGCAATTCAGCTGCAAGTGAGGACATGGTTATTGTTCGTGCCTGCCTACTAAGATTACAGTAAAAACGTTTTCTTGGAACCAAGAAAAATATACTGCTTTAATAAAGAATTTTACCAGAAATGTTACTGCTAGCTTTTTTAAAATGTGGTAGACCAAGGTCATGCTACAGTCAAACATTCTGTTCATTAATTGCCACGATACAATTTCAGTGCTTGAAAGGGTGGAGAAATTCAAAAGCTTCATTAAGACCTTTGGTACAGTCATCTGTTTTTCTCTGCTGATGTTTTCTGCCTGTGAGCTTGAAAGCCTCAGAGTGACTTTCCAGAGCTTTGTCTTGGAGAACCCTGGGACGCTGCAAGCTGCTCTGCAAAGGTGAGGGAAGGGCAGCTCCCTCCGTGGCTGTGGTGTGGCAGCCGCTGCTGTGCCTCAGGATACAGGTGTATCCTCACACAGAACCTTGTAGCAATACCAGTAGGCATTCCTATAAATCCATCAGTAGGTGTAAAGGGTAAAGCTTGTTATGTGTGAGGAAAGCCGAATTGAAGGAAAGGAAGGAAGCAGGAAGTTGTCTGAATTTTTTTAATGTTGCAAACAGTTCAGTGATTGTCAGATGGGCATTTAACTCCATATGAACACAAGCCCTAAGCCAGCTTCAGTCTTGATTGAATGAAAGTAAGGGCATTTCAGCCTTGTAGTAGACAAGATATTATATCTGAAGGAATTTGTCATATGCTTCAGGGATGCTTGGGTGAATACAGATGCTGTTGCAAAGTAGATTTTGTCAGTGTAAGTTCTTGCTGGTGCAGCATTCCCATTTTCTGCCTGGCCCTCTATTACAATTTTACTTTTTTTTCCCAACAGTATTCTCTTTCACATTGACAGATGCTTAGTGCTGGGAATTAAAATAGTCCTTGTGAGGAATTAGTTCTGTTTGGACCAGGCAGTGTACATAAACTCATTCTGTATTGCTAACACTGCAACTAAATTTCGAATCGCCTTTTAAATTGGATCTTATTTGGCAACTTATTATATTTTCTGTTACTGTATTTTAGACATTGGGAGTAGCTTTAATGCAGCAATGACACATATAAAATCAATACTAATGGTGAAAAAGATTTTTAAAACTTGTTACTCTTTTGGGCCTTGCCTTTATGACAAAAAGCATAGTGTTTGTTACAAATAGATACACCATTCCTTGGAAACCACATTTTCTTCTGAGAATGACTGAGTAATTTATTTTGTCCCTATTTCTAATGTCAGAATTTATTTAAATTCCATCATTCACCTTTGTGGTCATTTCTTAATCTTCTCCTTTTGCTGTTACAAAATAGTGTAGTAGTAGGAATATTATTGATGTTAGTGTCTAGAGCAATCTAAAGGTTATATAGCTAAGAGCAAAATCTTTTTTTACTGTTTGTTTGAAGCTACAAGTTGGAGAACATTATAGTATTAAAAAAAATAGAATATTCTGGCAGGAGATGGTATAAGTAGAAATACTAAGACAAATTGTGTTTAAGAAATACTCAGTGCTAGATCACTGTGTAATGCAACTACTGTGGTTAATCAGTTGTCATTCCTTAGCTTCCTTGGTGTGCTGACTCCTTGGAATGATGAAGCCCATCTGGCCTAGACAGAGGTACTACTTTTGCAGCTGATATCAAGGTCTCAGATAAGCTTGTCTGGCTAGTTGCTTGTTTTCAGTGGTGCAGTTAAGGACATTAGGCAGTGAACTGTTAGTCTGAACCACCTTGAATATGAAGTCAATATGAACTTCAAGCCAACTATACTCACATTTTCAAAATAATGTTTAAATCAATATATCTTACTTAACTGAAAATGTAAATGTATATGCAAAAACAGGCATTAGTTTTTGGTCCTAGTTGCAGGATTAGTTCTTATTTATCCCATATCAAGTGATCAGTAGACCTAACACAGGGAAAGCAGAACTGACAGGGAAAGGAGATGCACCTTTCCTGATCAAGGCAGGATCCCAGAGCTGAACCAACTTTAGAACTGTGTAATTTGTCTTTGGTAGCCTTTGTAGGAAATGGAGAAAAATAACTGGTTTGTACACAACCTTCAAATGTAATATACCCTAGTAGTTCCAGACCAGTGTCTTACCTTTGACTATAACATTGAGCAGACATGAGTGTTTATTTTAAAATTCCTCTGAGATGTACAGTTTTACAGAATCTGCTTTCTGGGTAATAAAAATTAGATTCCAATAGTATTTTTAAATTAGTCATACCATTAACTTTTAGAGCAGAAGATAAGGGTGATATTAACAAATGATAACTCTGGCTTTCTTGGGGCATTCCCTGTGACTGCTTTAATGTGTGACACAACAGTGTTGTCAAAGGGCGAGGCAGGTTCAGATATTTGCCTGTCATTGCCTTCTGAAGAAAGCTTTGTTGGTCTCCTTCAATAGACAGGGATGAAATATGGGGAAATAAGCTGTCATCACTAAAGGTTAGCCTGAGTTACTTTACCTTCATACCACTGCATGGCCCACACACACCATTTTTTTCTCTGTCTCAGTACAAGCAGCACCAAAGCAGCAGTCATGAGGTACAGGATTACAGAAAGTCAGTAAAAGCACACTGAAGTAGAGAAATCTCTTCAATAAACCATATCTTCCCATACTGTTAAGGTACCCTGTTTTTAATTCTCTAATTGTAAATTAAGAATGATTAAAGTGATTGTGTTTAATATGAAGTGCCTTTTTTGAGCTGCTCAGGTGAACTCTGAGTGAACTAATATGATGGAAGAAAACCTGGTCTAGACAGTCATCTTACATCAGTGCACTTGAAAAATTAGTAGGCACGTGGTAAGCAATGGGATATTCATCACAGCAGGTAGCAGATGATTGTCAGCTTTCCCAGTCCCTGAGCAGAGATAAGTATCCATTTATGCTTCTGTCTAGGCAACCATAAACTCCCCTATATACTAGATTATTTAAAAGGCTTCTGTTTTATCATAAATGTGACTGTTCTTATGCTTCTCCTTAACAACAAGATTTTAGCTGGATTGTGGACAAAATCCTGAAATACTTACGCAAAAACAGTCTTCAGCTGTATAGTTTCTTGATATATAAATCACTAACGTGACAGAAGGTTAGCCATTACTTTCTTTAAAAAAAATTCATCCCCATGCCTTCTACCACCCTAAAAAGCAGAATCAGTTAAATATGAGCTTAAAACCACAAAGATAGTAGTGCATTTCAAATCCCAAATTAAATTTTACTATACAGCAAAAACTGGAGAACAAACAGATGCAAATTACTGTTTTGATAATTTTGCACTGGAATCTTAAAAATCAAGAGTGTTCCCAGAATATAAAATATTCATAGCTTATATGGAATTTTCATAACCCCTTACATTGGCTGCCTCTCAAGTTTTACTGTACTTTGCCTTGTTCATTAAACATTAAAGTATCTTCATATATTGACTTCACACATCATCTTTAATGTCAGATACTGATAATCAGAACTTCTAAAACTTGTGCTATGCATGTGAAATTTGCCTATTGATATCTGTCATAGTTGCTGCAGCCTTAAATCCTGAAGAGTATAGAAACTTTAGATGCAGTAAGTAAGAAATCTGTGAGGTCCTGCAAGCAGGGGAAAGACTTAAGATGATGGCAGTGTTGATAATGTTTAATCATAATGCAGTGCTAAAGATTGGTCATTAGGAAAAAACTCTTTACAGAAAGAGTGGGCAGACATTGGAACAGGCTACCCAGGGGGAAGTGTTAGAATCACCATCCCCAGAAGTATTCAAAAAGTGTGTCAATGTGTCCCTTGCAGTCATGGTTTAGTGATGAACAGAGTGGTGCAAGGTTAATGGTTGGGCTCAACAATCTCAGGTCTTTTCCAAACATAATGGTTCTGTGATCATAAGGATTCCAAGATAAGGGAATTCCTCCACTGTTGTTCTAGCTTGTTCCCTGAATTCTCAATAGGACAGTATCCATGATGATTCGTATCCCATCAAGATCTCAGCTGTATCTGGCAAGAGGGAATAGACTAGGATTTCACTGTGCAATCTGCACATTAGTAGTTGTTTTGGAGGGATTTACGTGTAGTGAAAACTAGATTTAATTTTCAGTTTTGGTAATAAAAAAGAAAAATTGTAACTTTGTTGCATAGACACCTTGTGAATATCCTAGGGGCAAGACTCTTTTTTATGTGTTTTGGCCTATAAACACTTAGGTTATTGTCCAAGAGACGGTCTCAGCCATTGTCTTAAAAAAAGTCTCACAAAATTAGATTAATCTCTTGATAGTTCCTGTGTTTTAAAGGCTAAAAATTAATTACTTGCCCCTTCTTCGTGTTGGTTTTGTAAGTACAAATTGTAAGTAGTCATTACTTTTTAAATTTCAATACCTCATTTCATGTGTCAACAGCAGCACTCCTGATGTTGTAATAGCTTCTACCTTATGAATTCCCTTTTATTAGAGAGTACATTTTCAGATTATTTCCATTTATTAGCAAAATACCTTCCTATATGAATTTAGGTGGTAATGTTGTTGTTCTGAGCTCTTGTTCTTAACAGAATTCACAATTCTGAAACCTGTACTACAATTTACATGTGTGCTCCTGTTGCAGTCGAGCTGCTTAGGCACAAAACAACCTTATTGCCTGTGCACAAGGAGGCAAATGCAGCTGGATTCTCCTATGCTATGCCAGCTAGCCTAACATTTATCCATGTCCAGCATTTCTGCCAAAGATTATCAGCAAAACCAACAATGCACTTATTTAGATTATTATAAAAACCAGTCTGTCTAGGAAAATGACATAGTGAGGTAGATGGTGCCATTAAATATTTTTTTTCAGTTAGAAAGGTACAGGTGTTCCTGGAGAGAACTAAGGTGAAGACTTCAAATTCTGCTGGAAACCTGGCAATACCCAAGTGATGTAAAAACTTGAAACCTGTTGTATTAACTCTTCAAAGAAATGTAAACTCTTCACAAATCAGGTCATGATGATAATAGTCATTTGGGTTTGGGGCAGATGTACGGTAGAACTTCAAAAGCATTAAAACCTGTAATTCAAACCATTACAATGAGCAAAGATGCTCCTTAGAAAGGGATTGAGAGTCCTGTGAAGAAACATTTTAAAAATTATACACCTGAAATTCAGTATTTCCACAAGACTTGGGTTGGATACACTGAACTTTAGGCCCTTCACTAATGTGCCAGAATTGGGATTCTATATGGAGTCAACAGCAGCTTAGTCAGAAGGAAGTTTGATCTGGAATAGATTTAATCACTCCTTGAAAGTACTCATATGCTTTGCTCATGTAAATAGGACTTGCAAAAGAAATTATTCAACACTAAGTAAATGCAGTGATTCTATCCCTGTAGTCTCTCTTGCCATCTCTACTCACTTTATGCACAAGTGTTTGTGTGTCATGAAGTCTCACTTCTGTATCTCCTAAAAATTTCAACTTTGCATAAATTTGAAATATCTACCCAAAGCTTGAGAAGACATTCTAGTTGTCCCCAAATCAGAAAATAGGTTAGCTCCAGGTATAGAGGATACAGTATTTCATTTTAATTCCTTACAAAATTTCTATTTTAAGTTTTTAACTGCCTTGGCCTAAATAGCTGATAGTGTCAATACTGCTGAAATGTAGTGTTTCTGCAACTGCTAAATTGCATGCATTAAAATAAATTAGGATTCCTGCAGGTGTCTGATGAAACAATTTAGAATGTTTAGTTTAAACTAGTTCTAAGCACCCACTCCTGCCAGTATTACCTTATATCAGTGATTTAGATTCTAATTTTCATTTACAGGCTCAGCTTGAGGGAGGAATGTTTGCCTCTGCTACTCTTCCTTGCATGGCTGGAGGAAGACCTGTGAAATACATGCTCTTGGAAGTTTCAAAATTTTAAAAAAAGTTTTATTTAAAAATGAAGGTTTTCTTGTGCAGCACCAGAATTCACAGAAGTATATGCTCCATTTCCCTTGGCATGAGACAACTATGGAGCATATCTCTGGGGAGACTTTTTGTCTAGGCAAGCATGAATATCCCTTCTGTGCTGAGGCCACCAGTTAGTGTCAAATAAGGTGGCAATTCTGTTTTTCTGATAACTAGTAAATAAGCTACGCACAGACAAATCCATTCCACACTCTGAAATATTGTGAGTACTTCTAAGTGAGGGAGGTAACAGTAGTTATTTAAAATGAGAAGTTCGTAATCGTGAGGTGTGAAATAACAACAACAGGAATTACTGTGAAATTAGCCTAGTACATGACAGAATACTTTATTTGGAATATATTTGACTTCAGGGCGCCAGTGCCATCCATGGGAGATGTTCAAAACAGTATCTTAAGATTTCTTTTGATAGAAGAAATACCTTGGAATTCTCTTCCCCAGTGCTGTCTCTAACAAGCAGTGCTGGCCACCCTAAATCCTGTGTGTGTGGCTTGGCTGAATGAGCTTTGTCTTCCTAATGGTAACCTTCCCACACCTGAGGGGTAAAAGGTGAATTTTGACAAAGCTGGAACAAGGTTTTTAATTTAAAAAACAAACAAGCAAACAAAAAAAGTTGCTGAATGTTCTGATTTTAAAGAAAATTAAAAAATTCTTTTTATGCAGTGAAGGAAATCTTTCAAAAGATGAGCTCCCTAATATCCCGACAGAACAGAATGCTGAAATTTCAAGTGAACACAAAAATAAACATGCAAGCTCCAACTTCTCTTCCTTATTTAAAGGAAACAAACTGGCAAAACACCTTAAAAGAACAAGCTATTTCTTCAGTTATAAATGTGTAATCAAGTATAGAATATCTTGATGATTTATTTAATGTATGAATAGATTTCCAGTGGCTTTGGAGTCCTGAGTGGCTTTTCATTAGCAGCCGATTTTTGGTGACAGGAATGTATCTGATTTAGTTATCTGGGAAGCAACACAGTTTGAATAACCAACTTTCCCCTTTTAGAATTTCTTGATAGAGAAGACACAGTTTTTCCATGTTAACTCATGTTTGAACTGAATTGACACCAGGTTGTCAGAATTTTGCTTTTAAATCAAGTATTGTGCTAAAAAAGAGTTGATCTGCTGCACCATCTCAGAAGCAGAGAAAATCATTAAGTTTAATTAGGATCAAATATTTGTTAAGCACTGGTAGATGATTTGAGTCTATTCAGTAACAGAGAAATTGTTTTTGGGTAATTTGCTGTAGTAGTAACACATGAGGCATGCATGATTGAATAAATCTGCACAGAGATCTTTTTTATAGTGAGTTGTTTTTCTGTAGAGTAGCAGTTTTATTTACATAGTGTATGATTTTTCCATCATTCTTAGATATCTGAATGAAAGTTTACTTTGAAACCTCACTTGCTAAATTGATAGGTTAAGGTTCCTAAAGATATTATATCTCCTCATACATTCTTAAATATCATTTTTCACTTGTAGCAAATGCAAACATGTGGAAATTGGTAAGTGACACGGTGAGAAACCCATGAAGAGTTTGTGCAATGCATTTTTAGTGTCTGAGTATACTATTCTGTGATAATGTAACAAACAAGAACCCAGGTAAGAAAACTAAATATTAATTATAGTCTAGGCTTTTTTGCATTACAGCCTTTTGCCTAAATTCTGGGCCTGTCAATGTGACATATTTCTTCTTTATTTACTGGAAATCAGTCTCTATTGAGAATAAAAAAATTAATTCTGTAGCTTCAAGGTGCAACTTTGAATGTTTACACCATTCTTACTAAGGACCTTCTTTATGATTCAGGTTCAGAGTTGTCTCCTTTTGAAGCTCCAGTGCTTTATTTTGTCTTCAGTAGAGACAAGTAAAACCAAGTGTAAATGCACAAGATGGTATGTATAAGATGAATGAAGGAAATAATTCAACTAGCAGTGGTCTGGACTTATTTATCAGCTCTATGACCTCTAGGTGGATGCAAAAGCCTTACTTATGTTACAGGATTTCAGAAGGAAGAATGACAATCAATTTTTTCTTGAGTCTCAATCCTAGAATAGTTTTATCAAGATTCATAACAATAAGCACTGATAGGTAGTCTAACTTGTTTTTAGAAAAAAAATTTGAAATTAGGGCTGATCTTTTCTAAAAACCAAGAAGCACTGCTCAAATGAGCACTGCTCATTCCTGCATTTAGTCTCTAAACCCCAAAGAAATTGTCTTTGCAAACTAATGAAGATAAAATTAAGCACTGTAGCCTGTGGCACCTCCTTCAAAGCTTTAAATGTAAATGTAAGGGTTGGAATTAGGTCAACCATTTTCTGGATATATTTTTCTAATAGTGCTTAGTGTACTACTGGAACTGTAGAAAGCAGTAGTTTCTGGCTCTCTAAAATTGTCAAGGAGCAGTGGAAGGAAAAGGTTGTTTGAGAGTGGCCTAAAGGCTTTGAGTACAGCATGTTGATGGCATTTCAGTTTCAGTCTCTTAGTTGTCATTAAAAAATGTGATGAAGTAGTTTTATCCCTGCTAATAAAGTGATGAGTTTGAAGATGGGGGGATCCCCACAAGAAAGACACCAAAGTGCTGGGCTAAGATCTTTGTTTGTCAGCAGCCCATACTGGTCAGTGCTGGTCCCAGCAGCAGCCAGCCTTCTTCAGCATTTAAGTAACAATTGAGAAGAGAATACAGTTTCTCAGGTTTAGTAAGGGCACTGTAATTTAATTGCTGTCTTTGGATGGACCAATGCACACAAACCCTGAGATCATTCTGACTGGGGAAATGTTTTATGCAGTCTGTCACAGCAGCCAAGCTCTTTGCACTCAGATCCCTCAAATGCTCGGGGTCTGGCAACTCATTCAGCACAGGGACAGGCACTGCTTGCTGAAAGTGATTGTAAACAAGCCACAACAAAAGTGCTTGGCAGTGTTAAACCACTGAGGATTCTTTTTTAATTGGGTGTTCCAAAATGGTGAAGAAACCCCAACCCAAGTTTTTGCATAGTGCCTTTTGTCCCGTTGTGTCCGATTCCTGAGTGCTTTCCAGTTAATTGTATGAACTTTCTCCTACTGAGATGAGCACAGCTGGTTAGAGAACACCAAGGTTGTGGGTTCAATGCCCATATGGGCCATTCATTGAGGAGCTGGAGTCAATGAATCTTCTGGGTCTCTTCTAACTCAGAATATTCCGTAAACTTCTGTTGGTGTAATGAAGAGTCCTCAGAACTAAACCTGGTCAAATAAGGTATGCTGGTATTCTAGTAAGATATGATTGTGACAAAGATACAGTTCATTGAAATGCCTTTTGTCTTTGTGGGATAACTTCCTGTCCGTCTCAAAGGTTGCTTAAAATTTGGGGGAAAAAAGTAACTTTGATGTTAAAAATTGAAGCCGGTATCTGTCATGCTTATGTTCTTAACTACAATAAACAATGGGAGCAACTCTGGTGTAGTGCATTAACTTTTCATTTCTCTTTTTCATGAGCAATTAATGACTCATTGTAAAACTTTAAATCTGAAATGATCTTTTTTCCAAGTTCAGTTCCAAGATACTCTTGCAAATTATATGGATAGTTTTAAAATAAAAGATATTGAACTTCTTAAGTATGCCTCTGTTCCTGTAATGACAAGACTTTAATATACTAATTGTAGTGGAAATATGTCATTTTAAATCAAATTCTTGACACCACACCACAGTTTATAGTTGAAATAATGTGAAATTCTTAGCAGTCAAAAACTATATAGTTCAAGAAGTTACAAACGACAAAATCTTTTTTAAAAAACCTTGCCTCCATTTATATGCCTCCCTTCACTGAGTCAATGACTTTGATTCTTATCTCCTTTTCAATCTAGATCAGTCAAAAAAAAAAAAAATCCAGCCATTATTTTTTTCTGTGTGTTTCTTGTTCCCATTTTCAGAATTGGATGTGTACTTTGACCTTAGCTGTGCTGTTGAGATTGTGGAGCTTGTTACAGTAATAGGTAATGTCTGTTGGTTTTGCTGCTGTATTTTATTATTATAATTATTATTTTACTTATTTTTTATTTCCCACCGCCTTCTGGGTAAAAGCTTTAGGTCTGTACTTTTTCTTGGCAGATCTTGGCTTTAACTCTTCTGCCTAGCTGGATGCACATGAGGAGTGCTCAGGGATGACTGTTGAACGTATTTAGGCTTCTGTCGCTTTCCCAGAGAGTGCTACTGCAACAGAGCTCTACCAAGGCTTTTATTATACTAGTCTTCTTACATCCTGTTATGTGAAGTGAAGCTCTTAAATGTTTCCTGATCTCAGTAGGGAGCAGAGGTAGCCCAAAAATATACCAATCAGGCCAAAATGTCATCAGGCCTGGCGTCTTCATTAGCTCTTTGCCCAGTCATCTTTTTGTTTAAGGGCTTCATTGCCTTTTTCTAACTATCTGTCTTTTCCAGTTGCTGATTTATTTTATTATTTAGCAAACCTTTTAGTCCTACTCCTATTTGTCTTTCTGAGATCACATTTTCTGGAAAAAGCAATGGAAAGTGAGTCTTACTCATTTCACCAGTTCATTAGGTGATGCGTTATTTTCACATTATTCACCACATTATTCATCACTCAGCATTTTAGAGGCAAAGTGAGGTTAGTCCCTGGTTTAACCATACCAGGAGATTTGGATGCTGTTGTGTAAGTGGAAGCCATCAGGTGCTAGTAATTGTGTGTTGTTCCTCTTCTGGAAGATATGAAATGTGTCAATAATTCTGTCCTGTAAAAGTGTTAAAAGCTAATTTAGAGTTCATAATTTTACCCAGAGATTTCCTGAAGGAAACTAGAGAGATTAGTTTCTTTGCTCCAATACTGTAGTATATGTGGCTTTGTCTTCTAAACACAGATACATTTTAGTAGGTAAGTCATGACCTTGGTCCTGATCTTTCCTGCTAGTCTGATGTTGGTATGCTGTGTGTTGATTTATTATACTGTTTATATGCACATTTCTTCTGTAAAATGTTTATAAATATTTTATATACTTGTAGCTGCAGGGCTCATGTAGAGGCAGTAGTCATATAGTTAACTACAGTGGATATTGCACATAGTTAAACACAAGCTGGTTTCATTTATACTTTCAAAGGAGTCCAAATTAAAAAATCTAAGATGTGATCTTGCTAGTTATGAATCCATGGAATCATCCAACAGAGTTTGTTTACAGTGTCACACATTTTGGTGTTTCTGCTTTATGCCGTGAGATGTGTAATTTTTGCTTGCTTCAAGGAGTCATGCAGTGTGAGAAGATGAATGAGCTGCAAATTTAGATTGTTTTAGAAACACTTGTCCAAGTTCATAGCTTTGCCTTGATGCTACAAGCTTAATAGAGAATTTGGCTAGATGTTGAACATCTGCATCATTTGCCTTAACAAAAAATGTAAATGAAGAGCAAAAGGAGCTCGGCAATTGAGCTGTGACGCATTTGCACGCTTTCTCCTCTTAGGCTGCGCTGACTGTTTAGGGTACACAGACGCTTCCTTGATGACATAGGACAAACTGCTTCCAAAACATCATACAGCCAGGGTCCAAGTTAGAATTTACTTCAGTTTAGAAATTCAGACTCTTCTGTATTCTGTAGGGAACCTAGATAGGACAGTGAGCTTGAAATCTCTGGAATTCCCTCAGGGCCTGTGGAAGACAAGTGTACGTGCAATGAGGATTCAGATAACCCAAACAAGCAGTGCAGAACTGTGCTAGTTCTAGAAAAGTCATGTAAATGTCGCACCATACCTGAGATAGTAAGATGTGTGTGGGAAAATGTGGGGCCCTCTCTACTCTTAGGATTGAATTATCTTTTGTGCTGTGCTATCCTTTAGAAACTGGAAGTTTGGAATGATGCCAGCTTGGGATCTTGAAGCAATGGCAATTGAATTTTATAAACATACACTTAGAAAGCTGGAAATACTAAACTCAGCAGTATGATTATTATTTGTCTGGGTTGTTCAGTTGGCTTGGTATCCCAATCTAAACATTGTATCCTAATTCTGTGTTTCTGTATTTACATGCATGGCCTCCCTGGGAATTCTGCAAGAAATTGGATAGCAGGTGTTGATATTCACACATACATCTCTTGTTAAGGAGAATTTAAATCTGCATGCTCTGTCTCATTAACAGATATCACTGTACCTAAGTTACTGTTAGTAAAAGTTTAGTGAAATATTTGTCTGTTCACTCTTATCGGCAATTGTGTTCTGAATTTGATTATACTCAGCAAGAGATTTGCAGTGGTCGGTGTATTTGTTCCCCTTGGTTTCTCTCCCAAGCATATCTGCTATTCATGACATTCATCAGTTATAGAAAGCAGCACCAAAAGAAGATCTATAAAAGTTCAAGTCACGCATCCCATTTTTTTAAAAAGCTGACAGACAAGAAAATGTTCATTTCTTACCTTTATAGGTATTTTTCCTTTTTAAAAAATTAATAATAATTTTCAGTTTTGTTTCTCTTCTCTGAGCAGCTAGTGAAATACTTGTTTGCAATATAAAAATACTAAATATATAGAATGAGCTTTGTTTATGTGCATTCTTCCCACAAATATGATGCCTTCATCTTGTTCTCTCAAGGGCTGAGTTTTCCATCATCTATATTTTATTAGTGTTGTTACTTAACCCATTGCAGAGGGTAAAGTGGGGGATGGGAAGGTATCTGTTCTTGTAGCCATCAAGATGCTTTCTCCTCTCATGAAATGTTTACTGCTAACATTTTGTAATTCAAAATAGCAGTCAGCATACAGTTAATGGCATTTAAATGTATAATGAACAATTCCTACATGTAGGATAGGAAGGACAAATTAAAAGGCTGGATTAAAGTGGTTGTATCAACAAAATCTGGCATTTGGAATGTATCAAAGGCAGAGAATATTAAATCTTAGCAAGCCATGCCTTTTCAGCTCTAAGGTTTTGTCACCTTGTCACTGATGTGAGTTTCTTGGTATAGCAGATACTTTGTGTGTGAAATAAGGTGGGCGTAGGTTCTGAAGAAAATGATTGGGGTTTTTTTGTCAGCTCTTCAAGTGAGCGAGGCACCCTTATCTAGACTTGCTGTCTTCTTTTCCTATTACCATAAATATAACCTTTCATATACTTTATAATGCAGAAGTGAGGCAAAACCATGCAAACCAGTAACAAAAGGCTTTGTGTTTGAGAGGTGCTGGGAAAAATACATTAGTAAAAGAGTCTACACAAAATTTAGTATCATTTTCTTTATTTCACTGTTTATGTTAATTTATTAATTTATAAAACTACTACTAGTAGTTTGTTCGTCAGTAGAGAATTGCTATGAACACAAAAATAATGTGGCTCTAGGAACCATTTATTAGGCTGTTCCTTTTGATAGCCTTAAAATACATCAATAATTTTTTAATTTGTAACATTTTTATTCTTCTGAAAGACTTGTAACCTTCTGAATTCAGAGGTGAATAGATTTGGTGTAGGTTTTATAGTTGCTCAATTTTGCAGTAGCTGCAGTTTTTTCAATATTAACATAATTTAATCTTTACCGTAAGGCATGATCAGTAATGCAGTGTCAAATGGTAACTGTCAGCTTCTTAAATTTTTCATATTGGTATTCAACTTGACAGCTAATTTGCAAATCCCCTCCCCCACCACATGTGATGCTATAACTTTTAGTATGGATGAATCTTCTGACTCCAGAGCTGGAAATACAAATTCAGTATGGTATGATCAGGATTCTTTTACATGATCAACAATATTCATTATACTAGAGGCCGAAATATACATGACTTCTCATTTAATGCAAACTGGAAAAACAGAGCAAAGAAGCAAATGACAAATAATCTTGTGGTTTTCACTGGAAATTTCTACAAGTATGACCAATCAGGTAGGTAGGGAAATGTGACTTTATAGGTTCCCACCTAATAGGGCTGCCCCTTTGTAACCACATACCACACAAGAAGGCTTTGGATGCTTTTACTATATAAAGATATGTTCACGTCAAGGAGTTTGACTGACAGTTTTGTAAACTGAAGTATTGTGTATTCTTAGAAAAGAAACAACATCTTGTGTCTAGATATGGAAAAAATATTTGGAGGGGACATTTTTGGAATGAATTGAAGAAAAGAAATAGCCTATAAAAAGTTCGACAAAGCAGAAAGCATAAAAATATCTCTGTACTTGCTGCATTGCAAAACTGCAGAGTTAAAGCTGCTTTTCCAGTTCTTACAGTAGCCAAAAAATTGTTTAGGCTGCTTTTAATACAAGCTAACTGAGCTCAGTTAACTGTGTGCAAGTAGAAATTGTATGCTTTCTAGTATGCAAAATCAATGCTAAAAATCTGTTTCATGGGAGGGTTTTTTTTTTTTTTTTCTCTGAGGCCTAAATCCAGCAGATTTCTACAGTGCATGGTTAGTTGTAGCTTGGGAATAATCCCATCCTTATATAGAAAAGCCTGTTTTTAAAGCTCAAAGAAGACTCTGGATTCTATGAGCATATATTAAAGACTTTGACTCAGAGCCCTAATATATTTAAATGGGAACGCTAGGAATGGAATCCTGCTACAAGCCTGGTATTAGCCATAATTACAGCTTCAGATACTCGAATCAGAGAGAAGTTTAATTTCTCCACAATATGCACAGATTTGTGTCTGTGAAATACACCATAGCAATGTCTGTTTCAGGGAATACATCAATACTGTTGTCAGTAGAAGAAAAAATTATTATTATAGCAGCAGTTTTCCTTTGCTTTGCTTTCCATCATTTCTCAGCTTGCAGCTTGTCTCATGTCAGAAAACTCTTGTATCATGTGGAATAATACTAGCATTCAAGGCTAAAATTGATAAGTAGGCAGTTCTTGGGCTGCTGATTCTATTTAACACATTGGGAGCAGAGCTCACCCTTGGCCTTCCTTTTCTGTGTGCGAATTCCACATATTGTGCCTGAACAATTGGCGTCTGCAGTGGGACCAAAACACCAAACAGAGGATGTGCAAAGCCCAAGACTGTCCTGTGTTGCTCTTGCTTCACAGCTGATGCATCCTCTGTACTGTAGTGATAATGTAGTGTTGTGGCATCATAATTTATTCTAGCAGCATGACACAGTATTAGCACAAAGCCTTGAAGCTAGCGTCCTCATTTGAGAACCTGTGAAAATCTAAGGTTATTTTTGGACCTTTGCATCCTTCTGACATGGTTTATGAGATGTGTAACAGCCTCATCTGTCTTAAGACAGCAGAGGAAACTTGCTTCAGGCTTTTCCATCATCCAGCTCTCAAAGTACCCTCTTTGTGTACCTATCCTATTAGGGAAGGTTGGATTTTCAGCAGAGATGACTGAAGACAGAGCACTAAGATCAGCCGAGACTCCCATGCCTTTGACAGGAGCTAAGCTGAGCCATGACAGAGCTGAGCCTGAGCCATGCAGGCTGGAGGAAAGGCAGGAGCAGAGTGTTGCTGCCTTTCCCTTCTGCTCAGCTGCCTTTGGCCAGGAAGCATTGCGCTGCTTTCAGTGTCAGAAAGCATCGCCCTGCTTGGTCAGTGCTCACTTAGGGAAAATGTCTGGCAAAGCCATTGTATGCCATGAAACAAAAAGGTCTGGAAACTGCTATAATATTGTAAATTATTCCATTATTTGAGGTAAGGTCAGGTGTCACTGCATAGTTTCTGTAGGACTTGGAATTTAATACCTTTCTGTTATTCAGTGTTTACTCTGGAAAGGAAAGCAAGTTATAAAATATGACTACATACCTTATCAGGGCTACTAATCTTGCTTCTGGTGCCTTGTGGCCTTCCCCTACACTGATTTATTTTCTTCATTCAGGAGAAAGTAAAAATTCAGTATATGCTTCTGTGCTTTTTAGATGAACTTTTAATATTATGTAGGACTCATGCTTTCTGATACACCTTTCTTGAGTATCAACTGAACATTTCCTCTTAGTGCAAGTAGGATGAAACGGGTTTTATGAATCTTATGAAACAATTGTTTATATACAAAAAGCTATTTTCACGTATATAGGCTGGGAATGTTTCTAAATAGGAACCCACAGTCATCTAATTAGACGCGCATGGTGTTAGTAGGCATTTGTAGTACTCACAGGACAAAGACAGGGATCCCTGCTGAAAATTTCCATTAAAAAGATAATTGCATGGCACAAGGTCTTTCTAAAAACCTTGCTTAAATTTTTTCCTGTTTTTAATTAGGCTCTGAGATCTAGATCTAAATGGACTGAAAACAGAAAAAGGATTTACTTTTGTAGGTAGTAGAATTAATCATGCCAGCAGTGACTATGGAATTGTGAAAGATTCACACCAGAGCATTTTACTTAGAGTTTTATGATCTGATGATCCTGGTAGAATTGAGTGTTTGGTGTATGCATAAGTAAATGATTTCTTATTTTGCATGCATTATGACAGATTAAATCTGGTTAGTTAATAACTAGAGTACCTGGGTGTGTGCTACCACTACCAGGAGTGTCCAAATGTTCTTTTTTCTCAAGATGATATTTCTAGGAGGTTTTTTTCTCCACCATCACCCTATTGGATTCAACTGTGTGAAAAGCTGATGAAGGCAGAGAACACTAGGCCACTCTAGTATGCCCCTTAACAGGAAATGATCCAAAAAATGCCTGGTTTGTGTTTTAGGTGGGAGTGATGTGCTTTCTTTAAAAATTTTTTTTTTTTAAAAACCAAAAAAATGTGTAAAATGTACACATTAGTAACAAGTACAGCACAGAGTAACCACCAGTTACTGTGAAAAAGGTTCTTGAATTAATTAAAAAGTTCTTTTCACTGGTAACATCAGTGTGAGTTACTAAAACTGCATAAATAGGTAAAGAGGCATTTGCACATTTTCAGTCAGAATTGGAGAGCAACCAACAGAGTGGTTACTGGGGTACTTTTACCATAAAATTTAGATGTAACCTAAAAGAAATATGATTAATTTCAGCTAAGTTAGAGGGGCTCAGTGTAGGGGCTATAGGCTTCATTGAAGTAATCTGTTATTCTTGATCAGCATGAAGAAGGAAGAGATTTAAAGTCTTAGCTGTAGCCTAGTTATGAAAGGAATGAGAGAAAGGTACCATGCACAGATGAACGTGTTTGGTTACAAACCTTACATGTTGTGAGATGATACTTGCAACATGTAATAATACCACAAAGAAGAAGTTTTAGAGAATATTGTTAACTTTAGAATATTGTTAACTTTAGAGAATATTGTTGACTTTACATTGTCTTTCTGCTTAATGTGTAGCATGCTTGCTGAAATAATTTTTAATGGGCACCTCCAGATTGAGGAATGACAATGGATCTCAAAGTATATTCAGCAAAATTGTAGGATGGAAACTAAATCTGCTTCTCAAGGCATTAGCAAGGGCTGGAAGAGAAAAACAAAACACATTTTGTGGTTTGTAGAGGTTCTTAGTCAAATGGTTATTGCAGGTTGGACCTAGCAAAGATACAGAATTCTCACATCTCTGGCCAGTACAAGAATGGCAAGTTACAGACCCAGTATTGTACTGCTTGTGCTGGGTTTGGGGGATCACAAGGACAGGGTTTGGACCTGGGAAGTCCTGGTCCTTTTACAGGGAATAGCTGACAGCTAATGATTCCTGCCACATGCACATTATTGCACAAAGGTCAGTGCACTCATGTCAAGCATGATTTTGTGCTTGTTAGGAAGACCAGTTGAGAAGACAGACCAAGAAGAGAATAAAACTTTTTAGAATTACTGATAGTCGTCTGTATTGTTTGCAATTTCACAAAGGTTTGTTCTGAAATGTTGTAAATGCACAGGGACTGCTATTTCAAGTTCTGTAAGTAGCTAAAGAGTCATATAACCACACACTGGGATGTCCTAAAGGTGCCTTTACTTCTAGCTGCCATTCATGTCAATTTTCATGAGCTTCAGAAAATGCTAGGAGGGTATTTGTGTAACCTTTACACCACAAGGAGCAAATTAATATATGTATGTATGTATGTATAATTTTTACTTCTTGGAATGCAGGTCTTTGCAACTGTCTTTTCCACCAATTTTTACATAGCATTTACAAAATGTAGGTGTAAAAATAAAGATGTCAGGAAGACTTGGGATGGCCTTTGGATGCTAATTTTCCTCTCAGAAAAGTGACAGTCACAACAGAAGAACACAAATGTAAAGACTGAACTCACAGCAGCAAATAGGTCCCATAAAAACTCTAAATTAGGTCAAACACTGATAAAAAAACTGATCCCAGCTGGGGACGGTGTGGAACTGTGATTTAAAGCATTGGACAATTCTACTGAGGGAAAGTAAAAATAGGTGAAATGCCTATTTTTATCTTTGATGCTTTCAGATATATGGGATAACCTCTGATGCGTTGGGTTGTCTCATAGCCTTTTTTGGAATGTTGTTTTAGCAGGTGGGAAAAAATTTATGCAACACATCTGCCATAAAAAGCAGGAAAATTTGCTTCATAATTAATAAGTGCTTTAGATGTGTTTATGGAAATGAAAAGAACCTCTTCAGACCTGTGCTTTAGCCATGTTTTGCCTTGACTCAAGCCTTGTATGTGTTTTCACCTACCAGTTTGTGGTTAGGTGGTGGGATTTTTTCACAACTTATTTTAAGAAAATAGTAAAATATTCGCTACAAACAACCAAACTTCTTTCATCACAAATGCCTAGTAAAAACATTTAGTGAAAATGTAGCTAAGACAATTGTCATATCCTTGGCCATTTGCCTCTCTGTGTTGCTACTTGCATTGGAAGTCGTTTACATTATGGGATAGATTTGACAGGTAATAAATTAGCTATAGCTGTTGAACGTGAGTCTCAAAAGCTATTTCCCACTGTGTTAGCGTGGCTAAGGCATTTATATTTCTTTACAGGGTAAGATGAGAATATTTTTGAATTTACTCTGAATGATGTATGCATTATGTGTATACATCTGTAGGAGCTTTCTGCTGAAAAGCTAAAATATGAAATTCCTATAATGCTTAGACTGGTCCAGGTGGCAGAGGCCAGAAATAATTTATCAAAAAGTTAGCCTGTAATTACAGATCTTGAGTCTTTATTTGTGTAATGATTTTTCATGGACACCTCTTTAGGAACTTTTGTTGGCTAATGCAAAAAAAGCTCTAAAAAAAAAAAATATCACCATTTTACCTACAGCAAGCTTAAGCTTGTGCCAAAAATGAGCTTGTGCATAATAAAATTGTGTCAACAGACTATAAAAAGAACCCAGTACATTTTATTGTAGATTAAACATGTACATTTTTTTATTCTAAAGCTGAGCTACAAAAAATGCAATTCTCCCTTACCTCTGCAATGTTCAGTCACTTTACTGATGACACACAATGTGAAGTTGTGCAGGATGCACTCCAGAGAATGGCTAAACTCATTCTTCTTCCCAGGCTTGTTTATTTCTTGTTATCATTTTCTTGGTGAGCTCATCCAGGTCATTTTGTCATTTCCTCCTTTACTGCCATCTGTTGGGTTTTTTAATTGATTTATTTTTTCTTTGTTTTGTTTTTTTTTAATATATAAAAGGCAAAAGAGCCCCTCTTCACCACTGCACGTTTTTTCTTTGTATGGAAAGTAATGGCATTCAGACTTGAAACTCTGGAACTGCCTGAGTTTAGACAGGCGGTCCACTGCTACTTCCAAAGCACAAAAATGGAATGTGTGGAAGAGTTAAACTGGAGCTGCAGAGCCAGCCTGTAACTACCCCTGACATACCTGTGATACTCTACCTGGTGCAGCTCCTGTGCAGGTGGCTGTCATTGCTCTCAAGGTGTGCAATCCACTTCTGTTCCTCTGGGGAGGTTCACAGGTCCAGTTCTGCAGAGCTGCTCCTTGGGCTGTAAGTGCTGCCTGGAGTCATTTCATCCCTGGTGCAGGACTGGTGAATTTCATGAGTTTCCTTTCAGCCTGTTCCTCCAGCACTTCAGGGATCCCTCCATTGTAACAGGAACTTCCCAAGGCTGGTGATCTCCATGAATTTGAGTTTGCTTGTTACTAATGACCCAGAAATGCACTGTTTCAATGAATGTTTACTTTTTTAACTAGGAGCCAAACTTATAAATCTGGTAACCTTTGTGCCAAATGGACATGAAATTCCAGAATGTTCAATGCAGAAATTCCTGGCAGGTGTTTTTTCTTGTTCCTTCACAGAATATTTTGTTTCCTTTATTTAAAACGATACTGCCAGAGTTCATATTGATTCTTTGTTCTCACATTGAGAAATGAGTCCAGGTGCCCTGAGGTGCAGTCCAGTACCTAAAAGCATATGGTTAATTTACTCTGAGATCGGTTACAGATTATTTGTTTAAAGGAAGCCTTAGCAGTCTAAGTTAATATAGCAGAAAGTTCATTAGCATGTACTTCACAGTGTCCATTGTGGCTACTGTGAGTTAGTTCATGTCTCAAAATTGCCACTTTTTGCTCCCAGGAAGAATTCTCCAGGCTCCTCTCAAATTTCTTTTAAAAAGACTTGTCAAAAGCAGTGCAGAGAAAATTACTCTTACAAAACCACTGCCTGCTTTCTCTGTTATTAAACTCTTCCCATGTCTGTTTGCCTGGAAGCAGCTACAAGAGCTCCAAAGACGAGATGAGCAGGCAATGGAGCAGCGCTGCTCAGCTAGTGGGACGCTGTGATGGCTCTGACCTCTGCGTGACTTGCTAACTCTACACCCAGTGGAAGCTCAAAACAATGACAGCCTGTCCAGCTACACCCACATTTGTTTCCTGCTGTCATACCTCAAGGAAGTCTGTGTGGGACAGGGGTGTGTAAAATGTTCTGCAGCAGCCAAACAGCAGCGGCTGAAAACAACACAACTTACTGACGTTAATGCCCATCATCTTCAGGTGTGAGCCATACGTGCAAAACTCTGTGGAATAAAATTGTTGCTAAATATAATTAGCTGAGATGTGTTGGAGTGTGGCAGTTCACTGTAATTTAGGTTTATATTCACTTAGCCTAGCATTCTTGGAGAAAGAAGTGAATGGTTTGATAACCTTCTGGACAGTGTCGATGAATTACAAACTAATGTCCTGTGCTGAATAATTTCTTATAAGACAAATTTCAAAAGTATCATTGTAGTAAAGGCACACCTGCTTTTCTGTGAGTCTCAACATCTCTAGTATCTAGCTTGGTAGATAATGTGTGGCTTTTTGACAGTAATTTTCTTGAATAACATACCAGCTCATATGCAGTACAAAAATTCTCAGATGAAAAACTGACATCAGTGGAGAGGAGGGCTCTTCATCCTCCCATGTCTTGGAAACAAGGCTTGAAAAAATCAAGTGCTTTTTACTTCTGTATGTGGTGATATTTATGTAGCAGGTAACATTGATCTTGGTTACTTCAATGAAATAATGTTTGTGATGGTGAAGTCCTCAAGATCTGGTTCAAATATGCTGGTAGTGGTTAAGTCTTAAAAGGAAATAATTTGTGTTTTAAACATTTAGATGAAGTTTTTAACATAAGGTGCTGTGGTCAGTTTTTCAAAGCACAGAAGCTGATGGAGAACAGCAGTGCAGGAATCTTACTCATTTGCTTCAAGTATCTATTTTTACAACAGTGTTCACTGTGGGTGCTCTTTTAGAATATAAATCTTTAGTCGTGTAATTATATATTTCATAGGGCAAAAGGAGTGACAGGTTTTGTTCCTTTGAGATAGCACAAACAAAAATGTTTTGCCCCTGAAATCAGGCTGTCTTAATGCTGTGAACTCAGGAAAACATTAGACGTCCTTGGTGGTAGGGTAATCATGAATATGTACAATGAATTTTTCTCTTATAAACTATACTAAAAACTGAAGTGATGCATAGGGAAGAAAAGATGACAGAATTGCTTTTTGATAGCTGTTGATAGTTACACCATTTTTGACAGTGGTCATTTGAATTTCATAGTAAGGTGATACTTGGGAGACTCTTGCATAGAAGTTACTATAGAACTTGTATTAAACACTGAGCACAAGTTGTGTACAAGAATTTAAGACAAAATCTGGTCCCTTGTAAGTGTATCTATCGCAAACAAAAATTGTGAATTATCTGAAATGAAAAAGCCCAAAAATTATTTTAGAGCCACGGAGCAGATCTGCTTTGTGGTGCTTCTGCAAGCAAGTCCTCATATGGCAGCATTCCAGCTATCACATGTACATTCTGTATCTGCTTTCTAGAGGCAAAATGCAAAACTTTTGTATTGTAGTGATTTTTCTGTCCCCTTCTATTTGCTGTATGGTAATACAACAGTATATATTGTTGACCATTAATGTGTACAGGCCACTACAAATTGTGATTTATTGCACATTAAGTGTAGCAATGTAGTGGTTACTTGCGGGTGACTTATTAATGTCTAGTAGTAGTTTGTATTTACATAGTCTCTAAATTAAAAACAGCAAACCAAGAAAGCCTGTATTGTGTTTGATGTCGTAAGTGGTGGAAGAAATTCCATAGTCTGTAAAGTCTGTTTACATAGAACTTCCTTGTATGAAACAGGCTTTAGTAAATGTGAGATAATTAAGGGTTGGGTCCTAAACTGGAGTAAAAGGGCACTGTTGACCTCAGTTGAACTTCACTGGTTTATAACAGCTGAGGAAATAGCAGGAAGTATTTGCATTCTTCACTATTTCTAAGATTGGAAGATAGAAAAAAGAGCCAAGCAGAGGGCAAACATAAAAAATTATGAAGTGTTACAGAAAATGGTATGTTTTAGTTTAGAGTAGGACTTTTATTGCTAATGTTAGGCAAATAGGTATTAATTCTGATGACTCACTTTTTGCTTTCAGTTAATTTAAATAGGGATTCCGTATCATTTAAATGAAGCTGATACCCTGCTCGTGCAAAACTTCGGAGGTCATCAAATTTAAGCACAGTTTCCTTGCTTTTAGCAGAAAAGTAGAGGAATTTGTGCTTATACTAAGTGCAAGGTTTCTTCTTGGAGGGATATAACATGCAGCATTTAGTTTCTGTATGCTTATGGAAATGAAGAGGCTTTATGCATGCATGGGCAGCTTTTGTACAAGTCCAGGTGTTTGGAAGACTTGTGCCTGATACCCCATGGAAATGGGGTGCATTAGAGCGACTGTCTGCAGTCACTGAATTGTGGTAGATATGGCTGAGGTGTGGATTTGTGTCTTTCTTACTCTTTAGCTCAGGCCATAGCTTCATCTGGTATCACTATTTCTAAAATCTACTGAACTGAAGCAAATTATCCGGTCTCTGAAAATGCTGGGTAGAGTAATGGATTGTATTTGCCAGCCAGTACAGAGGCCATGAAACGCAATGGGACATTCAATATAAAAATAAGAATACCAAGGGCATGAGGGAACAGTTAATAATTTTTGAAACCTACAGTTCTGGTTCACTTAATATTCAGGAGCATTTGCTGTTTCAGAGTTTCTGCACTTCATAAAAATTCAGTGGTTTGGGGATGGCATGGCCTTAGTTACTAATTCACTGCTGATACATTCATAGAGCCTTATCTTCTACTCTAAGTTTTATTTATGCTGATGTCACTCAGCTGAAGACAGTGCAGCACGGTCCTGCACTAAAGCACAGATGCAGCTTATATCTTTCTTTAGACATCCACAAAGCCTGTAATCACATCTGTTACCATGTTTTGACACAGTTTTTTTTTAGTTTTTGACATAGTTCTTCTCCCAGTAAGATAGTCTGCAATTCTCAAACCAGTCATATTCAAGAACCCTCAAAAAGTACAGTATACTTCTTTACCATCATAATAACTTATTGAACAATTGCAAAGTGTTTGTTTCTTTTTATTTGGTACATATTCTACTGACCTTGATGTTTTACAATAAATAGGTTTCACTCCACATTAATAATTTTATTCAGCAGTGTCGATTGCTTTTGCTAATGGATCAAATTTGATGGCTGTTGTCAAAGCAAACTAAGAATGCATGTTGTGGTTTACCCCAGACAGCAGCCAAGCCCCACACAGCTGCTCCCTCACTCCCCCACCAGGAGGACTGGGGAGAGAATTGGAATGGTAAAAGATACAGAACTCGTGGGTTGGAGATAAAGACAATTTAATAGAGAAAGCAAATGCCGCACACTCGAGTAAAGCAAAACAAGGAATGAATGCGCTGCTTCCATCCCCAGGAGAGCAGGGTCCCTTCACACGTAACAGTGACTTGGGAAGACAGAATCACAGAACCACTGAGTGACAGTGTGGATTTTCAAAATGCTCAATGTTTTTTGGTATTAGCGTTGCCTTACTGTGTGGCATAAAAATTCCTAGCAAGAGTGATTTATCAGTTGTACAGTCTTTCATTGTAATGGTTGTGTTGAAACCACCAGTTTTGTAAAGTAGTGAGAACATGTGTTCTGTAGTAAGAAATAATAAAATAATTATACTGAAAAACAGTGTGACTTAGAAATAACTTGGACAGTACATATACCTAAGCAAATACATTTACCTAAGCAAATAACAAGTTAGATTACTGTGCTATTTCAAAAAATCAATGAAATTGATTCTAAACAATGTATCACAGGTAGGAGCAGTATAGAAGGTTTTTAAAGAGGAAGTATGAACATGATATCATGAGGCAGCTGGTTTCAAGGAGGTATAAATTATTCTAAATAAGACCAACATTTATATATTATAGCTATGTAGAAGAAGTTATGTATGTGTCAGTAGTTAAATTGAAGTGAAATCATGGGGCAGAGCTAAAGAACTGAGTGGAGTTGCATGGGAAACTGTTACTTTGCTTTACAGAAATTGTTTTGAAATTACAGAAACTATTCCAGACTTTCTAAGCAAATCAAAACCTGAACATCAGTGTCAAATTTCTGTGAGTGGAAATTCAGATTAAGATAATTTTTTTTGAAACATTTAGTTGGTGTTGTTCTTCAGAGCCAATTTACAGTGTACTAACTTATATTTAAATAAAAGCTTAGACTAGCCAAAAAATCAAACATGTAATTTGGAAAAAAGCTAAAAAGTAAATAAAGCAAAACAGGACCTCTTAACAATTTGCAACTGCTGCACCATTTTCCATAATTGCTAGTCTTTTCTACAACCATTTTTCTATGAAAAAGTATTTTCCTACAAAATGTTGTGTTTGGGTGGTAATTTTGATCTCATTGAGTTTTCTAGGGAGTGTTCCTGCATAGTGCTCATTGCAGTAACCCTATAAAGAAGTGCACATTCATCAGCAATAGGAGTGATGCCTCAGAATGGGATTTTGCGTGAGAGGGAGGCTTCCAAGATGTAAGACAGAACGGGATGAAATTACAGCCAAAATACCAGAAAGCAGAGAGGTGTTCACAGCCACACCTTTGAAATGAAAGGAGTTAATTTAGAAACTTCTGCACCTATGCCATTGATAATACTTAGAGCAAGTAGAGAGGAGAAAAATTATCTCAGATCACCTTCAGAAATGAGGATAGGATGACAGGAAAGTTTGTGTGGGGTTAGACACAGGTGAAAACTGAGTATGAAAAGAATTATAGTACTGAAAAAGGGAAGTAGAGAATTTCAGCAAGATAGTAGAATGGAAAGAAAAAAATTGACGTGCATCAGCAATAACACAGGTATTATCTAAAATTGTTAGTTTCTCAAGAAGTATATAATTTTTAATTATTTGAAGAAGAAATCAGAACACTAATCTGTCTTGGTCAAAATTTCCTTTCAAAGGCAAATTGATTCCTACATACATTCCTTTGTATACACATGGACTTTCAGAATTATCTCATCTTTTGATTGGAAGTACTCTGATACCATTTCATTTAGATGGGAGAAAGAGCATCTTACTACTTCAAATGTTACTAATCTTCAGGGGAAGTATTTACATCTCCTGGGACCAATTTAAGATGATGGCTTTGTGGAGATATTAAACTAGCATTTATGTTTTAAAACTTGTTCCTTCTTTTAGGCTTTTTGCTTCTTGTACACTGTGTTTTGTAAGTGGCACCAGTAAATGCTGTAAGGAATGAAAAGGCAATTGTGTTTTCAGTTCATTAACTTTATTAATTTGACAGCTTTTCACAGATAGCTATTTCATGACTTCAGGAAATTTCAAGACTAGTTAGCATAACTTCTTTATTGAATGAGAAAGATGCATGTTTAAAAATGCAGTGTGAGTTTAAACCTTCTTTCTTTTCATTCAGAAAGTTCAGGTGAAATATCAATAATTTGAGTCACTCTAAATGTCTTAAATCTGATTTAATGTTGGTCCTTTAAATGTTGAATTCTTTAAAAAAGGAGACACTTACTTCTATACCCATCTGCCATACAGTCCTCTCTTACTGTTTCATGTGACTAATTATACATTTTGGATCTGAATGACTGTGAAATAACAAGTTCTAAATAATATTGCTATAAGCCAGACTAATAAATGTTAAAATCCTTACAAAGCAGATATTGATGAACTCTATAGTTAGTATATTTTCAGGCCTATAGCCCCATGTTTTTTTAAAGATTTAAAAATTTTACCAATCTACTATGTAGGACTGCAATTTGTAAGATAATTAAAATTTACCAATTGCCTCTGCAGACTCTTCTGTCTGCAGAAAAATCTGGAAATGGTAACTTCAAAGATACTGTATTCCATTGTGAGGATTACTGGGCTGCTGCCTAGTAGCTTGTAAGTGACTTATGAATGCTGAAAAACATCCCAGAAAGCTGCTGAGAAAACCAAGAACTGACAGAGCACCCTGACACTTCTTCCTGACAAAAACTTTGTGGGTTTTCATATGGCTAAGCTGAAAGGAGGAGGCTGCAGGCTGCCATGACAGCATTGGAACATACACTGTTCCCATCACTGTTCAGTGTGAGGTCTGAATCCTGTTCAAATTTTAGATTTTCATACAGTGGTGAGTGAAAGCAGTAGAAAAGTAACAGTGTTATCCATGTTTCTCTGTCTAGTTTGTTGATAGTAATATTTGTTTACAGTTACATTTCCATTTTTCAAACTATTTTATGTAAATTTCCTCTTCAGAGAAAAAATTACTGTAACTTGTTATGCCACTTAACAATCAGTGTAGTGTATTAATTAAAATCATAAAATGCATTTACCTGAATGATATTTTCTTCTTCTGAACACTCCTAAACAAAATCAGCATGCCTTCATGTTACCTTGTACATATTCACATGAAATGCATGTGCTGGGGTTGAAGTCTCTGTTAGGTGCATGTGGGTTGGCATACAGCTGAAATCAGTTGTGCTCTACAAAGCAGGGGAATTTAATGAGCAAGTAACAGTGGCTTCCAAAATGACACACTGCTTCAGTGCACTGTATGGTAGGTGGCTGTGGTTATACAACTATAATTAAGAGTGTGGGAACTGAGAACATCTGCTAAGGGAATGGCACTTACTGTTGCCAATTTAAAATAAATAAACACATAAAAATGCCTAGTGCTGTAAAACTGATATTAAGGTACTGGGTACACCAGATTAAGATGACACCATAATTTTAATAATTATATTAAGTAATCTGGGGGGTAGTATGTGAAGGAAGATATTCTGTCATGCTGCATTATGTCATCTATCCCCCTTTTTGCTATTCATCCCGCAGTTGATGAGGTTGAACAGCTGGTATTACAGCAAGGCATGTAACTGATCCATGTGTTTTCCTGAAACAGATACCATCCCATGTGCAGGCACTCCATGAGTTAGCTGAGTGACACTTACCAAGCAGAACAATGAGCCCTAAATAGCACTCGTGGTGCTGTCAGAGCTGGGGCTGCTGCAGGTACCTTTGAACTAATGTGATAAGCTCAGTGTAACACACTGCGTTTGGAACCAGTGCTAAACCCACTGAATCCCATTGCCATCCGTGCTCCTGGGAAGGTACCCTTGGCAAAATGTCACTGGGTGGTTAGAAAGCAGAACAGGCTTTATGGGCTATCATGTGTCATTGTAATAATGAAACAAAACTTGTCTTAAAACTAAAATATTCAATAATTTTGTTTAGAACTGCACTGTTAGCCTCTGTTAACTAGCTGCTGCTGACCCATTGTCTGTTAAACTATTATCATAATTTGCTCATTTAAGATTCTGTTTCAAGTTTCTTGTCAGAAGCTAGAGATCATGATTCTACAATATAATGGTTTTGTTAGCATTAAAAATTCTGGTCAGCTATAGTTCAGCTAAATTGGACTCACTTGCTGGAATAGTGTGAAAAACTTCAATGCAGCTTTGATAGGAATGTGACTTTTCCCTCTCATTACAAAAATTCACAAAAAAATCTGTGTGCAGGTGCTCAGTAGAGATTTGGCAAAATCAGAATCTGAAAACCTATTCCCATTGCACATGAATGAAAAATTAGGATTGAGTACTTGAATGCTTCTAAGTGCCAGGGCTAGTATGGGGAATGAGTGGGACTATTCATGTAGTTGGTACTGCAATGAATGCTAGAGCAATCTGAAAATGAGGTGCTGGTGTTTGCTATTCTTTCAGATCCACTATAGGACCAGTCTTTGCCGAGGAAAAGGCTGCCTGGCTTGAAGACTGAGGGAATAAGAGCAGTAGACTGTGACAAATTGCCTTTGGCAGGGGAAGGAGGAGTTTGGTTTGGAGAGTAGAGGCAACAAAACTGGGAATTGAGTGAGTTAAGAGAGATAAGACTGGCTAGGAAGGGATCTAGGGCTGAGAGCTTAGAAGGCAGATGTTTGTCTAATGGCTCTAGAAAAGCGATTTGGGTGTCCCTGTGGTGCCAGATAATGAGACTTCAGTATTTCCCCTTCCTTTCAGAAGGAAAGAAAATCTAGAAGGTGATGGGCAAAGGAATTACCTTAGCATTGTGAAGGCTGCGGTAGGAAATGCCAGCTGTACAGCTTGTAGCCTGCATGTGGATGTAGTTATTGCAATTGTTTTATAATCTCTTGTTTCTGCTAATCTTTGGCCTCATCCAGAATACAAACTGGATCTCCTCATGGGATGTGGGAGAAGGTTTGGGTAAGGAATGGGGTCAGTAGTAGACTATTTAAGGTGCTTCTTCCATTTGCTGGCACAGCTTGCTTTAACAGTAGGGAACTAAGAGAGTGAAAACCCACCCTGATTTGTGCCCCTCCCTCTTCATTCCTGTGGTGGTGGGTCTTGTACATTGTTGTGGAAGAGCACGGAAAGCTCTGACCTGTGGGTGGCTGGCAGGCAGATTCCATGCACTGCACAGCCACACGTGGCAGTGCTGTACAGGCACCCACTCACCTCTCGGGTCATCCCTAACCTTATCCCATGTTTGCTGCAAGCCTGGCACAAACCTCTGATGTTTTCTTTCAACGTTTCTGTGAAGAGTGAACCTTTTTTGTGTGCCATCTCGCAATTGTTCCGATAACATTCTGCCTATTCTTTGTGAGTTTTGGTTTTAGTTTTAGACGGTTTCTGATTTGCTCTAGAATCAGTAAAGGATGTGCTCATTAGCAGAAATCTTAAATATGCCGGTGAAGAATAAGGTATTGAGAGGGAGAAAAAAGGATAAGCATGCAATCTAAAATTTACCAAATGTCTGGAACTTTTGAAATCAGCTAGCAGGTACAGGTAGTTAGTATTAACACTCCTTACTTACATGAGTTAACTATGCTCCCAACCATAATGGTTGGTAGTTCTTTCTTTGGCTATTTATATTAGGAAGAATTGTAGCTTTTTTGTTGTTGTTCTGTATAGCATTGAGGCATATTGGATTCCATGAGGTCTGAAATCAGCTGACAGTACAGTGCACATACTCATGTTGTAAACAGTAGCAGTGGCATTATTTTTATCTGTTACCTGGAGGAGTGAAGGTCTATGAAATGAAAATTAATGCTTGTGCCCCATGGGAGAAGGCAAAATGCAGTATCAGTAAAACATTCAAATTCCAGCTTGCAAGGTTGATTATTCTGGTTTTCATGTGTACATAAAGAGTTTTCCTTTGAAAAGAGTTTTCCTTGAGAGCACATAGTATTGCTGCTGTTAAATATCTTTCCTCTAAACAGTTAAGTCTCCAATGGGACTACAGCTATGAAAAGCAGTGCTATGATTCTTGAGAAATAGCAAAATGTGCTAGGAGTTAATAAGATACACTGCATGGTATAAGACAGGCTTTATAGCAGGGATGGAAGATAGAAGTTTATAGCATTTGACTTGCTGATGAGTCATTTAGGTACTGAGGCATTATAAGTCAGCATGAAGACTGAATGACCCAAAGTATTTCTTGTGCTGCAGAACTGACGAAACCATATGTCTGTTCAGACCAACAGTGAATAAATCTAGTGTAAGTTTTACTTCACAGCTCCTTAATCTAAACTAAAATGTTATGGTCTTTCTTTCCCCCATTTTATTGCTCTTTAGTTCTTGTCATTTTGGGTTCACAGGGTAGATCAGCAGATGTACCAACAAACCTAAACTGGAAGATGTGGCTCAAGGAAGGAGCCTCACATCCTTCCTGTGCCAGGAGGTCACTAAGTAGGTGTGTCAGTAGCTCTGATTCTGGTCTGCAGGGCCAGAGTTGAGCTGTTCTGAAGTCAAGCCCCTGTGTGGATGTCAGGCTTTGACATTTCCCCTTTTGCTGGAGAAAGTTACTTCTGCTTGCAAATGCTGAAACACCCTTTGGAATTGAATCACTCTGAGGCAGTTCAGTGAGTTCCAACTGTGTTAGTCATCAATGCATGCAGAGCTTGGAATGAATGTAATGGAAAAAGCTTGGGTTCAACTCTTCACCTTTTTAGACAGCAGAAATATTTTGGTAGTTTTTGTAGTCTTCCTCCTGCCTAAGAAGGCAAATTAAACTGTGTGGGAGAGAGTTTTGTGGTTGGGTTTATAAGGTCTGTGCATTTATCCATGTACAGCTCCTAAGTCTGCCTTCCTGTATGAATTCACTTTTATCTAACAATGCTAGAGTATATTGCCCACTTGGCTCTGGTAAGGTGTGTATTCTCTACGAGAATTCCTCATGGAACTTGTAAGCCTTCAATGTTTCCAAGACTTCTGCATCTCTGTCAAGCTTAGCCAAAATTGGTCACAAGTTTTAAGTACTCATTAGAAGGGAACTAAAAGTTTTCCTGTACAATCCCTTCAAATTAATATCTTAGAAGATAATAAGGATTAAAATCTTTCACTTGGTGTCTTCTTAGTTAGTCTTTCAAGTTATAGTTTTTCTTTCTGGTTTTATGCATGTATTACAGAAAGATTAAAGCAAAATGCTTCTCCTTCAGTATACTTAATATATTAAGGAGTCTTGTATCAACTCACCCATTGGTCCAACTCTCCTAGCTATATGTGACATTACCCAGTAGTGCAGGGTAATGCCCTACTGGGTAATGTCACGTATTTTTACATGTTATATAAAAATATATATTTTTAATATACATTTTTTGTTTATATTTTTATATTTAAGACAAAACCAACAGAGGCAAACAGAAAAGGACTTTTCTTTCATGAATTAACACTATTCCCACTGATTATATAGGGAGTGGTATTGACTCATGGGGGGAAAAAGCCCTATTTGAACAAGTTCTAATTTAGGTAGAGATTTAGTCTGTTTAGTCTGAAATTGATATTTATTACATACCTAATAGAAAAGAGCAAGAATGCATTGTTTGTCATAATGTATAGAACAGAAAATTAGACAATACTTGAATTATTCAAGTGACCAGTAATTCGCAAAGTTCTGGAAATGAAACTAAAACTGTCTTATGTTCCTGATAACTCTGGTAGTTACTGCAATTTAAAGAATCCAGATTTAACCCTACAATGATGAGTTTTTGACAGGAACATAGTTCTAATGATATTTGTCTTGAGAAAGATGGAGAAGTAGTTGGATATTCTAGGAATATTTGTATTTTCTGGGAAATTAAATAGAATTTTAAAGAATGTCTAAAAGATTTGACAGGTGAATTCTGGGTACCATTGTTTAAAAATTGTATTTCCTAAAAGACAGATACTTCATCGTAATAAAATGACAACTTTCAGAAGTATTAAAAGCACGCAGAATGCCTTTAAGGCACTCTGTCTTAAAGTGGAGTTTTTTGTGATTACATCTGTGCACACCAATCCACTGCGTATTTACTTCAGTGACATGCTCCCATACAGTAATTTTAAATGATTTCCAGCCTATGGAATGAGTCCATTTGCGCAAATACAGTTTCTGTAACAGCAAATGTGGAAGACAAAAGCAGGGAACAAAAATAACCACCACTAAAGGCTAGAAATTCGAAATTTGGTAGTATTAAAAACAGTAGTAGGTGCCTGGATAAAAGGGTAAGAAATATGAGTTGGAGTCAGCAAGTTAATGGAACTTTTCTTTTAACCTTTATTCAGTTAATGGAACCATTCTTCTTTTTTATTTATATTGAAGTGGTAAAAATAAAGAAAAAAATCACAAACACCACAAGCATGACTGTGGTGTTATTAATTAAATTTACTGTAGTGGTAGAGGAGGAGATGCAGAATGTTAGAGCAGCAGTTTGTCCTCCTCGTTCCTTTTGCAGCTGTAAAAATACCCAGTAAAATGTACAGAATGTTGTCGGCTTGAATAACTTTCTTGGTATCCTCGTATAGTTGCAGTGTCATTTTAGGAAAGTGTTCTGCTACTGAAGTATCTGAGAAGTATTTTGACATGCCAGCAAGTATCTATTTAGAACCAAGTGCAGAAATTTTGTTTGTTTTTCACTACATACCAAGTCAAAATAAGTATCTAGTAAAAATCATGCTACAAACAGGCAAAATTGTAAGCTTCATGTGTGTTCTCTAAAGAGAGAGAGACTTAAATTGATACCAATTTAAATTCAAGTGTTTGAACTTTTTCTGCTGATGCTATCTGCACAAACAAAGATTGCTGTTAGAAACCTGCAGTTTAGAAACATACAGTCTTTACTTTTCCTATCAGACAATTAGTAAATTTTCTATGTTTCATGAAGAAACATGGGAAAAGATTATGCCAGTTTCTCTTAATCTTGCATTTATAGCATTCACAGAGAAATTACATTAGGAAAAGTGTCTGGAAAGAAGTTCCTGTGTCATCAGATAAATTCCCCTGCATTCAGACTGTCACATTTTTCACATACGCTTGACAAGTTCAGAGTCTTAAGTCTGACCACAGCACTCCTGACAAGTGCTTCAGACCTTAATGATTCTCATGAATAGAAATTGCCTTACAATTTTCAACTCACATTTAAGATACATGAAATGGTTAATAGTGCTTTTATTTCCTCCACTTGCATCCAGTCCCTTGATGTGCTTATAGAGAACAATCAGCCGTAGACTCCTGTGGTGGATTTTCCTGTATCTGATACTCTTTGTACATTTGTACATGGGAACTAGAACCACTTGCCATTGTCCAACACAAAGTCTTAGCAGTACACTGAATAACAATGTTAGTACTGTATTTGCTGAGCAAATAGGGTCAAATATCTGATCTGCTGTAAGTCAGATATCAGCCTAAGATAGTTTGTTTGTAGTACTGCAGATGATTCAGGAAACAGAACTTTTGTGTGTAGAGATTTCCCTGGCCATGCACTTACTGCTGCTGAGTACAGCATCTATCTATCTATTGTGTTCCAGTAGAAGTTTATGACTATGTACAAATTATTCACCATCTCAATTGTTTAATGATTTGATCAGTACATTTCCAGACAATGTGCATATGTGTAATATGTACAATGGCACTGCACTTAGCATGACGATCTCTTCTTTTAAGAAAAACTTTAAAATTACAAAAACTGTGATGTCAATTATCTGCCTATGTTTTTATCTTTGATTACTTATCTGAAAACACTTTAATTAGAACGAGATTTCTAGCTTCTGAGTATTCAGATCCATATAGAGTGAGGCAGTGTGGTCTAGGGCAAGCAGTATTTATGCTTCTGTTTAACATGAAGCATAGAAATAATTCTGTGGGGCTTTCATAAAGCACATACTAAAGCATATGCTAAGCATATGGCTTGTTGTGTTGGATCTTAGTAAAGATCTCCTGCCATTTTGGGGACTTCTTGTTATATGTTAATAAAACTGAAACATCGGGGAGTGATTTTCATTATAGACATCATCTGTCTATGCTCCATCAAACATTTTCTCATACAAAGAGAATATTTGCATATAAGCTTACTACCTGCTTATAGGCTCAGCAAGAGAGACTTCTTCTAGCAAGGAAGTCGCAGGACAGTTGTTCCTTTGTGCAAGTGTTGGTGTCACAATCTAAACATTTGGGGTTTATCGAGTTTTCATTGCATTCTCATTGCTGTAGTTTTCCTGCTAACAGTAAACATCTGAAAGAATTTCTTTTAAATAGGGAGAGAAATTAAATAGTCACCTTCACTGTACCTTCAGAACTAATGCTTCATCCTTTTTTTTACCCTCCATCACTGAGTGTATGCGTTGGCATATGAAGGATATTGTCTTGTTGCAGAACAGGAATGCTCTGCAGAGTCTTAATGATGTGTATTAAAAGAATATACTGCCACATGCAAAATAGGATCCTGCCTGGTAATAAATGTGTGTTTGTAGATCACCTGCAATGTTTAAACTGACTGAAGAAACAATCCTTGTAGTAAACTCACCAATGATTAGATTTCTTAACTTTGCAGATATTTTCTCGAGTAGATTACTCTGTCAAGCTCAAACTGTGAAACTGGCAAAGCACCGTTAATGAAAGTCTGACACTCCCTCTCGTGCAAGTCAGGAAAGCTCCTGTCCTCTCAAAATATCTGGGAACTGCTCTATACCTAAGAAAATGAAAATCTGTAATTTTCCAGCCAGACACACCAGTATCTATCCTGCTGTTGATCCATCTGCACTCTGTGTTCTAAATCAATTGCTCCTCTCACCAAAGGTCCTTGGAGTAGAATTCAATACAAAGGATATAAAGAGCACGTACTAGAATTAGATTTAGAATTAATATAAACACTCTATCAGAAAATTACATTTATATCTGCTTTTCATAATATATTTTGTGAAATGGCAAAGAGTAAATAACAGAATCACAAAATTGGTAAGGTTGAAAGGGACCACACTGGGTCACCTGGTCCAACTTTCCTGCTCAGGAAAGGTTGTCTGAGAGCACAATGCACAGAACTCTGTCTAAATGGTTTTTCTGCTTTAATGTCTGTAGGTGCCTGAAGATCTGAAAAGGAATGGAATTAAACCCCTAACAGTAAAGTCATGCATCTTGATTCATGAATAAACTGAGGGTGGGGAAACCTTCCTTGACTTCTCACTAACCCTTTTTATAGCTCCATATGAATGTGGAACAGAAGGGGTGACAGAATGTTTTCCTTCAGCCCCCCACACTTCAGAACTTAACGGGAACAGAAGTAATTACAAGTAGATATCAGGGTCTCCTGGAGAAAATAGAGCAGATGTCAATGAGATTCCCACAAGTCTTTTCAGTAACCTCTTGCAATGCAAAGAATTTCTGAGCTCTTAATCATTGTATATTATCAAGGATATGTGTTTAGGGAAAATAAATGTAGCAATGGTAACTACAGTTGTATGCAACCCAACAGACCCATTTTTGTGCATTAGCACAGTCATTCATTTCCTGCTGCATTAGCTCTTCAGATGAAGCTAATTGTAGAAGAATGTCATGAAGATAAATCCAGGATTTCCCTCTGTGAAAGTTAGGCCTCCTACTGTGCTTAAACTTAGTGTTATTTTACCTCAGCATCAAAGATCAGGTGTGAGCCCAATGCAGGTGGCTGATTTTGAAAACTCACTCACCGCAGTGGTGCTTTATGTTCACAGACCCTTGCAGGCCTTTGTTCCACCACGGCTTTGGCTGTCTGAGAGCTGAGTATCTCAGCTGATCACCGGGTGTGCATCTTGGCACTAAAGTGTCTGATGCTTCCAGTGCAACATTCATTGCCTCTGTCAGGGGCAAACCCCTTCCCAAAGAACAGTTTTCAGGAGGAAATTAAGAAGGAGCAGAAGCACAAAACAAAACCAGCCCTTTGTTCCCTGTTCCGCCCCCCCCCCCCCCCCACCACTTCCTTCTTGAAGCAAGGATCTTAAAGACTGATTGAAACAATGTTGAATAAAATTATTTCAGGCATATGGTATTTAATTTCATTGCATTCATTTGGCTTTTACCCCAGTATCATTATGTATTTGAATAGTGTTTTAGCTCCTTAGAAGCAGAGAATTCAAAATAATTTTAGTGTTAAATACAAGGCCTGTGGTTTGCGTGCATGAGATTTGGATTTCCTTATTTACATGCGTATCTTTTAGGTACACAGGACTGACCTGTTTTCAGCAAAATTAGATTAATATGGAAAAACTAGTGATTTGTATGAGGTCCCTCAGTGAGTGTCAGCAAAGTGGCCTAAACTGTTCAGAGAGAAGTTGTTAGGAGTACAGAGCTGTAGTGCTGAAACTGGGTTTTGTCTGTTAAAACTTGAATAAGAGTTAAGCATGCTTTGGGTAAATATATCGAAGCCACCTGCTAGAAGTCATTTTAGCTCTGCAGTGTTCCAAGAGTCCTGTACTTGTTTGGTCTGAAAATAAATATCATGTTGCATTTTGTATCTTATATGTGGTACGGTCAGCAATTCAGTTCCAAGCTAAAAGAAGGCATGGAAATGGTGTCTCCTCTAGCAGTCTGAAAATGCAGTGGGAATTTGAGGCTGTAAGAACATTCTGTAGCAGTTCAAGAAATGCAAAATTGCAGTCAGAGACCATATATAAAAAAAGAAAAAATTGTCTTAATTTTTATAAGAGCTTTTAAAAATTCGCAGTGGTAGTTTACTGATAACTGCAGCATAAAAATAGCATTTACTGATAACTGCAGCATAAAAATAACATTAGAAAACTTCATTCACTGCCAGTTATTTTGTTTCCATAACTCTCAAGAAATACATAAAATCTCAAAAAAACAAGAAATCTCAAAAAATACATCTTTTTTTTGTCACAAAACTGACTGAATAATAGCAGCAGAGATGAGACAGTTTCTGAAGAACAGTCATTTTTTCGAGCAGTTGAATGTCTGGCCTTGTTATGGATACAAGCGAATACAGCAATATTGATGTTACCTCAGAGGTGCAGTTATTTCAGGGCTCCTGTTGAGTTGAACTGAAACTGGAATTCTGTTTTGCTATTTTGTTTACTTGTATTAATTAGTACCTTAATCTCCCATCATAAAAATGGCCCCTTATGCATACATTCCAACTTACTCCAACATAGCCAGGCAGTTTAAATTTTTTTATTTATTTTTTGAAGCTGTATTACATTACGAATCTGATTTTGCTTTTGTTGTATCTTGGACTTGACGTGGGAATAATGCAGTAGGAGAATTTTTTTTATTTTTTTTTTTAGCCCTCAGTATTTTGACCTCCAGTGTGTCTGCCCATTTGCTAAAGTTGATTCTGTTGGACAGTGTATATGTAACAATACAGCTAAGACTGTATGCAGATGCCACTTTATCCTGAGGTAAAGCTGTGACATAAACTGGCAGTAGGTGGAAAATAGTGTCTGCTTCATCTCATGACATCAGTGGGTTAAAGTTGGCTGTTAATATAGCATGTTATGAGATTTCTTCAGTTGTAATTTGGCTGGTTGTGTTTCACTCTTTGTTTGTTTGTAAGTGTTGTATTGAGTTGGGATGTCTAAATAGATTCAACCTTTGTGTGCAGTTTACATTATTTGGTGCAAATTATTATCTTTAAAAAGTGACCTGATTCGTTACTCCATTAGGAGTTTTTATAAGGATTCCTGTGAGTGCCAAGACCCATGTCCTGATTCTGTGCATAGAAATGCATCAAGCAACTAAGAATGTCAGTGTTGTCCAGGGAGACATATTAAATCACTGGATGAAAGCAACCACGTCTGCTTATAAATCGTTGAAAAAGACTTGGTAACTTTGGCTGCTTAGAAAATATTTGGAGAGATCTACTCTTCACATCTTTTAGTTTGTGCAAAGAGTGAATAAAACTTATAAGCAGTTTTGAAAATATTTCCGTATTCCTGTAAGGAAAATATTTTTAGTTTATAGTTTCAAGACCAGAAGTTAATCACTAGGTTTTTTTATCCTACAGCAAATATTTACAAGAAAGCTCCTAAACACTTGAAGATAGGGTGACTTATAATGGAAGCGGCAGCTCATCTTTAACTTTGGAAGGACAAGCAATACCAATTTAATTAAAGCAGTGTTAAAATAGGACTGCCATTTGTATCACAGTGATTCTCTACCCCTCCAAAAAGCTCTGCTGCCATTTTGTACCACCCATTCTTGTCCTGTGCAAATTAATAGATCGTTTTATTTTCTACAGGAAATCTGAAGACTTTTATAGCAAATCCTCCAGTGTCAAAATGAACACAGGTATGCTGCATCTGTGAGATTTTTTTTGTGTTGTTGTGTGAGCAAAGAAGATCCCAAATTTACTAGAATATTCATAAACAAATTGTACTTTACTTGGTGCTGAACTCAAAAAAAGCAAGATATTTTAATAGTATGTCTGCTTATATGCATTTGTATCCCATATATAAAATTTACATACATGTTTTTCTATGTATGGACATATATGGATACATAAAATAAAAGTGCATGCTTAGACTTCTGTGCTTAATTTAACAGTATCAGTTTTATCAGTTTCGTGTGTGTGTTGTGTGTGAAAATACATAGTATGAGGACATAACAGTGATGGAAAAGTGTTATTAAAGCATCACATTTTCCTAAGAAAATGCCCATGCTTTAAAAATCCTTTATTTCCATTCTGTACTGTCACTAAGTTAAGGGGTTTATAATCCCTGTATTATAAACTGCATATCAGCTGAGGATAATCTTGAGGATATGTTATACTTACAGTGCTTTGTATTTTCTCTCAAGTTGCTGCAACAGATGTATTGACCGAACTAAGGACTCTAGAGAAAGTTATCTTCATGATCTATGACAGCATAGTAGTATTTGCTCCTAAACTTCTGAAGCCAATAAGATAGTCCTGCTCTTTGTTCTGGAAGAGGGAATAGGCCTCTTGAAAGCAAACTGCTGAAATTGTGGCCTCACTCAGGTGTAAATTTTCAGTTACAGTCGCCTCTTCCAGGCTCCATAGGTGAGCTGTCTGGTTTGCAGATTAACTGTGGTGCAAGGATCAACCTATCCATCCTTTCCAAACCAGTGGCTTTATCATCAACCACAGTGCTTCACCATGACATGATATGTGGGACCTGAGGACCAGAACTACCTTTGAAGTCTGAATTTCAGCAGCATGCTCTAAGTCAAAGGGATTAGCTTTTCCATGGTAGAGGTGCCATTATCTAGATCACTGTATTAATCTGGCTTCGTGGCTTCCTCTTTACTCAGACAACTGGAACTCAGTAGGATCCATTTTTTGAACGTATCTTTTAATACAAAGTTAAAATATTTTGGTTCACTTGAAGCCACTATATTTGTAAATAGAATAAGCAGGAGAAATTAACTTTCTCATTTGACTGTGTACTTTTTTTCTCCAAAGTTTTGGTTCTTAATTGTTTTTCAAATCCTAACCAAGGTGGTGTACTTTTCATTTATAAAAATACTGTTGGAAATTTGTCCCATTCCTCTCTCAATTTTGGTGATGTCTTTCCTGAACGTGTCAGTCTGCAAAATTCAGGTAGTACGAAAATACAACTTGTTTCACGTAACTGTAATTTCAGACGTAACTTTGTTAATCATCATACTATAATTACATTGTGCATTGCCGTCATATGAGTCAAAATCATATGATAGAGGTAATTTTATAGCTTCTACTTCAAAAAATATGAATAAAGAAGTAAATTGCCAGTTTGTGCTGCTGCAGCCCTGAAGTATGACTTTGTTCGATGTTGTACTAAGATTTTTGATGTAAGTTATGAATTCTCAAGAGAGAAGAAATAAGATTTAAATAATCTGCGGCTGAATGACTTCTCTAGGGGATTGGGAGTCTTCTGATAACACTGGAGCCTTAAAAACAGACCTTAATATCCTGAACACACCTGAAATCCTCTCTTGTTACTTAAAAGTTACCATGACTTTAGGTTGAGCTTTAATGTACTCTGCACTTGGACAGTGAAAACATTTTTTTCCATCTTCTATGTGCTTGATATTAATTTGCATGTTATCAGATGCACTGAAAGGAAGGTATTGACAAAATGTGGCATTTCTTATCAGTTCTATTGAGGTAGATTGTTTTCCGACTGTAAAAAAAATTAAAAACCTGTGGGTAGGGTGTAAAAGTGGATGTCTTGCATATTCGTTGCACCTATCTAAAGCATTACTTTATTAAGAAAGAGAGTGACTCAGGTGGAAGCTGTTCTATGTGCTGTTCTGGTCTAGCTTTTTCTTGGGTTTTTTTTTTTACTTTTTCTTTCTGCAGTACATTGTCTTTTGAACATGAGTGCTACAGCTTTGGTTTGGGGTTGGGAGGGTTTTTTTCCACTGCTTTATAACCGAAATTTGTGCATGATGCAAATGTAGGTCTTCAGATGCTATAGATTTGCCACTAGTTTGTTTTTAAAATATGCATTTCATTAATGACTCCTGAAGATAAATGAGCTCTCTAGTTTGATGCCAGTAACTGATGGAGTAGCAAAGCTAATGTATATGCAGCTTTAAAAATAAAAAGTAAATCTACTGCTTAGACTGGGCTCCTCTAATCCAGAGTTCCCTGTGGCTGCAGACTTGGCACTCTGTCTCAGCAAACCCTCTGGAAGATATTTTTGTCTACAGAGAAAATGTTTTGAAGAGCTTTGGTTTGCAATACTCTACCATATATGGGAGGGATTTTTTAGCATTTGATGTTAATTCTGTACCACATGTTAGGAAGAAATATTCAGCAGCATAAAGCAATGAAACATTTTTTGCAAAAGCAAAGAAACAGAGGTAAGATATAGAGAAGGTTTTTCAGAGGTATCAAGGGTACTTTAGCTTCTGCTTCCTTTTGGAGTTCAAATGTTGTCATAATTTTAAAATAGTCTCATAAAATGTGTGTGTGTTTTTATACCCAGAGTAAGCTATCATCAACCGAATCATATTTTAAGCTATATTTAGAGGGTTTATTCAATAAGTCTGCAGGTATTTTACAGGTAGATGAACATCATTAAATTGGTTGCTTGATTAAGTAACTCACAGAAAACATGAGCTGCCCCTGAAACTCACATCAGATTAAAACACGGGATAAATGTCCTTATTGTTCATTATGCACATGTGCATGCATAGCTCATGTCGAGGAGAAGATATTGCATTGAGGAATAATAAATGGATAGAAGTTAATAGTTAAAACAGATTCTCAGTGTCCATCCGTAAATATTTTGGCTGAATTTCACACAGCTCATTCTTGATAAATGCATCTAATTTTAAAGCTATTAAACAAGTTAGCTGTTTGCATTAGATGAAGCACATAAAGAGCAGCCAAGAGTGAGAAGTATGCAGTTCTGGAAGACTGCAAATATTATCTGTTTGTTAAAATTATTAATGGAAGTCATTACATGGACTATTCTCTTACTTTTTGTCTGGGAGACAATAACATAATTTCTTGGGTCCATGCAGAGTTCCTGAGCAGATTTTTAAGCCACTTTAGATCACTGAAGTAAATTAGGTGGGCTTGAGTTCCAGGCATTCTAGAAAAAATTTGAATTTTAGCAGCATGAAAGAACTAAATAATAGGTTTACCTGTCAGTGTAGATGATGTGGTAAAAAACTCATCAGCACATCCAAAAAGGAATTCAGATAAAGAGTGGGAGGAGAGGAAGCCCAAGTAATCCCTGCCAGGATACTCCCAGGCCCATCATGGGAGCCATCAATGGCCTGTGTGTCTCCATATGCCTGGAAGAGCACAGGGACACAAGGGCAGGCAAGAACACAAATTAGGGTGACCCAAGGAACAAAGGGTCTCCCTTGTCCAGGGCCGTCCCAGGGCTGTCACAGGAGAGCAGGCATGGAATGAGTGGCAGAGTCAGTGTTTGAGCCCAGTGCTGGAAGGATCCGCTCTGTCCACGTGTGCCATTCTCCCCACTGGACCTTCAGCCAGAGAGGGGAGGCTGCTGAGGCCACTGCTAGTGTGAGTGTTAGGAGCTGTGTGTCCAGCCATGTGTGGATGTGTACATCTGTCTGCTGGGAAGGCTTTTCCAGTCTCCCTCCTGGTTGGACCTGGGGACATGAAGAGGCAGCAGTTTGGTCTGTCTTGGAGGTTGGACCCAGCAATATGTATTTACCTCAAAAGGTCAGAATGTAAATAAGGACTAAGAAGCCCTGCTCTAAAGACTTCTAAACTTGAATTCACTGTGCAGACAAAAGAAAAAATCATACCACTCACAATTTCAGTGAATAGAATAATAATCAGCTAGCCTAATGTTTGGATGCCATTTTTCTTTTCTTTAATAAGCTTTAAGAGCTTATTAAAAGTTTTTTGCCCCTGGCTGCTCTCTCTCACCTCTTCATGCAAGGTCACCATCCTTTCATCTTTGCCTTCTTTGTTTATGCCACTGCTTTTTCTGACTCTCTGAAACAGTCTTTTTAAGAAACCCACCCCTTGCTCTTAAATGAAATGGTGGTGTTTTGAATCGTCTCCATCTGGCTTTGGGGAAGACCCAACCAGTAGACTATTTGTAAATTACAGATACAGCTCACTTAGGATGATGATGTCTCTAGTGGGAGCAGCTTTGGGGCTATGAATTTAGGGGGAAGGGTTAAATGTGGAAACAATTAATAGAGGAAGAGAAAAAGAAGCTGCAATTACATTTAGGCAGCTGTTTTTATTGTGAGTTATTGCCTGACTTCATATTCTAGCACTGCCTGCAGGCCTTAGCTGGTTTGGGTCTCCTTTGCTTCAGTGTTAAAGCAATTCCTAGTGAGACAGGACTCCTTCCTGAAGAATTTTTCAGGTCAAAGGAATTGTGAGTGCGTGTATGCATATTTGTGCCCACATTTTTATATATGCAAATGTTTTGTATTGAATGTTTCATATAACCTCATTTGTTCCTTAAGTGACAGCTATGTGATATAATTGCTTACAGTTTGCAAGTGAAATGAGCAGAAGATCATTAATTCAGTCTCCCTTGCTGTTTCTTAATACTCTACACTCCACTTAATGGGAGCCTGCCCTGGACATAAATGAGAGGATGGAACCCATCATGCATCAATATGTGCTTAGCCACACGCGTTCCTATTCTGCTAGAAATTTTGCACAACTCCATACCATATAAATGTGAGGTTATGTCTTAACTGAATGCTAGTTGGATCTCATTATTTTTTTCTACAGATACTGATAAATAATGCAGGAACAGACTTGTGAATATATATAAATTATATATATAGGGGTAAATATTGTATGTAGTCAGTTAAAATCTGTTTCATTTCTCTTGCATGAAGCCAAAATACTTTGCTAGATTATGGGTCCATGAAGTATAAAATTCTGATTCCACTGAGTTACATTAAAAACTAAATCAAAGCAGAATTTTCAAGTTAAAATAATTAAATGTTTGTAGTCATTTTCTCATTGTCTTCACTTTCTCTATCATGAAATTCAGGAAGGCAGCTCTTGAAAAATTACAAATAAATCATCACTTTGTTTGAATAAGAGCTGTGACAGTATAACAAATTTTTTTGCATGTTAGCTTACATTAAATGTAGTATGCTTTATAAGTCTGCCAATGTTCAGACTAGAGCAGAACCTCAGTATCTACACGTCACCAAATCTCATTGGAATTACCTCTGATGTATGTCGATGGTGGAGGAAAAGGAATACAAGAGCAGAAAATGTAATTTTAATTACCATTTCCATTCTGTCTTTATGTAAGCAAACTGAAACACATGTACAGATTTGATAGGCATTGCCTTTGTGCCACATGTACAATGCCAATAATTAATGGCAGGTAATGCATTGCTTTCAGCTACTGCTGGCTGAAATAATTTGGTCTTTTGCCTTGCACCTTGGAATTGGCAATGAGACTTTGGTACCACTTACTGCTGAGGTGGTAGCTCTGATATTTGCCAATGTTAACAACTTCTTAATGCATATCCTACAGGGCCTGTGGCCAGGGGAGTATTGGGAAGATTGAAGTAGCAGGGGGATATTGGAATGAGCAAATACCAGGAGCTTACTTCTCTTGCAGACCTGGGTTAAAGATGACTCTGTGGCTCAAATTACTGCTATTATGGCAGATACTTTCTGCTAATAGGTTGCAGGTCTTCATTAAGACCTTAATTTTATAAACTCCCTATCGTAGGTTACGGAAGTAAAAAGGCATTTATCATATTTTTGTTTTCTTGACTTCTTTGAAGCACTAAATCAAATCTCAGTAGCATCAAATACTAAAATTAAAATAATTATTTTAGTGAAGACCTGAAAAATACTCTAGTTGAATATATTTGCTAAGAATATTTATTAACTGTCTTTTACAACTATGCTAGAGTTGCTAAAAAGCTAAGTTGTGGGAAAGCTGTCTTTTAATAATAAGAGAGTATTTATAAAATGTAATGGCAGCTCCAGTGAAAGAGGAGTAGAATAAAGAGTTGGGCAAGATCAAGAAGGAAGGTTTTTTTCTATACCTCATTTTTTAAAAATTATTTTAGATTTTTAGTCATTTCCTCAGAATGTTATTCACTTCCAGATATACATTTCTTTTATTTTTTTTAACTTACATTAGATAAAAAAAGGGAAGAGGGACAGCCAGTTCATTGCATCAAAATGAAAAAAAAATTTATGCCTTCACTGGTAATTTTGTTTCTTGAGCATAAAGGATCCAAAAGACTCAACAAAAGTAGTTTGTCAGCTGATCAAACATGAGCTTAGTTTATGAATGGTGTCTTTCTAATACCTACAATGAAATTATTTTACAGTGCAGATTATTGATTAATATTATTCTGGAGTGCTTAAGCCTTTATCTTGATTACTTGTTTGCTTTTACTAATTAGCTGTAATTAAGCAGTCTTTCAGGTAACAGAGTGCATATATTTCCCTAGTGGATTAAGTATTAAATACAGCTTTCTTCACTTATTCTCTGTGAGGTTTATTGTTATTTAAAGCCTGTGAAATTTTATGTATTCTGCTAATCTGCCAAACCTGCAAATTCACACATTTCTGCAGCAGTTCCCTAACTGCATGCTTATTTTCATATATGTTTGGCATATCTCACACTGTGACGTGTTGCATGTGCTTGCTCCCTTTGTCTGGGGCTGCTGTCTGTATTGTTTTGTGCTTCCAGATAGCGGTGGGTGTGCTCGCAAACGTGCTGCAATGTCTGTCACATTAACTGCTGTGAAGAGAGTTCAGAGTTCTCCAAACCTATTGGCCTCAGGTATCACCACCAACCACTGAGAGACAACTTCTGAATGGCTTTTTTCCACTGTTATGCATTCCTGCCATATCCCTTTGCCAGGAGGAGAAGGGTAGCACTATTTTCTATTACACTGACAGATGTATTACTTCTACAATGCTTTTTAGAAAGTGGTCTTAATTGCTCTCTGCCTATGTTTAGTAGCCATTCATGAAAAAAATTGGGACTACTTAGGAAAAAATGAGTTATATTTGTAAATTAATAAATTAGTAAATTAATTTTGCCCTTGATATGTGTTTTGGGTCTCACATGCCCTGTATTTTTTTCAAGATAACAAAGCATGAAAAAGAGGTTTTGCTTATTACAAACTTTTTATTGAAACTTGATTTAAAAATTCTTCTCAAGGAAAGGAATCTGAGTGTTGTTTTAAAATGCTTCTTTGCCAGAAGCTAGATTAGTTTGAAATATTAATTTATGAAGATTGCTTACCTAAAAATATTCATAACAATTAAAACATACTAAATATTCATTAGACCGGCGTAACTGCTTCTTATCGATACTTCTGTGTGTTTTTTGCAAATTTAATTTCTAACACAAATTAATATTGGATATTTCTTTTTCAGGGTCTGATTCTCAGTCTCCAGATTCAGGTAAATTAAACACTGTATTATTTGTGTATCACTGTAATACCATGTAAGTGGATGAATTGCAACAATCTTCTATTTATTTGATTTCATTACTCTTCATTCTCCTCATTCATTTGATTTCATTACTTCCTCATTCTTCAAGGAAAGCACCTCTGAAATTGTAATCCTAATTGTTAATGGTTGAGATCTCAAATTCAGGGCTCCTTTGAAAGCAGTTATTTCTTGTAACACAGAATATGTTGTCAGAAAAATGAATTGTGTGGGAAAAAAATCAGACTGGTAATTTGCCACCTTTAGCTTCATCACTGTGGCACCATTCAGTGGTACTTGCTATTTCCTTTTTAGTGCCTTACTCAGGATTGCAAGTTCTGCCCACCTTCACTTAGCAGCCTGCTCACATAATGTGTCACTTTTCCCAGCCTCTTACAGTATTTTGTCTTCAACATCTCCCTCTATGTTTGGCCAACGCTTTGAGGGCATTCCAGGTCTGAGGACAGAGAAAAAAAACATGGTTGGTTGTTTAGAAAATAGAGGTGTCATTTAGATTTTGCAATAAGATTGGAACACTATTGGAACAACTAGTTGGGTACTGTGGTGAAATTTTGTGAAACTTTGCCATGACCAGCTAACTTTACATGAGCTGAGATGTTTTTCAAAATCTAACACAGCTGTGAAGTTCAAGAATGTAATCTGAAAGTGAAGTAATTTGAGCCTGATTTATACAGGGGCTGAAGCACCAGCACCTCAAAAGGACTCTCAAGGTTGAAAATCCATAGTCTGTACGAAAATCATGGGAAGATGTCTACCTGCCCAATACCAGAACTGTTGCCAGTGCTCGAATTCTCTAAATTTTAATGATTAATGTTTTGTAGAGTGGCAGCTTTAGCCATGTTCTTATAACTTCCATGGTAAAACAGCATCATTGTCAGTTGTGTGGTTTGTTTAGTGGCTGGGTTGTTATGTTAAGAGCAGGGCAGATGTACTAATCACACCCAAAAAATGGTTTCATTCTTTTTTATTTACAAAAGCTTGGCGATCTTACAATAATGGCAGTAGAGAGACCCTGAATGGAGACGCCAGCAGCTCATCTCTTTCAGCAAAAGGTTTCAGGAGCGTGCGGCCAAATCTGCAGGATAAAAAATCACCAACTCAGGTAAAACTGGACACTCCACGTTTAATGCTGTGCCATGGCTGGGGAGTTAGCACATGTGGATGGGATACCTCATGAAACATTGTCTGATGTCTTGCAGATAGTGTGAATCACCTGCTCAAATGGTGATTTGGTCGCTACACACTGGTGTGCTGTATAGATAATGCATGCTCCACACAGGCTGTATGCCCCCAGGTTAATTACCAGAAAGTGCTTTCAGTGAGCAAGACAGCTAAATAAAACTAGGTCATGCACAAGTAAAAGCTTTCTAGGAGTGTTCCTGCACTTCAAAGAGTATTTATTAGAAGTTTACACTTGGAAAAATGCACCAGTCATCAAAATATCTGAGAATTAAGATGTATTAATTACATGGTAGAAAATGCTTCTACCACTTTTGTAGAACAATGCAATTACAGCACACTAAAAACAGAAACAAAAATAAAACCAAATCAAGCAAAAATCAGACAACATAAACAAAAAACCACCCCCACACTTGGAAACAACTTTATCTGTCAAAAAAATATCAACATACCAATTTTAATACTTTCTCTGGTACTATTTTTTAAGAGGCTCTGTGTTTTATATATGTGTGTTACCTGTGAATAATTGCTTGCTATCTAAGATCATGGAGTACTTACATACCTAAATGCTTTCACAGCAATAATTCTTTTTCAGTGTAATAATTGTTTTTTAAAAGAAAATGAATGGTTGTGGGCTTCCTTCTGATTCTTTCTGATCCCACTTTTGTCTGAGCAAATGGAACATCTGGCTTTTTAAACAGAAGTTGCACACGAAATGGTGGTGGGAACCTGACCAATTTAGTTGTCCATTGAATTAGCAGTCTTGAGATGAAACCCTTTAATTTGCTTGTTCCTTTGTTTAAATATAAAAGTAAAACTGAACTATATCTCCTACTAACATTTACTTTCTTTCTGTTTCTTCTTCAATGTTATTTTGCTGTGTGTGGATGCTTTTGGCAAATAAGGCACCTCTGCCACCTCCTAGAAAAGAAAGCTTTCAGAAAGCAAGAGTAACTAATCACGAGAACAAAATTAATCTCCAGGCAGTAACTGCTGGTCCATCTAAACACCACCTCACAGATACTGCCTATTACACTAGTGAGACTTTTTTTCAGGAGACAATGTCTTCTCAAATATCCAACACAAGTGTGTCCTATGCACAAAAAATCATTAGACCACTGACCTCAGTCTCCAGTGCAGACACAAGCACAGTAGCTGGCATTAGTGCTACTCTCCATCAAGGCCAAAGGCAACAATCTCAAAAACGTAAGATATCTACCCTGAAATTAACCCGGACACGTGACCCAGCAATTAGCACTCCTAGTAATTCACAGCAACAGCTCAAGCCTGTTGAACAGCCAGTATTTTCACAAAGGCCTGTCTCACCTGCCTGTAACCCCATGCCTGAGATACACACAGCATCTCTTTCTGTTCAGATAGTTCCCACCCCTGACAATAAAGCAGAGCCTGAAATCCAAGATCATCCACCTAGTATTTCTCCAGACACTTCAAAGATGTCTTCAAAGGATTTGGGACAAAAGTCTACAGTTCTTCCTTCTTCACAGGCTGCAGAATGCCATGTGGTATATTTAATTTTTCCATCTTTTATTTTAGATCTTCATGAATCACTTAATAACAATCTGTTTAGTTATACTTACATTACAAAAGTTAGATCTTGTGTTTTTTGGGTAAAACTACCTGTCACGTGGACGAAAACAGAAATGAACAACAACTGAAGGTTTTGGAAGCTTATTAAAAAAAAAAAAAAAAAAAAAAAAGTTGCTTAACCGAGATGGAAGGCAGACTTCTTTGTTCCTCTGTGAGCATTTTAGAGAGTGCAAATGCAACATAGGAAAATAGGAAATAAGTGTACTTTAGGTGGTGCATCTGCTCAAGTGGCTCTTCCTGGAGAGGATTGCATTAGAGGGTTCTGCTGCCATAGATGCTGGAAGGATCAAGTATGGATAGTAAGGTTGGGTTGGGTTGGGTTGGGTTGGGTTGGGTTGGGTTGGGTTGGGTGGAGCTTAAATGCAGCTCTATCAGCTTTTCTAGGGCCACAGAAAGTACATTTTGTCAGTCAGTGCTTTCTGCGAGGCTGGGCACTGCCGTCTCCTATGTGTCCTGTGCAACAGAGCTTCTTAAAGAAAATGGGTCTGTAAACTCTTTGTCAACAACCTCCACATGAAACATCACGGGGCACTGAACTTCTAGGTCCATCTGTTTCCCCTATACCTTACACCTACTGAAATGAAAATTCTATGCTGATCTCACCTAGAAGAAATGGGAGTTTCAGACACACAGTGTAGGACCAGAGGAGTCTGAGCAGGGTTTGTCACCATTCAGAAACTCCCTGAGTCAAATAAAATAAGCCTGGGCACAAGAAAGCAGCAGTGAATACATACTAGGCAAAAGGAGAGCTCTGAATAGGCTCTATAATTTCTACTCTGCTTTACCTACACACATTAGGATTTTTCTATTTAAAAAGATTATTATTCCAGTATATGTACCAGTATAACAGCTTATCTGTGTTTGAAATGGATGTACAGATTGCTGTAGGTCTAGGCATGTCTGCCTCAAAGCTTTGTCTGAGTGAAAATCCCATCATGACATATTTGTGTTCATCTAGTTCTGCTGGAATCATTGAGGCTACTCTGAAGTAAATACAGCATTATCTTGTAAATTAAAAAGTCCATTTACAGCTCTGTTGTCAATAGTAATAACACCTCTGCTTTTCCACACTGAGTTTCTTTCAGAACATCACATTCAACCAGATCTCCACTCTTTGAGACATAAGTATCTGCATTAAAAACAGGATGGTTTTAAAGTTGTAATATGTCTGTCTCCCCCTTCAAATCCCAAGTAAAATTTTTGATCAGCACAAAGCTGTTAAATTATATGACAACAATCTGCAATGCTCCTTTTGAATTCTCTCCATTAAAAAATAGGAGCACAGAAGCACTAATCACATTTTTCCTCCTCAAGACTAGACACAAAACTGTCATCTTAAATCCTTCTTTTAGACTGCATAAAATTTAGAACATTTTGAGAAAAAACAAGTTGCTTTACTCTTTAGAAGAACCAGTCTGCTACTCAGTGATTTTTGTCAGGTACAACAAGTCACTTCAAGCAAGAGCCACAGTAAAGAATCCATGTCAGAAACAGTAAGGAAAGGTGATCAACAGCTTTTTCTGGTAGATAGGGTAGGTATGAAGATATTGCAAGTCTTTTAAATATGGGCATCATAGGATACTGTCAAGCAGCAGAACAGCAGGTATAGGTGTGGCCAATTCAGCTTTTGCATCTGTTATCTTTTCACTTAAAAATAGTTGCTCAGCCTTTTAGAATATGATGAATTATACATAGGCAGATAAATCTCTCAAACAGAAAGTATGATAGCTGGCAAGGATTAGGGGAAATACCTTTTTACGATCAAGAGCAATACTCAAAGTCGAATCGCAAAATAAAAAGAATTCATCTTCTAGCTGCTTTTTTTAGAATTTTAAAAGTCAAAACACATTTTGCATTTTCCTTTTAATTTCAAATGTTGTTTAGTTTCACTTCAAGCTGAAAAAAATCAGAAAATTATCTGTGACTTACTTGGCAATTCTGCACCTAGCTTTCTGCTTTCTCCTCGATTTCAATATGTGGAAAGCACTGTCAGAAATGTGGCGACTGGGTTGCTCTGAATAAAAGGAGAAAAATTTCAGTTGATCACAGAGATCATTAAGGCATGTAGCCATCTTTTCAAGCTGTATCCCATTATGGATCTCTTATCTGCAAAATGCAGCTGACATTTTCTGTGATGTTCAATTTCGAAATAAATTCTAATGAAGGGGGTGTATTTGGCATCACAATTGAGTCATGGAGCCGCTGGGTTTTGTAGCTCCTTGTTAAAATACATGCCTAAAACTAGAGTACAAATCAGCATAGGGGATGGTGTAAAAATCTGCATCAGGTGAGTTCCCAAAATGAAGATGCCATGAACTAAAATTAGAAATAAAGGCTGCAGCTATGTGTTTAAAAATATTTCTTTTCTGACTCAGATCTCAGTTTAAAACCTTGAAACTGTTCTAGCTAATGCCAAATATTATGATCCCTTTAGTGCAATATATCATAATATTTGCAAAGGTCACAATTTCTCTCACACAGAAAATTAACTTTCAGTATACAATGCAGGGTAGTATTACCATTTTTTAAATTGTTTTAGATCTGCAAGCTCTACAGGACTTTGTATAGGAGTTAAAATACTTTTGTACCTGCAGCTTGTAGGTTGTGGGTCAAGCTGTGTACTCAAAGGATGCTCTCAGACTGTAGATTAGGCCTGCCAGCAGTGTTTAAAGTTGCCAGAGAAACTCTCAAAATACAAGTACACTTAGAAAGGTGCAGCTCTCCCTCTGCATTTGGGTTTTTGTATGTGAAGGAGAATGAGGTAAGATCAGGTAATCATCTCTTCTTAAGAGGTATTAAAGAAGAAATACTGTGCATGTGGGTTATCTGTGTCTAGCCAACATGTACAACTGTATTTTGTCACAAAGTATGGAAATACACAGCCCAGAGGGAGCTTGTGTGGTCCAAGTTAATGTATCTTGCTGTCTGTGCTCCTATTTGCACTGAATTTCAGTGCTTATCTGTTGAAACTTTAGGAGCAAGCAGAAGTGTGCTATGACTCACTGAGTGACATTTTGTAAACACTCCTACTCAGAGAAAGGTTAAACCCCTTAAAAGTATGTATGAAAATAGAAGCATTCAGGTTACTCAGTATTGTTACATTATTACAGTCTCAAGAGATGCTGCTTCTTTGTACCATACTGCAGGTACAGGAGAAATAACTGTATCTATTTCAACAGAGAAATTTGTATTTGCTAGTATGAAACCAGTGGAGGTAAATTTTATTGTCCAAGTTTCTCATAAGAAGAAGTTACAAACTGATGAAGAATTCTGAACTGCATCTTCAGAAATAATCACCTGATATTTTTTTAATATTTCTTTTCCTGGGTTCCTAAGTGTCCTGTTGTTCTAGATATCACTCTCTGAAACTGAGGGTTGCAAAGCATTTTTTCTGCTATTTGAATTCCTCCGATGAGTTGAACACTTGGTTTAGTCCTGATGTGCTGGAGGAGTAAAACATCTATAGCAGATATTTATGAAAGTGTTTCTTTTGATAGCCTTATAGCTGTAGAAATGTGCATCAAGGAAAATAAACCACGAATTAAAAATAAAAAATCTAAATCAATTCATTGAGTACATTTCTGAGTTTTAGGTATTGACAATATGTAGAGTGATATGGAAGAAAGAGAAAACTGGTTTCAGCATTCTGGGGACAGATGTGAAGCAAAGAAAACTGAGCATGTATTTTTTATTTTTAAGTTCTGCATCACAAGTATTGTTTTAGACAAGAGCTGAACTCCACCTCCTTATAGTAAATTTATAATAAGAGGACTAGGTAGAAAAATGGGCATTGGAATTTAATTTGTAGGATTAGTTTGGACATTTTGAAATCAGCTTTTAATAATTAAAAATAGAGGTATTTTTACCCATTTATGCAAATGTATGGGTGTAATTTGATTGTTGATTACTAAACTCTGCTATGTATTAACACAATGGATTTATTCACCTATCTCTGAGTCTCCTTATCTGTGTCTTGACTGTTGAAGCAAGGCCAGGACTCTGGTGTCATTAGTAATCTCACACCACTCCCCACATATCTTGCATTAAAATGAGAGCTGACTGATTTTGAAACCCATGCTAGGGTCACCTGTTTACTTTACATGAATTGTATACCAGCTGTGTTATTCAGGCCTGACATTTTGCTATTTGAAGGAAGAGAAGCATTTCAAAGGACCAGCAGATGGCTGCAGCAAAGGCTGCTCTTCAGACCTTCACATCAAGACTGATGACATTTATCTGTCTCTCAAGTGTTGCTCCACAGCCCAAGACAGCCACAGTCGAGCTAGTTTTTCATCAATCTAATTGATTAAGTAGTTGTTTGGCATTTAATCTGCCTGACTTCTGCTAGCATATCTTGGGCTGTACCAATAACAAACCTAATCTGAAGCATGCTGAATGAAACCAGTATTAAAAGTTTTCTGTAATGCCTTCAGCCTTGTCTTTCTCATATTTTTCACAGTGAAAAATATAAAAAAATATGATTCATAGATGAGAACGCATGCACAGTGAAGAATATGGATTAGTAGTAGCCAGTTGTATGTGTTTGAGATTACCAACATTCCATGTTTTTTAAGTGGTGTAAATCAGTTTTCAAAAACAACACAGTTTTAAATCACAATTTCAGCCACTCTTTCCCAGAGAGATGATTATATATATGAAACTATTCTAGAGCCAGGCAGAATAGAAGTTCTACTCTACAAAGCCAAGAAGCTTCATGTTGAGAATCAGCCCCTAGACTTGCTGCATTCCTTCCGTCTGCATTGTAAGAATAATAGCTTTATATTCTTTTTAAGAATTTGGCTTGATGAAATCAGCTATTATTTGCCAATCACAGTGAATCAAATTCTTTAAAAATCTCAGTTTCATTAGCTCTCTGGATGCACCCTGAATATCTGTCCTTGTGTTGTCCATCCCTTCTTTTCTCAAGCGTGCAAGAAATCTCCTCAGTACAGAGCCAGGTTTACTAGATTTCTCAACTCCCCAAGATTTCCTGTTATTTTAACATATAGAGATTAATTTACACATTTTGGCTCAGTCATATGTAACTTTTCTTCTGGGGATGCTGAGAGGACAAGTGGTCTCAAGAACTTCAGAGCTTTTTGGCTCTGCCTCATAAATTACAGCATGATCTCCTAGTTCCTGTCTTTTGCTGGAGATGTTGATATGATGATCTGATGACATAGATGATGAAAATCATCATGAATGATGATTCTGTCTCCCCTTTATGTACCTGTGAGGTGAAATTACAGTTTCTTGTATGTGTATGTAAATGCCAACATCTTAAATATGCTGTATAATCATCCTAATTTTTCATGACATTATTTTTAATATTCCATTTAGTATTCCATTTAGTATTCCATTTTCTTTCGAAGCTTCCATTGGCAAATTGGTTCTCTGTGAAAATACTGTGTCCTTTTACAGCCATACACTCAGTTATTGATTATTTTAATTAAGAGGTAAACTGTTCAGATGTCCTCTATGAAAAGATTAAGTTGGGTGGTGTTCAGTTGTAGATTTGAAACATTGCTGTGAATAAGATTTGAATTTTAAGCTGTTTGACTAAGTTTTTTCACTGTTTTGACTGCAGGTTTTAACAGCAGCTTTTGCCTATTTTTGTGTACCCTAGAGATCCAATGATGCCAAAGATTTATTTTGAATCAATTGGAACAAGTAATAGATATCTGTTCACATACTTAAGATTTTTTTTGCTGTAATGCTTATTCATAGGGATGGTCCCATTGACCTCAGTAAGGTTATTTGTGTAAATTCTAGTTGATCTCAACAAGAATTATGCAACTGGAACCCCAGTGACCTCTTGTAAATAGCATAATCTGGGTTGTGTTCCAAGTCTTCCATAAGGGCTTTAGAAGATATTTTCAGATTTTGGATTAAAATGCCAAAATGGCATTTTAATCTGATGGCTAGAAACATTTTTTGAATGATTAAAGACATCTGCCTAGTCTAAGCATAGGAAATAACCATATTACTGATAACAAGGTGATATGGATGACTGAATGTTTCTTTTTAAAGTGGTATTTATTACATATAGTGTCTTACTGTCCTCTGTTTTACATAAATTTAAAATCCCAAACACTCTTTCCCAGTAGCTATTCCAGATGTCCTCAGCCCTATCAACAGTGAAACCCTTAGTGCTGAAGTAGGCAGTATTTTGAATACTTAGGAATTAATGGAAAGCTTGTGGTTTAATAGGCAGTATAGAAGGATTTGGGCAGCTGTTTAACAAATATTAGATGCCAACATGCTTTAGTTCAAAAAGAAGCTGCAGATGCAAAAAGCCAGTTGCAGAACTAGTTTAAACTGAGTGCCCTGTGACTGATTTGAAATGACGGAACATAAAGCTCATACATTGTGTGGCAGTTTTCAGAAGCACTCTCATGAGACTTTTCCCTTCTACTTTTAAGGAACTGTGCTGAATCCAAGCTGGCATGTTTTGTTTCAGTATGTCCTGTTCTTGTGCTCCCAGTCTTTGTTCCCCAGATTTATACCAGTTACCCTAACAATCCTTATGTCCTCTAATGTAAAAAGACTTCTATGCATACACCTTATAGAGTAGGTTGTGACAGGGTGCTTCCAGGGTGCTTGGAAATTCTAAGATCATCCAAATATTTTTATTAGAGAGGCAGTGGAGAAGATGTATTCAGTCACAAGAGGCAAAAAATTCTACCACCTGTTACTTGCAGATCATATGAATAGTCATTAAGTGTGTTTCTGTATAGCTGGCAGTCCTCCTCAACTTTATATTACAGTTGGTTTCAAAGTCATACCTATCCTTGACAAAATAAGTGTAACATTTACCAAGATCAGACTTGCAGATACATGTTTGCTTTGAAAACTACATGGACATGACATTCTCTAGCCTCATATTTATGTGAAGAATAAAATAGCGTGAACCCTCTCAATGCACAATGGAGATCATTAATATATGCAGTCCATTATGAATATTCATCCTCAGCACACTATGGTTTCTGGCATTGCTTCCACTAGTATTTAATGCACTCATTTCTTTCATGTTGTCCTACTCTAATATAGAGCATGGTTGATTTATTTTCTAATCTTTGTAAATGTGAACTTCCTCGGGTGGCTGAAAACCTTACACTTCTGTAATTCCCCTACACCCAGCAAGAGGCAAAAGGAAAAGTTCTTTATTCATTAAGTAATCTGTTTCTTTTCTTATTTTTTTTTCCTCAAATCTCAGCTTGGAAACCAGAAAATAACTGCCCCTGTGATGGAGGTAAATGCTTCACAGACACACAGACAAACATCAACAGAAGCTTCTCCACTGCCTCTTCCTTCTCCTGTGGTACCAGTTAACAGAGCCTCTTTCTCACCAGACAGTGGCACCCACCCAGTACCATACTCTTTGCCAACGCTTGACGATTTTTTGCCTTCACGCTTTTATAAAACCCCAGGCCTGTCCCAGTGTCCCTACCAATGCCCGTGCCCAGCTGCTGCCAGTGCTGCCCAGAGGAGCGGAGCAGCCTCTGTGAGCACCGACTCTGCCCTGAGCGAGTGCTCCTCGCGCGCAGCGAGCGAGTGCTCCACAGCCATTCTAGATGAGCTGCAGACTTGTAGCTATGATACCACTGACTGCTCTGAAACACCTTCCCCAACCTTGAGCCAGATGTCTGCTGTGTCAGATGGCACCACCTTAACCAACACTGCTGCCACTTCTCATGTAATTATGCTTCCTTTTTTCCTCCTCCATTTTGTTCAAACAGGTTGTCAGAGGGGAACAGAATTTGACCTTGTCTGTTATCCCATTACACAAACAAGTATTTTGATAGTAATTTTCTGTGGTCACAGTCTGACAGTGTTTTGTAACAGTTGTTAAAAGAAAAAAAAAAATCATTGGTATAGCAGATTTGGGAGTAGGAAATGATTGCTGCACAGTTGTGTGGTCAGCTAAGGTGTATCAAATGCTTTGCTTAAAGGAAAATAAATTCAAGAAATACTTTTTCCAAATGTATTAAAGCAAGCATTCCATGGAGTTTGAAGAGATTTGTTTAAAATACTGTTAACAGTTTACAGGTTTTTGGAGTCTGGACTACCACCATTTTTGATTTACACTGAGATGCAGATTTCATAAATGTTATTTTTAAATTCATAGTAAATGTTCACAATATTTAATGAAGTTTTTTCCCCAGCCATGATGACTGACTGCACAAAACTGGTCTTCTGTCCTCTAATTAACCGTTTCCTCTCCTAAGCACAGTTTCTTATAGGACTGAACTGCATAAATAATCTTGAACTATTCAAGTGTCTTGTTACTTTTCTCTTGGTTAAGTCAAGGAAAAAGCCAGTGTCCAGTTAGACACTTTATACATACATTAATTTTTCTGTATCTTAGTATACTCATATATGGGGAGAAAGAAGGTATGGAATCTGGGTCAAACCCAGATCACTTTTGATTTCTTTTGAGATTATCCACATGATTAAAATGAGTCAGAACAAAGCCTTCATTTAAATTGAGCAATTCATTGCTGAATTGCAAAACAGAGAGATGTTCTGAATCCAGAGTTTTACTGGGTCACAGCAGTGTTCAAACTTTGTATAAATACTTCAGCATACAATAATTTTCAAGCCTGAAAAGAAAAAATAGTATATCTATTTTTTAAGCTTTGTGTATAATTTATAAAAAAATATTTTGAGTCCAACCTTGCACATAGTCACCTGGAAAGCCAATGACTGGTTGCATTGCTGTGGATGCTGCTAAAAAAATAACACTAATAGAAGGCATGTAAAAGCTTTAATTCTTAACTTTTGCAACACAGCTCTGAAAACTCTGGGTGTTTTTTTAAGAATCATTACTATGGATCTGCATACAACACAGCACTTGTAGCCAAAGCTACCATAATAAGTATAGACTGGTCAGACAGAGTCACCACATGACCATTTGCTAGCTGTGGGAAGGATAGAATGTTTATATTTTCTTGTAGCCTACTTCTAAAATTGTCAGCTAACTGTATTTGTTTTCTTTGAGCATCATTTTTTGCAAGCTCAAGTGAGCAGTTGGTCCTTCTTTCCCTTTTTGGGTTAGTCTCCCAGTAGAAGGCTGTGTAATATTCAGGTCTGACCACCACCTTGTCTTTTAGACATGGCAGGGATGAGTGTGACGTTTGTTCACTGACATTTGTTCACTGTTAATGGACAAAGCCAAATGAAAAGACACTCACCCAAGAGCAAAAATCCCCAAGTAGTCCGAAGAACCCCACAGAAATTAAACTGCTGGCAAAACCCAACTCTGCAGTATAGAAAAGTCATCATCTCCCACTCTCTGTAGAGAAGGGCTAGATGGCTAAAAATGCATCCATGAAATGAAAAAACAATGGGAAAGCTGGTGGCACATGCACACAAATGTTGGTAGTGGCTCTAATTCTGGAATGATCTTCATTCTCAGAGCGCTGTTGATTTTGTAGGTGAAAACTATGGGGAAAATGATAAAAGTAATAAAGGATTGGGCCATCCACCACTCTGCCTTCATAAGATATAAACCTGCTTTAAAGACTTTATGTCCACATAAAGGATGTTTATTTTTGAGTGTCTTAATGAGACTAGACAAAAAAGTTCTAAAACAACTTCTAAGAAGAAGCAGCAGCATCAGGAAAGCTGAGTCAACAAAATTTACAAGTATTCTAGGCAAAAGGCAGAGCTAAAGGTAAAACTGGTCAATTTTCTTTACCTTTAGTCACAGATTATAGATTCTTTGAAAACCTGAAGTATGAGACTTGCAATTCTTATTTGGGCCTATGCTTAGAATTGGAGTTAAAATGAGAGAACAGATGGTTTTGGAAATTATTTTTTCTGGTTGTATTCCAATTATGAACATTTTCCTATGAAATTATTTCCGTGGGTTCTTCTTTTTTATGTAGTTTGAAATTGTGGAATCTAATGGAAACTTGGAAATGGAAGTACACATTAGATTTTTGCTTTTTACCAAGTTCTATGCCTGTCTTGAGCTTCAATTGATTCTGAGTATTTTAACTTAATTTAGTGTCTTGAGGTCAGGTGTGTGCTGTGCAGCATTCTTGCAAAGAACTGCTCAGACATCCATACTGGGACCTCTTCTCCCTGTCTTTCCCAGCAGAGGGAAAGTTAGAAAGCAGCTCCAGTCCCAGATAGATACCACCTTCTGTTCTGATTCAGAAATCCAGAGAGCTATTCTTTCTGATGCTCAAGAAAATTAGAGGAATTTTAAACCTGATACCTCATAGGAATTTTTACAAGATCTTGATTGTCTTGCTGCAGAAGTAGGTCGCTCTACTTGCAGTGGAGGACAGGTTAAGTATACTGGGGAAAAAAAATAATGGAGGTCGCTAAGGAAGGGAACATCATGAAAAATTATCGTTTTCCTAGTAAACTGGAAAATAGATGCATTTTGGTTGAATAGGGATTTTTTTCCATATTGTCTTCTTTTCCCACAAAGATGACCTGGGAAAGCAAAATGTCTAATTCATGAGTAGACATCTTAGAGGATTTCACTTCCTTCTAAAATCTGGGAATAAACTCTGTCACCTGGACCTAAAGTGTCACATTCTCAGATTGAAATGTCAGTAACTACCAAATTATTCCATGGGAATAAAAGGCCTTTGGTAAAACTATCTTCTATAGCTAACCCTTTAAACCGTGCAAGGTGCAGCAGATGAACAAATGAAATAGCCACCTTCACAGACATTTTCCTCAAAGAGAAGATCATTAGAAACTAAGAAATTATAGCTGAGCTGAGATCTTATCTAAGACCTTCAGAAGCAAGCCCAAAAATGTCATATATGAACGTGCCACATACACATGTATGACTGATGTCCTTCAACTGCTTGTGTGGGTCCTGTTTTCATGGTATTTTGTACTCTTTAGTGTACTTAGCCTAACTGTCTAACTGAGATATTTGGTAAAGTCCTTCTCAGGAATATCTCAGTCTTTTATTACAGAAATTCATAGGAGTACCTTCCAGTCTGCAAAGAACTCACACCAGTTCTGCTCAGAGAAACAAAAGCCGTAGTAAATGAGTAAGAAGGTGTAAGGCTCTGCACAGTTGCACCCTGCCTTCCCTAGAAACAAGCTTTCCCACAAAGACAGTATGTAAGAAAAGAGAATGGGTGAACACCTAAAGTAGAGGAGAGATGGCTGGCCTCAGTTTGAAACCTTATCTGAAAACATGCCTGCATACTCCTTGAAATGCTGTCTTTGAGCTATGTAGCTTTTCTATTCTTACATCTCCAAAGCTGGTTGGGTTTTTTGGGTTTTTTTTGAGGAGAGGATCACATAAGAAAAGCCAACTTACTTTTGGTTCTGGAGTTTATTAAGAGAGTGGACGTTTGAACACAAAACTTTCAATGGAGACATCACCACAACATAAACTTTTCAGCTCATTTCTGAAAGCAGACATCCTTAAAATGAGAAACTCCTAAACGCATCTAGGAGTTCACATGATGTCTGCACAAGACCAGAAATTGTTTTTTCTCTCTTAGCTATGGGAGGCCAAGATGTTAAAAATTTGAAATCAGTTTAGTAATCTCCAAAATACAAATGCATACAGAAGGTCATGAATAATTTAATTTTTATTTGTAAAAATAATATGCATTTTAATATGTTTTTATTTATGCTTTGCTGCTTCAGGTAGTCTCTTGTTTACATCTGCAGCATGTTTTAGTTCATTTGTTACATAAAACTGAGCAAATTTTGTAGTTCTTCTAATTCAGATTTTAAAAACTGTTAATTTCAGTTCTGCATTAAAGGAGATGCTGCAAAGAGCTTCACTTGCTTTTCTGCTGAAATATTCACTACTCTCTTATTTCATTCATTCAATGCTTGCTCAGCATCTCAGTTTTGATTCTTTCAATACTCCATGTAAAACTGATGCAGCCCCAGTGCAGGGATTCTAAACCTGGGGGCAGTTTCCTCTTGTGAAGTGCCTCTAGTGACTAAAGCCTAAATGGCTTTAGCTGCTTGCTGCTTTTGCCAGTTTGCTTGGCTCTCCCATTTTTGATTTTGTTCTGTCATTTTGTGGTTGTGGATTGTTGGTTTTTTTAATTAGTGCTATTTATTTTTATTGTGATAGATTACACATCAGCATGCCACAGTCACTCCAGCTGGCTTCCATATTTTACAGAAATTTTTTTCACTCTTCTCAGTTAGTCCTAATGAGATTTTCCCTTCAGTCTGCACAGAAGGTCCCATTAATATCCATAGTGCTTGAGCATGGGTACTAAGGGAATATGTCTCTTGGTGTGAGGGATCTGTGGCAGACAGCCTTTGTCACACAGTGTTGGGAGCTTTTACTGCCATCTTCATTTTATATTGCTGTCAGACATCTGCAAACCTTGTTTGTGCCATCTTCCTTGCCTTGACCGTGATCTCTCTGTCACCTCCCCGAGACAGCGTGCGTCACAGCCAGCACTCACAAGGAGAGAAGAGGGGAGGTACAAGGTATAGAAGGACCACACTCTGCTCCCTTTGTGATAGGTTTTGTGTTTCAGTGAATGCAGATGCCATTATGGCTGTGTACCTGACAACTGGTAATTGTTGCACGGATGACAGTCTTGCATTGCTCTTTCTTTGGGATTGCAGTGAAGAGCTTTGTGTGTAGTTTAATGGGATATTGTTTTGTCTCTCTCAGGCTCAGATCACAGTGAATGGGAATTCTGGCACTGCTGCCAGCCCAGTGAGTCACTTTCAAAGGCCTTTTTCCCCTTCTTCAGCTTACCCTCCACCAGCTTCACTCAATTCCAACATTGTTATCATGCAACATGGCAGGATGATGGGTAAGCCTCACACAGAATGTTTGCTTTATACATTACACAACGTATTCTGATTCATGTGGCAAAGACTGCAAACAATTGCAGAGTGCTTCATGTCCATAATGGAGGTATTGTCTATTCATCTACCTTGGGAAGTAAATGCAAAGAAATACTAGCATTTATTGTAAGGTACAGTAGTGATCCTGAACTGGAGTTACTGTTAAGTTTTATAACCTAGGTGTGTGAGCTAACCTCTTGCCAATTTTCTACTGGCTTTACCAAGGAAAGGGCGTCTATCAAAATAGCTCAACCTGTCCAGCCCTTTCAGATTTTACTGTAAGAAACCGAGAGCCCTCTGTACTTTGCTCCTCCCTACAACTTCCGTAATTCTTTAGCAGAAATACTGTCAACAAAGGGAGAGGCTCTGGGCTTTTAACAATCTAAAGCCACATCAATCTCAAACTTGTTCATGTATTTTTTTAGGGCAGCTTGAATTTAAAAATTAAACACAAACTAAATACTATCAGCCTTAGGCTCTTTGCCAGTATAATCCCGTTTTGCCAAGAGAATAATTTACTTGCTTTTTCTACCAGTGTTGTGCATATTTAGAAAAGATTATACATGCAAAATAACTTGAATGTCGTTCCACAGTTTACATTTTTTTTGTGCTTGCAGGGAAATTAGGTGACAGTTCTTGCTCTGAGACATCTTAGACAAATGCTGCTGTCATCATAGTGATAAGTACAAAAACTGTATACATGGGTTACTCCACATCCCAGAATTCTAGGGTTTTTGAGTGCTTCTGGTTTGCTGATCTAAAGATCTATCAATACTGGTGTGGATAAACTTAAAATATGTATTTTTCCAAGACTTTCACTCTTGTATGATGCTGAAGTTCAGTGTTCCACAGTAACAGCCTGATTTAATTCTCTTTGCTCATGTAGAAATCCCCCTGATGGCCTCAGTTTGAGACCTATGAAGAATGAAGGATCAAATCCAAAATGTTTTCTAAATTTAACAGCGTGCATTTTGGGAAAAAGTTCCAAATATCCAGACGTTTGCCACACAGAGTTGCCCCTCGCCATATATGTGTAGCACTGTATTATTTACAGGATTTCAGACTTGAGTAAACAGCTGAAACAGCCATGCCAGATCCAGACTGCAGTGGGAATGAGCAGAAATATTCAAATTAAAATTAGAGCTTTCAATGGAGACATCACCACACCGGAGCTCCTTTTGCAGGCTCATATTACAACTCATATTTTTCTTCAGAATAATCAGTGGATATTAATGCCACATGAAAGTCAATTGTTATTGTCACCATTAGTGTTAGAACATATATTTTCACTCCCTGCATTCATTTATCCTGCAGCAGAACAGTCTCTTTTGGTCCTGTGTTTGCAAAACAGAGGCTTTGTGATAGCAGCCCACTAATTTACTGGAACCTGCTGCTTGAAGGAGTAGGGCTCTTCTTCCTGTATACAAGAAAGAGTGTATTTTCTGCAGAAGTACAAATTTTCATGTCACATCCCAGCACTGAGGTGTTTTTTGTTAAGTTTTGTTCAGCATTTTAGAAGGAAATTGTAATAGTGATGTATTAATTTCATTAGTTATAAAGGAAGATTTGAGGGGGAAGGGTAGAAATATTGCAGGTCACTATAAAACAGTAGCAGCTTGAACACTTCACCTGAATTGCTGTAGGGGCATCATCAGATTGCTCTGCAGGTGCCAGGTTACCAAAAACCATTTTTATGGATTATACATGGAGTCCTGTAAACATCAACACACGTTAAGGGAAGAACACTGCAGGTCAGAATTTTTTTCTGAAAAATATTCATGCATCAAAAATTCTTTTTTTTTAGTACATATCACATAAGTTTTTGTGCAAGGCTGTCTTCTGTGCTTACAGAACAGCAATTTTCTATAGTTTGCTAGACTTGGTGGGTGGAAGTTTTGAAATTATGTCACTGGTTTCCAAGGAAAAGGTGCAAAAGTTTGATTTATAGGAGAAAGGCTGCTGCACCTTTCTCAACAGATTTTGCTATATTTGTGGGGTTTTTTCTAGTTTTTTTGAGCAAGACATTGTGAAAAAGTACTTCTACTCTAATTCTGAGTTTAGTAGTTTGTCTGGTCCTTAAATAAGTTTATAATTCTGTTAATGTAACATTAAGTAGGGCAAATCCCTAGTTAAGATGATATTTCTTTTAAAAAATATATATGTATGTGATTAAGATTGTCAGCCTTTGTACAGTGTACTGAAATGGGGAAGTATGTTTTAACTGTCAAGTATGATTATTGTGTCATTACACAATTTTCTGTCATGTTATCTTTGCAGAGTCCACAGAGACATACTCACAGCATGTTCAAAATGTTGGCACCACCACCACCACCAGTACAATACCAATCTGTAGATCCTCAGAAGAAGAAAAAAAAATTACAGTAATTAAAGCTCCACATTATGCAGGGATTGGCCCGGTAGATGAATCTGGAATCCCTACAGCAATTAGAACGGTAGGAAATTCTGGGAAATCTGTGTATGAACTCATACAATGAACTGATTGTTAGTAATGGGTTTTTCACATTCTTCTACTCTTATATAATTTGGAATAGAGCGTGTGTAATCAGCAGCCTTGTGAATATAATATTGTGTGTTGACGAAAAGGAGAATGCTGATGGGAGCATAATTGGGCAACCTCATGTTTCTAGTTTTAATTAGAAGTAGCCAAAATTTTGTGTCTTTCTTGTGTCTCTTGTAGTTTTGTGTTTTGGAGATGCATTGTAATTGCATTTGGTTTATTTCTGAAATAAAGTTTATGCATACTGTATATATATGTATATGTGTGTGTGTGCAAATAATTGTATATACATCTGTGTGTGTGTGTATATGTAAAAATCTTACACTTCTGCATTTCTTGGGGCAGTGTTCTCATGTCATCAGGGTCGTGTGGAAATGTGCAGTTTTGTTCTCGTGGCAATCTAAGGCAGCAGCATTTTTGTGACAGTGCAGTAAATAATCACTGTGCCCTTGAGTGGCACATAAGCGAATAGCTGGGGAGCCCTTTCATTGTGAGCAGCCCAGTTTTGATCATCTGCCGCTGGTCACTGCTTGAGTGGTCCCAGGATGTCAAACTGAGGAGTTTTGTTTTCACTATGCTGAAGCATTCTTTCCACTCTGCTGTCAGGGCAGCCTCTTCTGGCTGCTCCGGAGAGCGCAGAGGCAGCTCCACTAGGTCTGTAAAGGCAGCACTTACTGGCCTTCCCAGCCAGAGAAGAACTGCTGTGCTGCACGGAGAAAGTGAGAAGAGTGGGAGCCAGGATGAAAGCGGCAGAGCCCTTGCAGGTGAAGTCTTAGAGAGGTGCAGGGATGTAGCAGCTGTTGGATGTATCCTGTCTGCCAGTATTGACATATGGGGCTATGTTGTATTGCCAAAAATTGCTTCAAGGGACTGAAAAGTTAGAGGGGAAACCAGGAATTAATGGAGAAAATCAATAGGAAAAAATCAGGATAAGTAGTAAGATGGGGATAATTTTTTTTTTAAGAATGGGGAAAAACTCTGGCATTTCTTGCTTTATTTTTGACATAAAAAAGTAATATGATCAGAATATTTTAAAAATTAAGACATTTCTTTCCAGCAATACTCTAGCTTTCTGTCCTACTTTTAAGTAAGTAGTCCCTTTGCTTTATATTGGATATGGTAATTGGTTTTGTGCTTTTTTAGTAGCAGATTGTTCTAATAGGGTGCATATCAGTTATATAAGATTATAACAGAAATCCCCCTTAAGTGTGCCTAATGAAGCTGGCAATCTGCCAAACTATATTTAACTTTGAGGTTGTATGATCTGAGTATCTCAGATTTTCTCCTAAAAATGTAATTCAGTTTGAATTAGGACATTTTCCTCCTGGTTTTGCTCTGGTTTTTCGTGTGTTTCAGTTTCAAGAAATCTTATAGCCGGTTATCTTGCTGTTATAGAAATAAGTCTCACAGTGATATATAAGTTAAAACTTTATGCTAGCATGTGTATCTGATGTGCCATTTTGCATCCTTATTCTCCTTCCTTAAGACATAGTAAAATTGTTTTCAAAGTACTTATTTGAGATTACTTTATAAGTGTGCACGAGTATATTTGAGCCCTGTGTATCCCAGCTGAGCAAGAACAAAGTTGGTATAATTGTCAGCAAGACTCTAATATGCTGCACCTTGCAAAAGTGCTAAAACTGCATTTTCCATTAATAGTAGAAGGTAGAGTATATCACCTGTCCTTTCTCCAAGGTCAGTGAGCAATCCAAATGGGAAACTTCTCCCAGAAGGTTCAGTCTCAGTCCATCTGAAGAGAGAAGTTTTCAGATTAATTCAATTTATCGTTGCACATAAAGTTTAGAAGTTTCTTATTCTTCCCTCTTTGCAAAAATGGCAACAGTCTATCAAAAAAGCAGTAAATGAAGATTCAGGGGTGATAGGTAACACGCATTGTGTTCCACAATGCTGTGCTGCTCAAAGTTTAGCATGCTATTAAGAACTCAGGAGTATCTGTGTTCCAGATTTGGAGTGCTTCTTAGGAGTAAAGAGGTTTTGCAAGATGTGATTGTCTCCTCCGAGCCTGTCTTTGTGTCTGTCTGGTTTGTGACAGCTGTTTAGCCAAGGAAAACAGAAAGATGTTTTCTATTCCTGCTAACCCATTCTGTATCAGGCTTCTGAGAAGGGAAAGACTCCTATAAAGCTTTTTATTCACTCAGAACATCCCACTATGCCACTTTAGCTCCTTCTAGCTCTAGGAAATGCAAGTCTGAAAATTCAGATTGTTGTTAGGTTCTGCCTTTGTGCCAAGCCCTGCCCCAAAGATGGTAAAATTCCAAGACACTAAAAATGAAGTCTCTGAAAAAGAGAGGATAAAATGCTGTTCACTCAGGAAATCATTCAGTCAAATATAGCACCATTTATCACCGATGGGGACCTGGGAAAGGAAAAGCCAGATTCATGAAAAGCTGTAAGACTGCACTGTTTTAGTCCATCCAAAATGATTTCTTTATATCTAATTATCAAAATTAATCTGTAGACTGAAAAGGCCTCTACTTAATAAGAATGAAAAAAAATCAAGTCCCACTAGGTTTCTTTTCCATATTTAGTGATGTAATATTTCAGCTTGAAAAAAACAACAAACAAAATGAAAAATCACTGAAAGCCTCAGAATATTCTGATTTGGAAGATCCACACGGATCATCAAGTCCAGCTCCTAAGTGAATAGCCCATATGAGGATCCAAGCATTATTAGCACCCACCAGCTGAGCTAATCTCAGGATCAGAGAGGCCTCCTTTAATTGCATACTTCCTGATGGATGATTACAATACTGCAGGGATTATGGACTCTTCTGAGAAGCAATTGCAGTTACTTGTTATGTCCTCTACGTGCTATTTGGCTGATTGTTTTTTCTTCACATACCATGATGCCGTGTTCCAACATTTAATTGCATCAGCCATAATATATGCAAAGCAGGATGGCATCTGAATGGCTTCATGCATTGTGAATACTCTTAGTTCCTCAAACAATGTTGGTGTGTGGGATTAGTGAATATAAATTGAGAAAATTAATTTCAAAATTAATGTATTCTATTTTTTAATCCTGTCTGGTTTATAACATAAAGCCAAGTTATTGGCTGAGGCTGAAACCCCTAGGAGGGTTTTGCTGGGAAGATGATGAGAGAAAGAAACATTCAAATATCCAGAAAGATGTTGGGAAACCTTCTCTACTCATGGAAGCTTCTCCATACGTGATCTCTATGTGGGAGCCTCCTTTGACTTTGTGGAGGACCAGGCAATGCTTGACAAACAGCAGGGACATGGCAATAGTGTTTATGCATTATTTGCAATTTGTTCATTTAACACTGGTTGGAAGACTCTTCTTGGTTTAATACAATCAGAATGGCAGTCACAATGTCATGGGACTGCTGCTGTAGGAAATGAGAAGGAGGGAGATTATGTCCATCAGTGTGAATTCCTTCAGACCTCCTGGAATTGTAAACTTTTGAGCATATATCATCCTGGAGCACTAAACAGGATACTTGTTTCAAGTCCAGGTAAATTATTCTAACCAGAGTTCCACTACTGTAGATATTTAATACCTTTAGGGAAACAATATTAATATGACCCAAATCTGCTTCTTAATAGCTTACACTTGGCAGAACTCAGCATATTGGTAGGTGGGGGAAGGGACCTATTTTATTTTGAGGCAAAACTGAATCTCCTTTACCTCTGTCTTGCAAGGCTGGCCTAGGTAAAAAGCATGACTCAGCTTTGTTTTTTTTCTTACCCAGGAAGATCCCCAAGTTCTTCAACTGACTGCCAGCTCTTATTTTAAACATTCTTCTAATAATATTTAGTAGCAATTTTATGAGAATTCAATATGAGTCCTCAAAATACAATAGCATTTCTACCTAGTCCCTTATAGTAAGAGCTCACCATTGTGAACAAAGCATATTAGTTATGTACAGATGACAAGTAGTCATGGCAAAGGTGGGATTTAGTAAAGATGGCAGTGTGTAGTGAACACATGCAATCTGTCTAGTATTCTGTAGGGAAGAATTTGTAGATTTTTGCTTTTTGTGGTAAAGAGGATTAAGCAAAGTGATTGCAAATTTGGTATTTGCTGGTGCAAAATAATGCACTTCAAGAGAGGTCCTTTGAATTTTCCCTGTGTACCATGAGGTTTGAACATAGTGGTTTTTGTGGTTGCCCGGAGAAGCTGTGGATGCCCCATCCCTGGAGGTGTTCAAGGCCACACTGGATGGAGCTCCAAGCAACCTGGCCTAGTGAAAGTTGTCCCTGTCCATGTGAGGGATGTTAGAACTTGATGATCTTTAAGGTCCCTTTCAACCCAACCCATTCTATGATTCCATGATTCTTTGCATTAAAACTTCTGCTTTTATGGCTACTCTGGGACAAGTACAATTTTAGCACCTAAGAAAGATAATACTGAAAACATATTTGTCTTTGTGTTAATCCTTTCCTGCAATATTATTATCCTACCTCAAAGAAAATTGCAGCAAAAGAGAAAATTTAGAAGGGTAAGAGATACAAAGAAGCACAAGCAAGAGTCAATATGAGCAGAGGTTGGGAACCTTGGGATTAGGATTACTTAGTTTGCAAAAGTAAGGATAAGCATAATTTATTGAGTGATTATTGAATAAATTAAAATTAAGTTGTCTGGAAATGGCTTTTAAAACTGGTAAAAAGAATACTCTTTGTTTACAAATCTAAACACTAACTCTGAAATATAGTGTGGCCTTACTTCTTTCTCAGTAGTATTACAAAGTTTTTATGCATTATTTAACAATTACATCTTGAAAGTTATTTAAGCCAGAAATTGCCAGGAGGTCAAAAGAAGCACTTCTTACATGCTTGTAATCATAACTGCTGAGGTGTTTCTATTTTCCTGCATAGAATCTAGCATTCATCATTGTCAGATATAGGGCACTAAGGTGATGAACTGTTGATCTCGCAGTAATTCCAATGTTCTGAACCATTATACCATCTCAAGACTCGGAGTCCAAGACTGAGTCAATCTTCAGTGTCTTCCAGAATTTGTTACAGGAATTCTCCAATAAAATGCATAGATACATTCAAAATACACAAAAACTATTATATTAAATAGGGAATAACATATAATATTTCTTTCCAGAATAACATTAAAAGTCTGATTTAATCTGTACACATGGGTACTTTTATTTTGTCATTAATTGTTAAAACTGTATTTTTTTCAGACAGTTGACAGGCCAAAGGATTGGTACAAGACAATGTTCAAGCAAATCCATATGGTTCATAAGCCTGGTGAGTATATTCTTGTCTTTGTCTCCTTATGTCCAGTTTGAGGGATGAGAAATTTTTTACTGTAAATCTCCTACCATCTGCCTTTCTTTTGGAGAATTCCAGTGTTAGAACGGCGTGGGCTAGTAAACAGGCTGGTTTAAGGAAAAATTTTGTGCCTGAATTTGACTATTGTCATAGAATATCTTACTTGGTTTTGCTGCAACTGAGCTTTGGTGACATCACTAGCTTTCATGTCCTTTATGATTTGCCCCAAGGATGCCAGGAAACTGTATAAATGGCAGTTATGCTCATTATACCTCCGGAAGGAAAGAGACTATTCATCTGAGGTACAGCTAACATTCAGTATGGTCACACAGAATGTTAGTGGGAGAATAAGAAATGTGGGCAGGAGAATGTTGGCTTACAGGCTCTAACTTGAACACTAGTCACATAGATATTTAGGATTGCCCTTTGTCATAGGAACAACTTAACAGCCTGTAGCAGAGGAAAGCTGACAAAATGAAGGAATGAAGCCTGGGCAGGGGAAAAGAACAGACAAAAAGTAATTTGCAGTTTGGTGCTAACTTAGTAAGTATGCAATATGAGTGACATGACCAGAAGATATAATACAATAAGATGGTAAAAGCAGCCTAAGGATAATGGGAAGACAGATTCTTCCAAAAGTACCTATGAGACGAGGAAAGAAATACAGTGCATGATTGCTTACCAATCTTACTTGTATTTGCAAAGACAAAGCTCAGTTTCTGTGATGAACTAGCATGTATGGCACTACTGTAACATATGTATTTCTTTTTGTAGATGACGACACAGACTTGTATAATACTGCATATGCATACAATACTGGTAGGAATTACTCCATGCTCAAAATGACGCTTTTGTTAATGTCAGCAAGTGATGGTGTAGTTAACTCTTCACGCTCGCTTTTGCAATGCTTGTAGACACACTTTCTAGTGTCTCGTTTGATCTCAGTTGTTCATGCCTTTTTCTCCCAAATGAAACAAGTTTAATTTTAGTTTCATTCTTACTACGGAAATTAATTGCAGCTGTGGACCTCTTACTGTAGAGGGATACACATAACACTGTGGTTTCTTGATTACATTGCATTTATTTTCACTAGTGATTGGTAGTAAAGCAGCCTTTCCTTCATAGAAATGGAAAGGGAACTACTCTGTGAAAATGAAAATACTAATTACTGACATGGAAAGACAAAAATAATGTACTGAATACACTTGAAAAATATGCAGCGAGAGTGCCTAAAAAACTGATTTTTTTACAAACTTCTCCATTTTTGTTATAGGCATTCATCTTGATGTTATTTAGCCACAAGAAAAGACATACTCATCTCAGACATATAATCATTGTGTCTTAAGAAGATTATATCCATATGGTAAAATTATTTCCAAAAAAAGCAAAAATGAAAGCATGAATAGACTGTGTGCAAAAAGGCTACAGTGCCTTCTGCAAAACAGCCATTCAAATTTTTTTTCATTTCAGTTTTTGTTGCAGTAAACATGCTCTCAATGGTGCCTTTTTCTGTGCTGTTCAGATGACTTGTTGTGGGTCAGTGGTTTGACATCTCTTTGTACTCTTGTGATCCTCTTCAAGATATGCTACTGCCTCATCATCACAAACCAAATAGTTATTAAAACAATCAAAAAAGGTGTGTTTCCTGCCTCTTCTCTGCCTTCAGAACATGGAACAACTGAGCAACAGGATGAGCCTGGAGATTAATTACAGGCTGTCATTAACAGATGTGATGGATGTATACACCCATTAACTTCTCCATCAAATTAATTTATTTTAACTATACTGCACTTTACCTATGTGTTTGTAATTTTGTGTAAAAATATATAAGAAGCTCTCTAATGAGCTGCATAATACACAGCAATGTACTTTTAAAACTCATTTACACATTTTTGTAATCTTGCCGTTTTATTGAGTTACTGTGCGTTCTTGTAGCATTCCATGTTGTGGTTTTTTTAAGACTTACTCTCATGTTATGACTATTTCTGGTTTTGTTTTATATTAGGTAGCTACAGTTCATCCTTCTCTGCTCAGGCACACCCAGCTGCAAAGACACAGACATACAGACCACTGTCCAAAAGTGCTTCTGACAGTAGCTCCGATGCCTTTAAGGTCTCGTCCCCTTTGCCACCCCACGTGCCACCACCAGTACCACCACATCGTATGAGGCAACGGTCTACACCAGAAAAGTAAGTTAGTGCATTTTCAAAAGGTGTTCTTGCTAAGTACAGTGCTCCAATTGCAGAATATAACAAAGGATAAAATAGCAGCTCTAGAATAATATGACTCCAAGGGCTTTATTCAGTGGCCAGTCAGGTGATGAGGGGTGATCTTTGCCAGGAGTCTGGGCATCTGTCATTTCTTCAGTGGCTAAAGAAGTGTTTTTTCTTATTCATGATGCAACCATCAGCATCATTAAAGATTTTTATTCTCATTAGTGGTATTGTCCTGTTTATTGTGTTTCAGAACAGTCTGTACCGTAGGAGCTGTCTTCAATAGTTAGTCTCTGAGTAGGAAAGGCCATTTGTTGTAGCCAGCACCAAAGAGAAAGGATCAAAAAGATGATGTAATTCAAAAGTTAAGGGAGAGCAAAGCTGTACAAGAGTGTAGGAGCCAACCCACATTTCCCCAGAGTTTAGAAGTGCTTTATACCCCCATTTTTTTTCAATCTCCATTTTGGTAGACTAAGGCAGCGTTTACAGATTAAAGAGGCATTTTGGATATCTTACAGTTCTCTATCCAAAGTCTCTGCACAAAACCAGGTCCCATTGGTTAGACTTCAGTCTGGAAAAAGTTAGTAATTAATGACTCGGGAAAGAAATGCTTATCCTTTTGATAAAACCTTGCAAAAAACTTGCACACAAATTCTGTTGACTTCAGCATATCTGTAGGTACAAGCTCAAGAAAAAATCATCTTCTTTAGTGTTTACATTAATTAATACTACCTGTTAATATAATAATATGCTATTATAAATCTGTGTGTGTTTATGTATATATTACATATTAAAAGAGTAATAATTTTCCTTTCATTTGTGCCTACAAGCTCCCCTCTCTTCGTTACACTCAAGCAACAAAAGAGAATTTGCCCATTTCTGTCAGTTTGGACATTGTAAACATATTTATGTGTAGAAATGTAATTATATTAAACAGTTTCAAGTAATTAGCAATTTGAATAAAATATTATGAGGAAAGACCACACTAAGTGTTTAAAATTAAGACACGACTATAGCTTTTTGAAAAATTTGTAGGTAGTGGCAATCCAAAATGTAAATCAGTAGATACCCATACTGCAGAGGAAGATGAGATTGCTTGATGGTTACTGATTTTGGCTTTCCTGTTGCTAAGGGCAGGTTGTCAAGAGGAAATGCTAAAGGTTAGAGTTGGGCTGCCTCACAGAGGCCATGAGGCTTGAATTTTGTTAGCAGGTCATACAGAAGTGCAGATTTTTTTAGCAGGACACAAAAATGTGGAGCTGTTTAGATTTGATCGCTGAAGTTGTGTGAGTTATTGTCCTGTGCTAGGCCAAATGCCTCCGTCACAGAAACTGAGGCCTGTTGCAGTGCATCTTTTCAAGCTTGGAAACAGCTGCTCAGCACTTCATTTGGCTATTTAACCTCCCCTTTTAATCTCCTGCATGATATGACAGGCAGTGGAAATCTGTGTTCTCCAGGCCAAGGGATGCCAAACATGTTAGCTATGCTTTGCCCACTGCTGAAAGCTATGGCTTATGAATCTTTTCCTGCCATTGGGAGATTCTTTTTTTAATTGCCTATAAATCCATAGTATTTAAAATCTCACATAAGAGGCTTAGGTCCACATATATCACAAGTTTCATAGCTGCGAGGCAAGATCTGGTTTGTATTAGCAGTTGAGCTCAAAATATAGTCCATACAGGATAAAAGGCTGAAAACTGTAAATTAGTTGAACTGAGTGTGAATCAGAATTTCAGTAGCATCCTTTCTGCTTCAGTGGCTTGAAGTATAATGTAGCTTCATCAGAATATTTCCATTTTCCTGTTCATTCTCAAAAAATGTAACCTTTTTTGCTCTGAAAATAATTTTTTCCTCAGTGAAAATATACAATAAAGCCATGTAGAACTATTTCCCTTGAAATGTAGGGCATTTTATAAATAGAGATGTCTGTGTCCCTGAAATGCACTTGCAAGCATACTATAAACAAAAGCTACTCCACAGATCTTTTTAAGGCACATGACATGTGCATTATGATGTCAGGTCACATCAAACCAAGTCATGCCAGAAAGACCAATGGAACTGATAAAATTTAATCAGTGTGTGCTCTTTCTTATCAAATACAGACAATAGCTGGTAGTATTTCCCCTCCCCTTTCCTCCAACCTTTAAGTTACTAGTGGGTCATTTTACACAGAGTTAAATAAAAATATGTGTGAGCTATAGTTTTCCAAGTACAATGGAGGTAGGTACTACAAGAACTGCCATGCAAAGGTAGCTCCCACTGTAACTAGCTAAGTATTCCCCCAAAATGTATATGTACCTAGTAATATGACATAAATGACTGGGGTACTTTTGGGTAGCATGGGTTACTTTTTATTCTTTGCATAGCATTATTAAATTGAAAGCAAATTTGTAATTATAGAGAAAATGGTTACATTTCCATTCCAAATTCAACTGCCAAATTCTTCCTCTTGTTTCTCTATTCAAAACAGAGAAACAATATGCTGCTTACAAGGATACTCAGAAGCAATTCTAGTACAGATCAAGATAATGACCATCCTGCTGTCTTTTAAAATAATTCCTCATTTTTTGCCTCAGAAGATTTTATAACTTTTTCAATATGGCCTTACCATCACATTATGTGGTGACAAAAATATCTACCACTTGCCTATATTAGTAGAGTGCACAAAACAAGTATAGTTATTTGCACAAAACAAGTATATTTATTTGCAATGGTTTGCATGTTTCCTGACATGGAAAGGTAGGTACCTGCCAGGGTAGTTTTTAAACTGATCTACTAGTTAAAAGAAAGATATGAGTGATCACAGGCTGGACATCTCTAGGATTCTTCCTGCTATACTGAGCATACCTGCTGTAAACAGGTTGAGATGTTACAGTAAAACACTGAGATACCAGGCTGGCTGTTCCACAGCTGAGATCTGGAAATATTAGCTGTTCTGATGCAGGTTTCTGTTGTACAGAGCAGTAAATCACAAGGTGGTGACAGTAAATCAGCTCAGTTACTTGTGTTTTTTGTCTAGGAATGACTGGGATCCTCCTGACAGAAAGGTAGATACTCGCAAGTTCCGTTCTGAACCAAGAAGTATTTTTGAGTATGAACCAGGAAAGTCATCGATCCTTGAACACGAAAGACCGGTAAGACACACAAATGAAATGGGTAATACAGTAAGAGATTGGTAAGAGCTTATCTTTTTATTATTTACTATTAATAATTGCTATTTGGAAGAATATTGAAGATCCTTTTTCAAATATAATTTTACAGCAATTTGTCTTTGGTCTTATCTGATGGTTGTATTGGGTTTGGAAAAATTGGGTTTGACTTATTTACTTAACTTACATCTTCCAGTGTTTCCAAGAAATCACCACCATGCAAACCTCATGGTGGTGATTTCTTGGAAACACAAAAATAGATAGACAAAACAGATGGAAACTGCTCTTTCTAATTGGTGTGCATCTACAGCATTTATTTTCAGTAGTATTAACAGCACATATGATATCTGAATAATTAATGCATAAAAATAAGATATTTGCATTTTCAGGATACGTTGAATTGTATATCTAAGGAGATTTTGGTCAAATACTGGCCAAGGTTGCCCAGACAGGACTCGTCTGATCACAGGCCTGAGCAACTTGATATGATTAGACCTACCTTTAGCAGGAGGTTGGGCTAGATGACCTCTGGGTCCTTTGCAGCCTCAAATACTCTGTGATTTGAGTGAGTGTACATTATGAATGAGTGTACATTAACATGTAATTAGAAGTCTTTATTCCTGCTTTCTGAATAATTATAGCAATTGTGGAATAAAGCTATGCTTAATGCTTGCAAAATGACAATTAACAGAAGTTTTCATTGCTGAAAGACACATTCACCCAGCCCTTCTTATTTAACTTTGTGCTAACTTAACACTTTCTTATTTTAGAAAGGCTGTTCTGTATCTGATATTTTCATTTTTTGGTCATTTACTTTGAGGTTGAAATGTTTGAGGGAGTCCAGTTTTAAGGAAGAGGTTTATGAAATGAGTACCGGATTGTTATTTGCTTCTGTATTACATGCTTGTTCACAGAATTTATTTTGCCAATTTAAAGCAAATTAAGGGAATGACTGAATTTCAGAATATGCAGTATATCAACAGTGTGAAACACCTGAACCAAGCACCTTTTCCTCTTTTTTTTTTTTTTTTTTTTTTTTGGTGGTCTTTGTGGGAACCGGTAATGAATAAATATAATTACTATCTCAGTGCAGATGAACTTAACAAAGAATTTTATTTAAATGGCAGTGTCATTTGTCCTGAGCACTTTTTGAGTGCCATGGCTGCACTATAAACACTGAGGTAATTTTCCAGTTTTCTGAGCGCCAAAGTGTAAAATCAGATTCAAATTAAAGATAAGAAAATTGTACTGATTTCAGTGCATTCCAAGAATGACCTCACTTTTCTAATAAATTACATTTTCTGCTAATGTAATATGAACAAAAATAATTCTTATAACCATTGCAGTGCTGATGAATATTGCCAGAGCTACATTTTTTCAATTCTAGCAAACTAATGGAATAACAAGAAAATGAGGATTGCTGACTGTTCCTGAATATTTTTTTCCACTTGCTTATGCTTTTTACTTTTGCTAATCTAAATCAAGAGATGGAATTTTGATTTTTGTTTGGTCATTAAAATATTTTCATGCAGAAAAGTTTTAGTTGTGTTGTAGTCATGTTACTTACTAAGCAATATCCATCAAGGGTAAGGTCATACTTTGCCATCTTGAAGCTTAGACTAAAAGTTTAGGCTTAGCTGATGTACGTACAAGGAACCGTCTCATTGTATAAGAAATTTTTAAAGCTGAGAAAAGTACATTCATGTACAGAATTGAGAGATTTTTTGTTTATGTATGATTCAGAGCTGTAAAAAATTTGAAATTATTATAAGATTAAAGTTTTGCTTACACTAGTGTAACATAGTTGAAAAAAATAGGGAGCTATGACAGTTTCATCAATCTGGAATGTCTACTGTTGATAAAGATGCTATTTAGCTTTATATAATTAAGATACTTCCTTCGGACCATGTTACTAACAGAAAATTAGTTGTTTTCACTGAAGTATTTGCTTTCCTTGTATTCACTGAATAGGAGATAGAAAGTAAAACTAACTTCTTAAATGATGGTCAGCAAAGCAGGTCAAAAGCTCTCTTCATTGTGCATAGGAAAATCTGACATCTGAAAATAATGCATTGGTTCCAAATTCAGATGAAAACTCCAAATTCTCAAATATGTCAGTACTGCATGAATTAAATCTTCCATCTTAATAATCTCAAAATATTTGATTTCTAATGTCTGAAAATTTGTTTTGATGATACTGAAGGAAAGTAGTAATAAAAACATGGAATATAAAATAAATGCAGTAAATTAATATTGCAAAAGATGGACATTTATAGTGTCTGAACTAGAAAGTCATACTTTATTAGTTTTGTCAAAATCAAAGAAATCAAAGGGAGTTTTTCTAACACTCCAAATCGCCAATTTTTTAAATTAATTTCCATGTCTACAAGATTGTAGTTTTGATGGCAAAATAATCTAAAATAAAATATAAAATATAAAATATTTAAAATATTTTAAATTTATAAAAATATAAATATAAAATATATAATAAAATAAAAATATAAAATATTTACGGCTACCTTGTATCATAATCTGTCAAGTCTGCCAAGTCAGATTTGACTGATTAACATTCCCTTTATTGGTGTAGGTAGCAGATTGGAATCACTTCTGATTAATGGGGAGATGAGAACATGGCAAGAATAAAAGAAATTGGGATTCAATGTGAAGCTAACATTTAGTGGGAAATACTATGCAGCAGATCCTCACTGATGAAAAGAAAATCTGCATTAATCAAAACAATGTGAGAAATAATAAACTAAAACATTGACCTAATAACAAACATTAAATTGATAGATTGGTTAGGGATCGCTAATTGTTATAGATGCAGAAGGATGAGTGCAGTTTCAAACTGCTGTATTGTGTAGTAGCCTCTTCCATGAAACAGGAAATTAGTGTGTTTTCTTCCATAACTTGAATTGTAAGAGTATAAAACATCATCATAAAGGAGGGATTAGTACTTTGAGATGTCAGTAAAATTTTGTGATATTAAGGCATTTAGTAGTCTTACCAGACTTGGTGATACAGCTCCTTTTTTTCCTATTTCAGGAAGCCACTGATAGGGTGTTTGGATGTATATTTCCATTTCCAGTGTCTGCAATTCAGCTAAATATTCCTCTTTTTCTCCAATGTCATCCAAATCATGGACTTGTTTCCTAAAAAGGATGTTTACTTTTCATTAATAAGTAAATGGCAATGTAATAACTTAATCTTACTCGTGTGTAAATGAAATTATTTTTTTTTACTAGTTTTTACCTTGTATGTATGAGAAGCAATTTCTCCATACATGTACATATATCTATTTCTGCAGTAGAATATGTAAGGAAAAATCTCAGTGTTACTGTAAAAAAAGACCTCATAAAACTGGTACATGCAATGCCTCCATTTTCATTAGTTATTTTACTCTAAGCATAAAAGTATACATATGCTAGTCAAATAAAACTGTGAGGTTAAATTTTAGTTCTAGATTTTTTAATCTCTGTTCAACATACAAATTTTCTACTGAGTTTATATGCAAGAGGAATTCATTATTAGAATCAATTTTTCTAAATTACTGTTTTGTCAAATACCAGAAATAGACTGGGCTTGTTCCATGATGTACATCTGTTGTTTTTTGTTTGGTTTGGTTTTTAGTGTAGTGAAAAATTGGAAATTTTCTTTAGAGCATGCATATTTGGTTGTTTTTGACATGTCAGTCTGGTTATCTGAATACTCCTCTTTGTATGCTTAATATGGCATTATAAAATATTTCTTCTCATAAAGAAACAGACGAAGTCCATCTGGTAGTAGACTTGGACTTACCACAGCTATTTAAAAGTAGTCCAAAAGCAAAAAAAAAAAGAAAAAGAAATTTATTTTGAGATAATAAAATGCCAAAGCCAAATTTACATCAGGCGTCTCAGTCCTCTGTTCCAGATAGGCTTCAGTTTGGTGTCTGACCGTGCAAATGCAAAACACTGATCTACATGTAAGAGCCATTTAACTCATGAGTTTAAATGCAGATTTTTTTATTACTACCTGTGGATTTCTATTTGTGTATCAAACCAAGAACAAAGGCAAAGCTACACGTAATACTACAGATGTAATTTTGTTCATTATCTGTGTTCTGTACTTGAGTATGCTGATGCAGTGTTGTGTTGACCATCTGGGGCAAAAGGCAAAAGGACTGATCTTATTGGTCTTCAGTAGTATATTTTCAATAAATAATCAAAATATTACTAAATTGCTAGATGAAGGATAGATTGTAGGAACATTATTTCACTAGCAATTCATAAAAAAGGATTTTCCTTTATAGCTTTCACTTCTCTATTCCAGTAGTTTGGGAGATACTTTGTGAGACTAAGCCAAGTGCAGCTTCTAAGTCAAAATGATTCGTTCATTTTAAGTCTCTTAGAAGGGGAGATAATAGAAAAAAAGCTCTGTCAGCAAAACTGAATCCAAAAGCCCAGCAAAATCAATTGCCTGTGTATTGATCTTGGTAGAACAGGAGATGCAGTCGTCTCCAGAACTGCCAGCAGCAGGGAATTTGAAGACTTTAGAGCTCAGTTTCTTTTTGTTTGCTGCCCTCTGCGGTTGAAGCTGTAAAGTAAAGTGGACTTGGCTGCATGGAGTTAGCTTTACATACTTTGTAACAGTCTCATTTTATTTGCTACCCGGGAAGACATGAAGACTTAGAAACTAGATAAAATACATTTCTAGCTTCTTCTTTACCAGCAGAAATACAAGGGTTTTTAAGCTTGCAGCTAATTGCAAGAGTATTTGAAATTGAAAAGGGAGGCAATTCCATTCTCATTTTTGTCTCCTTGGCTGGCTTAGGGGAGCCCAGTTGATCTGTCAATGTGTTCTGCCTCCCTTGCAGATGCAAATTGTGGAATTTTTTTTAAGATAAGCAAAAAAACTTCTAAATATGACAAGCATTTCCTGTAATGGGAATCAAGTTGATATACAGCAAAGTTATCTTCTGCGTTTTGCATCTGTCTTTTTGTTCCCTCATGCCTTCTTATCTGTGCAGAAGAGAATCCTGTGGTTTTTTCTTAAATTAGTCATAGTCTCTATTAGATTAACACATTTTTAGTAGTCAGTTGATTAAACTAATTTCAGAAGTGTTTCTCTACTAAAGGCTTGGGTGTCTATAGTTGAGTTCAAGCACTTGTCATTAGTGCTGCTGAGGTACAGCTGTGGATGGTGGAAATATAAGGGCAAAACTCCAGAGGAGCTTCACTACCTAACCCTTCTGTGGAGCACAGCAAGTTTTTCATCAGTGACATTTACTTCCCTCTGCATTCACAGGAATACTACTTCTCTTACTTGAAAGGGCATTGTGCAGATAAGTGTATAAAACAACAGCTGAGGTCCAGATATTGCATTAACAGCTCACAGATCTGTGAGCACCAAGGTAGTTCTGAAGGATTGTTGACCTTTCAATAGAGCAGAGTTGGCAGGCTGTCCCAGTAACACCAAAAGCAGCAAGAAAAGTTCTGTAAGATGTTTAATTACCTGAAATGGTCAAGAGCACAGTGTTATCTCTTGCAGAAAACAGAAATAGCTGTATCTGACTGCTCCAGTCTACTGGTGGCAGTTTGACTGGAGAAAAAAGTGTCACGTACTTGTCATTCTTCATGCAGGACCCTATGTTATTTGATGATTGCTTTCTAGGGCACACCATAGTCAATGTCTAGGTTCTGATAATTACAGTTATGGAGAAGCAAATTTTAAATTCAGAAATGTCTTTAACAAGAGGATTTCTCTGAGTCAGTGATCTTTAAGCCAACAGTTCACTGTAATTCTGTGCTGCATGAAAGCTTACATCAGATGCTACAAAGAAACTGAAGCTATTTAGAAAGTAATTAATGCAGCCAAGTTTACAGTTGATTAGATATCCCATTGAGAGCTGTACTGTTTTGCACCATCATGTTTTCATGCTGCTTGAATAAATCTGTCAATTATTCTTCTGTTCACGGAAGAATTTCCTTAATACTATCTTCAATTGCTACTTTATCCCTTGGCTGGGAGAATTTTCAGATGAAAACAATGTATTCCACTGTTGAAAAAAAAGCTTCATTATGTCAACAAGGCTATGCAAGATAAAGCATTTCACAGCACTGCTGAAACAAATATTATGGAATGCACAATTTTTTTTTGTTTCCGATGTTTTGACCATAGGATTTAAAATATACCAGTTCCTTTTCATATGCTGAAGTGGCTTTTTAACGTAGTGATGCTTGTATGATGCATGTTCCTTATCTCTGCTCAGTGCTTCAAGAAGATTCAGCATTAACATGCTTTGTCAGAAGACAAAGAATGACCAAAAGCAATACAGACCAAGTTGTTTCTTTATTGCTGATCTGATGGGAAATATCCTGCTTATGCTGGAGAAGACAATCATTTAAACCATCTTCCTAACAAGGAATCTTTAGCAGCATTAAATGTAATTAACTAATGCAGTGATGTTAAAGAAAAGGCCAAAGAGCCCTCTTAGCTTTAACAGTGTAATTTTAAAATGTTTAACATCTTCCAGTCCTTGGAAGAACATCAACAAAAAGAAAAGTATTAAAACTACCAGTGAATGACAGCTCTTGAACACGAACATTCTCTATCTTAAATACCATCTTCATTCTTTGATTTTATTCCATTTCTTTCCCCATATTTGTTCTATGTCTGTGTGTTTGTTGTTAAAGTGACCTAGCATTTCTAGCACTTTGCTCAGTGTGTGCCTTTTCCTTCCCTTTTCCTTCACAACTGCTCCAGACTGATCGCATAAACCCAGATGACATAGATTTAGAAAACGAACCCTGGTATAAATACTTTTCAGAGCTGGAGTTTGGACGTCCGGTAAGTGAGGACAGAATATTGATATTTCCACTTTAGGAAAAATATTTTTAGAATGAGGAATTTAAATTACCAAATTCAGCAAGTATAAGCCAGTAAAATTAATATAAGTTGGTTTTTTTTTTTTTGAGGAAGGGCAGTAAAGTCCCATGAATATAAGTATTTTTTTCAAATAAACTCTTAACTTGCTAGAGTAGTTATAGTAATAGGTTTAATAAGGAGTATGTATTAGATAAATAGTAGTGTGTAAGTATTTAATAACAAGACAAATTCTATGATAAACAGGGATGTTTGCTGGTTTCCCTATACTTTTTAGATTTGACTGGATTATTTTTGAACAATCTTCTAGGATGGAAAAATATGACAGTTTGCATTAGGGATGCTAAGCTACACATCATATATTTTACTTGAAGGACTATATCTAAATAGAAATGTATGAAGCCAGAAACAAAATTTTTATAGCAGGAAATACCAATATTTTTTTTTCCTTTTTTTCATCTCTTATATGCATACATACAGAATATGTATTTTGTACCTGAACACACAGATATGGGTTTGCTCTGTTTTCAAGCTGGACACCTGTTTGAATGGACAGACTTCTGTTCTGCTCCAATTTTCACAAATAGCCATTACACAAAACAAGGGCTCTGGCAAACAGCTGCTGGTTTAGATCTGCTGCCAGCACTTACATCTAAAATTATAAACCTGAAGAGTTCCATCTGGCCAAAACACCTAAAAATCAGAAATATCTCAATTTTTCACCTTTGATTTCCTAAGCACTTGCAGTTCTTCTGCAAATGCCATAGGTTTAATTGTATCTAAGCACCTAAGGCTGTTTGTATATTTTTTACAATGGTAAAACAGTAACACTGTCCTTTAGGCAAGACTGAGAAGTAGGTTTCACTTCCTCCCTGCACATTGCCTTAACAACTAGGTTGGAGATGCACCTGCTCTTGCTTTTGCACACTCCCTCTCTGGCTTCACAGGGCTCAAATTCTTTTCTGTACACTCTAACATCTTTAGGAAAAAGGATAGTAAATGTCTTCATCCCAGAAGAGTGTCTGAGAGGATAGTTGGAATATCCAGACAGGCAGAAAATGAAAAGTTAAAATCCCCTTAGAAAAAGAAGGGAAGTAAACCTAAGCACTCCCTCAGTCTTTTTAAGCATTCTCATAGCTCCCCAAGATCCTCCCCTAGATTTTTTGAGTTTAAAAAGCAGAAGCCACAGGCAGGCAATTCAAAGTAGACATGAGCTTGAGAGGATGAGGATTTAAAATATCCCCATTCTTTTCTTTCCCTGTCAGCCAACAATTCTCTGGAGGCCAATCGGAATTTTAATTACTGACATGCCAGCTACATGAGGATCCTGAGCTTGACACAGGGCCTTGGAGGACACCCTAGAACCAGGCACCTTAGTCCCTTTCTGTAGCTAGCCATGAGCCAAAATCAAAACTCCCTGCTGCTTCAGGGAGAGCAGAAAAGAAAGCAAATCATATACACTCTTTTAAAACCTTAATGTTTTAATCATAGCATTTCAAAAATTACCCATTGAATACCCTGTGAAAATTAGAAAAAATAATAAAGGTAAATATATCTGGGTTTAATTTCTTGTGCAGTAGTCTATAATGTTATCACATTGTCATGGATTACTTTTCATCTCCATTATCCTGCCATTCAAGTGGTATTATTTTTTCTCCCTCTAGGTGGGCAGAAACAGTACAGATAAATTCTTCTGATTAACCATATCTCAACAATATTTTACTGATAACAATAGCTTTTAAGATAAAATATATTGAAATTCCTCCAAGAGAGCATAACAGTGATACTTTAGACTTTTCTCTCTCAGTGTTAAAAACTGCTATTTATTCAACCATTCCAGTTTTAAATTTTGCCACCTAAAGTTACTAACATTTTATTAAGGTATCTTAAAAATAACACATTTATCCTTCCATTCTACCCGTGTGTGTCACTCTTTGTATCTGACACTGTCAACACTTAATTTCTAATTGTGTCACCTTTTCCACATGTTCCATTCCTTGCTGCCATTGATCCTACTCCATTTCATCTCTACACTTCTGCTTTTATGATGCAGCCACCTAAAAAGCTTTTGGACTATGTTCAAGACAGTTCTTCTGGTGTTTCCAATGAGGTAAATGAATGGCTCTTTTTCAGATGATTCTCTTGGGAAGAAGGGTTGGAATGCTCACCATTTATGTCTTAGGTTTGTTAAAATGTAGTGGTTTCCTTCTGATAGCTATGGGACATTTCTAATTCACAATCATTGTATCTTTGTCTTCATATCTTTCCAGATCACTAGTGCATTTGGATGTTGATCTTATTATCCTAGGAACTGTGAGTCCTTATACCCAAAACTTCTCAGAGATTAACACCCAGAATTACACAACACTCCATACGTCTCTAACTCTCTGACAAATTCCCACTTTTCAGAGTTGGGCAAGTGCATTGCACAATTAATCCATCAGCACAGTATATTTTTTTTATTAAAACATCTGATTGCAAATTCTATGTGTCAAATGGAAGCCTTTGTGGCTAAGCTGTCATATCTCCAATTAAGGTTGCTTATCAGGTAAAACAGCAATTAAAAGTACTTTTGTAATTTATAACTCAGGATTGACAGTTGCTGTCAGTACTCCAAATAAAATTAATCAAGATCAGGTAGTGGGCTGATATTGCCCTACTCTGAGTGGGAGAGATTCAGGCTTTCATTCCTTCTCCACTCCCTCCCCATTTTTACAACGTTAGGGCAAAAGTCAGTGAATCCTCTGCTGGCAACTTTGCTTCGTATGGTGGCTTTACTTCATCCACATTTGTGATTCACTCTCATCTTCTGTAGTTTCTCTAAAAGTTAAACTCAAATTGTGATCTTAAATTGTTAACTGTTTGCAATTTACTCTGGTTTGATTTTAAGCTCTCTATATATCTAGAAAAACCTCATAGTTATGAAATTTGAGCCCAGTTCTCTGAAAGAAAAAGCTTCTAGGCCTTTTCTAATTCCTGTTGGTTTTCAATATATCAAGGAAGACAATTTAAAAGCCCTAATATGACTTTGAAATATTCCCATGTTCAGTAGGTCTGGGTAAAATGGCTGTTAAGTAACACTGGTTTTCTCTTTGATTAATTTACTAAGTCCTCTCTTTAATTTTGAAATTTTAATAATCTTTAAATATTATAAACCATGTTCAAAAATGACAGCAACTTAATACTTCTCCATAGGGGGAGACTATTCAAAATAACTTCATCAGGTTTTATAACCATCATGCAAACAGGCCCATTTGTTATTTTCCTTTACTTTTGCTTACTTTCCCTAGCTCCATTTTTAGTCAGCATTAAAGCCTTGATGCATGAAAACAGCTAAAATACTGGCTTAATTCTAAATATATATATCATTTTTTGAATAAAACTAAATCAAAGTATTCAAAAACATTTTATTTGGTAGTTTGGAGTTGTCCTCTCCAATATTTAATTTTTTTAAAGTTGCTTTTATTCATACAGAGCAGTATTGAATATTGTGGAAGATGGCTAATTATTTTTGGAGATGGGAGAGATGTGTTCAGTTGGGCCATCTAAAAGTAAGTTAATAAATGCCCAAGAGCTGATAGAACAGCTGCAGACAGTAAAACAAGCAGTAAAAAACAACCATACACAGTGTTTACTTTCACCTTTCCTCTATATGTCACATGAATGAAGCTCTTCCTGTGGAGAGAAAGTATAAACTCCACACAATCTATAAAATAATATATGCCTGTAGTAAAAATTAGTGTTGTAGAATGGGCAACGTACAGGATCCGTCATATGGAAAAAGCTTCAAAGCCAGCATCAAATGAAGGATAAAAGGGCAAGTTGCATTCAAGGTGATAAAAGATTCATAAAGGATGAAAAATTAAAGCCAATAACCCAGCAGTCAATTTTGGCATGATAGGCACTTCTAGCCATCTGTGTATAGCCTGTGGAATGCTGTGGATAAGGAAGTTCCCTCTGGTGCGATTTCCATTGTGTGATTTACCCACAGCCTTCCAAAGGAGACAGTGAGGATCTACTCCACCCTTGGGAGTGACATCGTGGTCTGTACAGGCTTGGAGCTACTACAGGTGGTGGGAAGCAATCGCTGCCTCAGGGCCGTTTGGCCACTGTCACCTCCCAGGTGGCCAGTGGTCACTAGTGGAAGCGGTTGACATCTGCACAAAAGAATCCACAATGACAATTTATCTGCAGTGTTTGCACCACCTGGTGCAACAGTTCTGAGAGATCACCTGTGGTCCCGAGTTTCCTTCCTGGCTGGTTCCAGACCGTGGCAGTGACTGGTCAAGAGAAGGAAGACGGTTGTGGCCAGTTTTGAAAGGAGACTCGGGCGTTTTCCAGGACAGGCTGAATGTGTGTTCTATGGGTAGCGTAGGGAAGCACACAGACCTGAGGCCTTTGCTTACTGTGGTTATACTGGCTGTTGGTGTGAGCAACACTGTGTCTGGCTTCTATGGTTTTACTGCAGATAGACCTCATAGTATTGGATATATATCTTAAAATCATTGCATTTGGAAAGTGATGGGGAAATCATCACAAAGTACTTTTAAGCCTTCAGAGGATGTAAAAAAAAAAAACTTGAAAATATGAACTATGTGAACATTTGGAATTATCTTAGCTCAAGTTTTAGATAACATTTGTTTCATATAGTGGCATGTTTGTGTGGCTCTCCCTGCCCCACAGTCCTAAAAAATCTGTTCCCAAAAATTTTAAGACTACTGGTGACTCCTGGAGATGTACCTAAGTGTAATTTAACAGACCTGGGTGAAGTTCTGTTCATGAACTTGCAAATGAAATCACTGGGGGGGAAAAAAATTCCAACAAAACAAAGGACTTGTACAGCCCATGAGAGCCATTACTTTGGCAGTCCTTCAGGACAAAGATTTTTCCATGCAGGGAAAAAGCCAAGAAGGCTCTCTATAAAGGGAAAAAATAGTTCCTGCACCTTAGAAACCTGTATGATAGTTCTATTTCTAGTCCATTTGGTTATGGAAAGCTGAAATGACGTGCCAGGAACTTGAAAGAAGTTTAATTCTTGAACTTGACTGCTTTGTACCCATGAAGAAATACCCCAGAAACCATGCAGTTCATTGTAGATTCATACCTGGTTACCAGAATTGTAGTACTACTTAATTCTGACTGAAGGCTTGAAATGGTTGATTTAAAATCAGTAGTCATTTAAGGTTGCCTTTGTATTAATAATACAATTATGGAAGTTCCATCTCCCAGTGTTCATGCAGTGCATCTATAACCCCATAAGCAATGACTCATTTTCTGTGATGAGAACTGTTCTTACCAGGATTATAAGGTATATAAGGCCAGTTGCTGACCACAAATGTCATGGGATTGACAAAAGTTTCTGGCTATTATTGATTGTGGTATTTTGGTGAGTAACTAAGGCATGAAGAGAAGCATTGCAGACCTCACATGTACATAAAGGAATAATTTTCAGATTTTTCTGTTTTTATAGTAAAGATTTGTTTCAGCTGTTCTGTGTCTAGTTTTGAAAAGTATATAGAAAAGCATGATTTGGGATCATTATTTAGCAGTGCTTTAAAGGAAAAAAAAATTGCTGAAGTAGAATAGGTAATGAAATCTAGTGATGCTTTTTAAAAGCTGCATAATTTATTTTCATGAAATGTTGCTGTGTCTGTGACGGAGTGCTCAGGATGTTAATTATCATGGGCTGTTGTTATAGGATTTGCCACAGAGTAACAAGGAGCCATCAAACATGATAAACAAAAATTTTCACTCCTTTTTCAAATACAAACATAACAATCCATGTGTTTGTTTTCACAGGCTTCCTTATATCATCACTATTCAACAGACAGAGGCCTGGACAGGCCCTCCAGGTAAGAAGTACTTTCTATACTTCAACAGACACAGATTATCCAGCCTGAGGGTCTTCTCTGGGACCTGACATCAGCAGATTTTGTGAAGAGTCAGATTTTAACATTCACCTTGTGAGCTACTGGCAAATTAGATGCTTGGAGAGAGTGTTGATTTTGATACTGGTGTGTAGATTTTATTTTAGTTTTACAAGGACTTAGTGTTTGCATTTAAATTAACCACACTGTGTTCTGGATCTTTTCACTAACATCCCTGAACTTCTCTCTCAGCAGCAGTGATTTATTCTTTACTCTTACTGCCTGCAGCGTATTCAGTGCTGTTTTCCTGAGCATGATGCTTTGACTGTTCTCAGTCTCTGTCTTTTTCATATCTTTGCACCTAAACTCCAGTTCCAAAAAATAGTCAAAATGAATTCGATGCATTTATTTCAAAGAAAATGGCATAGTAATGTTGTGTACAACTTTAAAACAATCGGGTCAAGAACAAATTAATCTTTTCACTGGGAAATTGGCTGTAAGATGTGTGAGACCAGTGCTTCTTCCCTTTATGTGTTTTTCATGTATTTATTTTGCATTTTTTAATCTATAAACCAATAATATAATTACGACCTTACTTCTTAAATTCCTGGATTCTGATCTCAGTCAGACTGCTACTGATACTGCTTTTTCCTGTAGTTCTGCAAGTACTGCGAGTGACTACAGAAAGCGAAGGAAGTCAGAGCCTACTGTAAGTCACCAGAGGGCACCCAGCGATCAGAACGCCAACAGACCTAACCTGGGCCGTACAGACACACAGGGCTCATGTTCCACCCTTAGGAAGCCTTTAACTAGCTCATCTCCTTCTTCTCCATCACGATCTAAAGGTAAGAGGACACCACAATAGTTAGCAGAAAACTACTGATGATGTGTTGTACTATATGTTGGTAGCAGCTGCCTGCTGTCGCTCAGTGCCTGTCCCCAGGGGATGTGATGTGAAGCAACAGATTTGGCCTTTCATGAAAGGCTGACTTGTTTATTCTTACAGGTGTAATTTTAAGCTGGAAAGCTGGATTTGTAACAAGGATTTTCCAGTTTCAACTGCTTGTTCTAACAAAAGAGAATGGACTAAAAGAAGACTATGAATTCTAGCACAATATATAAATCCTAATATTTTTATTAATTCTACTACTATCTTACTAGATTATTGTGATTTTAAAACTAGTTTTGTTATATTGAGAAAGTAAATTGAGACAAATAATGTGTAAGATTAAAGATGTGTGGACAGGATAGTAGACCTTTTAAATCCATAGCTGATGTCTTAGCTGTCAGTTATCAGGACCTAATGTAATCAAGCAAATATCCATAGTTATCAGGACCTGATTTAATCAAGAAAGCATCCACAGTCTGATTTTTTACCTTCTAAATCCTTGGAAGTATTTAGTACAGCTGATGCAATCTAATTAGCTTGTTTTTGGCAAGTAACTCACCATCCTGTTACTGTTTTCCACATCTCTCCAGGAAAGAGATGACAGAGTCAGTTGTTCATTTGAGTTTGGAGGTTTGGATGGGTTTTTCTAGAAAGACAAAAAAGCTTCCAGTAAAACATAAAATGGAAGTAATGTATAGAATAATACTGAATATAATATGTCTCCTTCTGTTCAAATTATTATTTGTATTATTCTCTTAATTGCTCTATTTTGTAGCTATCAGTAAACCTCTGTAAAAGTAAATTCTCAGTGAAAAGAACGTAATACCCAGACTGCAACAGAAGGCGTCAAAGAAAAGCAGTGAGGAACATTAAGAGTGAGGTGGTTGAAAAGCAAACGTATTTTAAACATTTGAAACATTTGAACTGTTATAGCAGTAATTTAAAAGTGGAATAACTCATCCTTTTGGCTTACCAGGCCAGGCAGTAAAAAGTTAATAGATTCCACTTGCCTGTGTTTGCCTTTGACTCCACCACCAATAACAAGTACTAAGCATGACTTCAACACTTCCTGTGTTTGAAAATCCTTCCATTAAGAATATCTTCTACAGCCAGTTAGTTTTCAGAAGGTGACACAGTTCTCTTCCAGCATTATAACCCCCATAGAATGTTAATTTTTCTTGAAATTAACCAATTTGTTAAAGAAGAGGCACATTATGAACTGTTTGATCACCATGAATTTTGAACTCAAGTGTTTCAGTTTCAGATCTAGATTCCATTTTTTTTAGAAAGCAGACGGAGCTGTTTGAAGCATCCTTCCTGAACTGAATGTTGCCACTTGAGACTATTTTTGAAAGTTCAGTACAATTATGAAAGACCACCGTTCCAGAGTTGTCTCGTAATGCCTTCTAGATCTACCATGCACATAGAAATACATCTTAAAGCTTGAAAAATCAGGCCTTTGTTATGGAAGTCAATCTAAGGGTTATTTTTACTTCTACACTGTGGTTAGATTCAGTAAACTGATACACCTTCCTTTACACTTGTATAATATTTCTTGAGCTGCCTTATTCTGCCCTGCATAAGCTGTACAAAACACTGCTCCCTTCAGTGCTATCACAGAGGGAAGGAGCAGGCTACCTGTGAATGACTTGGAGAAATTTCCTATTTGATCTATTTCCTATTTTGATCCTATTTTCCAAAAATTTATCTTTATTGTAACTATCTTAGAATATGTGGATGCTGTGAACTCTGGACATTATACAGGTTAAAAATCATAAACATCTTTTTCAGAATGCCCAGTTGGAAAAGTCAGTATTATGCTGAGGTCTAGATTTGTTGTGTGGCTTCATCTTTAAATCCTTTGCAGTTTCTATTGTCTGTTGACCTGCTTAAAAATCCCAGTTAATCCCCAATTAATGCCTGGTTTCTTATATTGCTTTAATGGCAGGGATTGTAGATGAGATAACATCTCCATAATTAATAAGGAATTCTTTTGTTGTTCAAATTATCATGAGTGCATTTTTGCACCTGGAAAATAACTTAATAATTAGCTCTGCAGTCCTAGGTTGTAACAAACTATGTACTCACCTAAGCTGATAGATGCACTAATTGCTCTCTCTTTTCTAGTCTTTCTAAAACTTACTGATGCTAATTCCAACTTTCTGAATCTTTTAATTTCTGGCAATGTCTCTTTTTTACCATGCTGCTCTATGGATTATAAAGGTGGGGATATTAGCAAAGTATATCCATCCCTTTTAAGTTACTCAGTGCACAACCACAACACCTCAAATGAATTAGATTACTGTAGCACTTACAGACAACATTTAGCTGTTCCAAATGATTCAAGAAGGGCAACCAGCTACAAGAATGGCTGGCAAATGACTCGGCAAAATGCAGAAGTCTGGAGTAGCACAGAGGAAGCTGCTTCTCCAAAGAGGAAATCTCGTAGCTGTGATGACCTGTTGACAGATGATCACGATAGCTATCCCGATGCACAGGCCAAGGCTGAGAGCATGGGCTCTCTGTTGTGTGAGGAGGACTCCAAAGAAATTTGCTCAATGAACTGGAACTCCCCATACGTTGAGGGCCGTGGTAGTGGTAGGTCAAGAGTTCGTCACAGATCTGCACATGATGCTCCAGGTTTCCTGAAGATGTACAAAAAGATGCACCGCATCAATCGCAAGGACTTGATGAATTCTGAGGTGATTTGTTCTGTCAAGTCCAGAATACTGCAATATGAAAAAGAGCAGCACAAAGGTATACTTCAAGGCTGGAGAGAGTCTTCTACTGAGGAGGTGCCCAGAGACATGGTGCCAACCAGAATATCTGAATTTGAAAAGTTAATTCAGAAGTCAAAATCAATGCCGAACCTTGGTGATGACATGTTGTCAACTGTTACATTGGAGCCTCCTAAAAATGGCTTGTGTCCAAAGAGGCGATTTTCTATCGAATCCCTGCTGGAAGAAGAAACTCCAGTCAGACATCCCTCTCAGGTACAACGGAGCTACAAGTCTAAAACCCTGGTGCCAATTCATATTGAAGTGACCAGTGATGAGCCACAACGATCACATATAGATTTTTCAGACAGCGATCAAGACGGAGTGGTTTCTGATCTCAGTGACTTTATCCAGATAGAGGGTTCATCCTTTTGTAGTGAAAGTGACTTTGATCACTTTTCCTTCACTTCATCTGAAAGCTTTTATGGATCAGGCCATCACCACCACCACCACCACCACCACCACAGGCATCTCATCAGCTCCTGCAAAGGGCGATGCCCAGCATCCTACACGCGGTTCACCACCATGCTAAAACATGAAAGGGCTAAGCAAGAAACCACTGAAGATCCAAGGAGACAGGAAGCAGAATCCGGCCTGTCTAAGATAGCATTCCTCGTCAGTCCAGTGCCTTTCCGGAGGAAAAAAAGTGCAGCTCCTAAAAAACAAACTGAAAAGAAAAAATGCAAGTCATCTGTGTTTGAAGCGCTAGATTCTGCACTTAAAGACATCTGTGACCAAATCAAAGCTGAAAAAAGGCGGGGAAGCTTGCCCGACAACAGTATATTACACAGACTTATTACTGAGCTGCTTCCAGACATTCCAGAAAGGAATTCATCTCTTAAAGCTCTGAAAAAGAGTCCCACGCACCAGCCTTTTCATCCACTGCCTCAAGATGGTGCTATCCATTGTCCACTGTACCAGAATGATTGTGGAAGATTACCTCTTAGTGCCTCTTTTCCAGACATGGATGCAACTAACAACAATGATAGTGCACTGTGTTTCCAAGGTGGATTAACTTTCTTCCTCTATCCTTGTGATTGACTTATCCAACCTTACTCCCTGTGTTTCCCACCCTTTCTCATTCCACTTTGTGTTGTCTATAAGAAGCTTTCATCCCACAAAATTCTTAGTGAAGGACATAATTTTCACATAGGTGTTGAGGATAGATAAATTTGCTGTCTATTCACAAAATACAATAATCAGGACAACTGAAGTAACAGTGCATTTCAACTAATTGAAAATAAATTAGTTCTAAAAATTATAATTAAGTTATTAAGCAGTGAATTCATGCATCATAAGATGCTGGTCAAACTGAAAACAATATGTAGATAACCCTTTATCACTAAGAAAAAAAGAATGTGCATCTAAAATGTGTTTTATTATATAATTTTGTTAAATGTAAGTGATAAAAATGCTGTTAATTCTGCCAGTTGCATAGAAAGTCAATTCTGTTTTTTCATGAATCCACTGCCTTGTGTTATTTTTGTGAATAGATGTTACGGTCATCTTAGGAAGTTTCCATTTCCACTGTTCGAATAACTTCCAATTTCTGTGGCAGCAAAACTAATTTTTTCCATAGAATTTCAAAATATCTATGAAATTTTGAGAAATTTCCTGTCTTTATAGAAGGGAATTTCTCAATAATCAAAACTTGAATGAAATTGACAGGGTAAGTATGACCAATCTGTTTTTAAAGTTACTGCTTTGAGTTGTTTTTTGCTCTGCCTCTTTTTTTTTTTTATTTTTTTTTATTTTAATCAAAAGAAGAAAAAAATAGTTAAAATATATTCTTGAAATCCCAAATGGACGTAAGAGAGAATGTCTTTAATATAAAAATGATGCAATATTTGATCAGACCCATCTTATCCTTATTCTCACATATTTTTGTTTAACTTTTGCAAGAAGCACATGTATTTCAAGAGAAATCAGAATTGAAGCTATTACCATCTTTTCTTAACTAGTTGTAATAGGCATATTTTGAATAGAAAATCTGGTAAAAAAACAGCTATAAAATGCAGTTCAGAATTGAATTAGTCATACTCGAAACCTGATCATAATTAACCCTGGCAGACAGTACTACATGATGAGACTGAAGTTGTTGAAAAATGTGTTCTTCACATATTGTAGTTGCTAAATGAGAATTTTCCAGTCTGTGAAAATAAGGAAATCCGTAGTGTAGAGTAAATGTGGATTTCTTATAGCTTTTGCAGCTATGAAGGAGCCTTTCATGAGAAAAGCAATACACTCTGTCAACATTAATATCCCTAAAGTAGCGTGGAGAATAAGTAAAGCAGAATATTCCATTAGTTTCCATCAGCACCAGTCATGGCTGAGCTCTACTTCTAATCAAGTTTTCATGTTTTGTTGGATGTGTATGCATCTCTTATAGCCACACAGAGACCTGAAGGTCATATCAGATGACTGAAAGCTACCAGTATTGACTGCATAAGGAGCTGTACATAAAAGGAGATTTTTTTGTCCTAAAGCTTCTGCATTTTCACTCATTTCCAATATCCTTCTCTTACTGCTAGAAATTTAATTTAAAAAAATAGATGTGTTTGGAGTCATTCACTGTATCTTTAGGTTTATGCAGTAGGTGTACATCCTCATTCAGGAATACATGCCATATCAAAAAAAACTGTCCAGAACTAGGGCTATGATATACTTACTGGGAATGACATGCTTACAACCAATGGCATAAATAATAAAATGATCACTTTATCTGCATTTTATTTCAAAAGCCACAAGTTTTCATGGCTTAGCCAATAACCAATTAGAATGGATTAAATGCTTTCAGTTATTTTCTTTGTTCCACTTGTATTTCTTTAGAAATGTATGACAGATTGTGGGAATGAAGTCAAAGGAAGACAAATATAAATCATGTTTCCACTAGAAAGTACCACTGTGGTAGTAGGAGACTAAAACAGTACTTCTCAGAAGTTAAGAGGCAGTTCATTAAATAGTTCTATTTTCATTTCACATTTGCAACTTGCAGAGCTATACAGTGTATAAGGTTTTGTTTTTATCCTTATCATGTTATAAAACATGAGAAAATATTCATCATCCTGTAATAAACATTGGTAAACTGTGCTTTAGAAAAGTCTGCCACAGAGATTGGTGAGTAATATTATTTGTATTCCATCTCTTAAAACAGAGTTGTTTTTATCAAGTAACATCCTTTTAAATTCCCTTGTGCTGCCTAACATGTGCCCCTGGTAAAGTAGAAATGCATCTTAGATCACTTAGGAGGAAACAACGTTTCTTCACATTTTCTCATTGAAGCATGCTTGAATCATGTGTTGTGCATGTAATTATGTGTTTACATTGCTGGCATTCCAAAACAACATCGTGCAACCTGATGGAGTCTGAGTACTGCTGTCATGTCTTCCCCTTGGCCCAGCTGGGGAGCTTTTCACAGTGAGGCATAAATACACTCTTGATCCTCAATCTAGAGTTCCTTCTGCTCTGATCAGAGGACAGCCTTAGCCTTTGCTTAAAGTTAGGGGTTTTATTTTTCCTTTAAAGGTGCTCTTAACCTTCATACCACATGCTTTTCTTTCTATTAAATGTAAAATAATAGGTTTCAATATCTTTTCAACCCCCTAAATGAAAGCAAGCAGCATCACAGATTCGAATGATTTTGTTTATCGTAGTTTCACATAATTTATGTTTTCAGTAGACCAGGAGTCTCCTGGAAGCTATTCTTCTGCTTTCACTGATGTGGGACGATGTACTCCAAGGGAGAGAAGAGGAACTGCAGACAAAGAGGTAGTGAAACAACAATAAATAACACAGCAATACTCATATGGAAAATTGGTAACATCTTTGAGACAAGATTTGTCTTGGTTTTAAGACAATATAATGATGGAGATCAAAGGAACAGCATCTTCCTTTTTCATTAAGGAGATTGGTACTTCAGGAAATTGAAATAATATCAGGCTTTGTAAGATAAGCTGTATTCTTCTGTTCATTATTAAATAGACATGGACATAAATTCAGTATTTATTGATCAGCTCTATCAAAGCTGATTGGAGTGTGTGTTTGGAACATGGAAAAATAACAGATTTGACTGGGGAAAGGCTGTTCAAAAACCCAAAGTATTACACAAAGAAACTACCTTAGTTTCAAAACTGATACAAAACATCTATATTTCACCTTTTTTTTTGTTTGTTTGGAAAGCAAACCACTGCTATTAGTGGATTAGAAAAACCAGTTATCCTAAGAGGAGTCTCTAACATCTGTAGCAGTTGGTGATTATAATTAGGTACTGATTACTTGCAGTAATGTTTTGGAAGAGGAAGTGGAAGCAGGCATACCACCTTTAAAATAACACAAAGCATCACTGAAAAGTACATATTGAAAAATAAAGTTTATTATTCTGTATCTTAAGAATGCTTATAGATCTAGAACTATAAATGCTCTCCAAATAACATAAAATATTACTATATTTTAATTGTTAATATAGAAGATTTTGCTCTGGGCTATATACCTTGATAAATGGTGGTATGGTTAGAACTGAATTCAGAACCATTTATACCCCACTGATGTGCTTGTATTGCTGCAATTTGATTAAAAGTCTGATTTTTTAAAAAAAGATTTCTCATTACAAAATACAGGCTAAAAAAGTTCCATAGCCATATTGTTCCATAGGAGTTCCATAGTTCCATAGGAGCCATATTATATGTTTCTTTTAAAGAATCTTGTGACATGGAAAATCATCTTTCAACTTGAAAATACATAAAATACTTAAATTACAAGCCATTTTTAAGATCACTTTAAAAGGTTTAAAAATGTTAAAGAGGAAAGGCATATCTATTTCCAGTATGTTTTATACATTTTCAAGTATTTTGTATTTAAACAGCCCCACTGTTCTTTTAATATCGACTTTTTCTGTTATTTGCTTTAATAGTTACAATACCAGCTGTACCAAAATCAGGAAAAACTGAATAGGGCTTAGCTACAGTTGATATGAATCATATGTTGATATGAATATCCCCTCCTGTCTAAAAGACTGTTTTTAGTAAGAGCAAGGAACAGAAAAATGCTTTTAAATTCAGGCTATCCTATTTGAAGGAGATCTGTAATGGAAAATTGTATTAGTATGGCAAAATTCAAGTTGGCAGGATCCCTATAAACTTCAGGGACTTCTTATTTTAGTGAAGACAGTTCTGTAGGTGCACTCCATTTGCTAGTCTTAAAATGACAAGAAGAGAGAGAACCAAGTCAAGAACACCTGGCCTGGAATAAAGGTAAAATTTGAAATTTACAAGTGTCCCTTTTTATTCCTGTCATAAAAAGATGTGCACCTTTACATCATGACAAATAGTATCTCTCAGAAATAGCATAATCAGCTCATTCTTAGTCACTAGTACATCCTAGAGAGGCATTTATTAGAATGGGGTGTTCTTATCTGTGCAAGTACTTGCAGAGCAAGACTAAGTCACTTTAACAAATGCCCTCATGTGGTTCTGCCTTTCACTTCCTCTGAAGTATCTGGTGCTGGCTGCTTGTCAGATGCAGACAGTCCTATTGAGCTTACATGCTCTTGGTGACAGAACTTGATAAATGTATGAAAGAAATGTTATCATGTGATTGCCTGTGACAGCAAGAGAGCTGCACAGATGACTCAGATCACCTCCAGTCCTGTGCTTTCTTAAAACTATGAATGTAATTATAGAAATTAAAAATATTCCAACCATTTCCAGCTGTCAGAGGAGATGTAGATATATATATAAATGTAATGCATCATTGCAATTGAAATTGGCCTACAGAAAACAAGTTCACATTAAAGGCACCTAAAATACTACAGAATATTTAGTATGAGTATTTATGTTGCACCTAGAGATCTAGTTGCTTAAAAGTCACATTGACATAGTTAAGTTTTTTATTTACTTTGGTACTTCTCTTAAACATCAAAGTAGTCTGCATTAAAATTTAGCTATTTCTGGTTTTAGAACACTAAGTCCCAAACACCTAACTGCCTTAAAAAAGAAATACATATATTTTATTGCCTATTTCTTCAAGAACCACTGAATAGCTCATCCTTTTCTTTTTGGATCTTGGACATCTTTTAAAAATTGAAACACATTTATCATAAAGTAATACTACCTAAATGTATTAATCACTTCACCTGTTTTTCAGAAACTGCCAGCTAGAGCTGTATATGACTTTAAAGCTCAAACTTCTAAGTAAGTACTAGACTTTTGTTCATTCAAGAATTCATAATTCAAGCAAACTCTTTCTACCACTTAAGTGGTGTTCGAGCCAGTTTCAACAGCAAGTGCCATGGACAGGAGGACCCTGCTTGCTGTCACTGCACAAGCAAACTGTGTGAGAAGTTACTTTGTAACAAAATTAAATTATTATATCTCCATTGTATCTGTTTGAACACATGAATAGCTGTGCATCTTCAGCCTTCTAGAGCACAGGTTGTGAAGGACACACACTGAATGCTCTTTGTTTATTGTGAATTACATTTAGGTGACAGAGGGTAAATTGCTTAAACTACTGTCATAGCTAATGAGTTTATCAAAGTCTGTATAATGCTTGAGCCTCTTCCTGTCTGTCTTAACATACACAGGTTTTCTGCAGGACGTGACATGCCACATACCAACACAAAAAGCAGTGATCCATACCAAAAGATTGGGAACCATTGATTTAGGATATGAGACAGTCAAAGTAAAATATCACCAATTCATTTCTACCATTGTTCCAATGATTCAAGACATTTAAACAATCTTTAGATACCAAACATTGACACTAGAATTACATTAGCTGTGTCAGGACAAAACTCACAACTGAAATTACCAGAGCAGCACATTAGTTAGCTCTTGAAAAACCGAATGGATGATAGAGCAAAGATCTCCCAACGCAGGATCTGAAAAGATTCTTAATGATGTCAAAAAGTCCCTTTTTTGGTATCCAACCATTAACAACTCACAGTCTCTGATATTGAGAGATGGTGAGAACATAATCCTATGTCCTTCATGCTTCTTAATAGCTGTTATGAAAATGTGTAGAGCAGAAGCACACCAAGCTCTTATGCTGCAGAAAGGTAGTGATAAGCCGTGAAGATGTGGAATACACTCTGTGGTTTCCATACTGAATTCATAAAGAACACACCAAGTATCCCTCTGTCATAAAAGCAGTACTTAAACAGGTGGTCCAAAAGACATCACAGTTGCATGCACACATCATATTAAGTTCTCTGGTGGTAACTAGCAATGCTTCTTTGGAATCACAATGTAAGACAGGCGTTTGAAACCTATAGATACTGCATGGCATTCATAACTGCGAGTCATTTGATTTTCTATGTTATGATCAACTGATAAATGTACCACAGCTGTGACACTTTTTCTTCAAATGTTTAGTTGTTACATTCTGTTTCAGTTCCAAACTGTAAAATCTCAGGAACCATGCAGCGAGGAGAGTTAAATGTAAAGCTATAAACATCTGATATAAATAAATTTGTTACAGAGAGCTGTCCTTTAAGAAAGGAGATACTGTCTATATCCTCAGGAAAATTGATCAAAACTGGTATGAGGGTGAGCACCATGGAAGAGTTGGAATATTCCCAATTTCTTATGTTGAGGTTTGTTCTTTGTTTTAATTCCTTTAATTAATTTGGGTAATAGGTCCACAAACCACATGAGAATGACGAAAATCTGGTTTTTCTTTTTCCTTAGAAACTTTCTCCCCCAGAAAAAGCACAGCCTGCCAGGCCACCTCCCCCTGCACAGATTGGAGAGATTGGAGAAGCTATTGCCAAATATAATTTCAGTGCAGACACAAATGTGGAGTTATCACTTAGAAAGGTACAGTTGAGAACTATCTTCCATCAAAATACCTCTATAATGTCTCCTGCTACACAGAATCAATATAATACTGTGCTTTGTGCACTCTGCATTCAAGATTTGCAATGCAGAAAGCAATGCCATGGTAGGAAACTCTTAACATAATAGCCTGTTAGCTTGCAGTCTGTCTCAGCTACCTGCAAATACTGTAAATGTGTTTTACCTTTAATTTGGACTGTGGCAGAGCAGCATATGCAATCATCTGCTAACTGCCCAGCTAAATTTTGAGTTTTCACTTCAATTATCTATTCTTTTTTTTAATTATTATACCTGGCTGTCGCAATTATTGTAGTAAGGATTTTAATGCAGAATAAATAGAAAATTACAGAAGATAAAAGATACCAAAAAGAAGCCTCAGAGATATTTTTGTGAATGTAAATATTTTATTTAATAACATCTCTTTGTTTATAATGTTCTGTTACCTTTCCTATGCATATCTTGTTGGCTATACTGCATTGCACATAAACAAAGTAATTGTTTAATTTCTGAATTTCTAATATTTTGTTAGACACCAAAATATTAATACTGTAGAGAAACTTTATTATTGCAGATATTAAATACTTAGTTGTAAGTAGTGGTTACTTCTCATCCAGTGGGAAGTTCTGCCCCTTACATTTGTTTTTCTGGGGTTTTTTTTATGAATTATAGTTCATAGAAGCTTTTCAGTGGTTTGTTTTTCTTTTGAACAAAAAAGTAAGGATAGAGATGTTTGTTGGTGACCTACAGTCTAATCCAGCATTACTGAAAATAATGGGTGGTTTTTTATTCATTTGAATTTGTAAAAGTCAGAGAGGCTTAAAAACCCCAGGAATAGGAACTTAGAAAAATTAGAAGTTGGGGATAATTCAATGTCTTATTTCTTTCTAAAATTAGCTTTTGTGCTTATTGTGGTGATCATAATCTTGACAGCCCAGTTTTGGTTTGTTTGGAAAGTTGATTTGCACTGGTTTTCCTTTATTCCATCTCACTAAAGACAATTGTAGTGAACTCCACACATCAATTACAGAAACAAAATTAAAGAAAATCAAAAGAATGCAAAACTAATAGGCAAGGATTTGTTTCAGAAAGACATGGTGAAAAGAACATCATGTAAGCCAAAGAAGGGTGTAGTTCATAAAGTAAAAGGTTTGAATACAAAGTTGATGTTTCCCCATTTCAAGTTCTATAGTCTCTAGGAACAGTGAGGTTCTGCCCATTTTACATAGGAAAAACACTTCTCTCATATTTTCAGCAGACGCATACTTTTTAGTTTTCTACCTTCACTTAGATTTTACTGATAACAAAGCACTTGCATGGATTTCATTGTTGAACTTTTATTACTCTTAAGAAAAAATGGGCATAGCAGTCAATGTATACTATAGTTGGGGCATTAGCTAGTGGTTTGGCCAACAATTAAAACACGTTATGTTCCAAAGAAAAGAGTTAATGTTAATCTTCCAAGCAAGAGGAGAGGACTACATGAGATTCCCCTCAGATAAAAGAACAACATTTATTGTCCATGCCTAACCCCTCATTTTACTGGGATGGTAGTTTTATACGTGGCTGTTATCAATGGGAGGAAAAATGGGAAAATGGAAATGATGCTCAAGATTGATGGGAAGCAGCACTGTAGGGAAGATACTATTGTGTGTGTTAAAATAATAGCTGTTATGTACAAAATTAACTTTCAATGTACGTGCTGATAACTCATTTTCATAATGTATTTCAGGGAGACAGAGTAATTCTTCTTAAGCGAGTTGATCAAAACTGGTATGAAGGTAAAATACCAGGAACCAACAAACAAGGCATCTTCCCTGTCTCCTATGTAGAAGTCATCAAAAAGAATCCATCAAAAGGTGTAGATGACTATCCTGACCCTCCAATACCCCAAAGCTACTCTAGTGACAGAATACATCATTTAAGTTCAACTAAGGTAAGGATTTTCTGATGTTAGCTGCCAACCCTAGAGTGGGTAGAAGGACTTGTACATTTTGTTAACATTATACATAATTTAGGATTAACTACACAACATTTTCTTTCGTTCACAGATAGAATTGCATTACTATGTTGTTAATAAAAAAATTTTAATAGACAAGTATGTCTCATATTATGCCAGGATTTATGCTCTTTTCTTAATTGGCTATTACATTATTTTTAGTAGAGATTGGTGAAATTTGGGCAGAAAAGTCAAGTCAGCAGAGAAAAATATATTTGGGTATCTTAGCAAGAATTTGAGTGTTAAGAGTATTTCTAGCAGACTTCTAATAGTACAATGTGAAGACATTCCCATAACACAGCTGTCCTAAAAGCCTACGGTTCCATAAGCATGCAGGACACAGCTTGCCAAGACCAGTTCTGTACCTTTTGAAGTAAAGGAGAACAGCCAGTGATTCTGTGCCAAAACCTTCCTCCTTTTGCCATTCACAGTCTGTGAGGAGGATAGAATGTTGGTACATTCTTCGGAGTGGTACAAACTGACAGTATTATTTCATTTAGGAGTGAGATGATTGCCATCACTTTGTCAATGAACTTGAATTCAGACCTTTATGGCTGTATATTTTTTACACCAGATGTATATCGTTGGTTCTGAATTGTTCTCCTTCCTAGTCTAGATAACCACCACAAACCACACCACAGGATGCTGCAGAAAGATTCCTGTGTTCTGGTTTATCATTCACTTGTGAGGCTTTGTACTCACCTGTGTGGGGAGCATAACATTTTTGGCAGTGATAGAAACTAAGGAAGTTTCTGCATGCAAACTGTGCTTAGAATTAACTTGTTATCAATTACTTTGAACACTCAAGATGGAAACTTTTCTAGATCTTCCTCTTTACCTTTGTTGTTTATCTCTTCAGCAAGGGCAGTGGGTTTTGTGTGTAATTATAAACTTCTTTATCCTGCTATTATTTCATGTTTTGTTTGGGTTTGTCCTCTTTTGTACTTCTACTTCCATACTTGGTGGTCATCCACATGCTTCAACTTTGAAATAAGTTCCACATTTACCAACTACTTTGGGGTTGTAAAAAGCTACCAAAAGTCATTTATAGGCAACAGTAGCCTCTGAAAATATTTCTTATTACTAAGTATTAGTTGGTTTGGGACAGTTGCTCAAACAGGTCTTGTCTGGTTTTCCAGAATCTGTCACAACAGAGAACTAGATCCTATCTCTTCTATTCCCACAAAACTGCTCAAGTAACATCAGATTCTGTAGCTGCCAACTGAGGTATTCATAAGCTAGGGCTTATTGTTACAGGAATCCAGAGGGTCCTGAAGGCAAGTCATGACTATGAGGCAGCTCAAGTGCTCCCTAGTCCAGAGATGCCTCTCCCTGTTTTCTATAGAGCAGGCTTCTCTCTAAGGTACCCTGCCAAAGCTCCATAGCTCTTATTGAGCACAGGTGATGCTTCAGAGCATGTACAACCATATTACAAAAGTATCCTGCCGCTATTATTAAGTTAGTTTTTACTAAATTAATTAATGAGGGAAGGAAATTGGTAGAAGCCTTCTTTTTAACACAGGATAGTTCTTCAATAATCAGGTTTAAAAAAAAAAAAAAAACCAAAACCACCTTCCACTGAGACTCTTAAACACACATCCTTTTTCTGGATTCAGCTGTATTCAGAAATGGCAATACCATAAAGAAGACATGTTGTTCCTGGTTACCTAGAAGAATTTCATCAGTCCTGGAAGTGTTCTAGAGTTTACCACACTTTCTGATACCACTTTCCCTATTCCTTTGGAGATTTTTACCACATATCACTCCTTGTTGCTAGAACAATTGTACTAAACTTCTCTGGCCTAATGGCAGTAAAATAAAAAAGCAATACTAGTTGTAAGCAAGTTTTGCTCTCTGTAACTTAGCCTGATCCATCTATATCTTTAGATCTAGCGCAGCTTATAGCCATGGGAAAGTAAAAATGGTGAAATCTCCTCAGCAGTAGTATTGACCTTAAAACCACAGATTAGGGACCCTTGCTTAAGAGGAATGATGAAGGAAAGAGACTGGATATTTCTGTAACAGCCTAGCTCGGCTTTAGCAATCTGCATTGTATCAGTCTATGCTGTTTACTTTGGTGCAGAAGACTCTGTAACAAAGGTCTAACTATAATATAAAGCTGTTTGCCTCAAGAAAACTCAAGCAGAAGGTAAGTAAACAAACCTCCCTATTCTGCAACATTTTTATAGACTTCTGAAATTATTGTTCTCTTCTACATTAGTAAGTGTGTAATAGTCCAGATAATTTAGAGGTGTCCATCTAATTATTTTGGATAGTTGTAATGATGAGATCAAAATATTTTTTGCTCAATTTTAATTTTGAGGATTTATAGTAATAAAAATGCATTTTCAGTATTTACTGAAGCAATGGATATCTACTGATGCTGTGTACGTATGACTCACCAGTCTCTCGTTCTTAGAAAAGGACGTTTCTTTTACCAGAAGGATACTTCAATCAATATTGTGTATCGGTACTCAAAGCATACTCTTGTGTACTGTGCTGTCACTATTTTAAAAGCATTGTTGACTGCCTATGTCCAGTTTGAACTGAATGTACCTTTCACAAATGTTGACTTCATTTTGAACTAATAGGGTTAATTTTGAAAAACAAATTCATTCTGAATTCTCAAATTCATTCATTCTGAGCAGCTGCTCATGCCTTGATAAAAGTATGCAATGTATTAAAGATGTTTCTTAAACATTTACTCAGAAGTACTAAGAAAAAGTAGAAGTATTAACATTTTAATAATTAGAAAATACCTCAGTTGTTGTACTTAGAAAGAGCTATTTAATGACACCTGAAGTGTACTTCTGAAAATTCTATTCTCAAAATAAGAATAATGGTTTGGGAAAATTTCATTAATATTAATTGTATGATTTAATAACCTGTGACAGGCTCACTAACTGAGCACCATAAGTAACATAACTTCAGCAGATCAAATGCAGTTGCCTTCATGAATGTAATGATTCAGATCTATCTTCATGTTTGACATTTATGCCCTAAGCCAGAACCTGATAGTTTCATGTTTCAAATGTCTTTCCTGCTGTTCTGATTAATATAGTAGTGATTTCAGACATCCATGGTCACTGAAATTGTACCCTGTAATCCAGATGATGGCACAGACATTTTTCTTTTCCAGTTTACTCATATCCTAATTCTCTGTCATGCTTATCTATTTCAATTCCCATGTTTTTCTTATTTTTGAAGTTGCCTTCCCAAGCACTGACCCCACTTTCCAGACAACTTCCGTCATCTTGGTCACACAGTCATCAAAAGATTCTCCAGGTTGACTGTAGTGACTTTTTCTCAAGGACTGTTGGGTTTCCACCTTCAGGCATGTGCAACTTAAATTCTCCATCAGTTCGAGACAGCTTTCTTTGTGACTTAGAAGAACTCAATTCTTTGGCATTAGCAACCTCCCAGACTGTAGCAATCTCCCCAGGTAACAGCATTCACCATGTTAAGGATGGTCACTTTATGCCAAATACAGAGGTGTTTCTCAGCTCTCCTACAGATCTTCCTCTGTCCTCTCTTGTATCTCCCTCTGTCTCATCTTCAGCCAGCTCATCTCATGATATAGCATATAAACATGTCAGCAACAATATCAAGTCAGGAAAAGATAAAGACATAGAAAGCATAATTGACCCTTTAGTTATTGAAGAACCTAGAGATTTGTCAGATACTGCAAGAGAAGGTGAACGTGGCGCTATGTGTAACATCCCTTCGCCATATGAAGAAGGTTCCTTGTCCAGTGTGCTAGCTGCAAGTGCTGAAAATGAAGAGGAAATCTGTACTGCAGACCTGTCACTTAATAGAGAGGATCAGTCAGAACCTCAAGAATCAGATTTCTCCGGAGAAGCACAAGACACAACAGAAGAACTGACTAGACTGTATATAGAGGAGGATCTGGTACATGACAGTTTAGAATTCCCAATAGCAAGTGGAGAAGATTCTATGGATTGTTATGAAGGATATACTTCACCAAATATCTTTAAGGTATTTTAATTTCTGACAACCCTGACTTCTGTGTTCAGATAACTTAGTATAATTATTCTCTGCCTTGTAGCTACATGTTTGTATTGTGCACAGGCACACTTTTATATAATTGCATTTGATAAAATTGAGCTCTGAGCAAGCTGGTTTAAGAAGAACGGTGTCCCTGCCCATGGTAGGGAAGTTGGAACTAGATGATCTTTAAGATCCTTTCCCACCCAAACCATTCTATGATTCCATGATTAAAAATTGTCAGTGTTAGGGGACAGTCCCTTCTCAGAAGCACCATAGTAAATTCTGTGATCTATCAATTGTGCTGGTCGTTTCCCTCCTGCCCTTGTTGTTTGCCGAGGAGCGTCTGATGTGAAAAGCAGGGAATCATTTGCCTCACTAACCCATTGCATGCTGCCCCTTTTGAGAGAGAGGCCCCAGCAAGCAAATGCTGTCAACAGCCTCCAGAGGGAGGGACATGTGCCTGCTGCAGAGACTCTGCGGTTTGTGCTTGGCATGTGTCAGCTCACCAGCTGATGTATTTATAGCAGGCTCTGTTACAAGGATCTGACTAACAGTAACAGATCAGATTATGTTTGGCAGTTACACAAATGCTTCCTCCCGAAGCCCTCCCCGTTCCTCTTTGGGACTATACATCACTGAACTATCCCAAGTGTGTGCTGGCCATTAAATGCCACAATGTAACTATACAGTTTATGTGGTTTCCAGGCATAGCTCTTTTTTCTGTTCAGCATTTACTTCAACAGACTATTCAGGCAGTTGCTTTCACTGACAGCATGCATGTCAGGTGCTTAGGACAATATGTTTTAGGCCAAATGTTAAACTGTTTAATTACATTTTGCCCTTTAATTACATTCTACCCTTAAATGACCTGAAAAACACAGAAGAAAAACTTAAGAATAGAGGTGAAATCCATGGCCACAAATGGCAATTTTTTATGCTTTCTGAGGCAAGAAATGTCTTCCAGAAAAGTAGATGACTAATATAAAGATTAGCATGACATTTGTGATTATTCGGGTTAGTTACATGTCCCCTTACTGAGCATTTGACATCCTTCAGCTGATTTTGGAACACAGTTTTATAGCAGAGCTACTTCTCGTATTTCTTAAACATTTAAGCCAGCTCTGCTTTCTGCTGGAACATCAGGAGACTGATCCTCTTTTTCATCTTTCCACTAATCTTCCATTTCTCCCTGCCAAGGCACCTACTTCCCACTCCGTTCCTACAGTATCCCTGTCTACTGCTTCCCTCTCAGCTCCTCTCCTCTCTAAACCCTTACATCAGCAGGAGAAAGACTCACTACAGTTAAAGGTAACTGCACATCTTGAATATGGATTGTTGCAAACCTTCATGTCTATTAAATAACTGCAAGGCTAACACCGAGTTTGATCTTCTCAGATGTACTGCTTTCTCTACTAATATTAAATAACATAAGAAATGGAGGATTTATAGGCCTTTCTCAAGTGAAACACAAGGTAAAACTATAACCATTGTAATACAATTAAATAGTTTAAGGAGATACCAATGATAGGAAAGCAGAAAGCCTTTACTCAATTTCAGGTTCATACCAGGACAGCAATGTAATTGAGTTAATTGAATGAAACAGAACTGTATCCAAGAATGCAGAAACTAGATAACATTTGTGTTTCTGTTTTCAATTTCAATCCAAAGCCTTGGAGAAATGTCATAAATTTCACAGGAAAGCACCACTGCTGAGAGTCATGTTCTAAATACCAATTCTGTTAGTCAAGGACTGGACAAAGATTATTCCCTCTTCAGGACTACAGTTTATGTCAGCATTGAAGCTCTGTGGCAGAAAAAATGAAAACTTGCTCTAGCAAGACAAAGCTCATTTGCAGGGCTGAGTTCCAGAAGATGTGTCTGCTCATGAAAAGGAGAAAAAGTAATATAAAGAGAAACTATCTTAGAAAAGTTATCATTGCATCATTACATCTATGTCATAAATGCTCTCCTTATTCTTTTTTTCTTTTTTTGAGATCTACCCCATTTTACAATGTGCATTCACAGAAAACACAGGCATAATGGTCTTAAAGAAGTCTTAAGATCAACAGATCTATTGGTTTTTTTCTGAAGCAGGGAAGAGACATAAGACTTCTTTCCAGGGCATGAATCTATCATGAGCTTAGATTTGTTCCACCTCAGAGAAGGGGTAAAATAGAGTACTGCACTTGTTTCTGCAGCTTTAATAATGTAGCAGTTGGTAGAGTGCTTTTGGTGCTTTTGCTTAGCCTAATCAGAAAAATTAAAAACATTCCTCATCTACACTGAAATTCTTTTTAGGTGACCTGAATATTCTTTGCCCTTATTTGAGCAAGGTGTGTTAATCTGAGCTGAAAATAAACAGAAGGAACATATGTTCTTGAAACTGTATACTGGTACTTCAGTAACAATTTTTGTTAATTTAAAAATACATATGTATACACACACACACACACACACACACACACATATATATATATATATATATATATATGCTATGTGGCTTAAAACCAAATGGAATACAAGGAGCTATGGGTGGGAAGTGTCACTTCACATTTTGTTGGTGGGAGGGATGTGTCCTCCAAAAAAAGAAGTCTGAAGACACATCCTAAGGAGAAAGGCTGACATTTTTTTGCCTCACTGGCCTCTCTTGGTATCTTTTTCTGCTGTTCTTTTTCACCCCTCTCTTAAGAAGGGGCTGTTTTGTTTTGTTTTTGTTTAGTCACATTCTATTGACAATCACAAATACCTAAGAAAATATTTCCAATATAGCACTCTGCTCTCCTCACATTCCCCCAACTCACCCCTGCCCATGAGATTTCACGTAGGCTGCACACACACCCCTTAATAACTGAATTCTGACAAACGTGAAGCTGATTTGTAGTGATGCTAACAAAATGAGGATACTTTCATAAGTACTTTCCACCAAGTATTTACTTGCTTTCTAAATGCAAATCCAGGGGGTGTAATTTTTTACATCCACCGTTGGTATTTCTAAGGAATTACATTCGCCATTGGTATTTCTAAGGTAGCATTTCTGCTCTGTGTTGTTGAGCTACTTCAGGGGGTACACATGCAATAACTGTTCCAATTGCATATGCTATACATGATTAATTTTCTATTTGTAACATGTAAGGGTGTGTACCAGAGCAGGATACCCTTGGGAAAAAAAGATACAGTGGTAGCAGTGAAAATACTGTATACTAATAGTACCCCTCCTACCTGTAACAGTTGCTTTTTGTTACCAGGAAAAGCATGTCTGACTTGCATGTAGGAATGAAGCAACAGAAATCCCATGGTGCTTCATTCTTAAACTCTCGCTTGACAAAGTTTTTGTGGTTCTTCTAGGCTAATTTAAAGAGGGAGCTATTTGTTATGGGTAAACCTCCTCGTAGCCCAGTGATGACTAAGAGATGCTGCAGCTCACCTGTCAGAGGTCACAGCTATTCACACAGGGTATGGTACTGGGTGCCCAGTGTGCAATAACAGCTTTTCCATGGACAAGGAGCTGTGTCTAGTCTTTCAGTATTTTGCTTTTACCCAAGTGTCTCAATACTATCAGTATGCTGTTTTCTTCCTGTTGTGCTTCTGTGCTATGACTGAGTAAAGGCAACAGGTCTGTGTGTGCCTGAACTTTTTATGTAAACCCACTAGTGTATTGTATCTCTGCAGTACTGCATGGTATTTCCAGTGCTAAAAGGTGTTTATAGTTGGTTCTTTATAGTTAGTCTAGTTCTATTAAAATTACTCCTCTCTTTCAAAGCATTTTTAGTTTATTAAAATTACAGCTTCTAAGAGTCAAAATTTATTCTCCTTTGCATGTATACAGACTGAATTTTTTGTTTTGAATCCATGTCCTTCTTTTCAAAATGTTTTGCTCCTGCTAAATTTCTTTTCACTCAATACTGTCCTCTTCATTCAATCATTCCAGATTTTAATACTCTTTAACCTTTCACTTCTTATCTGTAACATAACCATAACACAACTCTAATATTTTCACCTAGCCAGAAAGTCAGGTTGTTTAGAGTTTGCATGGATTTTGCTCAAAAAGGTAATCTGCATTATGAAAAAAGGAAAAAAAAACCAACCAAAACCACAAAAAGTCAAACACAAAAACGCCACCCTCAACCTAAACAATATGAGAATGAGAATTTGTGGTTTATGCTTTACTTTCAGTTCAGGATTTATTTGTCCTTTGCATTGGTTTCTTAACGTTTAGGTCTTAAAACTGGTAATGGGATTACTTGCTTCCTATGCTGTTTATGCTGATTTTAGGTGATCATCTTTCTGGTGTCTCCCTTTTTAAAATTTGAATCCTAGTTTAAGTTATGCAGGTTTGTGTAACTTCCAAAGTCTTAGCTTTTTGGCAGGCCTCTGTTTGCTTCCAGGTATTGAGGGGACAGTGCTTTCTTCACTAATGAAGAAAGACAGTTCAATCCTAGGAAGGCCAGGATTCTTGTAGCAGCAGACAAACACCATCTAACAGAAAGGCCAACTAGGAATGAGAGCTGTAAAAAAGGGATTAAGTCCTATTTTAATTTTGCACATTACTCCAAATTAATGACATGTAGCCAGTATATTAAGAGGAGTGTACTGATCAATGTGTAGTGTGTTTATTACTTTAATTCCAAAAGTACAAGAGCACATATCATGCACCTAATTTGCATACTCAGGACTCTACAGAACTTTTATATAAAAGTGAAATATCAATCATGCATGAAAATCAGGCATATGACTGGGACCATTGACTTGATTGCACACTCCTTAATGTTTTTGGGATTAGGTCCTGCAATATTTCCCAGGAAACAGGACAGTCTGTTAAACTGAGGTGCAGTTGAAAACTAGGAATCTTTGTTAACAGTCCTTTGTCTAGCCAGTGCAGCTGTATGTGGGAATGAGAGCTTAGGGAAAGAAAACAGGGAGAAAGCTTCTGGATGTCAGCTGGGGTGTTACTGTGGAATGCCTCCAAATAGAGAGCAAGCCCCAAGGTCCCCCTGCTCAGACATACCACCAATCACTTCACCCTGTTTCTCCAAGACTGTTAGCTCTGCAGCAATAACATAGAGTTAAATCATGAGTCACGTTGACTCTTATCCATTTCTACAGTGGTTAATTAGCAATTAACCTTTTATGAAGCATATGCAGAAAAAGAAGATAATACTAACCTACCCAGTTTCTTCCTGGCTTGGTATTATGTTCAAAGCAGCAAATCATTTGTAGCATTGTTTAGGACTTTTACTTCCATTGTTTATAGGAGAAGTCCTTAACCAGAGCTGAGGTCTTTCACATCTCTATGTTTGGCATTCAGCTCAGTTACAGACCTGATGAAAGATTAGCAGCAAATCAGGGCTAAGATTCCAGATTCCAGTCTAAATACAAAGAAGTCTGACTATTCTCCTCTTGCTAGACAAGCCAGCCATTGAAGGAGGTTTACTGAGAACTGTTTGATTTGTAATCTTTACTGTTTATTCTTCAGTAAAAATTATCCATTTTTCTTATACACTGGCAGAACAGAGTTAAGTAAGGGAGACAAGACAGTAAAGAATATAAACTTTTTTTTTTTACTTTGAAAATATGTTTCTGACCTAGCATTCAATAATATGAATTTAAAAAAATAAAAAAAAAAATTTAAAAAAAAAAAAAGTAATCTACCTGCCTGCAAATTTAGGCACCTTTTAAAAGTTATACTGTATAGACTGTAAAGTACAGATTGTTCACAATATTTACTGCATGTATTCATAGAAACTGCTGAAAAGAAATTTAACTAATTTCATCTGGAGATGCTGAGAGGGAAGAGAGGGAAAAGAAACCCAACTACATCCTGTGTTTTTCTGTTCAATTTTTGCAATCAGCCTGGGGATTCTTTACAGCTGCCTTCTCTCTTGGAAGACTGTATCATCTTCAAGAGTGACTGAAATAGTCAAACTAAGAGAGAATCATGGGACAGTAAGACAAATTCCATGGCTTAAAGATCAGGTTGCAGTTTACTCAATTCATGAAAGTGCTATAAGCAGTGTTTGATATCCACATTCCCAAAACAGATATGGTTCCCAGACTTGTCTCTACAGAGTGACCAGAGGGCATCCTCAGTCAACAGAGAATACAATCCCTGCTCATATCAAGAGCTTTTCCAAGCAGCTGCTCCTGCACTTTTCTGGCCCCAGCCAGATTCTTATAAGTCAATGACTTTCTAATCAGGATATGGTTTCTGTAGAAAGTTAGTATTTTTCATTTCCATGCATCCAGATGTATTGAATATTATTCTCAGTAATGCTCCATGAAGAAGGAACATAGTTCCTTTCAAAAAGCTTTGCACTGGAAATACAGACTATTTTTTTCTTTTGAAGTGTTAATTGTTACAGTGACACAATTAAATGTATTCTTTCAAAATTGTTTTCTGTTCTTTGCCTCCCAACAGCCCGCATGGCTTGAGATGAAACAGAATTAGTTAAAGCATAGCATGTTATGCCTGCCAAGTTAGTACTCTCTGTATGTAATGTAAATTGGTATGTTGTTCGTCTGTGAATATTCTAGATTCTGCCATTATGTAGAGGAATTTAATTTCTGCTTATCTAAAAATGTATTTCACCCAAAAAATGTATGATGCTCATCAGTTGCATCTGATTTTTCTAATGTTATTTCTGTTTCACAGTAAAGAGGCAGCAGGGTTCTATTCCAGCTTTGTACTATGCTATAAATAGAATGGACTGTTGGTAAAGTTCAGAGTTTTGTTTAATTTTTATTATGACCTCCAAAAATCAGATCTTTAAACATGCCAAAATTCAGTTGTTTGTCATGTCTCTTAAGGATTTCTTGTGAGTTGGAAGGGGGGCAGAATGGGCCATGGTTTTACACAAGGTAGAATATGGACTCTTGAGCAACTATGTGTTACACCCCTATTCAACTATTTGGACTTTAAACTGCAAATCTTTATTACATTTCAAATCATTTCATTTCAGCCACAGCGCCCTGTGCTTTCTCATGAAAATATACACAGTGGGGGGGAACCGTAAGTATAATTCTTGTCTACTAAACCAAAACCTAACATTTAACTAACAGCCAGCACGACATCAGATAATTTTTCAACTGGCCAAGTACAGTTATGAAGAGATTTCAAGATTTATAGATAACTGCATGATGTAGGAAGATAGTCAAGAAAGTCCCAGAGGGCAAAGCCTTATTTGTTTAATTTTACATTCAGTGCAGCCAGACATGGCAACTTAACAGTTCTCCATTGTCTGTACTTACAGAAGAGATTTGACTTTTTCTATTCTCTCCAATTTTACATCTCAGCAAAATGACAATTACAGATTCAACACTGATTCAACTGGTCTGTTTTACTGACTTGATACAATTATTCAGAAACAGTTCTGGATGTGAATAGAGAGAAAAAAAGTAACTTGATAATGTTGATCACAGGAACACAGGCTCACACTTTTTGGTGTGATTTACAAGTGCAATTCAAATATAAGATACAAGAAAAGCTTTCCTCAAAACTGGAGAAGAACCTGGAACTCAAGTCTTTTTTACAATGTTTGGGATATTTCATTACTGACAGTTAAAATGCAAGTTCAGTGCAAGATTGTCTCGAGATCCCCCCCAGCCTTGCACTCGGGTCCTATTTCAGTGATTGCTGAAACCAGCAGCCATTCTTCCTTTAGCATCAGAGCACTTCCACACAAGCCCTGTTAGATAATTTTTCATAAAATGTACCTAAGGTTTATTGTTTAAAAGTATTTTTAAGTTTTCCTTAGTCATTTGAAGACGAAAAAGAGGGACAAAAAGTTACCAGATACATATACTACTAATACATAATTAGATTTGGATATTCAGTCTCACTAAAATCACAACTTCCTGTTGGTATAGTTGAGCATACTGAAGCACCTAATTCAGTTTTCAAAGCAGTAATTTTCCAATTCATTTTGTTCAATATATTATAAGTAGTTCACTTATATAGTTGACTAAACTTATTGATTCCTAAAATTTAAAAAAAATTATTAAATTTATATTTAAATTTATACATAAATTCTCTTGAATATGTTTTCTGTCACTATTGTAAATGCTAGTAGAGTTTTCATACTTACAAAAGTCTTAGCTTAGCATAGAGAGAATGAAATTACTACAAAAGTGTTTTTTAGATGGATTATCTAGAAATTACTAAAATTCAATCTCTAAAGTACAAAGAGAGCTCATTGGTAAGTTCTTGTTACTGTACTTGAGTAAGTACTTGGCTTGAATCCTATTCATGACCTATTGAATCTGCAAATCTTGTCCCCTTGGAAGCTGCTTTTAATTATTTTTGGAATATCACCATAGCTCTGCTTTCCTGGAATGATGATAAGCATAACAGCAAACATTATTGCCACTTAGTTTTTTGCACAAATTGTTCTTACTCCTGCCACACAAATTGCCAAAGGTAATTGCTTAAACAACCAGTCTCTAGAGTAAAATATAAAAAGAGAGTTGGGGGGCTTGGGAAGATGACTGCCAGTGACAAGAAATTAAGGTGGTTTTCTTTTTTTTCTTGGAACATTTTCTTCTTTTCTAACCTCCGAACCAGCAATGTGAAAAATGAGTGTGGTTTATTTAAGATGACCATCATGAAACTAAACCTAGCACTAGTCTGTATAGAGGATTTTCAAATTGGGCTTTCAGGAACTGGAGTTTTTTACTAAAGTAAACATCTTATTTAAGCCATGAAAACTTAGCCAGAATGATAAATACATCAATGAGCAAGATGTCCTGTTTGTACTGGGGAAAGTGTAATGATGGTATTAAGGTTTAAAACTCAGTGAACTGTTCTAAGATAAAAGAATGGATACAATTATGTTTTGCTTCAGTAATCTGAAATTAAAACTATATCCTTTTCCCAATTTCTGCAGTTATACCCTGCTTCTTTTTAGACAGTCAGTCTAAAAGGCACAGTTGCTTAGGAAAAAAGGCCAATTCTGTCTCTGCAGGACTCACAGGCTTGTACAACAATCTTCCTGTGGGCTGTCAGCTCAAGAACCTTCAGTTCCCCCTAGTGAGAGTTTATTCTTTCAATTCAAAAAACTAATTAAAAAGGAATTTTAATTGGCAAAAGCTGGAAAGGAATGAAATACAAAGCATTTAGTAATTGCACACCTCTTGCCATTTATCCACCTTACATCCTGCAATTTGCAGCCCTGGCCAGGTGTAGAAGCACAGCTCAGGGATTGAATATTGAGTTTCCATCCCTGTGTCCACTGATTCGATCCAGGCCTCTCCATCACTCTCATAGATGGCTGATCTGTGTAGCACTGAAGAGCCAGGGAGCTCCCCCAGCTACAGTGACAGTGTGTGAGAGCTGCTGTCCTGGGAACCCTCGCTTGTGCTGCTGCTGGCTTCTCAGAGCTTAAAGGCAGAACCACAGTGCTGACCACAGAAGGTTACAGGGCTAGCACATCTAGACTCTCCTTTAGAAGTCCTTTGTTTGGTTACTGAACTATAAAATAACACTAAAATGTTTTTAAAAAAATGTTTTTGAAATAGCTGGTTGAGGAGCCATCACGCTTGCTGTTAAACCCAGTCTTCAGTCTCTCATGGGTTGCCTTTCTAATGAAGATTTTATTTATTTTAAGTTCCTCACCTTCAAGTCCACCAGGCAAAAAAAAGTCAATTTCCCCTCTATTTGCAAGAAGTGTTTCTTCTTAATGTTTAAACCAGCTCCTTTACTTGAGCAAAAGTGCAAGGAACTCTTACATCTTTTTAAAATGCCTCATTTGTCCTATTTAAGGTTTCAGGCTCTATATAACTATACTCCTAGGAACGAAGATGAATTGGAGCTCAGAGAGGGAGATGTCATTGATGTGATGGAAAAATGTGATGATGGATGGTTTGTGGGTATGTTTTGATTCGGTTGCTTCTTCTTTTTTTCCCCCCTGACCTGTGCTACCCTCTTCGTGTAGCGTCTTTTAAACCACTTGACTTTTGGCTTTTAGTGTAATAAACCTGAACCTGGCTTTATCAGGAGAAATCCCAAGCAAAATCCACTGAAATTAGCAGGTGATTTTGCACTTTTGTCTTTTAAAATTGATGCCAAATTGACACAAGGCTCCAGATTGTTATACAGCATTGCTGTCATTTGTGACACCGAATGGACTGTGTATTACTTCTCTCTTTATAAAGGCCAGGTAACTTAAAACCTTCTCACAGGAATACATCCACAGCATTGATCACTTGTGAAACCCAAGTATTACTGAACAAACAACAATTTCATAACCAGGTCTAGATATGGTAGCTTAATCATTTCATAAACCCTCATGCACAGAGCAGCTAACTTAATCATCTGACAAGTTCTTAATATTTTAAAAATTCACATTATTTAAATAGACTTATGTTGTTGAAGTTAAATTATTTCTATGTACCAAGAATTTTAGCACAGCTTTTAATCAGGCGTAACAATTTAATCAAATATGCCTCTTCATTTGAATTTTGCTTCCTGTGTTACATTTTGTTAAACCTCAGAAATAAAATTATATAGTATAAGGAAGTCTAGTTCATTCTGTTTGTGCAATATTAAACATAAAAAATTTTAAGGCCATGCTTACATAATGATTTTCTGTTGTTATTCCCATCTTTCATCTATTGCTTCTAATTTCAGGAACCTCAAGAAGAACCAAATTCTTTGGTACTTTCCCTGGAAACTATGTCAAGAGGCTGTGAAATTTTTTTTTCAACTTATTTATGCTGCATCTCTGCAACACATCTGCATAAAGCTGCTAGAAAACATGCTACGCTGGCCTTCTGTTTTCTTGCTTGCAGTCTCAAATAGAGGCCATCTAGTTCATCCTCATCCCATCCCACCCGCCAAACGTTCCAGCAGTATTACAGCAACGACCACAGAGTGAATAACTAAGCTTTTCTGAGACAAGAGAAATCATTTCAACATTTAAATACTCCCTGCTTTAAAGTCTTTTCATGTGAAACACAGTAAGAAAAGCCTGATGACAGGTACACAAATGAGTTGCCATGGGGGGTAGGGGGGAAGGAAGAAAAAATTAATCTTGGTTTGAACATTTGTGGTACTACCATGAAGTCTGGTGGGATTTTTTCAGCATGCATGTAATACAGAGGAAAGTTGCTGTTTACTATTTTTAAAAAAATTAATTTTACACATTCTTATTAGCTTGGCAGCATTTGTTGCTTCCACATTGCTGTGTCACGGGTTTGCCTATTGTACTGGTTTACAATGTATGACAAACTATAATATAGATTTTTTGCCTGCACTTGTATGCTGTAACAAATGCACAGTGATTGTAAAATTCAAGCAAGCAAAGTGAAAAATGGAAGAACTGCAAGTGTTCTGAACGGGTGCAATGGTATTGGCTAAATCTTTTTTCTTTTTTTCCCTAATGAAAAACAGTAGTGAACCTGTAGTGTTTTCTGTTAAAAAGTAAGAAGTGCAAAAGGCACATAGACTTGGGAAAGAGGATTTAAGGAAGAGCAAGACAGTGCTGTAAGCATAGACAATAATAACCTGCTATTGATGTCTGATATTAAATGGTTGTAATCAAAATGTTGTAATAGTAAGCAACATGAAGTGTAAGAGGTTAGTGTTTTTACTTATCAGGAAATTAAAGAAGCAGGAAGGTAAACAGTGTTAGTGCAAAGGATTGTTGGATTTTGTTTTTTTTCTTTCCTAACATAGCCACCTGAAAAATATTCACAAGCATCATGTACTGATTTATTTCACTATATATGTGTATGTATGTTAATGAAACCCAAGTTACACATTCTTTTTAGTAATTTAGACAGGAAAAAATGTCACAAGTATTAAAACGGATATATTTTAGAGGTGTTGGGTTTTGGTTTTTTGTCTGAATGAACAAGTGTTTGAAAACAAACATTTTCCATAAGCAAAGGTAAGCATAAACAGCAAATGAAATTAAGGCACAGTATGATAATGACTATGGCTTTATAAAAATAAAAATTTGGATTTGGTTTCTTTGGCACCTTATAGATGGCAAAAGCTTCTGCTGCATTTTTCATGGGTAAAGGATCAAAATTATCAAAATGTATGTAGTCTCTGTAGCATTTTGTACATAATTTTGTTTTTTTGTACAGAGCCATTTGGTTGTTGATTTTTAAAAAATTAAGTTTCTTATTTGCCCTCTTCACCTACAGAACATTTCAATGCATTTTTCTTTTCTTTCTCTGTTTACCATAAGCACATCTGGATAGTGCAATTCTGTAAGATAGCCTTTTATGCAAAATTTTATTAATTAAAATATGGTTTACCAGCCAAATCTAAATGTACATATGTCTTTATTACTGAGAAAGGTCATTAAGGCAAGGGTAAAGAAACATCTTTGTGCAGCATACCTTTATTATTGCAGATTTCATGGCAAAAGCTTTATATTCAAAGGCTTTCAATTTTAAACTAGATCTGCATGCAGCTTTGCTGTGAGATTAATACTATCTTTGATGCCATTTATGATTGAGGACTTAAATATCTGTTGCCTGTGATATTTAAAAAGTACTGTTTCTACTCTGTATCTGATTTTAGAAAAATGCAGGTTTTTCATACCTGGGTTTCAGGTAATTGACTTTGAATTCCTACAAGCAAAAGGTCTCTGTGGTTTTTTTTTTCCTTGAATAGACTTCTAATAAATTTTGCTTGGAGTACAAAACTGTTTCCCCTATCATTTCTCCAAATACAAGTAACTTATCACTTAAGTATTGCAAAGTGCTTAACTCTTCAAGCTTATATGCAAATATCAGTACACCTTGTACTTACACACACACCCCCCATCGAGCCTACACCAGTTATATATATGTGCCACTAGCATTGCCTACACAGCTCTCACTTGGTCCACTTCCCTGTCATCCCTGAAACACCTGAATGCAAAAGCAACATTATGGACTTTCTGCTTAGAATGTGCCAGTTTGAGATGATTTTTCTCTTGCCAGAACCACCCTTCACACAGAAACACAAAGGTGAAACACACAATGTAAACCCTTTATACATGCCAGAAATTCCTACATCCTAATCCTTCAACAAAAGCAAAACAAAAACTCCCATGGTAAATGATGGCATAGGAATGAGAACTGAGGAAAACACTGGTTTCTGGGGAATATTTTACACTTGGGACATCTCTGCCTGGCAAAGAATAACTGTCAAAAAAAACCTTGCAACAAGAAGCAAAGCAGCTTCTAGGTTTTGGGTGGGGGGTTCTGTTTGGTTTTTTTGTTGAAATTTTTTTTCACTGCCTGGTTGCACAGATACTGCTGGAGCCTCAGAGTAGCTCTTTAGTCCTTGCTCACCATGCCATGCTGGCCACTCCTGCCAGGCTGCTTCTTCCCAAATGCTGTGCATGGTGTACTTCTATCACTAAAGAATCCAGTACAACGGTAACCTGCATTTGCACAGGAATAATCCATTTCCTCAAGTCTGATGTATGCTTGTTTCATCTTCACAATTGCTGGGTTGGAAAATGCAAACCTACCAACATCTCTAAATAAATAATAAATATGTAGCTGTCTACAGGAAGGTTAAGACCAAGGACTGCTGTTAAAACTCCAGCAGAAACTCCTGTGTCAGTATAACTGTCAGTGCTTGGAGTGTTTTCAGCTGGGACAAGGCCTCATTGAGTCAGTATGACTGAAGGGACCATTCTCTTCCTCTGCTAATTTAGCTTAAACCCACCACATGCATCTCTTCTCACAGCCCAATAACCAAATGCTGGCAGATGCAGTGTGACATGGTGTGGTTTGCCCTTTCTGCTTGCTGAGTGACCCAGCGTGGGATTCAGGACATCACTGAAGTCCTGCTGTATGCCAGGTACCTGTGAGAGCTGTCACAAACAGGCACTGTTGTGCTTTAATAGTCTTTTATAAAAACTAGCCTAATGACATCAGCTGGTTAGTATAGTCTGACTAATATAAAGAAATTCTGGATAGTTAAAGGTCTGAGTGGTTAAGGGGGGAAATAGAATCCTCTGCTAATTGTAAAGTGAATGAAAAAGCGGAAAATATTTGCCATTGTAATGAGAATAGCAAGCCATTGACACTTCAGGAGAAGACTGTAGTTCTTAATGTTTTCATCAAAAAGCAGACAACTATTTAAGTATATCCAGTTAAACCAAACATACTCAATTCTGTTAAGTCTGCTGAAATCCCAACTACACTACTGAAGGAACAAACAAAGCATTTTTTGAGTTTCCTTGGATAGGCCCGTATAAAACCAAGAAGGCCACCCCACACAAGTAGGTGGTGTTTCATCGAAAAAGCCAGAGAGCAAGAGAGGTCTGGGGAATTAGAGGCCAGCCACTTAATATCTAGGAAAAGATGAGAACAGATCAATTAAAAGCTTCAGATATTCACTGATTTTTATGGAAAATTATGTATCAAATCAAATTATTTTTCTCTTGTCGGCATATGTAGCATGCTTCATGATTTCTGTTAAGATTTGCTTTTAATGCTATGAGTTGGCAGCTGGATTTGCAGACTAAGAAAAGTCAGTGCCAGTGCAATAAAATCAAGTCTGTTGCAGAGTTGCACTACCTTACAGACAAACAGGTAATATAACGACAGCATCCCGAAAAACCAGTTGATCTCAGTCCCTACCCTGCAGAGAAAGTATTTGCTGCTGAGGCAAAGGCTTCCTAAAACAAGACAGCCCCTAACATATCAACAAGCCAGGGAGACTAATGCATGAGCAGTTCAGGGTAGTGATCTATATCCCAAACTAAGCAAAGGGTCACCCTAGCAGGTCTCACATTCTGTCACCCGTGCCAAAGCAAAGCATGGTGTCATTCTGCGATGCCTGGCATTTACTAGTTGCCTTTTAAATGGTGATATACAGAACCCGGACAGGAACACGAGGTGCTTCCTGTGCATTTGAAAAAACAGTGCATGAGCCCATGGGAAGCTGGAAACATGAAGTCAGTAGCTCTAGAAAGACCTTAGGTCATTGCTAAGTATAGTCCCTCACAGCATTTATAGTCACAGGGTGAAACCCTTCCTTTGCTCCAGTTAACAGCAAGCTCCTTTGAAGTCAACAGATCCCACAGTATTGATAGTAATTTTTGTGTTAACATGAAACTAAAATTGCATAAGAAAGAAGCACTAGAACAACTGAATGTCCAGTTTGGGTTGGCTTTATTATATTGGAAAGTGTGAGTGCACACAGAGACCAGAGTCCACTTCTTTAACTGTTCCCCCAACAGAGCAGAGCAGATAGTTGCCTTTTTTAGTACTTAACTGACACGTTAGCTTAAAAAAATTCTTTTATCCATTGTTACAACCAGCAAATACCAATCAGACCAACACCTAAATCCATCCATTTTACACAGCAGGGAACTGCCAGACCAACACATTGGAAATCAGCACCTTATCCATACACAGTAAATAGGGATGCTGAATTTAACAAGACTTTCTTCTGCAACTCTATTGATAATCAATAAACATCATGCCATTTATTTGACTGGCTGCAAAAATTGCCATTTTAGTTTTATCCTCCCTGTAATCAGCAGATAGTTAAGTTCCCAAGTCCTAGCTAAAGATTGCCCAATAGAATCTATTTTTCTCATCCATAAAGTGAAGTCACTTTCCTTTGAAAGTTAAAAATATTTTCACACATATCTATGCAGAATATGACAGAAATCCACTGAAACAAAATAATGAATGAACTCCTGCTTGCATTTCCCTAAGTCAGAAACTAATTAGGCTAAAGAAAATTATACTGATGACTGCTAGGCTCTCTTTTATGGGTTTTATCACCTCTGAAACATAAAAAAAAGAAAAAAAGCTTCTAGTTACTATGTGGTGATGAAACCAGAGAAGAACCTGAACAATCCTGCAGGTGCAACTTATAGTGCAAATGTGCTGTAAATAGTTACACTGTGCAGCTGCACCCAGGACTCCCAGCTCCTGTTTCACTTGCATCAATGAGAATCCCACACATAATGTATTAAGAAATATGCCTTTTGATATTTAGATTTTGTTTACTCAGGGTCACAAGGAGCAATGTTTTGTGGTAACCAATTGCTTTATACCACAAAAAAAGCAGAAAGCATTCTTACTAAAATAGCTTTAATGCCTATAACAACTATCCCATACAATTTTTTTGAGCACCCTTTATATCATGATGTCACATCTAATTACAAATCAGGAGCACAGAGGGTTCCACTACATCAGAATGGCATTACATCACAAGTGACACGAGGGAAGGGGTGGGGGGGAGGTGTTGACTGACAACACGAAATGCGTTGCTATCCTCAGTACAGACACTCACATCTCAACAATTCATGTTTCTTGCTGCCAACACAAATAACAAACTTGGAAGCCATTATTTCATCACCCCCATAAACAAATAGCAAAGTAATCCTCCTACATTTTCCATCCATCAGATAAATCAGTAAACCACTTTAAAAACATCCCAAGAATAATGTAATTATTTATTTCTACCAGTGAAGAATTACCAGAGAGTCACAAGCAGTGGCTCTTGATAGTTCCCTCCAAAAGGAAGGGTTTCATTTCTCACTCACAAGCCAATGTTTCCCTTTGCAAGAGTGGGCCCAGTATTCACCTGTGTCCACTTTGCAGTCCAAGCTCTAGCTCCAAGTGACTGGAAGAGAAATTTGCTATTTTAATATCTTAAAGGATCGGGTCCTTTAAGATTGTTTTGGCCATCTTACATTAATATAAAACAAAGTAATTTTATCTCAAGACTTTCTACAAGTGTCACTTAAGGACCAAAGTTATAAACCGCTCTATTAAAACAATCAAGCCTTCAGTCATTTGCACTGTGATGCTCTCCCTCACCCCTGAGTTAAGCATACAAGTGAAACCAGCACTTCAGATGGGGAACACTGAGAAGCCTGAACATGTCGTTCTAAGTGGGTCATTGCACCACTTCTGTCACTGTGATTTGCTAGATAAACCCCAAGTATGCAATGACCCAACTCATGCTTCCCTGGGTTAGTGCTCTGAACTGTAATGTGAAACATGTACAAATACCAGCTGGCTTAATACCCACCAGAGGCTTTTCTTACACTAGCACAGATTCATCTGTTATAGATAGGGGGTTTTTTCACATGTAACTGGAAGTATTTGAACAGGTGAGAATGAGCCCTTCCCTCCTTACGCCATAAAAGAGGACAAATGAATGTGCCCAGGACGTCTGGGGTAGTAGAGAGCAATATTTATATGCCATGGAAGAGTTCAAGGAATTATTTATAGATTCATTTCAACTGCTCCTGCAGCCAGCTCTGAGGTACAAGACATAAAGCAGCACATGAGACAATCTGAAGCAGAAAGTATGAAAGTCATATGCCATCAAAACCACAGGGAAATACCCAGGACACACAAAAATCCCCTCTGCTAGTCACCAATCCATACTCACATTCTGAAACAAGCATGCTGCTACATAGGGGTGCAAAGTTTTTGTACCTACCATTTCAGTCAAAAGGAATTTTAAAGACGAGTGTTGGAAGAAAGAAATTGTCCCAAACCTACATCAGCATCACATAATAACTTCTCGCCATTGCAGCTTTAATTACAAACCTTCTGCAGTTTAAGCTGTTACAGAAAATTGACTTTTCAGTTGCACACACCAGGGATAAATTCTGTGCACAGGATCTTAAAGTAACTGCTAACTATCCAAACTTTCTCCATTCTTTGCAACACACACTTCCTTTGTTTATCTATTTCATTGCAGGATCACAAACAGTGCAGGCTTCGAGACAAGAATCCTCAAGGCAGAAAACCTGCAACTTATTTGTACAGCATTCATGCTACGATGCCCTTGGTCCTTTGAGGTCTTAACCATTGCTTTAATGCAGAAGAGAAAACAGCACTAAATTAACATAAATTGTTTCACTTACAGACATACACCCACAGGTACATCCTCAGTTACAGAAACAGAAGATGTTTCAACCTCCTCCACTAAAAAAAAAAAAAAAAAAAAAAAAAAAAAAAAAAAAAAATTTAAAAAAAAAAAAAACAACAAACTAATACACAACAAAACCAGAGAGGTGGGGTGGCTACTAGTGAAGAAAAAGCAGTGTATTTAGGACATCAGAGGCAGACAAAACCAGTGAGAGCTGTTTCAGGCTCTAGAAACAGGATACCTGGCCATGTTATGGAGCCAGCCTTGTCACCTGCCTTCCTTTGACGCCTTAAGTTTTAGCTTTCATATTTTCCACATTCTGTACTGCATTAGTGTATATAACTCTGAACTTCATATAAATTGTTAGCAAGTTCTCTTCACAGTTTAGTCAGACAAAACAATCCTTTTCCAGCCTGAGAACCAAGGACACTGTTGCAGCTCCGGGCCCAAAAACAGATAACTGAGGAGAGCCATCTGGGAGGATGGCACTTCATAACCTGAAGCTGTAATTAACCCCAATACATAAATGGACCAAAACTTATAAAAGTGTGAAAACTCATGACTCAGTGCTCATCTTGGGTGGAGCCACGGCCGGGCTCTTGTGCTGCCCAAGGTGTATCCTTTGAAGGCCTTGTAATAAATACCTACTTTATTCCTTTAACACTGCCTAGCCTCTGTTCTAGGTGGCCTGACAAGGCATCCCCTTCACCAAATATATCCTGTGTTTCCATGATAGCTCCCCAGGAAAGCCATAGAAAGACCAGTCAGACCAGACTAAAAAGAGTCAAGAGTAAGATCAAGAGGGGAAGATAAAAACAGCTACAGCAAGCCCAAAGAAATCCTTCAGGCTCTATGGGCTTGCCCACCCTGAAAGGCGTGGTTTTAAGCCCAGCTGGAAATTTGACTGTCCTGGTTTTAAGCCCAGCTGGAAAGTAAGCACCATGCAGCTGCTTGCTCAATCCCCCCATACGAGTGACCTACCCTACTTTTCCCTCCAGCTCCAGCTTCCTTCCTGCCAGCTCCAGAGGCAAAAGTACTATTGAGGGAAAGGCATCCATGGAATATGAAACATTTTACTACTGAAAATTACTGCAATCCTAGTCTATTCCATTCAAGCTCTCACACTTTGGTTCTTGCCTTACCCAGACATCTACCAAAAGACTTCAGCAACTCGACATCATTGCTGAAATCCAGAACTTCCAAAGATGAGATGATCTCCTGCATCAGGCCATAAAACTTGTTAGCTAACAGCTTCCACAGCACATTTACTGGAGGTTGTTAGAAGATCCTGACTAAACATTCTGGCATTCCCTCTAGTGGGAGAACTTTAGCAAGTTACTTTTAAGCTCTGAAAAATGCTAAACAAGAAATTGCTGAAATGCAATGGACAGGCAAGAGGGGATAAAAAAAATCAGGTTTAGGGAGACTTTTTTTTTTTTTTGCTTTTCTGAAGAGGTTTTCAGTTTTCAGTGGTTTTGGTGGTTGGTTTGTTGGGTGGGGTTTTTTTTGGCTGGAGGGAGTCAGTGGTAAGGATTGCAAGCAAAACCATTTTCAGGTCTTTATTTCCAGAGAGATTTTTGTTAGGAGACTTTACTCACATTTCAAAGCACTACCTGTAAATACCATTATTTACTTCACATTGTAGAATGAGGAATACCCTTTGAAAAGCCTAGAGGAATTACGCCTAAATTCTGGCCTGGATTTCCACAGTACCAGCAAACTTCAAGAACATAAATTCCCAGCTATGGTATGAACTATATCAACCCTCCACATGCTGGAGTATAGCAATAGTGGGTATATGAATACTAGTTTTAAGACTTGGTGGATATCTGACATTTCATATACAGGTATTACCTGTTGATAAAATGAGAAGTATGTCCTGCTTAAGTTTCTGCTTTTTATCCTTGCTGCAGTTCATCATTTTCCACAATACAGCCAGGTTTTGCAAATATTTTCTCAATTCTGTGCACTTAGCCATACATTCACGGAACAGAATCAAGCAAAAAGTCCAGTCAGGACGAAGTGTGAAATACATAATTAATTATTTTATATTGGCCCTTTTTTTTTTTTTTTTTTGCTGATAATAAACTAATTCGTGGACGTGAACAAGCTGCCACTGTTCTTTAAACAAGCAGAAAGAGATTACTCAAGATAGTAATGGGGGAAATATTTACAGTATCTAGCTACATTTAAGTATTCTGCTTGAGTAACTAGAGTGTGCGTCAGGACCCAAGGATCCAGCTTTGTGGCTAGCTATATTCTGAAGCTGCTAATCTCTGGCTCAGGGCCGACCTTATACTTAAAACAGAATACAATATTTGTCTTTCAGCTGTTGCTGTTTGTCATGACTCAATAAACATGGCTAACTCTGCCATAGCAACTGCTGTTAAAATGCTGAAGCCAAGCCACAAAGTGAAAGAAAAATAGATGTTGAATACAGTACTTTATGGAACATAAGATAACACCTGTATATTAAAAGCCATTCTGATGCCTGTTTCTAAGAGAAAAATACCCAGAAGTTTTGGCACTTGGACTACAAGTGACTATGACTTAACATGTGATCTCACATATGATCTCATCATTTGTTTGTGTATGGAGTCTTATCTCTTGGGAGACCACAAAATAGGTCAAGGTATTGATCTAGAAGTTTGACACATGCTTTGAAGAAACACTTGACTGCTCTGGACTTAGAAAAAAAAATCCATATATTTTTTCAGGCTTAAGGCAGAATGAACTTTTGTTTTCCCTTCTTCCTAAGCTTCCCAGATAGAGATCTTGGGTCAGTAGACTAACACAGAACAACTGTAAATACCTGTTACCAAGGACATCTTTCTCTCATAGATACAAATGCACACAAGCTCACAGACAGGGGATGACAAAAAACCTGTCAAGTACTGCAATACAGAATGAGCCACCATGGACCACGGTTCAAATCCTTATGGTTCCTTGTTGCCTACATTCCTCCAAAAACCTGTAGCCAGCCCCAGGGAAACACCAGACACAGTCTCAGTGGCATTCACACATTTGGAGTACAGTTGCATATAAGCACTTTGCTATATTCAAAGAGCCCTATAGAAAAGCAGTATTTTACAGCCAAGGATAAAGGTGTGGTTAAAAAGAACTGCATAGAATGAAAACTAGGAGAAACTTCAGAAGAAGATCCAGACAGGATGAGCAGCTTTGCCTCCACTTTATTTCTGCCTTTCCTAACAGTATTTTGTAAATAGTCACAGCATTCCCAGACTTTTATTATTTGTTATTTACAATATAAGACATTCTCAATAAGTCAAAAGATAATAATTGAAAAATTATATACGGAAAAAAAATTTAAAATATAGAGCAGGAATAAAATACAAATCACAACCATACAGGGATAAGCATTTTCTTTTTAACCAAGAAATCACTGTTATTTCTTGACACTTCAGATCTTTTTCCAGCTATAACTTTCACTGACAAAAATATACTAGAAGAAGGGAGAAAACATACATACACAAGTGTTTCCATGGAGAGGGACATACACTATAGACAGGATCTTCATTGACAATTTTACCATTCCAAGAAGAACAAGTTCTCTCTTGTCATCTAATAATTTTTAGACAAAATGCAATCCAAAAAGCACTGCTACTGACTCCTGCCTGAAGGGTCCCTCTAGTCACACAAGGTGTACTAGGGATCTATTCTTAGTCTTTAGTTTTGCAAAATTCTCTGCAATTTTTGTTGCATCTTGTGCTACTGAATAGAACCAGCTCCTTCTCTGGCAGCAGCATATGTAATCCCAATACATTCACTTGCCTATAACCTTTTATCTTGATTAGTTAAGGAGCAGTTAATTAAAACTAACATAGAAGGGACATATCACAGGATTTTGTGCCAGTTTTAGTCTATGAATAGTGTGGATACAGTAATTCATATCCCATGAATGAGACTTGAATAACAATTACAAAATACATGTCTGAAAAGAAAGGATGCAATGTCTAAGTAAGATGCACACAGGAGAAGCTAACTGGGTCATGCCTGGAACACAGCTGGCCAACAGCTTCTAAGAATCTAAAATTACTATCTGCTAAATTACAATATAACATACCCCTCTGGAAGGCCTCATGTTACCTCCATCACTTCCACTGCCCATTTCCCTGGTCCTAATCACCTTATTTCCTCCAGCCTCTTCTTTTCTGAGCACTGCCAATACTTGACTTGTATCATGCAACCCAGCACAAGAAAAGATGTATGGTTGGCCACCACTGGCATACTAACAGCATCCAGACATGTATTTTGGCCTACACAGACACAAGCAATAATAATCTTGTGATAAATGTTTACCTTTTACACCTAAGGCTTGGAAAGAACAAGAGTCAAGTGTCTTGATGCCACTTGATCTCTCCACTATCCCTTTAGTAAATATAAGCTTTTCTCTTGAAAAGACACAGTTAGTTTCCACATAGCAATAAAAGATTACATAGCTAAACACATAAAATCACACATGAAGTAGGACTAATTCTTGCAGAAGTAAAAAGTGTGACTTTGCCTTTAACAGAGGCAGTGCTGGATGTCTGAAGAGGCATGTTATCGTTTCTGTAGGTACGTGTCATTGCACACCTAATGAAGTATTTGGACTATTTCCTAAATGCTGCTCTATAACTCTATAATATGCCTCATGAAAGAGGTTCTATAAATCTAACAACTGCTGTGCATTATTTTTTTCAGGTAAAGTCAAATGGCAAACACATCAGAGAGTTGTGTAACAGCCAACTTTTATTCAAAAATTATGTAAGTGCCAGCATGTTTATTTATGAAGCATACTGGACTTATCTGCTGGCACAGAGCCTTGCTAACTTCATTCCAACTTCAGTTCTTTGAAATGAGCTTATCTCATTCCCAATGCCAAAATGGCTTTAACTTTAAACAAAAAAGGCATCAGCTTGCCAAATTTGGACATGACGTTTGACTGCAGCTATTAAAGGGAGCAGAAACACTGATGAGTGAATGAGCTGAAAAGAAAAACAACTCCTTCCTCAGTCAGCTTTAAGATTCTCCATCAGAACTTCTACAGGCTGTCAGAACAGAAGGGGAAACCCTTTTCCATACACAAGAGGAAAACACAGCCTCTCAGAAAACATTCATAAAATTAATTGTGAAATTTGGTAAATGCAGCAATTAAGCACAAAATTTGAGAAATGCTTTGCAACTTTTTTGCCAGGAATCATAATTATAAAATGAGCTGACACATCAGACTCACAACAAAACCAATAAATGACAACAAATTCATTTTCTAGTCATAACCATATCTAACCCCCTGCAAAATAGGCAAAATTGAAATAATATGACAGAAGCAACAATTCAGAAAACCAGTGCAGTAATCAGAATCTTAGCAACATAGACTGAAAGTAAATACATGCACAGACTGCAAACACAGAGCTGCAAACATAGGGTATAGACATGAGTTTTCAAAATTAAGGTAAGCAGTATTTCAATACCTTAATGTGACATCAGCATCTCATTCCATTCAATATACTCTTTAGATTTTTTTAAACACTTGTCACTATTTTATAAATGTCCCCAACTCCTCCTTTACATTTTTTAAAAATTAAAAAGAAAAGAAAGGAAAAAAATCAGCGCACGAATATCAGTTAAGATGAAAACCAAGTACATCTGTAATTAAACAACTTTTAAAAATAAAATATTTCAAATTCTATTTTCAATTTGCTTAGAATTTTATGGAACAGCTCTGAAACATACCATTTCACTAAAAAAAAAAAAACAAACCAAAAAAAAAAAAAAAAAAAAAACCTAAAAAAAAAAAGACGGCTCGCTAATTTAGAACAAATCCTTAATGTGAGCTTTAAAAGGTTCTAAGACACCTACTCCTCACTTAGTAAGTAGGAAGCTTCTTGAATAAAATTGAGGTTTAAGTCTTCCATTTCTGCAGCATTCATGGAACAAATGAATAACCTTTGAAAGTTAAATAATATGGTGAAAAAAAAAATAGACAAGACATTCCTGGCTTCCCAAATCTGCATACAAAAGATTTACCAAAATACTTATGAGCTTCAGTTTGCTACTTAGAATCTAAGCAGCAGAGAAAAGCACCAGAGTTATGTAAAAATGATAATCAAAGGTTTAAAATGAGAGGTCAGTTGACCTAAATCACTGCTTCAAAGCATCTACAAAGCTGGGGCAGATAGGGAGGAGTTGTAGGAATGTCCTTCTCCACCTCACATGTATTTCCAGCCCAGGAATTTCTAATGCCTGGGAGAGGGGTAAAGTGCAAGACCTCCACTCCTCCCTTCCTTGCCAGATGCATGAGAAGAATAACAGAGGTGCTTGTCATACCACCTAGGAAAAGAAAAGAAGATTTCTCCCTTGCCAGGAAAAACTAAGGGTACTGCTAATTTGTCAGACATCCACTAACCAAAAGCTGATAAGAAAAGTTCACCAGGATCCAAATTATTAATCATTCCCTAACAATGGAATTAGGAAAAACTACAATCTGCATACAGTCTTATTGCTTTGGGAACTCTTTTAAAATAAGTAGTATTCATTATAAAAAGATTTCTCATATACCCATGAGTTTTGAAATAGAAAACAGGCTGTGCAGTTTGGAACACTCTGACCTTTCACCTCTGGACAGCCAGTTTCAGTACATGCTGTTCCACATGTACAAGTGATTTTCAGGCTCCATTTAGCATCCTAGACTGTTACTATCTAAACTTCACAAACAGTAAAGTCCAATATAGTTTATTATGATATAGACTAAGCTCTGAAGTAAGACACGAGTCTGAAGTGTTTGGGGGTTTTTTGTTTGTTTCTGCCTGTACCAGGGTTTATTCTGTTTCTGCAGCCTGAAACAGAGCACTCCATGGATGAATCCAGAAGGATGAATTGGTTTTAAACATTTGCTCCTTAAAACCTTTTTCTTCAACTCTCAGTCTGCCAAGTGTAAGGAAAACAACATTTTCTTCCATCAAGGCAGGGACATACTGGAACAAGAAACATGAAAATTACATCCAAAACATTCTGATGTGAGGTAAGAAGCTTGCCTTTTGTTAGCAATATGGAAAACAGTGCCATGCCATGGGCACAGGAGTTTGAAAGCTAGAGAGTTGTCATGGTGTGCAATGACAGATTTGTGTACCATGCTACCACTCTAATGCCTTAATTGAGACCCCCAGCTCCCAAATCTCCAAAAAGTGAGTGACACAAAGGAATTTGACACAGCTTTCCCCCACCTTCCATTTCTGGGGGAGGAGGCGGGTGGAAAACAGTGGTTATACCCTTTCAGGCTGCATTGGATAGAAAACTAACACTTGGCACAAAAATCAAATGAAATATCAACCTGAAAAGCAAAAGTCTGCTTCAAACATTTGGGTAGTCATACTATAAACCAAAAGACTACATTATTATTCTGGGGAGGCTAGTTTATGCATAAATTCATAGCAGTATTTGCAGATAAAAAAAGTTGTGACCAATGACCCTATAGTACAAAACAAGAAAATCTATTAAAAATCTATTTAAAAATACTTGTTTTATTATATGGAAGATTCAATGACACAAGGAAAAAAAAATAGGAAATAGCACACTGCTTCACATTTACAAAAATCTATTTTCATAGTTACAACTATTATGAAAGAAAATATGATTCCCTAAAACCAGACAAAAATAGAAAATGTTCTTTACTTTACTGAAAGGGATATACCTTTGTCCAGTGGATAAAATGCTCTGGCTTCAATCCAGCTCAGCTGGTCATTTTGTTCTAGTATGTAAAAACAGAAGTGGTCTAGGTAGATAAGCCAAAATGTGTACACATACTATGTAAATGGGTGAAGGACTTTCTTAAAAACAGTCACTAAAAAGGAACTATGAAACAGCCTTATGTGACATGCATCAAGTCAGTATTGCCTTTCAAGTCTTTTGTTTTTCTTTCCCCTCTCTAATTACAAAGAGGGGGGGAAAAAAAAAAGAGGAAAAAAAAAAAAAAAGCCAAGCTGAACCTGGGAAACATCAATAAAACCAGATCTCGCAATTGCTTTCCAGAGCAACAGCACCTTGGAGAGCAAGTCACCCTTCCAGTAAACCAGGCAGAAAAAAAAAAATTATTCTTTGAGCAAGAGCTCAGCTTCATATATGCATATGATTTCCACTGAAACTGAGAGCAACCATTTGCCTAGAAAAAGGTTAAACCTACCCTGCCCTTCTAATCTAGCAAGACTAGAAGGGATATATAAGCAAATTTCAGTACAGTACAGAAACATGAAGAAACTTTACAGACACTTAAGCAATTTAAGCAATCCCAAACCTGGGTTTCTTAAAAAAAACAAACAACCAAATAAAAAACCCTACACCCAAAAAGTAAACCTGCACATTAAGATATAAAGCAGTAATTTAAGAATGCGAATTTGGAAGGAATTTCTCCAGTGAACAAGTTATTATACAAGCATAATTTTTGACACAGGAAACTAAGAACCTGATTATAATGTTTGACCTGACACTGAAATTCCTGTATTTCAAAATAATTTTCTACTGAAGTGCATTGCAGGATTTGCAATCTCAGTATTTGAGATTGCCAGTGTTCAGAGAAAAAGAAAATGCAAATTGCAGAGGAAAGAACTCTTTAAATAAATACATCTAATATGTATTATTATGTTATGTTATTCATTTCCCACTACAAATCAAAACACACCACAGGATTCACTAGCAGATGAGGAGTGAAAACAAAAAAGTACCAAATACACCAGCTGTTTTAACCCAAAACAGATAATCATGGAAGAGGAGAAAAGGTAAGAAACTGAAGTACTACTTGGTGATAAGTTCTGACCTTGAACACACACAGTGTACTCTGCCAGGATGAACTATATAGTGGCAATATATTGAAGACATATACAGAACCAATCTCAAAATGTTAGGACATACCAGAGTATATACACCACTCAGAAAGAATGAGAGGATTTTTTTCTTCAACTTCAAAATACACAAAAATATTTGAGCTACCAAGACTGATACACCACTGACCTAAACACCTGCCTTATTTCCTTAAATGTGCCTATCTTCCTTCACATTCCTAATGAAAGCTGTGCCCCCACCAGCTGACTGACACCCCGCAAGCTCTTTGTGATATAGATACCCTTTCTGATGGTTTACTTTCAAAGAGTCACTGCTATGTGTTTCATTCTGATCAGGATGTGAATTATACTTTAATAACAAAGAATATCTTTGAAATATTCTTGACAAAAACATAGTTACAAAAACCTCTGATGAACACTACTATCTACTAGCAAGCCACAAGTAAAGGACAACTATCTTTAAAAAGCTAAGATTTGTACAAAGGAAAAAAGACATCATCACCTAATACCGCATTTCTCTTCTACAGTATGAGAAATATGTATGACATCAGTCCAGATTTTTCAAGGCATTAGGACTGGTGCATGCCATGGTCTCAAGTGACTATCTAAAAAATGCAGCTGAAGGGCTGGAAGGACTTTTTAATGCAATACACTATTACATTACAAATAAGACAAGATGTGAAACAAGACCTTGAGAGGGAAATCTCCTTATTAGTATTTCTGTTTACGTGAACCAGAATCATGTACAAAGTCAAAGCACTGCATTGCACAGCTGAATCAAACACCAGCAATATAAACAGCATGATATCAAGTGAGCAACGAGGTTGCTTTAAGAAACCAGGACACTGCATCCTGAAGCTTACTGATTGTCAGGCTGAGGGGGACTCTAAAGCAGCAGCATAAAGTTGATGTATTTGTTGTAAACTTTCCAGCATTCAAGCTTTATTTGTCCGAGTTTGATACTCCCCTCTGTGGGTGGAGAAGCCGAGGGACTGGCTGACGTCACCCAAAGAGTAGGGATAAAGTGCAGTGCCCACAGCTTTGGAATGAGTAAAACTTCTTAGGAGGTATAAAAGGTCGGCTGCCCTGTCTGGCAGGTGCTCTGCTGTCAGCAGCCTTCCTCCTATAGCTCAACTCCTCACACGGACCCAAGGAAAAAAGAACAGTAACAAGAAAAATCTGTCCACAATGCCACAAAATGTTGTTCTCCAAGGACCGTCACCCTGGGGATTCAGGCTCTCAGGAGGAATAGATTTTAACCAGCCCTTAATCATAACCAGGGTATGTACTCTTTCCATTTCCTTTCTTTTATTCCATTTAATAGTTGCTGTAGATATTTGTCTTTTACTTTTCTGGAGTTCAGAGATGCAGACTGTGAGCAGATAAAAAAGGAAAGCCAGCTGAATACTAGGAGTTCTTACAAGTTTTGTGTGACATGTTTCTGTGATTGGTCTAAGAGACTATAACTGCACTTCTCCTTCAGTCTCAAAATTAAATTCAAGTGCCTTGGCAGCAGAAAAATTCTGGCATGATTTTCTAGGCTTTCAAAATTACATTCAAACCTGCTAAAACAAAGACCTCGCTTTTATGCTTCCACAGCTAGCCTCTCTGATCACTGGGGGAGAAAACTGCTTGGCAGCAGCTCCTCATGCCTGGGAGTTTGTGCTTTGCAGATTAATCTGACTCTTATTTAACTAAACCAAGTTCTGTTTATTGCCAGCAAAGGCAACAATAACTGTTTTTACATATCTAGAAGTTTTCACTTTCATGAATGTTAAAAGAGTGAGTTATTAGAAAGTTATCCAGTCCTGCATATGAAAGAGTGTGGGTTATTTGGTGGGTTTTGCCATATTTAGAAACTAAAAGTTTACCTTGCCCTTCCTCCCCCATTAAATGTCAAGAATTTGAGCCTTCATTCTTTTTCATGGATTTTGAGATAGCTGCAATATAAAAAACCAGTGGCTCAATCAATGTAGCATACAACACACTGTCAGCTGCCCTGCACCTACAGATGTGGATCTGCTCAAAAACAGGATACATATTTTGAGAATTTCTATATTTTAAAAATTGTGTTCAATGCACAGCAGGCTAGAATTCATTCTCCTTATATTTCTGCTGCTTTTCAGGATCTTAGACATACCAAAGGCGTGTTCCATGAGCCTCCAAAATGCTATGGGGTTTTGTTTTGTTTTTTCTTTTTTCTTTTTTTTTTTTTTTTAAAGCCCTACACTATGACTCACTATATACACTTTGCCTGCTATTGAGTAAATGTCAAAAGCCTTGAAGGATTTATACCACTAGTGATGTCTTGCAGTAAATATGCTTCCAAACAAGAATCAATAGAAAGTTTAAGGACCATCATTTTACATATTAACTAGTATAAATTAACTTAGTGATTAATTCCAGATTTATAAAAGCATTAAAAAATTATGTATTTTAAACAGAAGTAAATGAAAATGCTATTATTTGACTGAATGCAGTTACATAACAACTACTCATAGAATACAGCAAAGCCTTTAGAGAAAGAGGAGACAGAAACACTGAATTAAAAAAAAAATCTCTGGATGTTTTGGGGCCTTCATTGCCTTTTATGGGCCTCTAAAAGAAAAATAGTTTCCATTATCTCTAATGAAAAATATTTTAGCGGTGTCTGGTTTGTATTTTCTTTGTGTTTAGATTAAGTGCAATGAAGTTTAAAACTGCAATAACAAAGGATGTTACTATAAATATAACTTTCTAAAGAATAAATTACTTTGCAGTTGACTCATACCTACCAAATGCCTCACAAGACATAAGCCATTGCAGAAATGCTCAAAATCACGTTTCAAGCAGTACAATGAAATATATATAAATACATATATATAGGGGGAAAAGGTTACATTTGCTTAGCTCAGGTTTAAGAATATTAACAGTAAATTTGTTCAAAGTTAGTGGTTTTGTTGCCACTGCATACATTTAGAAGAGTCCCTCATTAAATATTTATGTAATACCCCTTAAGAAATAGGAGCATTTCAAAAGATTCTCCAGTCTTGCCTCTTGGGGTCTAGGTGTTCCTTTTGTAAAAGTTATCATAAGCAGCCCATTCACACTAGGTTTAACTGTCCTGACAAGAAAAACTAAACAACAAATAGAAATTATTTTAAAATATTTTCAGAATAAAATAATTGCACAGATGTGAAGATTGGTTGGTTATGTCCTTCTTTCAACAAGAGACAGCTTTTATCAGGACTTGTCAAGAGAGACAGATGACATAAGAGATGATTATCCACCTGTCTAAAGAACAGATGTCACTTCAAAAGCTCACGTGAAAATTGTTCTGTTGTTTTGACTGTTTCAAGCAAATGCAAAAACTATAGACCATGATCACTGGGAGAGAGGAAGAACAGGAGGGGAGTAAAAATCAACATATTCAAATTCTATTATGGTCAGAAACAATAAATTAACTACAAAGACTGAAAACATTAAACTATTTGGAACTTTGCATAGATGCAAAGAAATTGCATTGATGAAACAGGAACAACTGAAACTTGTGAAGTTTGGAGAGAATGGTAAAATATTATCAACTCTAGATTTAAAGTTCTGTTTTATTTTTATAGACCCTTACCAATCACAATGCAAGTATTCATACTAACTCACTTTTATGTTTAGGCACTCTGTCTGAAGACATTCATAGTTCTCTTCAAAAAACACAGAGCCTGAAATATTTATGATGGTGTAAGGTCATAAGCTTTACAAGTCTATTATCAGATGCAGAGAGATTTTCTTCAGAGTTTCTTTGGAGACATTTGACCCTCATGTGGTTAAATAATCTGTGACACCTGAATGACCAACATCTATTTTTGTATTTATCCAAATCTAAGATGCCCAGGATACAGGAGTAACAGGCATACCATGCAGACACGGCCTGAGGAGCAAGGAAAAAATTTTCCCAAAGCAACACTAGAATCTACCTCATGAAGCCAGGGTGAGCAACAAACACTACTGTCACAACAAAATTCTAAGTGCTCAAAATACACAGTTAAGGTGTAACTAATAAGAAACAGCACCACTTACATTATTGAGGTGTCCACAATATCAGTATTGTACCCACGATATCTTGCACTGCACAGCATGTTCCCTTCCTATAAAATGTGATCAGCAGGGCAGGTGCCTGCTCTGCAGCTTAGCAGGCCTAGGCATGTAGAGCTCAGCACCTCCATCAAGGTGTTAAGGCCCAAGAGACATCTCAGGAGCTTAGCAACGATCAATTCAGCCAAGGAATAGGAAATACAGACTCCTGTGCCTTTCCCTCCTTGCTCCCACCAAATGATGGCAACCTCATTCAAACATCTATGTGGTATCAGTGCAGCTGCTGACAACTTATAAAACCCAAGGGATTTAGGAGCAACACGGAGCAGGGCATGTTCTGCTAGCAGCACAGCTGCAGGGGAATGTACTGTGCTAGGCAGACACACTACTTTATAAGGCAGGATCACTGTCTCAGGGCTTCGCTGCAGTATGTCACAGGTACAGCAGATGATTTGTTGTGACGTGTGAAACACATAAGCTGCAGAGTAATCTCCATAAGGGTTATACAAGCTAAGTTACTCTTGAGAGGGAACCAAGAATGGTTGGTTTGCCCAGTTAGGTATTAAAGCATCAACAGTCACATTGGAACACGAGGAATTCTGCTGCAGTTTGCCATTGCAGAGATATTCACAACATATTAAGCCAAATCAGGAGCAATTCCACTTTGAAGGAAGAAGAAGGATCATACCTCTAACCCCTGTCTTATTACAGTGGTATAAGTGGTCTCATTGCTGATCATTTACACTTGCAGCTGTTGAAGTTTGAGAAGTAGACAATTTTAGAGATTTCAGACTTAGAATTTATAACCAACTTCCTCGATTCATATTGAAACAGATTATTCAGGCACCCAAACACTTTGTTAAGCTCACAATACACTAGTCCATTCTTCTGAAGGGCAAGGTTGTATAAGTCTGAAGCTGGCCACAAGCACCCCTTTGGAAAGTTTGCCTGACTTGATAATAACACATGCATTGTAATTTGCTACAGTGGTATCAAAATAAGTTTACACATGGGAATGCAGAAAAAGAGCTCACAAAACAATCTCTTTGATCATTCAGACTCACCTAATGGAGATGGAAAGAGGAGAGAACGACCGCCCTTCACTGATTTTTGCCATTATTTCAATACTAATACAGTGCAACTCATAGTAAAAGGAATTTCTATTTGCCTTTTATGTTGACAGTAGTGTCCCCTTCAGAGACAAGTCTGCCAGCTTCACCAAAGCTGAGGTTCAGAACATGCTGGAAGTACACTGGGCAGCTTACTCTCTTCCTTTGCTGGAAAACTGTGAAACACCACAGCTGAATAATGTCTCCACAGTATCTTTTGCAGTCAAGACAACACATGCTTTCACTACAGCAGAAAATAGTGAGAAAAATTCTCTCCAATAGATTTTTCATTCAATATATGTCACAGATGAAAAAACTGCATTTGGAAATAAGACTGTATTGACTTTTTTTTTGCCTTCACACTGGGATTCATTTACTTACAAATAGGCAGCTACTGTTACTTTGCATGATCCAACTTGTGCCTTCAGCTGTTAGAGAGCGGAATTTTACAAGTTTATGTGCTACATGCATGAATTTTATGTTGCTGTCTAGGTAATCAAGACTTGCCCAAAATGGCAATACACACGTAAAGACGGAAATCCCACTCAGTGACCTAAGACCTCTTGTGTATGTGGTATGCGTGTAAGTGTTGTGGTGGCAGGAGAAGTCACCTCTTGCAAATAGAGGACTGTAATTCTAGAAGAAGCTTCAGTAACATCTAAGGTCATGGCCTCTCTACAGCAGTTATTTTAAAGCAAAATTATGTTGGATTTCAATCAGTTTCACAACCATAAGAAGTTTGTCAACTGGACAAAAAAAAAAAAGAAAAAAGCAAGCACAGAAAGATAAGCTTAGGGCTATTTCTGTGAATGTCACAGATGCTGGGATATGTACATAAGGTATGAATTGCACCACACAGACCATCATGAAGGATCAGGGCCACTGTTACTTAAATGCCATGGGATTTAAACCTAAGCACTTTAAGGAGTTCAGCAACACAATTTGTTACCAGTTCTTTTCTACTGATTGTTGTTGTTAAGGGGAAAACATAACTTTTTTTTCAAGCAAATTATATTTATAATGGCAGTAGAGAAATAATATTTAAAGATGAGTTACAGTAATTACAGAAATCAGAGTGGAAACTAATGCAGAAAGGTGAAGATAATTTCTTTCTAATTTGGAGTTATGATGAATAAAACATTCATATGGTTTCCTGACAACAGAACTACAGAGCCTTTGGCAAAATACCTCCTCCATCCAACAGGAAATAGGGGAATGTGATGAAGTTTATTTTCTCTATTAATTTTTGGGCATGCATGGTGATTAAGCAGTTACATTTTGGTCTTTTCAGATTACACCCGGAAGCAAGGCTTCAGCTGCCAACCTGTGCCCTGGTGATGTTATTATAGCTATTGATGGTCTAGGCACAGAGAACATGACACATAATGATGCCCAGGAGAGAATTAAAGCAGCTACACATCAGCTTTGTTTGAAAATAGAGAGGTACGTGTACACATCTGCCTATTTCTGAAAGAAGATACTACTCAATCAACAGTACAACTGATGGTGTAACTATTTAAAATAGTGTGAGGAAGTTTCCAAAATCCTTAAAATTACAAGCAACTAGACCTACCTCTTAAACTTCAGATCAAGCAAGAACCCCAGAACTCATTTTTGTAGGCAGAAAAAGAACAGCTTCCCTCAGGTAATTCACATTGTAATTCTGCTGACTGCACAAGTCCTCTGTTTACTGTCAGTAAGCAAACAGTCCTTCATATTTTGGGGAAATAATAAAATCCTCATCTAGTGTCAGTTGTTCAGTGACCTCTCTGCTCTAACACTCCCTCAGCCACAGGTGCTTATCACTGCCTCCTTCTCCCAGCCACACATAAAGCTGCCACTGCATCATCCCAGTTAGGGAAAACAACACCATGTCACGCTTTCATAAGGGGTGACAAAGGAATGAGTTTAAAGCAAATCAATCTCTTTGGTCACAACATATTAAGCCTAAAAATTATTCTCAAAGCAATGTTTAAAACAAAATTGAGAAACACTGTCTTACCTGAACTGCAGTAATCCAGAAACTTTTGTGTTCACTTCTCTCTACTAGAGCTCAGAAGAGAAACAACCTGCAGCTTCACATCTCCAGCTGAGTTTGCTCAGCCTGTAATCAGAATCACTTGGCACATTCTTTCAGCTGTCTCCAAAACTAAGACAGCCATGATTAACCTGAGGCTCTCAAGGAGGCACAACTCTTTATTGCAGCTGACTACAATATTTCTTTTGAAATACAAAAGTGTTTCTTTTTTTTTTAGAGAGTGTTGTTGAATTACCAGAGCACACACCATAGTTAAATATTCCTTCTGTTAATTCAATGTTCTCCTACAGACTGATATGCCATTTAACAAATATCTTGGGAAGTCAGTTTCAAGATGTGATAAATGTATATATAAAAGCAGCACCAGATTAATATTTAACATTATTACTATTCTACTTTAAATTTAGCTGCCACATTTCACTTTGTCAATAAAAACAGAACTGTAACTGATATTTTTGTGTTTGTTACTTCTGCCTACGTGACTGAAAGAATCACCTATGCAACTTCAATTTCCCCTTGCAAATACTTTGCATACTTAGATTGCACTTAAAACATTGAAAAGCAGGCTTGACATGAAAATTATGGCCTTTAAAAAAAAAAAAAGAAATTGATGTTTAGGATTATTACTAATATATTCAATTATTCATATAAAATATTCTGAGGACCCAACATTAATTCTAGCAACCATTAAAAAACCAAAAAAACTAAAACTAAAACTGAGCTAACTTGGTTAGCTCAGGCCAGAAAGTCACTAATCTTCCTTTCCTTTTGCATTTGGTAACTATTAACAACTTACTTCCCAATGTTAATAGCAAATGTAATTTTTTTAGAAGTAAATACATTATATATATATCAGTTACATATCATTGGCATATTTTTATGTCAAAACACTAAAAGAGTATAGAAATAGCCTGCAGATTTACAAGCTGCGTTATATTTTATGGGGACATACACAACTCTATAGGAATTCATATTATTTAAATTCGGCCTCTCTTACTTTCTTTCTAGGGCAGGAACTAAGTTATGGTCCCCACAAGTTGCAGAAGACGGCAGAGCACATCCCTTCAAGATAAATTTGGAAGCTGAACCTCAGGTATGAACTCTGAAAAGTTACCTAACCATTTTCATTTGCCTTTTTAAAATCAAAAAAATCTCTCTTGTAGTCATTAAAATTCTTTAACTAGAACTTCATCCATAATTAGCCAGTTTAAGCTCATATGAACCATCATGATTATGACATCCAGGAACACCATTTTATCTGACTCAATGTTTTTGATTTTTCAGCTGTAACCAAAACAAAATATTAAAAAGCTACAAAAAATTCTCATTTTCCTTTATGAGTCTACATATCACCATAGTTTTATTACGGAAATAAAATATGTCCTCTTATTCTGATACAGTTCAAGTTGCTTTGACTCCTTTAGAGACTCTTCGTCATATGAGGAAGTTCTTAATTTAGGAATAAATATAAAGTACCTAAGTGATGAAGCCATCAGATCACAAAATTCATTTTGATGTAGTCAGTTAAACAGGGAGATCTTTAAATGCTGGATCTCTTTACCTCCACACATTTTTATACTATGCCACAGAACTGAAGTTTACGTATTCACACAACATTCATGTACAGGTCAATAAGCAAATCACTCACCACTTCTGACTAGGAAAGTCTTGATTGCTGTATGTGACTGAAGCAAATCCAATCAATTGACAGCCATCTCTCTTTTCAAACTCAAAAAAAGAAAAGGCTACTACGAGTCAAAGCCTTCATATTGCTAATAGCGAATTAGCTAGCTACTGCTTACAACTCATCCTTTATTTCTTTGTCATTCCTCTTTAACCTACATAAACATTTGCTGTTATCTCAAGAGCAGGGAGAGAAGAATATTCTGCTGATCCTGGAAGGCCAGGTTCAAAGCAAATATGTCAAAGTATTTATCCTGTGATATCCCAGGAAAAAAAAAATGTAAGTCTAGATTCCATTCCAATAAACCCTGTGCAATAGACTTCCCAATTCTGTTGTCACAGAGATGCTCCAAACATGAATACAGCATTTCAGTGTTTTCTCTCTCTGTTCTTTCTGATTTAAAATTTGCATTAAGTGATACAGGAAACTCCACCAGAAATAATATAGCCTCTTCAGCAGCAGAAATACTATAGTGAAGAAACAAAACTATTTTAAATTAATATTCCTGTGGAAGAGCTAGAATACACATTAGATGACTAGCAATGAAACAAATTCACTAAAAAAGCTATACAGAAAACCATGCAGGCATGCATGACACAAGAGCAATCCCTCTGCATGAAAGCTGCATTCCTAAAAAGGACAGTTCCTTAAAAATAGATCACAAGATTTCACTAAGTGCTATTTGGCAGACTTTTGAAAAGCAGCCTCCATTGGGCAATCAGAAAAACTGTTTCTCCTAGATTAAACAGCCAGGATTTTCATTTAGTATATCTCTTTTTCTTTCCTAGGAAGTTCAGGAGTACTGAATATATTTCATAAATAGTAGGCATCCAAAAGTAGCAATGCTTGCAAGCAAATATACTAAAGCATTCCTGGAATGTTTTACATTTTAGATTAAGTTCTTCCATCTGAGTATCCATCACTCCCTGTGAAATAAAAATACATATAGCCTATTCGTCTGCAATTGCTGGAATTTAAAATTAAATTTTAGAGCATATTTAGTCACAAGACACAGGAGCATGTGTACCAGTATAGAAAACAGCAAAAGTTTCTTGAATCACAGATGACAAATTTTTGCACACCCACAACCTGTGCTGTCCAAGTCTTATAAGAGTTTGCCGAATTCTAACAATAAAAACAGGCACTGAAGCCAAGATGAATGGAGAAAAAAGCAATAATGTATTACTTTAAACATAGAATTTTTTTATCCAAAAGTATTGCATGCATTTACTGGTGTGCAGAAATGGAAAACCACTGGCTCCTATTTATATAATAACTGAAATTACTCAAAAGGTCATAGATCTTATAAATGTATCCAATTTTTTCACTCTCATCAAATAAACATTTTAAAATTCACTAAGAAAGTTAAGAGAAGTCAGTTATTTAAAACATTATGAGCCAACTAAAAAACAATAACAAATGATGACTTACACAATCTTCTTAATAAGTACCTAATTCAAGTTGGCAAGCTAATAAAGATACTTGCAAATGAATGGAAACCCTATTTTAAATTGTTCAGCAATGTGGCCAAATGTTTGGCCAAAGAATGCTTACTTTAGCATCAATGAATGAAAATAATTCTACAGATTCATGGAGATGGCTATGTGAAACCTGATAAACAATTAAATACTGTGCCCACATACAGCTATGGAAGAAGGAACCTTCACACAGTAGCAAACTTCTGAATCAGCCTGAGAATCTCCCAAAGGCCACCTGGAGACCGATACAGGCAATTGTCAGAGCACAGTGAGAGCTCTCACTATTTTTAAATCTGAGAAGAGGAAACTGAGGCAACAATTCTAATTCACAGCTGTAAGCGGCTGACTGAGAATCATTCTTGAAAGCTACACATTCCCATATAAAAAACAGCCACCCTGATTTTGACAGTCTGGAGCAACCTATAGTGTGATGGATAAATAATAGGAAATAGCAGACCACTTGAAGAAATACTAGTGCAATCACATTGTATTCTGAATAAAGGCAATTTATAACATAAGGTTCTCAACAAATATGAGTAGAAAGAGAAAACAAAACTATTACACGGCAAATTTTATAATAAAATTCTTTTTAAAATGCTTTCTGCTATATTGTCAATGTAAAAAAGTATGACTCACAAATGTTTTCTGTTATGATCACTTTAACCTCATTGAAAATAATTTTGTATTCATTGTCACAATTTCTTGAATTGTTTTTATTTGAACTTTTCTTTATTACTTCTATCTTTGCCTTTGAACATTTTGTTCAGTCAGACTAGTCTTTGGCCATGAAGGAGGTTATACATTCCTGGGAGATATATTATGCACATAGATAAGTATAAAAATCTCAGAAAAACACAATCCATTGCTCTAAGAAGTAAGTTTATAGTCTATTACCATTTATAATCAACTTTTGAAACAATATAATTGTGCTGGGCTAGTTCTGAGGACCTACCTCTCTTTATAACAGCACTCAAAGATAAAGATCTTAGCCACAAGATACCTCAAAAATGGACAGACACATTTGTGTTCCGTCACAGCAACTACCCCAAGGAATGCAATCATATCAGCTGTGAGGGATGCATTTCTACAGGCTTTTGGTGCTACATTATTTCTATTCCTGATACCTGTATCAATGCAAAAATGTAACTAGCTCCACAAAAAAATCAGTCAGTTGTGAAAAATAATTAATAAATTAAGTACTGCAATTCTCCAGTATTCCTACTTTGAAATTTCAACAACATTCAGTTCTCATTTAGCTTTTGAACTAAAAGAGGACTTTTCACAGATTCAATGATATCAAATAAACACAAGAGCTGGACTATTTTTGCTGCTGTATGTTCTGTCACTGACATTTTATATTAATAGATAAGTTATAAAGAAAGCAGAATTTAAGCCTCACTAACTGCAAGTTGTTTCACAACTGTTACATTGTAAACATGCTGTTATGCTGTCACATCTTCTGTTCATTTCTCTGTAAGAAATGAAATATGGGGATGAAATTACAATGTTCACAGTTGGTTTTGTTTGTTTTGCATCATACATGGATTTGAATCAATTTTAAATACTTAGACATTAATATCTTTCATTAAGTAGCCATGATCCTAAACTATTAGATTATTTCCATTTACTAATACATTTTGTTAACATCAATTCTGTTCTACCAGACAGAAAGAAGGAATTGCAAGTAAAACCTTTGTGCTCATTTATCTGATTACTGCTTTCAGTAGCCTCTTAAAGTGCAATGCTCCTAAACATTTTCATTTAAAAAACTGCTTTTTACTGTTTGCATTTTCCGGTTGCATATTCTATATATCCATGACTTTTCTTTAGTCCAATCCTAAATATATTTTGCAAACTGTTGCATAACAATTGTACTCAATACCAAACCCAAACTGGAGAACTGGAAAAAAATTCTATGATAATTGAAGTATGAATGACCTGTGCTATCTTAACATTGCAAGTTTAAGTTTCTAAGGAAAAGACCAATTCAGGTTGTAAAAACCTCTTTGTTAGAAACCAAAGCTTTTTATTCCATATGGATAGAAGTTCAAATGCTCTCAGAGAACTGTTTCCACAAGCCATCAGGACAAGGTGATGGACTGCAGTAGTTCATGTTCTTCACTCACTATGGAAAAAGGGCAAAAGCCCTCGGCAGACGACAACATTATTTTTTTTCAAAGCCCCTATTTCTGAGGCTTAGGAGTGGGCCTGAGCTGGAAGGGCCTCAAAGGACACTGTAATAATTATGCAGAATAAAAATAAGTGAATTTTCATGCAGTCAGAAATCTTTATCATTCCTGGCCAACCACTACGGAAGGACATTTTAAGATATCTGATAAACCATCAGAGATTTTATTTCCAGGCCGCATCCTTTTGAATTCCACAAACTGAGGAAATTATCCTGGCAAATGACAAAAAAGTATACAGGCAGAACACAGGCACACAGGCAGAATGATTTCAAATTTACCCATTTCTGGGTTTTACTTATTTATGATGATTTCACATTAAATTGTAGAGCAGTGCTATTTTTGATACACAGATATGCTTTAAAAATTGAATGCATTCAGAAGTATGTCCTCAATCTGATGTATGTTCAAGAAATTAAGATAAGCATACATGAAATGTTTTAAAAGAATAATGTAAACCTTGTCAAATCTAGTGACCAATATGAAAGGTCACTCTAATATTCATCCCTCCCATTTCTTCTAAGCCTTCTGCTTTCCTTGAGATGACAAATTAATGTGTATGGCTTAAATAATATATACAAAATTCATGGAAAAATATGCTTGCACCAGTTAAAAAATAGCAGAGTTGCAAAAGTAAAAATGCAGTTATTAACAATACTGGTGTTGTCAGATTTACTCATTGCTAGCTTTGGTGTGCATTGTAGCTCTGTGTGTTTTGTCTGCCTATCATGTACAGGAATTCAAGCCTATTGGTACAGCTCACAACAGAAGGGCCCAGCCTTTTGTTGCAGCAGCAAATATTGATGACAAAAGACAGGTAGTGAGCTCCTCCTATAACTCTCCAATTGGGCTCTATTCATCTGGCAATATTCAAGATGCGCTTCATGGACAACTGAGGGGTCTCATTCCTAACTCAGCGCAAAAGTGAGTATTGGTATTTACTTACGATACATCGTCATTTGTGGTATATCATTATCTGGTTTCAATTTAAAAGTCCAGCTCTTGCTGTTTTCTTCTGAGACTCAGGATACTCATTACCCAAAAAAAACTGTGATCAAGGAAGCATTTTTTTCCAACACCAAGAACTATCCATTCAGCTTTCTAGTAGCAATGCTGCAGGTAGCTAAAATTTGCCTTCTGCTTTGGGCTGCAACACTATCCTCCAACCTTCTCTCCTGTAAGTGCACTTTACTTTGCATGTTTCTGAACACTACAGTGATTGTATTTTGAGCATCAGGAATGAACAAACTAAACATGGTTACTTCACGGTTAAAATTTTTAAACATTGTTAGCTCCATTTAAACTAGAAAGCATTATGACTGAATGAGCATTTGTAGGCCAAAGAAAGCTATTTTATCTCTTTTTTCTTTACAGGATATCAACTACTTTGAACACAAGCATAATATTCGGCCCAAACCCTTCATAATCTCAGGCCGAAGCAGGTTATAAACTTTGACTGCTGTGCTGAATTTGATGCATGGTGTTATTTTTTTAATGGACAGATACTCACCATTGACAATAATTAAGCATTCTGATGCATTTGAAATTTACTTATAGTACTAGACAGCCTAATGCTGAAATTGAAAGCAAACAAGAAGAATTAAATGGTTGTCTTTCAGAGCTCAGGCTTGAAATTCAAATTTCTCTTTCCAAAAGAAAGTAGATCTACACTCAGTATAGTGTAGATCTATATAACTACAGTTATATTGATCAGAGTCTGAAGTAACTGAAGCTACAATTCAGTTTACAGCACAGCACCAGATATTGTACACTTACAGATCTCTGGCACTGTGAACTTCTTCAGACCAAATGTAGTGTAATTTGTTAACATGCTAAATAAAAGACAGATACATATATAGTATATATACATTTTTTATTTCATATGAAAAAGATATCCTACATAAAAATAAAAGATAGCTAAAGATAGAGAGTTATAAGCATTCCGAGATTTCAAACTTGCATTTCAGCAGACCTCTTTCCAGAGGACAATCTACTGCTGAAGTAAAAGTAGGAAAACTGATGTCACAGATTTGTAAAGTTCCAATACAGAAAATATTATATATTTATATCCATCATTTTAGTGTAACAAACCTCCATCTTAACTGGTGATGAAATTCCTCACTACAGAGGGGAAAAAAACAATGCAAACTCTGTGGCTAAAAAACACAAGGAAGCTCAAAAGGGCCCGAGGGATGAAATATATTATGATGTGATCCTTTATCCTTTTGAGCAGTAGCAGTTTGTGGGACCGCCAGGTACCACACAAAGCTGGCTTTGGGACTGATAGGTACCATTTTACAAGTGCCTAGATTTATGAAGAGTCAAATGAGTATAATCTCACAATTCAAAAATGAAAATGATGCAGTATTTTCCATGAAAGTGTTGAAGTAAATGGCCTTTTACCAGAATATAAGATGAAGAAAATAAACTGCAAAAACTACCTCACCAGCAATGTAACAAGTTTAAGAACTTCAGCTAGGCAAGGTCTGTCTGGAATTCTATCGCTGGGGAAGTCTGCACTTGCAAACTGCAGAACCTCTGACACAGGGTGTTACATCTAAAAAACCTCGGCTGTCACAGTTTTTCCACTACTTTTTCATTACTTTTAATTAATCCACTACTAAATACAGCAAAAAACCAAACCACCATCTCGGCTCTAAATATTTCTTTAGGACAGAGAGCATAGGCTAAATAGGACTCTGACTAAAAGAAGACATGATTGTGGACTGTAGGTTTGAGCCAATGGATTGGACATTGGACAGAATTTTGGACTTTACTCTGGTGAAACTAACTGGAAATTGTCTTTAATATATAACTATACGTTATTTTTTTTACCTATAATTTATTCTGTTTTAATAATATTTTGGCTTCACATAGCAAGAGTGAGAGTTGTGCTTTTTCTAGTCTTTTCCTGCTATGTTCCATTTACTAACACCATTAGCACTGACAAAACTTATTCTACTGCAGGATCTAATGGTGATATTGTTTCTTCTAAAAGGAAATAATGCAAATATATATGTTGCCCAGTGTGAATTTTTTGGCTAGCTCATGCTTGGTGATGATGCACAACTATATTTGCATTAAGGTTTGCCTACCATTTCAGGAATGCTTTTGTTTGACATGTCTTTGATTTTAAAAAAGTATATTTCCATTTAAAACTCTGAAAAGTGGTCCTACACAAATTCTGTTTTGAATCAAAGGGAGAATTTTGGGTTTTCTACTCCACCTGAGAGTAGCTACTGGGCAGAGTTCTGTACTATCAAACTGGGAAACAGAGCATTGTCCCACATTTACACAGCTTGGAAAGAACCACCCACAACCCTGATATCAGGCTGGAGGACAGAGATAAAGCATTTCTTGTCCCACAGCTCAGAATATCACATAAATGGTAACCAATGACTGTAGAAAGATCTGCTTACGTGCAGTTACAAAATAACAGTAAAGAAATACCCCATAACAAAGAAAGCCTCCGAGGTACTATGCAGACAAGACTGAAGTGTTCAAAACAGTGATACTTAGAAAGACTTCAAGTCTAATATTCACATTCTTTTGCCAATCTTTTTCCAGGTATGCTGAATTGGTGCACAGTTACTTCAGTCATGTCAAGCAACACTAATATTTTTTAAAAGTCTACCTCTTATTTTTATATATAAGTTATATGTAAAGTCTACTTCAAAAGCCATAAGATTAATTCTCTGAATTAACCCATTGCTCTTGTGAAGGACTACTTTACATTCTACTGGAAACACTGTAATTTAGAAAAGCAAAAGTAAGCCTGGATGTTTTAGTAACTTTTCTTCTTTGCAATGATGATCAAATACTTTTAAAAAAAAAATTGTTAAACTAGTTTTAAAAGATTCATAAATATCTTACTCTAGAATTTAAGTAAATCCAGAAAATGTCACATTCATTATTTTACACTACTTCATAGTAATTTTTCAGCACTACAGTGAGATAATTGTGAGGTACAGAACTGGAATGATGTGTCTAGGATTCTTCCAGTGCTGCAGGTGTTTATTCTGTCTCTGACATGAACAACTTACTATCCTTTTCATAGATTATAAGAATTACTCACTTAGAACAAAGAATTTTAGGGAGGCTTAATTATTCCTCAATAAAACTGTAAATAAAAATGTAAAATAATGTTATATACTGAATTATTTCACCTATCAAAGGATTTTTACTACCTTTAAAGAAAATGCATGCCAGGATTTTAAGGACTGCTTTATAGCTGGCCTTGATACTTTTTATAGGAAAGCTATCATCAATGACTACACGTACTTTTGCTTTTCTCTGCTTTCTGTAGTTTTGCTTTTTGGAGCTTGTTCCATTTATGCCTTTCAGCGCTGTTAACATCACCGTACCCCTGTCCTTTTGTCTTCACTCCCTGTAATCCCCTGCACACTGCACCCTTTCCTGCACTCTGGCCATGAACACAGTGGATGCAGCACTCCTTCGGGGCTGGACTGTGGCAGTGGGCGCAGCACCCCCTCTTCCATTAGCACGGTCAGCTCCATCTGCCCCACCGAGCTGAAGGCAGTGTCTAAGATGGCCCCTAATGTCCCCCTGGAAATGGAGCTTCCCGGTGTCAAGATTGTACACGCCCAGTTTAACACACCTATGCAGTTGTACTCAGATGACAATATCATGGAAACACTGCAAGGCCAAGTGTCTACAGCTCTGGGGGAAACACCTGTCATAAGGTAATTAGAGCGGCATCTATAATATTTATGAATACACAAATTTAAAATATGCCAAGAAATAGTATCACACAGTTTCTATAAAAAAAGAGGAAAAGGGTTAGAGAGAAACCAAGTAATTTATAACCATTCAATATTCACTAAAATATTCGTAATTTCTGGGTTTTAACCCAAAGTATGAAAGGAGTCCTTCAGAACATACAAATAAATATTTCATAGGTAATAATCTTAGAATTGTAGCTAATAAATAAAAAACTACTACTACCTGGACTATTACCTGGTAGTAATAGTATGCTACCTGGACTATTACCTGACTGACCACTTCAAGACTCCGATTCTCTCCAAAATTTAAAACTTTTAAATAAAATATTATATTTATCTAATAAAGATTTAATAATTTCATCTTATTAATAATCCATAAAATAATAAAAAAATAAAGTTTATATCTGCTGTTGAAATTCAGGTTACGAAGATTAGGAAATATTATAGATGGTTATAGTGTTCTAGATACTTAACTCCCATTCTAGACAACTCATTCAGTACAACTAGATCTTGTATAAAGAGAGACAGAATTTACTGTAGGCCTCCAAATCCATGTCTGACTTATGAATTTATTCACTGCACAACTAAAGTCAGGTAGGAGCCTTATGTATATGGATAACAATTATGATTATACAAGAAAAAGTTTTAAAGCACTATTTATTTTTTTAGGAAACAATTCACCATTTAGGTTGCTTTATCTTTACCTTTGCATAATAGTAACCTATTTTCCTGTTCTAGAACAGTACTTAAGTTAATAATTCATAATGTATATGGCATAAAGATAAGTACTAATATTTTAAATAAGCAATAATCATTGGCACCAATGAGTCTTCTTCAGCACCCTGCAGAATTTGACTGGTGCTAACAAAAAAAAATGTTTATATAAAAGTATTTAGATTCATCCTATCTAATGAAAACTGTAGTTCATGAAGTCTTTTCAGAGTGAAGTTACTCTATTTCGTGAATATTTATGCTCAATCAGAACAATCAGAGAACAATAAAAGAAAAATTTGCTGCTGGATTATTGTGAAATAATGGATTATGCCCAAAGTAATCAGATTTCACACTGCCTGTACATCGCCTACTCTCTCTATGCAGGTGTGAAATGTCTCTTACTGTGGGATAGTTTTCACTATGAATGCATCAAGGAATGTAAAATGACACATTTGTGTCTGGATTCTTTTGCCTTCTTTATGTAATTGCACTATTACTTGCCTTATATTTATAAATATTTTTGTAAAGAGGAGAGAATTCAGGGGTTTAATTAAACATTGCCAAGAATAGTAAAAACTACACTTCTATTCATTAAAAGCTTCTGACAAGAGAAACTGGTAGTTTTTTCACCAGCTTAAGATGGCTCAAAGAAATCTACTGATTGATGAAGATCAAAAAATTCACATAAGCAACAGGGGTCACTGTCCAGCTGCTGCTGCTCTTACTGGGCCATTTGGCAGCCTGGATGCTACCCTGGGAAAAAAAACCAAACCATTTAAAGAAAAACTCTGTCTAATTCTTTGTGGACAGTAGGAAGCCAGCTGCAACAAGAAATTTAAACTGGACATTTGTGTGTGTAGCTTGTGTAGCTGTAAGATAACAGAATGCATCAAATTAAATTTGGATGCTTCTGATTACCCCCAGTAAGTATATGAAATTTACAAATGCTACATATTCAGTCTAATTTCTGTCATTGCATATAGTCCTCTGCTCTTCCTCTTAACTATTTAGGATGCCATTTATCATGAACAATTCAAAATATTCAGCAAAGTTTAAAATGCCATGAAATATTCTCAGTAAAATCTTTGTCTCACAGGTCATTTGAGATTCAACCATCAACTCCTACTTGGACAATAAATTACTTTATATTTTTATTATAACATAGCCACTGCAAAAGAAAGCCTTGTCTTTTTATTAAATTAAGAAATAGAACATCCATTTTTCAGTATTCACCTTACAGTGTTTCCTATTTTGCGATACTTATTTCACTCCTTTTCGTAATCTCCATACATTTAATAAATAACAATTCTCTTACCCAAATAATCCCTATATTACCTAGTGATCAAGCTGACTTAGAAGTCATGTTCTCCCAAAAGATTTGACTGGTTAGGTTTTGCCCGATCTTATGTAAAGGCATGAGCTGTGATTTTAACAACATTCTCGAGGGCAGCTGCTGCAAAAAGGGAACTTCTGGATACCATAGCAGAGAGCACCTGGTAATGCAGCAGATGATTACTGGAATGAAACTACTTTGAGATTAAATGGCCTTTTCTCAAATGCCAGTAGAGCCAAAGCAGTAATTATGGAAATACATTAATGAGTTTCTAGATTTATTTTTGTAACAGTTGCACTGATTTAAGTTTTTTCAGCACTTTTCAGATCAAAAGAAGGCTATATAAAGCAATGTTACCTGGAAGAAAGCTTCTCAATAGTCATAGGAACATGTCTTTATGTTTGTTTCCTGAATCATATTCTATGCCTGGTAGAGACATTGCTTTAGAGTTATGTTTGATAAACTGTTTTTATCTGCTCTTCCTTCTTTAACACAGTGACCCATCTCCCAACTCAATGTCTCAGTCTGACGTGTACAAGATGCTGCACGCTAACCAGGAGGAGCCCAGTCAGCCGCGCCAGTCTGGCTCCTTTAAGGTGCTCCAGAATTTAGTCTCCGAGGAAGGTGGTTAATAACAACATATTCTACCTGTTCAAATAATTTTTAAATGTTTGTGGGAGGGGGGAATCCATGAAGAAAATGAGAAAGATTAGAGATACAAGAATTTCTGAAAGCCCAAATAATTCTGGACCTTATAGCTACCACACCAGTCTCCTGCCATTTCCCATCCTTGCTTGTACAGCAAGCAGTCTCCTCTGTGAATACAATGCAGTGCTGATCACATTTTCCAGAATCTCCTCTCAGATTTTAAGACTTTTAATATCCAAAGTTGAGTTTAACTGAATAAAGTTTCATCTGCAAGAATTTCTGGGACGAGCTGCTTATACTTATGAGACCAAGAAAGATAACACCCTCTTCCACACCTAGGGAAAAAGGAATTTAAACCAACTCCTGAAATCCCCTTAAAACCTATTTCCTCTTTATTATAAATAAAACTGAAGATGACAATACAATTTATAGTCATATTTCCTTCAAATGAAGAAGTTTAGAAAATAAAATTATTAAAGGCTGCAAGTTTATGATATTTACAGTAAGCACAAAGAGCAAAATACAACCAAAATTAACCTAAAAGGTAATATTTGAAATTTTAATGTTTATATATCAATATTTACTAGAGAAGGAATAAAGACATCTAATTGTTTACATATATATCATTGCGGGATTTTACTTAGCATTTTCTTGTATTTTGCTATTATTTTGTATTCATATCATGTTACTAATCTTTCCAAATTGTTGTACAGTTAGTTATATAAATAAGAAGCTTTCTGACAATAGGTCTTGATTATGTCATGTTTCTGTGTTAAAGTCCAATCCTTCTCCCTCTCTGCTATATCCAAGACCTACTCTCAGAGAATTAAGCGATGTCCACGAGGCAGAGAGCATGGCATATGCAATCTCTTTTGGACTTGCTTTTGGCTACAGCTTACACAATATTTCTCCTGATTCCAAAGAGGTGGAATCTAGCCTACTAAACTTTTCTAGTGAGACTGCCTTGTTTGTTCATGTAAGTGAAAGCCTGTAAATACATCCAGAAGTGTAGGTACAGTAGAGAAAATACAGAAAAGTGCAGAAAAGTACTTAACTGCAACAGATGCTTTTATATTAGCCTGTACATAACAGGATTGTTTTGTTTCTCAGATGGGCGCCCTATGGGAACAAGAAGTGTGAAAGCACCTGTAACAAAGACACCTACTGCCATGGCTGGTGTCCAGAAAGTGCCACTGTGTGACAAATGTGGGAGTGGGATTCTGTAAGTTCTTTCTTTTTAGTTTTAGAAATCCCCAGCTCAAGCACACATCATCCTCAAACACCACTGCAAACTACAGAAGTGCGTTCCCATAATGCTGCTAGAGAACAGACATACAAAAATATATTGTTCTAAATGTCAAATTATAACCTGTACCTTCAACAATTTTAATACAGATTATATAAGTTGTGACAACCTACCACTGAGGTCTTAATTGAGATTTCTCAGGACCTTTTGCAAGTCAACCATTAATTACATAATGAAACCAGCAGTTACCCATGTTGTGCTGTGTCAGGCTGTGAATTCTCAAAAATTTCTTGTTAATGCAAAGCATCCTTCTCCCAACTCAATGGGAGTAACCAACAAGCTCTGTAGACCTGTTTTCAAACTATCAGATTTCTACCTGATTAACATCACTAACTTCAGCAAAGAACACAGATAATGATGAAGTGAGAAAACACAGACATGAATAAAATGCAATGTGGTTTTCAAAGTCTTTTTGTCACCCTTTTGATAGGTTAGGTTGTGCTTTCTGTCTTGGAACCAAACCAACATATTTCTTCAAACTCTTCATTTTCCAGTGCTCGTGAACTATGTGATCAACTCTACAAGATTTTATGTTGCCTACACAAACTCAGCATCCAACCTCAAATTATATAGTAGTTTCTAAAACCACAAGATGAACAACTATAAAGCCTTAAAATAAATACCTAGAACATACACTGTATCATAGAACTGAATGGTTTGAGTTGGGAGGGAATTAAAGATCATCTGGTTCTAACCCCCCCTACCATGAGCAAGGATACCTTATAATAGTCTGAGTTGCTGCAGTTTTTCTCATTTTAAATTCATATTAATTGACTGGGGCTTTTCCTTGTTTATATACAGAGGGACAGTGGTGAAGGCACGGGATAAATACCGGCATCCAGAATGCTTCGTGTGCTCTGACTGCGATCTCAACCTGAAACAAAAAGGCTACTTCTTTGTGGAGGGCCAGCTGTACTGTGAAGCTCACGCCCGCGCCCGCATGAGGCCACCAGAGGGATACGAAACAGTCACGGTTTACCCAAAATGCTAGTCCTAGGTTAACACACAAACGTATGCATGCACACAAAAAGCCTTTACCAGCTTAGAACTGCAGTACGAGTGTCAGGACTTCTGCCTAAATCCAAAGTAGCAGCTTTTAAACCTTTCCCTGTGGGATTCTGAGAGAGGCAGAAATCCTTGTTAGCCAGCAATAGTACATTATACCAGCAAAATTCTGCTAAAATATTGGTTTTGAAACTGTCAATATAACTCAAGGAAGTATAAACTAAAACAGTTCTCCTGGAATACAAAAAGTGAAACAGCTGACCTATTACATGAATGCTACAGCATTATGTACACATATATATATAACATACATAAGTGCTGTAAGCAAGACATTATTTTTAACATAAATTAAGTATTTGTGCAAACACCAACACCATCAAAGTCTTACAGGCTGGGCCGCTACAAAAGTAGAAACTTGACAGATTAGAAGAGCAGCAATTTTACATGTTTAGTACAATACAAGCAGTTGTTCGTGTCTGCTGTTATTCTACTATCCTTAATGTATGCCCCAAAGATGTTTTGCTTACTTTGCTCTGAATTTGGGGTTATAGTACCTTAATTTTCTGATGCAGCAACTCTGATAAAAATAAATGTCAAGTCACACAATAAAATGGTTAATATAATAAAGACTGGTTAGTATGAAGCAAAGCAAAAGTTCTATGTTGTCTTAATGATTTTCAAATTATATCAACTTTCACATCACTTTGCAGAAAATTGTTCTAAGGCATGCACACACATAAATTGTTTTTTTGGAAAAAGAACCTCACACTCTAATCGGAATTGTGAATTCATTGTGAATTGAGAATGAAAACAAATTTTAAAACTTTTCTGCAGAAAATAATACTGGATTTTTGTATCTCCATCTTCCAATTTCCACACTAGAAACAAAATCTATGACAGGGAAATATCACCACAATATCTTTACTGATGGTACATTAAAGCTTGGACAATTTTAAAATAAATGTTAATTAAAATATGCAAAGGCAAGGTATTTTATTAAAAAGCCTGAGGAAGTCCTAAGGAATAAAAAACCAAAAAGCTGAAGGAATGTGGGTTTGTAATCAATTTCTGAAACTTGTCAAGGACTACATTGTTTTCTGGTAGGTGCCAGCCACATAAACACACGTAACAGTTAAACCATACTTATCACTTTTAGAAAACATCAAACCAAGTCATAAATTCTTTATTGGGGTATTTTGAACCTGCTCTAAAGTAGAAAAATCTACTAAATTTTATATCAAGTCCACAAGACTAGCAAACAATTAACAACCCAGAGACAAACAATCTTATGTACTTTTCCAATACTATAATGTAAGAAGCCTATAATACAAGTAGAATATGGAATCAAAATTAATTATACATACTTCAAATTTATCTTAAAAATTCACACTTCCCAAAGATTTAAATACAATGTCCACACATTCAAAGACTTTTCAAAATGTCTTAAAGTATTTTTTCAGAACTCAAAAGTTTTAAAAATGTGTGTGTCACTGCATTTATTACCTACATTTCCATATCAAATGCAGAGATTAAAAAAAAAAAAGCGTTGCACCCTTTTCAAGGTTAGTTCCTGAATTATTTTGTGGGCACAAAATACAATTCTGCTCCTCAGGTATCCTGGAGGAAATGTGTAGTATTAATATTTTTCCATTGATAAAGCTCATAAATCTGAAAATTCTTTTGAAAATAAGAGTGCGCATAATGTCTATTTTTACAAACTTTAAATGTCATTGCTGTTTTCAAATGTTTGTTTAATTTCTATGTCTTTGTGGAGTAACTAAAAGTAAAAATAAATCTACTACATATGATACATATTCTGTGTTTCTTTTCATCTGGTATGGAAAATGAGGAAGTGTGAGCATCAAGTGACCTGACAACAAAAGAGGTTTGGATTTCAATCTGAGAGAGCAGCGTGCTTTGGCTTGACCAGATCCCTGGCAAGAATGAAAGACAATTTTTATATTAGGCATTTGAGAACACATCCAGGGCTTTCTAAAACAGAATGAGATCATGTGCTTTCCAAACTGAAGACTCAAAACTCCTCTTATAAGAAACTGCAATACTCCAAATGAGGAAGCCAAGAATAACTTCTGAAAATACATAGATTAATATGTTTATTAATCTATCTAGTTGATTATATGTTACTCTTGAATCAGTGTTCCAAGACAAATGCTTTCGGTCTTTTAAGTAATGCAGTTTTGCCAAAAATCTGAAATCTTAGTAAGTACTCTAAAGTAGTTAAAATAAACTGGTTTTTCCATCAACTAAATAGCTTCCTTCATTTTTTCAACTACTTTTCGTCTCCTAAAAAATTAGACTCATACTTCTGTTCAGATCAGAAGTGGGCTATTGAATGTAAACCCCCCACTATTCCCACTGACTGCATTTTGGTTCACGTCACGCAACTTCAGAGTGCACAAAGTGGTTTCCTTCAGGATGAAATTCCACCAGAAGTTGTGATCTGGGAGCACTGCTAATGCACACCAACCACTAATGGGAACTCAATCCATAGAATCAAACTGGAGCTGAATAGACCATGCCTGAGACATGCGTTAAGGCAGATGCCTCAGTATCAACTGATCTGCTCCTACTGCATCTCACTGCCTTTTAAAACATGCCTGGTTTTAAGAATTGATTGCAAGCTTCATAGGGGAAAGGCTTCTTAACAGAAATTAAATTACTGACTGCTTATCCAGTCTCAGAAACTGGACCTGATTTCAGATGTGTCAATCTCAGAGCTGTTTGATCAAGATTTCTGGTTCAAATTTCTATAAACCATATCAAAGAGCATAACTCTGCAGCTGCGTATAAATCTGACTTGCTTGTAAAAGACATGTACTTGATTTGAATTCCACTTAAGGGTCTTTTTCACAAGGACAAGACCATTATCTTCCTAGGGGGTTCATACATTTATAAATGAAATGGTGGGAGATAAAACATGTTTGCTGGCATGTATCCAGCAAATTTTCTCTCTGAAGGCAAGCATACTCTGCAGATTTATCCATTTCTGTTTCTTGTTTTTGCTCCTGTCATCCAAGCAAGCTATTCAGATAGTTTCTTTGAAACTGTTAACGAGAAATCTCCACAAGCAGATTATTCTTATGTTTTTGTAAATGCATGAAGTTTTGAAATTAAATGCAAGTCTTCAGTTTATGGTCAGTACCATCAACTAAAACCTTTGCCTCCACAGCATATGCTGAATAAAAAAATGTTATCTACACAATGAATTTACAAAGGATTCTGTTTCTATATATGGTAAAGCACGTTTGTTTTATCGTTCTCAGTGAGTGTTTGTAGTTACACGCACTCTACCTAATCCTCCCTCTCTGCACACCAGAGCAAGATCCAAAGACCAGTAAAGCTTTTAGGAGAGTCTTGAAATATTGTATATTACATTACTTTGAAAAAAAATGCTCTCTTTGGCACAAGAGAGGACAGTTGCCCAAAATAAACCTTTAAAGAAATACTGGTTTATACAGGGTAGACAAAATGACAGTTGTGTTAGAGTGACAAATCACAAAACACAGAAGATGTAGAATAGTTAAAGATTATTACTTTTACTCAGAAAACAAAATATTCCCTAAATACCAACAGGATTCTGAGAGCAAAAAATCTCTTGCAAGGTTTTTACAATTTTTCTTTTCATGTTACTTTTCAAAAACAGATTTTTATAGATTACTCATTCTCTGTATAATTATTTTTAAAAATAGTATATTCTTGAGTTGAGACATTTTTAATTATCCTGTAAAAACAGGAGTTTATAAAAAGTTAAATATTAATTAGACTAGATATCCAAGCAGATATGACTGGTATAATATGTTCAATGGCAATCAAAAAAAAAAAAAAAAGGAGAGAAACAATAAAATAATACATGCAGCCAATTGTCTCTACATATTTAGGCCAGAATCAAGTTTCTGTATTACAATAAAGAGCAATGTTCTGATTTTATGCAAATCGTGTAGAGTGTCAGTAGCAACACTTTATACCCCTGGCACAAAGCACAGATATATCCATCACTTGCAATGAAAAAAGAATCTGAGTTTCCCAGCACCAGCTTTGCAAGGTAATTATGAGGTACTCACAGGCTGTGCACAGGAAGCACAGGAATAGGTAGTTTTCTATGAGGAAGAATAAATCTCAAACAGAATCTATGATTGAGCAAATGACAATCAGTCTTCCATTCTACTTACAGACAAAATATCCTTTTCATATATTGACTATTCCATTTGTGTAGGAGTCATTGAATGCATTATTAACAAATTAATGCTATTTAATAATCATATTTCTGAATAAAATTTCTCAATTTTAATTGGCAGTGTCACAAATAATTCTCACCACTGCTTTACTTTATGCAATTTGGACTTCTAACATTTTTACTCCCATATCTTGCACATTTAAGAAAGTTGTGAGTGGAATAAAACTGCCAAATATGAGACACTTAACTAAGACACTTTTATTCTGGCTTTCTAGTATTTTCCAAGAATTGCATTCCTTTCTGCTATTCTACTCTTGCAAATTCCCTCAATTTCATTTTCATTTCACTGCAAGAATGTCCCTATATTCCAAATCATGGTCATGTTTACAGAGGCCTTCTGTTCACTGCTCCAGCTCTCTTGCACCTCTTTCAGCAAGCCAGTTCAAAACTACACACAAGGAGGACAGAGGAAAACTCTACTTGTTTGAAAATTAAATTCTTCCACTGTTTAACTTACCTCATCCTACAAGGAAAGCATATATTCCAAGATCACTCAGAAGCAGAAATGGTCCAACTCTATCAGCCACTATATTGAGAATTAAAAATAATTGGTAGCCCATAGTTTAAAATTCAGACTAAGCAGAAAAGGTAGTTACAGTATGGAAGCAAAAATGGCATGATGACTTACGAACATTTTTTCACACAAGGTTAGTGGACTGAAGTTGAAATAAAGAAGCTTTAAGAATTGCAGAGTAAGAAAAATGCACAGGTAATCACTCAGCACAAAGAAAGAACTCACAGAGTGTGAAAACTAGTCATACACTAAGACACCAGCAAGATCTTTTATCAGCTGATCCAATAACTGGCTGGCTCATAAAAATTTCTCTCTTCCCTAAGTAAAAATGAATTGGAAAAAAGAGAAGCCAGGTAAGGATCCTGCATTGTTTTAACAGGACTAGTTCTTTAAACTTCTGCTTGGGTATAAATTAATGTATGGCTACACAATCTCAGGAACTTCAGAAGATTCCTTAATCCTAATATTGTAGTATAAATCTAAAAGCATGTACTTGTTACTTCTCTGACTCATTGTTCATCTAAGTGTTTCCATTTTGGCTTGCTATGAAATTCTTCTCTATGCGCCACCCAGCTCTGGTAATGGCCTTTCCTACATACTTCCTCTTCACTGCTTATTAACAACTGGCCTTTCTGAATCCAGAGCTACTCTCACCTTTGACAAAGTATGAAAGTGCAATGTTTCAGAAATTACACACTGACACATAGTGCTGTTTTTCCTTTCATGTCCACAGAAATGCCAACAAGGTAAGACCCCTTATTAAGTATGAAGTTTTAATGACCCCATGATATTTTTCTTTGAAAAGCATGCCTAAACACAGATGGGGATTTTAGCAAAAATTGCAGCAGTTATTGTCCTGCTGTAGGCAGAGGTAAGGACTGAGTAAAATGTGCTTTACACTGGTAACATCTGAGCAAAAAATAAGCTGTCAAATCAATCATGGGTCTACTGTGGCATGTAAGGAAAAAAAGGCAAAACCTTTGAGGCATTCAGAACACAGTCTTGCACTAGATCTCACTGCTGTTTGCCAAAAGGCTTTTCATGGCAATTAAATTTCCTGGAAACAAAGCCTCCTCGTCCTGAATGCTGAAAGGGCTCAAATTCATGTTCTCAACACAATACAAGACATAATACAGAAAAGTAGGACAATCTCTTTTTTCCCAAAATTCCAAGGTCAGACAAAAATGTTGTGTCTAATTTTATATTTAATTTACCAATAACAGAGGATGCTGGATACATGTTACAAAATAATTAGTAGAGCAGAACAGTATGAATACTTACACTCATGCACATTCCTATTTGAAAGTGTGCAAATTTGCCAACAGTGGTGATACCAGAATCCTGTTTTGAATGTATCCCTTAAATTACTTGGCCCTTGATACTTCAGACATTGCTGGAGAGGTCAATTTCCATCAACAGCTCTGACTCATACACTGCCTCTCAAGCTAGAGAATCAAACTGACATTTCCAAGTATTCAATGGATTTTGTCTCTATGATCAGCCGGTCAGATCCCAATGCCTCACACACTTGTATATTTACTCCTATCATGTTTCAATAAACCTGTCAAGCTTGCACCTGTTCAAAGGTTGATCATCTCAATAATCAAGGAGTGACAGCTGTGCCTGTAGCTGATTCTAACATTTCTATCATAATGAGGGACACAGACAAATTTCATTAACTGTTCATATTTAGCCTGTATTTCTTTAAGAAGATTCATGAGGCTATAAAGACCTGAGTCATGCACTCTCAAGACAGATTGCCATCTGATACTGTAAGGTATGAGAACAATGAACTGCTTCTGAATATGTCTCTCCTCTTTTCTTTATTTTTCCTTTTTTTATTAAAACCAGTTAGCAAATAACTGTTGCTGACTTTTTCTGGGAAAGTTTTCTTTAGGGAACAGACAGTCAATGTCGAACACCAGTTAAGGACAATAGGAGTCATCCTTGGCATTTCTTGAAACTTCATATTGAAAGAGCAATGCCAGACATTTTCCTAAAGCTTTACAAGGACGGAAGGACGGAAGGACGGAAGGAAGGAAGGAAGGAAGGAAGGAAGGAAGGAAGGAAGGAAGGAAGGAAGGAGACAATTCTCCTCATATCTTTGAAAAATAAACAATTCATCTTCAGAGAATCTCCTCCACGTTAAAATGGCTACCTCTCAAAAAGTAAGATAAAGCCTTAATTGTAGAATTACCTCCCCAAAAAAGACATTTTGAAACTGATCTTTCTCCCTTTCCAGAATTTGTTCTACAGTTTATATATTCTACCTGAGGTCTATTCTTCTAAAAAAGAAAAAAATGCAGGTTATTTACCTTGTCATCTTTTCAAGATCAGGTTTTACCTCCACAATCAATTCACTAACCCACAAAACAGAAATTATTTTCTCCTAAGTAAACTAGCAATTACTAACTTTCTTTCCATAACTTTTTTTTCACCAAAACCTTTAGTGTTAGGTTTCATACTAACCTGCTGCAGCAATTTCCAGCTTAAAAGTGATCCAGTCAGCTGCCCACAGCTCTTAAGGCAAGCAGTGGGGAATGAGATGAGAGGGTCACTCTGGTTACCACATGAGCACAATAGCATCTTTGTGGTCTCGTTACAGAAACTGATGTCAAAACCATCTTCTGGGGCACACAGGGGATCTCCACCACTTGTACACAAAGCCTGGGACTGTGCCACCAGGGCTCTGCAGTGATTTCTTCCCTGTTCCTGCCTTGGTAGCCAGAGAAGTCCTGGTCTGGCAAGAGTTCTGAAGAGCCTGCATGCCCCAAGTCAGAAGAGACAAAAGCAAATGGGAGTCTTTGGAAGTTACTCTCAAAATAACCTTCATCAAACAAGGTGCTGGACATCATCTCTTCACAGATTTTACTGTCCCTGCTAGCTGGCCTTGTTATGGTGTTTTTTGCTTTCGTCCATACCAACTGGTGACTACAATTTTTTTCTGTACTCTTCCTTACAGGCATTTTATCATATTCCCCCTATAATTTTAACTTTGATTTGCTCCTGCACATTCCAGAAGATTTTTTTTTCTTCCTTTTTTCTAATAAATTACTGATAACTTAATGAAGTCTAGGAAATTCCAGAAGACCATCTTTGAAGTGAACTTTAGGCTTATTCTTCTAAACTTTTCCTCCATTTTGTACTCTCTGTTTACCATTAAAATCTGAGGCTGAATTACAGTGTGTATAATCTCTTCCAAGCTTGCTCAACAGCCTGAAAATCCTACAAAAATTCTTTACACTTTAAATCTGCTATATAACTTTGATACCCTTTGGAAATGGGCTTTTAGGGGGTTGGGTTTTTCCCCCCAGGCATCATATTATTCCTCAAAATTAGTAATACAATTTCATCACTAATTACCCTGTCTTTACTCAGATAACTGCATGCCACTAAACAAATCATGTATTTCAGAATTCTCACTATGCTTTTCCTCATTTCACTTGTCAATACTTCCTGAATTTTGTTCACTTACTGGAAATTTCTGGCAATTTCCTGATGCACAATGTTGCTCTACTGTTTTCTTCTACTCCTGTTCTTGGTTTTCAGTTTCTTCTCCCTCCACATCTCTTGTAAATATTTTTGGGTGGTTTTCAATAAGAAGCATGTTGTAATGGAGCTGCAAATTAGATGAGACCTTATGTTAACAACAGATAACTATGGGAAAGAGCTCATGAGAGAAGGAAGGACAGCTACATAAATCATCACTGGCTGCTAAAACAGAAATAAACTAAAAGTGGCTAAACCAATTCTTCATTTTCAGACAATTAAGTAACAGTCCCACTGTTGTCTTCTGTGATTTTGTGCAGTATTTAACTTCCTGGAATGTCTTTCTGCACTGGACAATTTTCCTGTACTTCATAACAAATCCAGAAAGAATATTCATTATTTCTCATTTATTTACTTGTTGGAGAAATACCGACAGTCTCTCATGGGTCAATATCTGGATGTGTTTATAGAAAATGAAGTGCACAATGTAGTTTATTTCTAAACAAAGCAATGTACTGGCCTTGTTTCAGATAAAGATGTACATTTGAATTTTGCAATGATCCTATTGTTTTCAAGCCAAGACTTCCATTATGTTTTCAGGTCAAGACTTCCATACCCATTCCCTGTTTGTCTCAAATTTGGGACTAAACACTTTTCTTTATTTAGGAAGCTGTTGTATTTCCAAAGAGCTAATCTTGTTTACTTACAGCAAATAGGAGCTGACAACTTCAGAAGGTTTTTCTTGTCATCCCTCCTGGTCTTACTGACTTTTCAGGAACCCAGGAAGATCGCAACGCAGATAAGCTAAGAACGGTCTCCACTGCACACAAACCCCATGATGCACAAACAGACAGCAAAATACCACAAAGAAATTTCCAAGTAAACCTTCTCTTCCAGGGTAGATCTATAATTTCATTACTTAGAACCCTTATTTGATTTGTAAACTGATAGTATACCACAGGATTAACTCTCTCCCTGGCTGAGATTCACACATCACCCCGGTAATGCTAACTTGATGTGTACATCAATTTGTGCCACAGACAGTGGCAGAACTCACTTTTCTCAATGTTTGTATCCTCATTAACAAAGAAGATGCAATATTCTGAGAAATTTCCACAATTTAGAGGGCTTGTATCAGGAAATGATAAACTGATAAACTGATAACATTTATTCAATTCAAAAGATTAATTATTCTTGCATCACTGGTTCATCCTTCTTGCTCTTGCATTCCTTGGAAAAAATGCTTTCTGCTGTCCCCCAGACCTTCCATGGTACAGTAAGGTTTTTTAGAACTTAACAAACATTTTGTAAGTTACTTTTGACAAAACAGCCCAATATAGAACAAAAAAAAAAAAAAAAAAATCCTACTTGATTTGCTAGCATAGCTTAAGGACAAGCTGAAATCCCTGACTCAAAGATCAAGACCAGTAACTATTAAAAGCCATTCCTGAAACTTTAAGGGCAAATTTGTCCATCAGCAACTCCCAATAAAAGGTTCTAATTCTAGTGAACAGAAAAGCACTGAAGAAACACATCTGGAGACAACTTTATCACTAATCTTAGAACAGGATCCATAAAATTCTCCAAAACTGTATGCAAGGGACAGATTTCAGTGACAGATTTTATGCTGTATTAATTATGGATTGCATAAATAAACCAAAATTTGTTTTTCTGCTTGTGATGATAAAAAATTAAAAACAAAAATAAATTATTTCTCAGCTGTTAAGTAGCTAAATATAAGGTTTATGTTTGTTGGTGTTGTGTAATACTGCTGGCCTAATTCCGGACACTAAACTCTTCAGCTGTCCCTCAACAGGTGTAAAGTGGTTTCACTAACTTTGTACCTCTGCAAAAACAGGTTAGAACTGTTCAGAGACCCTGAAAACCTTGAGAATTACCATTCTTAAGGACAGAGAGTCATGACCCCACCTTGACTCTCTTACCGACATAACTGCAACTCCCCACCAAAACGATGCTCTAATGGACAGCTGTCAGTGTCTGTCAGTCTGCAGAACTACCATCCTCCCATGCTATAAACACGTGTAAACTTTCAGCATCGGCACTGAATGACAAGTTCCACGACTGAATATTAAAATGCCCAAATTTCTTCAACATCTCCCACCACCGAACTAATCAAGCAATTATATTCCAAAAGCCTGTGACTTTTCCACCAGCGTTCCCTTGAGAGACTTCTTCCCTGTGCCTGCCTTGGTAGCCAGAGAAGTCCTGGTCCGGCAAGTGCTCTGCACAGTCTAAGTCATTATATCACAGATTTTTTAATTTGAACGTTACATCAAAAGGTTGCGTTTGAACTTGTTCTTTCACCAACAAATCCTGCCAGACCTTTAGCTTACATGCAATACGCCCTGAGGGCCAAGCGGCCGCACGAAGAGGCTGCGGCACCGCTGAGGGCGGCCGGGCCTGCCGCGCCCTCCGTCCCCGGCCTTCCCCCGCCACCCTGCAGGCGGGCGCCGGGCCGCCGAGCCACAGCAGCCCCGGCGGGGAGGAAAAGGGGCGAAGGCGAGCCTGTGCTGCAATGAAGGCTGGCCCGCCTGGCCCTGGGAGGCGCGGTGGTGCCGAAGTCCCCCGAGGTTGGTGTTTTGCCCGGTTCGCCTCTTCCCAAGGCACCCCCTCGGCAGAGCCCCGGCTAAGGCTCCTGTCGATGGTCCTGTCGATGCCGCTCCTGTGCCGTGCCAGGAGCCGCAGCAGTGCTCAGACAATCCAGAGGAGGAGAAAGGAGCAGTTGGTCATTCCTCAGGCTGAACAGCTTAGAAGGATAAAAAAGAAAAAAAAAAAGTATGTGCATATCTACCTATACATATGCACTGTGTGCAACACATCTCTTGTAGCATTGCACTGTTTGCAGTTCGGAGTTCATTTTGAGCGCCGTTGATTTTTTATTCCCAGTGGAAAGTATCCCACCTCCTTTTCTCTGTTTTCATTTTCTGTACTGAATGCTTAGCTTTGACTCTGAATTTGTCTCAGCTGCAGGCAGCTTAATTATTTCTTCAAATCTTTTTCTTACCCAAGACCAAAAATGTCCTCTGGCTGCCATTTTTCACTACATATGGCAAAAATACACAGGACAAATAAAACCAGTGCAAGCAAATTTGCCAGTTTTCTTATATTTATGAACTTACACCAAAAAATGGGGATTTTATATAGCACCTAGGATAATGTGGTCCCATTCTTCTGACAACATAAAAGTATTGCTGTGCTTTCAACTGGAACTGTTTGGTCACGATTGTGTTCTTGCTTAAGAGCTCCAAATAAAAAATGAAGGTCAAATCCTGAGTGTTAGAACTTGTGTGGGATACTGCCAGATGTCTCAAAAAAACACCCAAAACTAAGAGATGAACAATATCTACAGTGCCAAGGCCTTTTCTGCTTTTGGTACTGCCACACTGGAGAGCAGACTGGGGGTGTATGGGAACTGGGAGCAGACACAGCCAGGACAGGTGACCCCAGCTGAGCAAAGGGATGTTCCAGACCATGTGACATCATGCTCAGTATGTAAAGGGAGGGATGTTTGGAGTGATGGCTTTGTCCTCCCAAGTCACTGTTAGGTGTGAAGGGACCCTGCTCTCCAGGGGATGGCTGAACACCTGCCTGCCCATGGGAAGCAGGGAATTCATTCCTTGTTTCACTTTGTGTGTGGGCTTTTGCTTTTCCTATTAAACTGTATTTATCTCAACCTGTGAGTTTTCTGGCTTTTACTCCCCTGATTCTCTCCCCAGTCCTGCTGGTGGAGGACTGAGCGAGTGGCTGCATGGGGCTTGGCTGCTGCCTGGGGTGAAACCACCACAATTTCCAACAGAAAGCTCTAAAGAGATGGATATCACACATTAGACCTATGTGGCATGTGGATGCAGAATAGAAAAGCTGCAGCAGCACAGCACTGGAAACACATTGAATAAAATCGATTTTATGCATTTTATTATGAAAATCAATGTGCTGGAACACTGTGTACAACAGAAGGGTGAGCCATATTTTCCTTGTGCTTAGCATGTGGAGCAGACAGCATGACTAAGTTTTAAAAAGCTCACAATTTTTCAGTTGTTTAGGGGGAGGGGTTTTGCAACGTGTTGGTTCACACTGTGTTTTTCTTACCCTACACCAAAAATGTCCTCTGGCTGTCATTTTTCACTACATATGGTGAAAATATACAGGATAAATAAAACCAGTGCACCATAAAAGCCCACCATTACTTCATCAGGCAACCTCAGTGTTGTTCTTCGACTCTTGGGACATCTTGACATCGGATAAGGAACTTAAGGGCAGGCGACAAGAAAGAAACAACCTGAAATGACAGAAAACTGAGCCTTGGAAACCAGTTTAACGGTTCAGTTTTAAGCTAGTTAGCATTATTTGCGAGGACAGAAATAATATATCACAAATAAACAGACCTGGAGTTAAATTCTACAGTTTAACGCACAAAGCATTTATCTAGGGGTTCATGGAGAGGTCTTCTGGACCTCAGCATGCCGATGTGCCCGAGAAGTGCGAGGGCGGATGTGGAAGCCTGGCCTGGCAGGAGCAGTAACGCGAGGCAGCAGCCGGGCCAGCGGGATTCCGCAGCGTCTCCCAGTGGATTTGTGAAATGACGAGGAAATAACACCAGCGTCTGGCAGCAGGCCGCTGACCCCGGACACACCGCGCTGAGCGCAGCCATGGCTGCCCAAGGAGAGAACGCTCAGCCCCACGCACTCCCCGCAGCGTGCCGGCCGCCAGCAGGCACGGCAGCACCGCAGAGAGGGGAAGGGAAGGCGGGTGATTCTGGGGAAAACCCGCGGCAGCGCGGCCTCTCCCTCCCGGCCGAACGGGAAGCGCTCGGGCCCGGGCCCACGGCCCGGCCAGGCGGGCCCCGCCGGCAGCGCGCCTGCGCCGCCGGGATGCGGCGGGCCCGGCCCCCCGGCGGCGCTGACAGACGTGGTGAGTCCGCCCCTCCGCGGCTCGGCCCCTTCTCCCCGTCCCCGGGGAATGGAACGGACGGATGGGTGGGAGACTAGGTAGGTGGATAGGTAAGTAGGCGGGTGTGTGTCCTTCCTCAGCGGGGAGGGGAGCGCCCCCGCCCGGGCCGAGCGGGGCGGGCTGGTGTCCCCGCTGCAGGCTGGGTGCTCGGCCGTCGCGTTTGGGCCTCCAGCCCCAGGGGTGCCCCGGGGGAGGTGCGGAGGCCCCTGGTCCCCTTTCTGCAGGACACAGGCTGTGTCACACGGGGAGCAGTGGCGCCTCCCCCACTGACGCCTTCCTATAGCCCCTGCCATTCTCCATCGCCCGTGGGGGACTCAGCTTGCCTGGCGTTAGCCACGGATTTTTTGGAAGAGATCATCATAATGATGCGCAGCTCTTCTCGGTTGTGCCAAGCAATAGGACAAGAGGCCTCAGGCAGAACCTGATGCCCAGGAAGTTTCACCTGAACAGGAGAAAGAGCATCTTTACTGTGCTGCGACAGCACGAGAACAGATTGTCTAGAGAGACTGTGGAGTCCCTCTCAGTGGAGATACTCCGGAACTGTCTGGACACAATCCTGTGCAATGTGTTCTGGGATGACCCTGCTTGAGCAAGGACATTGGACCACATCACCCTAACACCCAGGCTGTGGGTTTGATCCCCGTTATGGGCCGTTCACTTAAGTGTTGTACTCATTGTCCGTGTGGTTCCCTTCCAACTCAGAAGATTCTGTGATTCTGTGACCCGCTGTGGTCCTTTCCAGCTTCACCCATGCTGTGATTCTCTGATGTCCATGATCAGCTGCTTTTGCAGAGCTCTTCTTTTTATTGATGAACGTTATTCTTGCATAGTAATAATTCAAATAAAAAACATTTACATCAACCCAGGCAAACATTTTTTCACATTCTGGCTGGCACTTTTGTGGGTCCTACTAATTATCCTGTTAATGCCGATAACCGTATTATCTAAAATACTTCAGGATTATGCTTCAGGAACCAAACTGTTTCTTGGCACTCCAGAATCACTGAAACATGAAAATCCTTCACCAGCAGATAAAGTAGTAGATTATTATGTTTTAACAGTCATGCATATTTTGTGTATTTCTCTTTAGAATGCTTTTAATGGAAAGAAAATTAGTCCTGTGTTGTGGGGTTTTTATTTCATGAGTAGCAATGGCATTGCACGTGGAAGTGTCTCATACTTTGTAAGCAAACAGTTATACAGTCAGTCTTTCCAAAGGGTCCTAGTATAATTATTTTTTCAGGTGCTTGGTAGTGTTTTTTTGAGCAGTTTAAGCATTCTTTCTGTGGACTGTTACAGTGAGCACTACCACACTCATCTGTCACCTTTTGTTCCTCTCTGTACCGCCACAGCTGGTTTTTTCTGGTACATTGAATGTGATTGGGGATTGATCTGTCTAAAAAAGTCCTCTCTAAATAGAAGGATGTCTTTCCATCTGCATGAGCTCTCTAGGAGTTCATGTTAAAATGTGAGCAGTTAGGGGGACACAGAGCAGGGACTTTGGAAGGGGGAGCAAACAGTTGGCTGGTCTCAGTGGTGGCATAAGCAGCTCTCATGTCAAATGTGAAACTCAGCCTTAGTTCTCAAGGCTGTGTATAACACACACATATCCCCCACCCCTTTGCTTTTTGTCAGTTACCTGAAACTGTGGTTTCCTAACTAATGAATGCATACTTACAGATGCCTAATTACCTTTCAGCTCAGTTCTGTCCTTGCTTTACTTGAGCTGGAAGAATACATATTTTATATACATGTATAGTGTATATTAGTGACATTTGGATTGAAATAATGAGAAACAATTATATTTTATCTAAATGTGACATTTGGATTGAAATAATGAGAAACAATTATATTTTATCTAAATGTGACATTTGGATTGAAATAATGAGAAACAATGACATTTTACCTAAACATGACATTTGGATTGAAAAAATGAGAAACAATGGCATTTCACCTAAAGTATTTCTATAGGATAAAAGTATAGAATTATGGCTTTTTTTGTCAAGATAGGAAATGTGTTCTAAGGTGTAATTGAGGTGCTGGTGCAGCAGCTGTGCACTGCTGCACCACTCACTCCCCTGTTTATTCACTGGCCTTGTGTAACCTGAGCAGCTGCAGTAATTGCTGGTGTACTTGCACACTGTGGCATAACTGCAGTCAGTTGTGGCTTGAGAGAAGGCATGTTGAAATGGCTGTTCATTTTTGTTGCTTCTTTTTTCTCCTTAGGTAATTCTAGAAGCTATGGATATACTCTTCAGAATAAGAGGAGGCTTGGATCTTGCATTTCAGCTTGCAACTACTGATGGTGTGTCTATAAGACTAATAGATTTCTTAATACTTATATTTACTTTTATTAAGAAACTGTTTATTATATTTATTTTTTTTGGCATTTTACCAGGTGTTAAGTGTTCACAAACCTGTAAAAATTATTCTTTATCTCTATAAATTTTCTGACACTCTTTTTCCCTCCTATGTTTTTTTGTTTTCATTTGAAATAAACTTTACATTGACGTTTTTAGCTAATTTCATTTGCATATACTTCTTACTTGTGATTATGTTACTGGGATCACTTTTCACCTTGAAGCTGAAGTTAATTCTGAAATTATAAGCAAACAGAATAACTTCAATGCAATGAATTTTGTTATAATTTGACTGTGTCAATAATACAATTTTGAGACTTTGGTCCAGTCTTTCCAGAGAAATAGAGAATGGGAACAAGTAATGTACTGAATTTAGGCAGGATTCGCTACTGCAATTCCATGTGATAGAAAGAGACTAATCCATAAAGCATTAAGGGACTCCTGTAGTCCCCCATTGTTACAGTAAAGTGACATTCTCCTCAGAAGGCCTGCTCAGGGCTCTCAGGGGCCATTGAGCTGTCACAGGGCAGGATGAGGCTGTTTTTAGCTCCACTCTCAGTCATTCTGCATTTTAAAAGGATGTGTCTCTAGCAGAAACACTGAATTCCATCTAGTGAACCTTGATAAGGAACTTGGGCTTATTTGAGTTCATGATGTGGAACAGGAGTGTTGAATAGATTGACCTGATCCAAAGCAGCATTTTGTGAGTTGCGTCCTCAGAGAAGGGTTATTTATTTGACTTTGTCTATGGTGTAGTGAACTGTAACCACAGTGAAGCAGAATGGTTGTTGAATTGTCCAAGTGCATGGTACTCACACCTGTTAGTGGGTAAATAAGGCACACTGTTCCTTTTGAAGGGCAGTGAGCTTTTTCTTTTGGAGGAATTTTTTTGACTTTTCTAATAATGTAGTTTTTACAGATTTCTAGTACAAAAGTTATCTAATTGTGACCAAATTTAAGTTACTGCATCAGAGAGATACAGCATAGTCTTTGATGGCTTGTTAGTACTGTATTCAAAGTAATGTTTTTTAACCCTCACAGTAAGGAAAAAAACATGGCTGATGTGCCAGTTATTCTTTCATATCCAACAGTGTCATATCCATTATTGGTTCAGGTTGTAAGGTGTGGGTAAAACACCTTACAAGACCTGAAAGACAATTTTATACCAGTAATATGGTTTCACTTTCAACTATATACCAGTAATAAAGTTTCAGGCAAACCAGACTGTGGCATACAGGTTTATGCTGGCCAAAATTTGGTCCTCAGCTGGAATGTAGGCCCAGGTTTTCCAAAGATTAGTCTGGGTTTGGTTAGTATTTCTGAACAATGATTTGAGGTCAGAAACATGTGAGTGACTCAGATTGAATGTTTTCAGGATTTTTTCAAAAGCCTAAATATACATAGAAGTTTGTCTGTACATAGAAGTTTGTTTGCAGCCCTAGGCTTGGTTAAGACTTAGATGTGGTAAGTGACAGCAGTAGTAATATTCTTCTGTAAGTTTGATAGCATCTGAGAGAAACAGTACACTTTTGTTCAGGGAGGTGAGAGTGAATGTTTGAGACAGACCTGCTAAGTGAAATCTTACCTTAGTTTTGTTTACCCAGTCATTTTTCTGATCATAACAGCATTTTCATTTTTATTCCAAGTCAAAATTTATTAAATGTGTGCCCAGCAGCTATTAAAAAATTGTGAGAGAATTTTCTAGGCTAATTATATCCTTACTGTGTTTCAGAGGCATCAACAAAAAAGGCATTAGGATATGTTTTCAGTGATCTTGAAAACAAACTGTCTTCAGAGGTTCTTGTATTCAGAATTTGCAACAGTTCAGTCTATGTGTGGCCTAACAATGGTATGACCACAGTTCCAGAGCTGACTGATGAGTCTGCATGTAAAGAGATCAGACGATTTATACAGTAAGTATATTTAAAAAACTGGGGGGGGGAGTCATAGACATTTCTCTTTCGGTTGATAATTCAGATTTGATCAAGATGATGAGACCAAACGAAAGCTTGGCAAAAAAAAGGATAAAAAGTTACAGGATACGGTATGTTTCTAATATATAAGAAAAATTACCATTTAAACATTTTGAGACTTGCCCTCTCTAGGCTTTTCTGTACACAAATAGGCATTGACATGACTTTAAAGAATGCTTTTAAAATCATTGAGACTCAACATGAATGCAGAAATCCACCTATGGTAGATCAGCACATGGAAGTTTGTCTTCAACATTACCAGCTTTTTTCTAACCCAAGTATTTCATTACTGAGTTTGATACCAAATACCTGCAATCTTACTTTTGCCTTTTTGGTTCATGTACTTATTGGTTCTTACTTTTGCCGCCTTGTAGTTGGAGATGTAACATTGGTGTCTTTGTTCTCTGCAGCAGCAGATAATCAATGTAGACCTCATGCTGGAAATGACATCTTCATTAGCTGCTTTGGCTCCAGTCATTGAAAGGGAAAAGAAGGAACACCACTACATAAATATGACATTACCAGTTGATGTTGTTGTATCTGTTTCTCCAGAAGAGCCATGGGGAAAGTAAGTGTTATCCTGAACTTGCAAATTTTCAGCTTCATTTCTGCTTTTTCTTGAAATAATGAAGTACAGCTATATCATTCATCAGTTTAATGAAAAGTATATAGTATTTTTGTGATGTAATTTTAACTGTGTAAATAATAAAAGCTCATGTAGGCAGCTGTTAACTTCAGTAATCTTGAGACATGATTCTTTTGCTGTCTATAAAAAATTCAGTTTATCAATGTCTGAAAGATTTGATAACTCACAACCATTGCTTAGCAAAGAACTGAGAAGGTTAGGAAAATGTTCTAGAAATTTTTGTATGTGAGGTGTATAAAAGTGAGAGTTAGGGTGTATTTGATGAGTCTTTGTAATCTCAGCCCTACATTTGGGGTTACATGATGGAAAACATTTGAGTCTGCCTGTGTATTTTTTCCTTGCATTTTTTCCATAGGATTTGAGCGGAGTGGATAAAATGCAAAAAAGAAAACATTTAGTCAAATATTTAATTTTTATTTTGGCAAATGCTCATACTGATTGTGTTTCTGATAGGAGAGCAGGGTAGCCACATTTGGGAGGACTGAATCACTAGGGACTCATTTCTGTGTGCAGACAAGCTTTGAGAAAGGCACAGCTGGGCTCTGCCTTTTCCTGTGGGAGCAGAAGCATTGAAGTAGTGCAGTCATCTGACCAGGTCAGACATGCATTTAGGTATTGTATAACTCACAGCTGTGAGGAAAAGTTATTCACAATCACTGCTCTGCTTTTGAAATATTCTCCCTTGTACTTTGCAGGGTACAAAATCTCCTAGTGAAAGCAATTCATGGGCAATTAACTGACATGGAAAGATGTATCATGAAATATGTGAAAGGAACATCAATTGTGGTACCAGAACAATTTCATTTCATGTTACCAGGAAAAAATCACCTCGTAACAGTCTCATATCCTACGGGTATTTCAGATGATCAGCTGGAAAGTTACAGAAAGGTAAAGCCAACAAACGGTAACAGAACTGGATCTTTTATTTTTAATTACTGTAATTGTAGCAGTGGTAGGGCTTTCCATTTAGTCAATGTAGAATAAATACTAGCAGATACTGCTGTATTTTAGATTCATTTTTATTATAGCCAAACCAGTATACTGAATGTGAAAACTTGTTTCATTATAAGTTATTTTATAGAATGTGCCAGATCTCATTTTTGTGAGGGAACAACAGAAACTTTAAATGTACATAAAATTTGATTGATAAATATTTTCTCTAAATTATGCTTCCAGTAAATTGTTCTTTGAATTTCTCCCTTTTTTTGTTCTTCTATGGTAGAACATCAGTTTACTTTTGGTGTGTTACTACATTCAGGCTTTAATATATGTCCTGAAAAGCTTATTGGTTTTTTTTTTTGTTTGTTTGTTTTGGGTCTTTCTTGGGGTTTTGTGGTGTTGTGGGGTTTTTGTCTGGAGGGCCTGCTTTTTGTAGCTCACAGCTGGACAAACTTAGCTAGTTTTTGGCTTGTTTTTGCCTTTGGATTGGCATCTGGAAAAAAGAATATGGATGAAGTGGAAGAACGTTGAGATGTGCCAGTCCTTTCAGATTGAGACTGATACCAGTCTAGATCACATAATTGCATGTACTGAGAGCAGGGAAAGAATATTCTGCAGCTTAGAGGTGTAGGAACTGGGGACTTTTTTCTGTGTGAAGCATTACTGGGTATATAAAACCCAATCTAGCCTTGTGTTTGCAGAGGCCTCAGGCACTGGTGGCACTGCCTGTGTTTCCTGCTCTCTCTGCTGATCACTCTAACCCACTGATGGGAAGTGTTACTGCAGCTCCTGGAGCTGGGTTCAGTGCTGGGTCATCTGCCTAAAATGTATTAGCTGTGTTACATACATTATCCTAGAGGATCTCATCATGCTTCACTCTTCACTCTGTGAAATAAGACAATATATCTCTTTAAATGTGGCTGCTGTGTGGCAAACAGAGCTTAAGAGATTTTAAAATAGACTGAATCTGCTTGAACCATAAGCCCAATATCTTCATTTTGTGTCAGTATGTATTATTTGTATGCTCCAATATCAGTTAAGATTATAATTTGGTGTGTGTATCTACATTACTGTGTAGATAAAACTGTAATCCTTTTCTATGATGGTGTATTTTATCCTGCTTTCATAACAAACCTGTTACTTGTGGTATTTTCGTGGGGCCCCAGCAGCAGGTGTTATGTAACAGGGCTGCATAAAGTAGAGGGCCCTTTAGATGGGAGGTAAGCCTGCATGAGCTTCCCTGCAGAGGTGAGGTCTAGTAGTAAACATACCTGCTGAGTGTTTAATTAAGCCTATTTTAATAATTTGCTAAACTATGCTGTTAAAATTATAACTTTATTGCTGCTTACAATGTCTTTCTTTTAATCCAAAATTTGAATTGTGTTTCTTATTTTTATTTGAACTTGCATGTAGGAATTGCATGGGTTATACAATCTGCCTTGTGACAGACCATATTTCAAGAGAGCAAATGCTTATCATTTTCCAGATGAACCATATAAAGATGGATATCTCAGAAATCCACATTTACATCTTAGTTCACCTGGCATGGAGTCTGGTATGGTAAGTTTAAATTGAACCATTTTGCAGAAAGTACCTTTTTATTTTGAGATTTTTTTTTATTGAAAGAAGTAATTTAGATAGTCAGTGATGTGCAGATGGGAAAGTAAAATAATTGGTTTGACCTCTTAAGCAAAAGGGCTCCTCTGCACAAAATGGCACTGCTTTAATTTGTTGTATTTGTCCCAAATAAATTGGATTTTCTTGGGATAATAATGTCCATGATTTTAGCATGTATTCTAAAAAGTTTCTCAGAACCAGGACAAGAAACTAACACTATGAACACAGTTTAGGAGACAAAATGAGGTGCAGTTAATCATGTTTGAATAATGACCCTTTGAATCTTCCGAAGATTTGCAGTCCCCAACTGTAAACTTTACAGTGCAAGTGCCAGGTGATATGACTTCTGTGAAAACTGGTGCAAGTGTGATCAGATGGCTCTGTGTGCTCCCCTCCTGTGCAGGTTTATTTAGTACAAGGTGTATACAGTTACCACCACTACATGCAGGACCGCGTGGATGACAGCGGCTGGGGCTGTGCCTATCGCTCTTTGCAGACAATCTGCTCTTGGTTCAAGCACCAAGGCTACGTGGATAGACCTATACCAACACACAAGGAAATTCAACAGGTACAGGACATTAAGGAGATTATTTTATGCATATTTGTCTATAAAGGTTTATGTAGATTGTTTTTAAATATTAGATTCGTACATTTTAGACAATATTTTTTGTCCCTTAAATTGGACTGGTGGTTCTGAATTGTTTGTGTTGGATGACATTGTCTGTACAAATAAGATACATTAAAATAATCTTTCAAATGTTTCCTTGGATTAATGTTGTATTAGAAGCTGTGATATGACATTTTTCACTGTTTTTGTCAAATGAAAAGAACAAAGAACCCAATGTGTCATGCTAAAATCAGTTTTAAAACTGGCTGTCATACTCAGTGACAGCTGGATTAGTTCCCAGATGCTACACAGGAATTTACTGACAACTTTTGCAACTTTGCCTTTGACAGTGGTGCACTTTTTCCTGATTTTTGAACTCTCCTTCACTTCTTTTCTGTTTTGAATTTAAATGCATACCTGAATTGTTCGTTTTTGTTAACAACACTGAATTAAAACTGTAGGCTTGTAGCTAATACCCATAATTGGGTATGCCTGTCAAGGAATACTGCAGTTGCCTTCTGTCTTCTAAATATAATTCTTCATGTTACAGCTATTTACTGAACATTTTTAGTGAAGTTTAATTCATTCCATGAAAAAAACATTTATTATATGTAGCAGGGATGTGAACACTAAAGGTAAAACCACATTTCCTGAACATTTCTCTATCCACACTTGAATGCTATTGAAATCTGTGCAATCCTGTAGCATATTTAGGCATCTAAAAGAGGGCAGTAGCCCTCAAAAGACCTTTGGGCTTTGTGTCCTGAGCAGAAAAGGTCCCTCTCAAGTACTGAATGTAACATATAAAGCTCAGAATGAAGAACAGTTTAAAATAAACCATAACCTTTGACATGGATCAGTAGCCTCTTCCTCAGAGCACTATTTTATGGATCCTTTCCTGAGTGCTTTGAATAGAAATCCAAGCCTTTCAGTATGTGAAGTGGCTTCTGCAGTGTACAAATGATGCACTCCATTATTAAAGAGCTCAGTGGTCCCCCTCCCATTCTGAAGTCTGCCTGTGGAGCTGGGATTGTGGTCTCTACTCATGGACACAGTTCTGCATTACTGCTCAAAGGGACATTTCCAAAACAGAACGGCAGTGAATTAATTCAACATTCATTGGTCTGCTTTTAAACTGCTAGGTTCAAAACACATGCCCATTTATATAAAGTAATTTTGTTGACACAAAATGGTGGAATTCCCTACTATATGTTGTTGATATTTGGGTTTCTTCCTCATTATGATGTTGCAAAGGCACTGGTTGATGCTGGAGACAAGCCCGCAGCATTTGTTGGGTCACGGCAATGGATTGGTTCGATTGAGGTACAGCTTGTTTTGAATCAGCTTTTTGGAATAACATCCAAAATATTATTTGTCAGGTAAGAATCACTACTTGTTTAATGGCTTGGTAATTGCTAGAAAGACTGAATGCCTTAAAATACAAATCATGATCACAGTACATGGGAGAAGAGGTATAATTATAATTAACCCTCTATTCCTACCTTTAGTTGTGCTTACCAATGAAGGTAGTGTTAAATTTCTTGGGAGCTTGGGGTTCCAGTTTCCATTTGCTATAAATTGCTTAATAATATGCAAATTGCCCGATTCTATAAAGCTATGGTCAAATGCTTCCACAAGAAATGTGGTTCCCATTGGGTTTGCTTAATCTATAAATTGCTTCATGATATGCAAACTGATATGGAATTCAGCTTATTCCTTTGCACCACAATTTTTGATGCCAGACACACAGTCTGATGTCCAGAGAGAACTGAATGTGCACTGACAAATAGATTATTACTGCAGCCACAAACCTAACTTGTGAGTTTAGGATTGAGGCAAATTGTTGAGAAGTCTGGAAAATAATGTTCCCCTTTTTGCATTTTTGTGACACATAAAGCAAGGAGTTTGTTTCCATTCTGACAGTCTCATGCTGTCATACACAATGAAGAATCCTACGAAGATATTTGGGACAAAAAGAATAGTCTTTAGCATATATCAGAAGAAAAACTACCATACTTTTTATCATTTAGGAAGCACTAAGCATACTAATAAAACCCCGAACATTTAATAAGTACAGTCATGAAATTAAGAACATACACTAACAGTATGTATGAAAATACAAACCAAAACACTTTTCATGTGTTATGTTTCTTTAGAGTGAATTCACACTGTAGATATTCTAAAAGAGCATGGTAATGGGGATCCTTAATGGTAGGAAAATAGTTCAGGTCTTCAAGATTTTAATCTTTTTTTGCTCCAGAGCTTGTACTTGCAGTTGATCCACCTGTTATTTATAGGAGCTGTGACAGGCCCTGCCAATAGGAAGATTTTTATTCCTGCATATGAGAATATAGAATACACTCCTGAAGTAGGTAGAATTGCTCATAGTGCTGCTACAAGGGAGCAGCAGTTTTTCTCAGTGTTACAAAAAACCAACATCACTACCATGCTGGGAAGAAGAAACAATCAAGCAGCTTTTTCAGCTGGTCACTGGCAGTGGATAGCATTTTTATCTTGGGCTTATTTCCAGCTAGCATCTCTGATTCTTTATGGAAATAAGACTTCACAGCTGCACAGTACTGGATCCATTACAATAAATGCATCATTTCCCAGTTTTGTATTCTGTCTGCATTTAATCCATTCCTACTTGGGAAGTAGGCACACAGACTCTCACAGGGTTTTAAAAAGATTAGCCACTATATAAAGAACTATAAAGACAAGATATTAAAAATGTCTGTATTAATTTCCATGCCTAGCAAATAGACCTTGTGTTAGAAAATGTTTTTCAGATTTTCTCAGGAATTTTACAGAGGAATAATCCAAGTGACTTTCTAATTGGTTATCTATGCAGTGAATGAGTATAATGGGCAATTCCTGAAGTAAACCTAGTGCGAATGATAAATCTGTTATTATTTTTCTTACCTAGCCAGGGTTCTGAGCTAGCATTGCAGGGAAGAGAACTTGCTAATCATTTCAAGACTGAGGGAACTCCAATTATGATTGGTAAGTACTTGAATCTTGAAGAATGCTAATGAAAGTGCATGGCCTCTCTGTGCTGAATTTCATTTCAATTAGAACCCATTTAATTTACTGTACAAAAGTTAATCAAAACTGTAGATGAATTAAAAATTACAGTTTTCCCAAGGTAGCCTCAAAAATGGTAGAGTTTAGTCTGGTTGGTATCTTTTTATTTAGTATTTCTTTCAAGCTCAGTATTGAACATGGTAAAAAAAGTCAGTGTAAATGGTGTTTTTATAAATTTCTGTTAAGTCAGAACTTGAGCTGACTTCCATTCTCTACAGGAGCAGAAGTTCATAGAGTTCCCCAAAACTTCCCCTCAGAGAAGAGTACTGTCAATTGGCTTGGAAGATTAACTTAAGACCAGTTTTAATAATCTGAAATACTGGTATGATAAGAAGTGTCATTTGTAAAAATACTGCAACATTAATTGTTTTTTCCATGCTGTGTGTTAGGAAATTAGTAGTATTGATATTATTATTTTCAACTTTAATAACATTAATTAAAGCAATTTTCCAGTCTGTATTTGTCATTCTATAATGCAGTGTAACTTCCTCAAAACAGAGGTGCCAGAAGTCCAGACTTTGGTATGGTGGTGGTTTAGAGTAGGTATTGGGAAGAAATGTTCCATGTGAGGGTGGCGAGACACCAGAACAGCTGTGCAGAGAAGCTGTGGATGCCCCAAGACCAGGGGGATGGCCCAAGGCTCAAGGCCAGGATTTATGGAGCTTTGAGCACCTGATCTAGTGGGAGGTGACCTGCCCGTGGCAGGGGGGTTGGAACTAGGTGATACTTAAAGTCCTTTACAACCCAAACCATGCTATGATTCCATTAAATATTCTTGGCCTTTCAGCAGCCTTTTTATCTGAATGCCAAGAATGTAGAATCCTATATTGAAAAATCTTTTAGTACTCCTCCCTGTAATGCTCTCTTGCAGGTTGGTTTAATTTTTGTAGTCTTTGGAGGGCTGGAGTTGGGCTTTTTGAGGGTGGGGTTTGGGTATTGATTTTGCTTGTATTCTTCCAGGGATTTTGCAATCCCTATGTGCTGTGTGGAGTTACTACAATATTGCGGGGAAGTAAAGTATTGCATGTTATCTGAAAGAAACATGCCAGAATTGACCTGGGCTCATCTCATCAAAATATCCCCTTTTCCTGTTTGCAGGCCGAGGAAAGGGAAATCAGAATTTACTATTTTCTGCCCCTAATATTCATTGATGTAACATAGTAGAAAACAACATATAAACTTCATCCAGGAATTCCAATTTCTCTTCTAATTTTAGTCCTTTTACAACCATGAAATTTTGCAGATTTCTTTCCTACAGTTAGGTTTCTTTAAAAAAAAAGTGCAAAAGAGATGTTTGAAATATTCTAGACTTCATCTGGTAGAAGTGTGGAGGATTTAACCTGCCTTGCTGACTTAGAAGAAACTTGGAAAATGAATTCTCTACTTACTTTAGTTACTACAACTAACCTTTCTTAGCTGTAGTAAAGAAACGTTGTTTAATAATGTCAAGAATCTTATGAAAGAAACACTTTCAGAATCATCTTGACACAAGCTAATCTGTTAATAGAAGGTGTTGATGTACTTTTATTTAGCCCTTGTATATGAAATCAATCCCAATGAAAAAAAATACAGCCATCTGTGTTTCTCCTATTTTAGGTGGAGGTGTTTTGGCTCACACGATATTGGGAGTGGCTTGGAATGAGACTACAGGGCACATTAAATACTTGATTCTAGACCCACATTACACTGGAGGAGAAGATCTGCATGTTATTTTGGAAAAGGTGAGGCTTAATGCACACATATACACACACATTTATGTATATACATGTATTTTGGCATTAAACAAATAATGTCCAGCCAAATACAACGTGGCTTCTCCATTCCATATGGAAGAAGCACTGAGCCCAGTTAACCTGCATACTACAATATGCTAAGTATTGTCACTCTCTGAAACTTAGTGTCTTTGGAGATGTATCAGATCAGAAACTACATCAAGTTATTATACTATAAAGCAATGTTCTTTATTTTGTATGAATTCACCCAACTCCCCTTTTACCCAGGAGTATCCACGATAAATGTGTTTTATATTTTGAATAAAACAGAAAATTCTGTTCAGGCTGTAAGATGCTCTAAATGAAACAGGGAAGATCACTTATTTTAAATTTTAAAAGTTCTTTTAAAAATCCAGCACTAACCATTCTCAGATCAGGCCTTTAACAATGATCAGAGGGTAGGTACTGAATTGTTTGGAAAATGTAGAAAAACTACAAAGTGTTCAGGGGTATGTAATGTAACGTCATTTCCACATTTAAAGCTGCTAAAAGGGATGACGCAGCACATTACAAACTAGTAAATATAGTGTCAGAAATGTAAACTCTTAAAGCAGCTGAATCATCCTGTAAATGTAGGTAATCAATGTCTTTTCTGGTTTTCATATTAAGTTGCAAATAGTAACTTTCATTTCTAATCTTTGATACCCTTGTGTAGGCCCAACAAAAAAACCCAAACATTCAAAAAAACAGACCAACAAATAAAGCCAAGCAAACAAAAACCCAACAAACAAAAAAAGGAGCTGTTTAAGAAGCATTTTAGTGGCCTATAATGATCAAAGCTTGAAATGAACACAGGAAGAAACTATTTCCAAAGAATGTGTAGGACCAAAGGCTGTTACAGCTACTAGCTGTTAGAATGGTTCAGTGGTCCAGGAGGATAAAATAGATGCAGAACCCACTTTCCTCATCAAAAGTCTCTAGGGAGGAACTAAGGGAAACTGTGAGAATGATGGCATTTCAGAATAACATTAACCTCTCAGGAGCAGCAGAAGGTAGTGAGGAGGTGGGGATGGGGAGGAGATGATACTTTCTAAGAATTAAACTGGGGAGGGAGGAAGGGGGAGAGAGTCTTTTTGTAATGTGTTTTCCACTGATGTGTTTCCAGGCATGCAGAGAACTTTCTGAAAATTGTCATTGCATTCTATAGTCATTTGAAAATAATTCCTACAGCTTAGATTAGTATGATTAGTAAAATAAGAATAGACTCAATAGTGAAAACCAGAATTTAAAGTAGATTTAAAAGCTATCTTGCTTTTCCTTGGACAGGGCTGGTGTGGATGGAAGGGCCCGGAGTTTTGGAACAAGGACGCCTATTACAATCTGTGCCTACCTCAGCGACCAAAGGCTATTTAAATTCACTCTCATGCTGAATGCGCTGAGACAGAATAGCTGATCTAGATAAAACTCTCCTGTTATTTATCAAAATAATGCTTCAAGTCTATCAAAACCCAGGTGAAATAGAAATGTTGGTTGAATGACTTAAATTAAGAAACTATTCTTTTTTAAATGAAACCTCTAGAAATAAGTTACCTGCTTTGAACTGTATTCCTTACAAATGCATTTATTAGGCAACAAATACTCTGTACTTTTCCATAGCACAACTTTAGGTTTATATAGTATTTCCTCTTCTGCTAGAATCTCTATAGATTAAATGCCAAATCCGTTTGTTTTGTGGAATTCTTTCATGACAGAAAGATAAACTGTCCTTTGCCTTTCAAGTTCCACTTAGCCATCTGTCTTGTCCATTATGAATCTGTTCAAAGGCCTTGTTTGTTGCTGGTATTCTTGATGAAACATTTTAGGAGTGGGAAAAGAAGTGGAAAAGTAGCCATATTTACTAGATTTTATTAATTTTGCTGTCATATTTACACAGAAAAAGCAAGAGAATTAATTTTTCTATGCTCATTTATTTATAGCTGAATGAAAACAAGTATTCCAGGTGAGAAAAAAAAAATACTCACAAAATTCTTCTGTAAGAAGTAACAATAAACAAGCTTTCCTCCTTCTCAGAAGGAGACAGTGTCCCAGCACACACATCTGACTGCTCAGTGTATCATCCAGTCATGGTTCTTCAGACTTCAGATATCCCTTATTTCATGTTGAGATTACAAGATGTTTCTTCTGGCAGTTAGGCGACAAGATCTGTCATAGAAACAAAATAAGTCTGTAGCTACTTCATCAGTACATCAGCAAGGGTACCTATGATTTTTATTTCTTCTGTGTTGAAGTAGCCTCTTAAGTGGCATTCCACATGTACTGTCCATTTCCAAGAAGACCCTAACCTTAAGTACCTATGCAAGTTCATCCTTACTAGGAGGCTTCTAAATCTAACTGCTCTCTGTCTAACACACATTTGTTTTACTTAGATGCTAAAAACATTTTAAAAAATATCCTGAATTGTATTAAACCAACACTGTTACACACCATCTGATCTTCTCCTCTTCCTGTTTATGGATCTGCTTGTTTCACTTTCCTGTTTCTGTGCAGTTGGATCCTCTCTCTGCAAGCCATGTCTGTCACTTAGCGAGTTTCCAGACTGTCCTCTCAGTTTCATTGTCTGAGTGTGCTGAATTGTCCTGAGGAACTTGGCACATTCCAGAAAGCCATAATCCAGTGCAAGGTCTGCTGCTGTCTGCCCACTGTTGTTGCACAAGCTGAAATACAGAATTAACAATAACCAATTCAACTGGAATAATGAGCAAGTGCTGATTAAGAGGTGATTTAGGCAGGTGTATAAAAATAAGTACTGAGAATCAATACCAAGAAGGTTTGCAAGGATAGCATATGGCTCATACAGGGGGTGGGTATTAAATACAGAAAGGAATAATTATTTTAAAATAAATTTGTCATCAGTCTATTACTAGCTTCAGCATATCAGAAAGGCAAGAAGAGGGTGAGATGATGATCAGGAATATTCTCTCAGCAGTTATCACAGAGGTACATAGCTACACAACAGCGTGTTAGCATGTGCTCGGTGCTCCTTTGGTGTTTATGTCAGTTTTTAATACTCCTATTGCTACAGTCATGCTATATTTGCAGCCTTAGCACGTGTGTTCTGAGCAAGTTAAATGTACTCTGTAAAATGCACATCCTTTGATGCTCTTACTGAAGTTACTAAACGTTCCTCAACTTACTCAATTTTAGCATCACCAGCAACAAGGAGAGCAAGACATTCCAAACTTCCAGCTTTTGCTGCTTTATGTATCGGGGCTTCTCCAAGGCAATCCTAAAAACACAATTTATATGTAACAGTCATTTGCAAGAAGAGGAGTAGGATAAAGCTGTCTTGTTCTCAAAAATTACTGTTTAGGTACACCAGTCTGTTATGAGCTGAGAGAGAGATTAAAGGAATATAGCTAGTATAGTAATGGTAACTACCATTAAATGTCTAATGTATTCATCACCACAAAGCAGAAGTGCTGTCTCCTGCAGTACTCATTGTTTAACCTTTGCCTTCTTAAAAGATAACTTACACAGAATACCCTCTACACAGACTAACAGCATCTCTTAGCATCATTCAGGGATTGCTGTGACCAATAGCTTGCTACCAGCTCAGAGGTATAAGGGATTCGACTAAGCAACTCGAGTAAGAATCCTTACATTTACTCAAAGTAGGGACAAACTTTTGGAGGAAAAATAAATACTCAAGTTGTGTAAAAGAATTAAGTTGTTTGGACATCAGCATGCAGCACTCTAAGTGTGAAAATTAAATTATACATTGCAAGTGAACTTGCTAATGCAATATAGACAGGATTTCTGGTTCATGCTAGAAGTTACTCTAGAATAAGCAACCCCAAGTATCTCATGCAATGCAACTGAGTATAAGAAAACCCTCTCTTAGATAAAAAGTGTGTAAATAATATTAAGTGGATTTACTGACATGCCAGATTAGAAGTGGAAGGAATAAAATGTGTTTTTTACCTGTTGGTTCAAATTTGCTCCTGTCTGCAGTTGCCAGAGTAGGAAGAAGGCTTCACCACCACAAGCAGCCAAGTGAGCTGGAGACTGACCAGAGGCATCTGCAGGTGCGTTCACACCGGTTCCTGTCTCAAATAGGTTGCTGAAACTACCACACTGAAACAGGATATAAAAAGAAAAAAAGAAATGTTACTGCCAGTGTAAACCATGGCCAGGTCTCAGAATTCTGCATTACAGCAAAAAACATTCCCCTTGCAAACCACTGGACCTTCATGTTCCTTGCAACTGCTTTTTAAATATTTTCTTTTTTGAAGAGCAGTGCAAGAAAGAGGTTTTTGGCTTTTAATCTCTTAACCAGAAATACCAGCGTTAGTGCCCCAGCGTTGATAGCAGCAGCTCCAGGCAAACACCACCTCATTCACTTCCGCAGCTGGGCTCCCGGCCAGACAGAGCCACACACAGACCATCCCAAACCTCACCTCTCCGCTGCAGTCCATTATCAGCATCGCCTCCCCTGTTTGCTGGGCGCGGGGCTGTCAGGGCTCGGGGCTGTGGGCCGGTGGACCGAGGCGCGGGTCCGTCCGTGCCGCCTCCCGGGCCGGCAGCGAGCGCCGGGCCCGCAGCCCCGCCCCGGCACGTCCCGCACACACTCGGCAGCCGCGGCAGCGCCCTCCGGAGCCCCGGGGGGCCGGGCACCGGCTGCTGCACGGGCCGGGAGCGGGCGCCGCTGGAAGCCCCGCTGCCGCCTTCAGCCGGAGCCACCGAGCCCTGAGCGCGGCCTGGTGTGCTCTTGGCTGTGCCGCTGCCAGGCGCAGCCGCCACAGTGGTTCTGGCAGCGGACCTTTACGCTGCTTTGGAAGGCTAGACCAAGGCAGACTTGGATCTAGGAACGAAAATAATAGAGAATTAATTTAGATTTTTTTTCCCAGAAAGAAAAGTCAGTAAAAAGAAATCTCTACCATCGTCCTGCCCAAGCTCTGCCACTAGGCCAGGGAGACTGGCCAGGCGAGGCACGCTGTGAGACCCAGCTCTCACCTTCAGCACAGACATCGCAGCAGGTTCATCACCAATCCGAGCAGGACTAGAATCGGCAGTGGTGGATCTGGGCACAGCCACCTGCTACATCTCTGCTCAAAACACATTTGCAAAAACAGTACTTTGATTGTCACTTACTTGAGCTTGAAGTATCCTAGAGAGGGTGAGTGTCCACAGTACACAGTTCTGTTCTTAGCATTATGGTATTTCTTTCTGTGTCAAATACCTACATGTTTGTTATGGAAGTCCCTCATAATCACTACCATAATTTAAAAAAAATAATTGAAAGTCACATATTTAAAAAACAAATAATAATGGCATGGTTTTAATAAACAGAGATAGGGGGAAGGAAGCCTAACGGTGTTCCTTTAGGGCATACATAGTTCTGAAATTAATTCACAAACATGATGAAATTACCTTCTGCTTCTCCTTTGGGAAAGCTAATATAAATTATTTTAGTGCAATATGAGCATATACAGTACAATTTTTAAATGTGCAGAAATCCAGGTAAATAGGCTGTGATCAACAGCAGAATTGTTTCAGTAAATGACAGTTTTCACTTCTTTTTTATATGGAAAGAAGCACACTTGTGTAATTACAAAATGTTGTGTTGGGTTTTTCCCTGAACAGGTAGCCAAGCTAATTGTTAACAAACAAATAAAATTCCCACATTCCTAGCTATGCTTTGTTAGGGATGAAATACCTTTTTGCAATTTTAAAGATTCTTTTGAAAACACACGTATCCAGAATTAGCTTAAGACTAAATAGTTTTGCATTGCCAAAGAGGTTGTGTTTTGGTGCTTTTGGTTTTATGTTTGGTTTAAAGATCTTTCCTCCCTCCATTACCTCAGCAGTTCAGAGGTTTCAAGCTGCACCTGAGGAATCTCATCTTTCCAGCCTAGCCACCTACACACACATCTGCATCCGGCCAGCCAAAACTCTATTCAAATTCCTGCTATTAATTAGTTCTTGAGCTTCAGGTCACATTTTGCACCCCTCATTAGTGCCTGCAAAACTCTTCTGCTTTTGAATAGCCAGTACTTGTACTGGTATAAACACAGAAGTTACAATTCTCAACTATTTTGTCTGGGGCAGCCCCAAGTGCCAGGTAAGGACAAGGCTTCCTGGCTACAGCTGTTCTGGAACATAACTTAGAAACAATTCTTCTGTGCTTTGTACCTCAGATCACACGTCTTGCATGTGTATCAACAAAATTAAATTGGAAAAATGGTTCTAATAAATGTCTAAGCAGTCAGATAAACCAAGGTATGCTGGTGAATCTCACACCCTTCTGCATCAAAAGCAGCCATGCAACCCATTGTTGGTTGTCTTTGCTGAAGGGTACTGCTGCTTTCACAGACTGTTCTTCACTCTGCCTGTTAAGTAACTGAAGCTTAAAAAAAAGAAAGTTTATTTTCCTGTAGATTTCTTTGGTTATATCATCTACACAAAATTAATCAGGATTAATTTTAGGTGTTTCTTGGTACTTAAAGTCACATGGGACTACTGGAAAACATCACATTGAGCCCATGGTTTTAACCACACAAATCTGCAGGCATCACTCTCCCGTTTTGATTGTTGCCTCTTGTCCCTGTCGCTATAGAAACAGATCACACTGCCAAAAATGGAAGGATGATAATCATCTGGAAAAAAGAAAAAGCTGGGAGCACAGCTAAAGATTATTTTGAAAGCACTTTCATGCATTTTGATATTAGTCCCTTTTTGTAAGAAAGCCAGAAGCAATCAAGAGAAGTGGAAGCAATGCTTTACATTTCATGAGAAACCTCGAACAGCATTTTCCCTCAATTATCCTTTTAAGTTTTTTAATATCTATATGGGCAAAACAAACTACATTACAACAAACAGTTTCTGATCACTGGAAGCGGCGTGAAGTCCCGCCTGCTAAACTGAAGTGTCACGGCCTGGTGCCTTTTTCTCTGACTTGCATTCAGAGTTTCTGCTCCTTTTGCCTGTAGTGTTCTGCAGAGCATTCTGGGCTTCTGCTGTTCATGTCCGACAGAACCGGCGGTAGCAGGGATGATCCGGAGGGTGCCCAGCCTGCAGCCCGCACTGTGACTTACTGGCACTTCTCTCCGGACAACGGCCGGAGGTGGAGCCAAGCCCGTCGTTACATCCCCGACCTTGCCTTGCCGTGCGAGCCCAGGCCCAGCTATGGAGCGGCGCCGGGTGCCGGCGCAGGCCGGGCGGGGCGGCGGCAGGCCCCGGCACAGCAGCAAGCGTCGATCCGGGGCCGGCGGCGCCAGGAACGCGGCACCAGCGAGGGCCGCGGCCTCGCTCCCTTCTGGCCGTCCCCGCTCGGGCCAGGCCCGGGACTGCGCGTCCCGGCAGGATCGGGCCGAGCCGCCTTCGGACGCGGGGCTGCCGGGGGAGCTCGGCCGGCGGTGCTGGCTGGCGCTGCGCTCCGAGCCGCTGCCGCAGGAGCCGGACCCGCCAGGTACCGCTCTCACCTGGGCTCCGGCCGGCAGCTCCCTGCTGCGGTCAGGCGCGGCTTTCAGCTCTGGCACGGCGAACTTCACGCACACAAGGGTCAGGCTGTATTCACTGCATGTTTCCTTCGGGCTGTCTTCGCTCAGCTTTTCGGTTTTATAACAGAGCCTTTTCTTTCATCTTAGTCTTTTGAAGAACATATTAGAAAGGGACCAGCTTCAGACCTCTACTGTATTTAGGCAGGTTTCACCTCTTAGGGGACAAACCCAAACGTGTGTCTGTTTTTAATCAGAGATCCCCTCCCCTGGTGCACTCTTGGCAAAATCGGAGGAGCCGCTGGAGAAGAGTGAGGCACGTGGAGATCCTCCAGCACCTTTTCTGGATGGACAACGATACTATGAAAAGGTGCTTTCCCTCTTTTAAGTAAATATTATAAAGCAGACAGTTTTCAACACCTTTTCCATGAAAAAAGAGACACCTTAAAAAAACCTAAGAGAGGTCCCCTGTGCCTGTTTTGGTCCCATTAAAATCACCTGGTGTTCCCCCTAAATAAGCTACACTTTCCCCAAGCATGTAGTGAGATCTTCCAGTTCCCTCACAGGTCTCCTAAGGACCAGACAAGTGAGCAGCAGCCTATCCTTATAGCCAACTTCCAAGCCAGGTTGGGTTTTTGGGCAGATGACTGCCCAAATACAACACACTTCGTTTTCAGTTGCAGTGGGAGTGAGCCCTGACCGAGACACAGTTTTCGATCTTTGTTCCCCACCTGGGAACTGGAACTTGTTGAAATGTATTATCTTCAAGATCTCTGTCCCTGCCCCAGTTTGGTTAAAATTGGTCATCCAAGTCTTTGAAAGTAAATCCTCAGAGAACAGAGTGGGACTGGCTGGCAGGTGAATATAAACCTCAGCTTCCTGTGAAAACTAGAACTTAGTTCAGGAGGACAGAAAAGAATGTAGTACAAACACTGAGTCAGATATTTTCCAGTGTGACATGCACAGACTCAGTACTGTTTACAGTGCAGCAGTGGTACAGTGTAAATCAGTGTCACAGTTTCCAGCAGGAACAGAATTAACTCACTCAGACTTTCTGCTTTCTGGGCCCTGTCCTTAATGTTTTCATTAATGAATTACCTGAGACTAACTCCATGGAGCTGAATTAAGAGACTCCTCTCTGTTTCTTGACAAAATGGCTTGGATGTCCATGATAGATATTGCTGTACATCCCTAAATTTATTCTTTGAGCAGGTTTTAATTTTCAGATTTTTTAATGTATGTCTGTAGTGCCTAAAAATGCGCATGCTCATAGCACTGTACTTTTCGTTATTGGAAAAAAAAGCCCATTTCCTAATCACAGCCCTGTGTCTCCTTCACATGGCACTAAATTCTCAGGAAAGGTGAGATTAAATGTGCCCCCTGTACTTCTTTTTCTGTTACTCATGACAGCTAGTTGTAAAAAGAAATGGTTTTGGGGTTTTTTTTCAGAGTTCTTTAAAAATACAAAGCCCCACAATCAAAATGGATAAGCTCCCAAGACAATTACAATAAGATAATAGCTTGGTCAGTATTACTAGGGGATGATTGGTCATTGTGAGGACATTTGACTGACTGTTGAACTGTTGCTCAGGTCCAAGTGTTTGCAATCTTTTTTTTTTTTTTTTTAATCAAAACACACAGAAAATTTGAAGTAAAAATATAGAGAAGAATATTTTAATTTCACTATTGTTTTTATGTAGTGTTTATGCGTAAAAATATTTCAGTTAGAACACCAGGCTCAGTTAGCTGTTGTATTGCAGTTGTTTAACTGTGTTTTTAAATGTGGTTTCTTCTCAGACAATGCAGAAGCAAGTACTCTCTGAGATTGATTCTTAGGAGTGAAAGTACCTCTGTTGTTGCAGGTGATACCTCCATAAGAAATGTGTGGCAGACATCTGGGTCCATGAAAGTCTTCAGACATCTGGTTTGTTAGTCTTGGTGAAACCAGCCCTTAGCAGAGATGGAAAAGCAGACTGTTAAATCCTTGAGGTGGAAGAACAGCTGACCTAAGTTAAAGGATGTCAGATAGATGGGGCAGGGATTCTGAACTAGGCTTTATCTCCTCAAATTAAAAAGATGACAGTTTGTGGGAGGGAAGAAAGTTTGTCAGAATGGCTTTTGGTTACCCAGCTTTCTTGGTTGTTAACTTACTCCATCTGTTTCCTGCCTCTTCTGTGGTTGCAATTTTTTGTTCTTCATTCATGAGAGAAATACTCCAGGTTGAAAAATTGTTAAGGGTGTATATATCAGAGAGTTATTGTTTGTTTTCTCTTTCCCAGGGGTTGTACAAAGAAGCATTAAAGCAATTTGAAAAAATCCAGGACACAGATTTTCAAGCAATGTATCAGCTTGGTGTAATGTATTATGATGGACTTGGCACTAAAAAAGACCCTGTGAGTAATTTAGCTGCACACTTTTTATTTTTCTTCTAATATTAGCTGATAATTACTAGGAGCTTCTTTGTAAGCATGATTATTTAGTTTAAAATTACAGCCTTTTCATTTAGAGTTAGTTTCATAAAGTGCAGATGTTTACAGAGCATCATTAAAGAACAAAGGCTCTGGGTTGAGGAGGTTCTCAAAAATGGTAATAAAATAGGAATAAAAAAATACAGTAATTTCTGTTTTAAAATTAACTTTCAAAGGCTTGGTTGGACTTCATGTGGAAGCTATGTTAAAAATTGCTTTAATTTTTTTACTTTTTGATACCAAATTATGTACATTAAAATAAAGTGAATCAAAATGGAAATCAAACAATTATATTTCAAAGCATAAGATCTCTGGCACAAAAAATTTTTAAGGTACTTTCTGTTCTTTTAGCACAGATGCCAGAGATGATTGTGCTTCTGCCAATAGTTGACAGTATTATTCTTAAGTTAGACGCATGAAAAATTACATCTGCAAGCATTTGAAGAATTCAAACTGAAGAATTCTGTTACAAAAAAGGAAGACAAAGGAATGCTTTGCTACAATAAGGAGAGTTAATTTGTTGGTGAAGATGATCTTAAAAAGTGGCATGAGGAAAGAACACAAGCATTAGGAATAAAAGGGTCAGTTGTAAGACAGAAGGCCAAAATAAATGAACCAAAGAGTATATTAACAAATGGGACTCCTGTCTGGTGCTTACAGCATTGTCAGCAGAACTGAAAACATTCTGATTGGGGTTTAGATGTGATTTATTTTTTCTGTATGTCTGCATAATTACCACATTTGTTTACTTGCAAATAAACATTTTAACAAAGTTTCTTTCTTTCTTGTGTATTACAATATGAAAGCTAAATAAAAGCAAAACCTTTTATAAAGGACTAGTTCCAGCATATTTAAACAGGGTATCCATGCTAAATCCCAACAGTGTAAATCTTATTTCTAAAATAATTCTGAGGCCCAGTTGCTCATATGCAATGTTCTCCCTGCTTATTCAACATTATCAGATTTTGTCCTTTATGAGTCTAAGGTATTTTAATTGCAGGGACTTCAAAGTGTACTATATATCACTTTGCCTTCTTGTTAAGCTTGTTTTATGATTTCAGAGACAATACTAAAAAGTTCTCAGAATTCTGAAATTGAAAATGTTACAGGTGTAGGATGTGACATTCATTTACATAAGCACAGTAATGTTTTTGGGAAAAATTGTGTCAGTGAAGAAGAGTAATACATTATCAAATGAACATTTATGAGGAAATGTTTCACACTAATAATATGCTGGGGTTAAAAATGTAGGGGCTGTCTAGTAACCACAGATCAGTTCTGCTTTGGTATGATGCTGTTTCCCAAGCTGTCCTGCCAGTATGCCTCAGCCTTTCTTCAAAGGGGAAAAAATTACCTGTCTGGCAGAAGTTAGTGCATTCTCAGGTTATATATTTCATCCTCTTCACAGTCTGAACATAATAACGTATATGGCTCAATTTTAGGGAAGGGGAGTGGGATACATGAAGAAAATACTCAACTCTGATTCCCCAGAAGCAAGTCACTTGAAGTTTGCAGCTGCATACAGTCTTGGCAGGGCGTATTATGAAGGATGTGGTGTTAAACATTCAGCTGAAGAGGCTGAAAGGTAAGGGCAGTCTGTGATTTTCCTGAAAAATTATAAGATTGTGTGTTTCTTAAACTTTGTTGTCCCCATTTTCTTAGGTTGTGGCTTACTGCTGCAGACAATGGAAATCCAAAAGCAAGTGTAAAGGCGCAGAGTACTTTAGGAATGCTTTATTCTATGCCAATTCTAAAAGATATGAAGAAGGTAAATCCCTATCTTTTGAAATAAAAAGTAGTCATGACTAATCTTTAATTTCAGAGAAATAATACAGTGGTATATTTGACTCTGAAAGTTGTATTTTGAATAGTTAGACATTATCCATGCATTTAAACCTAAGTGAACAGATAGTCAGAATTCCTCATTTTGACTCACTTGACACTGCTAGCTAAGATTTTTTTTTTTTATTTTTTTTTAGTGCAAGTATCAGAAGGAATGATAGAATGGATTAAATTTTTATGAGCTTTGGTAACCTTCATAATTCAAGCAGGTAACACTGATTGGCAGCTCTGACTAAATGAAGCAGGTTTAAAAGCCTCACAAGGATTCTTCTTCCTTTTATGTATAAGCACTTCTTACAGGATGGTTGGTGTAAAAGCTTGTATGGGAACAGTATACACGAAAATCAGCTAAGTAAATACATACCCCAACTTTGTGCCTCTTGTTTAGGCATTTTTCTGGCATTCAGAAGCACGTGAGAATGGAAATCTGGAATCAAAGGGAGCACTTGGCATTATGTATCTCTATGGACAAGGTACACGTCGAAACAGAAAAGCTGCTTTGGAATGTTTGAGAGAAGCAACAGAACTTGGAAATATCTATGCTCAAGGCCATCTTGTGGAATATTACTACACTAGGAAATTTTACTCAAAAGCTGCTGCACTAGCCAAAAGGTAATTTTTGTTCTATTTTTCATTAAGGTTCTTCATGCAAGACCATATAAAACAGATTTAAATTATTAATAAGATGATGGTCCTGTCTATCAAACTCAAGAAATGTTTGAGATAATGAATTGCAAAACATCTTTAACAACAGAATAGCCAATGACAAAATTAGTACTATAAGGTTCTCAATTCCTCAGTATGATTGAACTTTTCCTTCTGATCCTATAAAGCAAAAGAGCCTTGAACAAGAATCCAAAGCAGATGCCCACATGCAGTCGTGCCTTCCTTGCCCACTATCTCCTCTAGGTTCACCATTTCCTTTAACCCCTACAGTCACAGTGTCAAAGAACCCCCAGGTTGGAAGGCAACTCAATGATCATCTGGTCTAACCTTCCTTGGCAAGAGCACAGTCTAGACACAATGGCCCAGCACCCTGTCCAGCTGAATCTTAAAAAGTGTACAAGGTCAATGAACCCACCACTTCCCTTTGTCTGCTTTTCCATCTTTGGTATGCTTCTCCCTTGGTTTTCAGCAGGCTCAGAAATTTGGAATTAAGTCAAGGGGGTCTCTTGCTACCTACTCTCCTTACCTTTAGAGGGGATGAACAAACAGTTCATTGTCCTTCCAGGAGAAGCATTCTTGAAAAATTCCCAGCACTCACTAGCTCCTTTATTCTCCATGGAATCTTCCAAGGAGACCATCCCAACTGTGTGTGAGCTGAAGTTTGCTATTCTGAAATCTGAAACCTTTGTGTTAGTATTAACTCCCAGAGTGCTCAACAGGATCCCAGATCCTCAATATTGTAATCACTGCACCCAAGACTATCACTCACTGAGGTCCTACAAAGTAGATTTTCTTGATTTGGGAGTAGCAAGACAAGCAGTGTCTCCTTCCTGATTGGCATATCTTGATTTGGGAGTAGCAAGACAAGCAGTGTCTCCTTCCTGATTGGCACATCTGACATTTGGTTGAGGCAGCAGTACTCCACTGCTCCGTTCCAGGAACTTCATGAATGTCCTGGGAGTTGCTGTATTCTTCTTTGCATCTAATGCTTGGGTAGTTCAAATCACCCATGATCCAGATTTTGTTACCCAAAGCTTACTTAAGTGACCCAAGTATTATCTCATTGGTCTTACTGTCTTGATTCAGTGGTCAGTAACAGATGCTTAGTGTAAGATCCCTCTTGAGATGATTCCTCTGATCCTGACCTAGAAGCATTCAGTAAGGCTTCCAGAATTGCCACAGTTCACTTCTCCTCATTCAAGGTTCTCCTTAATTCAGTGCATGACTCCTCCTCTTTTTCTGTCTTTACAAAACAGCCTATGGCCATCCCTCACAATCCTTCTGTCATGTCATGTGAGTTGTTCCACCTTGCTTCAGTCATTCCTATGGCTGTGTGACTTTGAGTGGGTGCAGAGCTCCAGCTCCTCCTGTTTGGTCCCAGGCTGTGTGCACGGTACACATACACTTGAGGTGGTTGTCTTCTGGTCCTCATTTGGGAAGCAGCTAAGGAATATTTGTTGCTGCTCTGGTTGGCCTGGGTTATTCCCCAGTTGGTTGGAGCATGGCACAAGTGCAACCACTTCACTTCCACTTCTGTATCTTGAACTAGTCAAGTAGGACAAGAGCAGTGTTGGTGCAATGTTCTATGTAAACAGCACATTTCTGTGACAAACCTCCAGAGTTTACCAGTGTATTGATAGAAATTCAATCTGTCCATCAGATTATTGACTTGCTGGAAATAAGATCCAGATAGACTGACTGCTTGCACAAGTAGCACATGCTAACATTTGTGCTTTTTGGGGTTTGTCTACATAGCTTCTGCTGCACAGCAGCAAACATGGCACAACTTAACCATGTTACAGAAGCTGCACTATATGCCACTGAGTAGCAGAAGCTCTGGTTAATTCAGTAGTTCAGCTATGGATGCTGTTTGCTCTACTCCACGCTGAGAAGGACTGTTTCTCTCTGAACTGCTGCTTTTCTTTCTTTTGCACTGTCAGACTGGAGCAATAACTGTTCAGTCTGGTCTAGCCTGTCTCACTAGGAATGAATCCCCTCCAGTCAATGCTGCATGGTAGATTGTCCATACAAATAAAGAGTGCACCTCATCAGCTGCAATTGCAATTGCAAAAAATAGCAATGAAATCCCACAGTACTGTCAGAGGTGACCATTTCTGAAATAAAATACCAAAACCATACTTGAAACAGTTACACTTAATTAGAATTGAAGATCGCCTTGAGGCAAAAATCTCAGCTGTTCAGCCAGTAATATCAAGCACTGATACCTTTTCTGCTAAAATTTGGCCTTCTATATTCGTAGCAACTACATTTGTTACATTATATACAAGCATAAAACATTATGTGACTATGTGCAGTGTAATCTTGCCTAATATTTGGAGTCTACATTACCTACTAATACTTCACTTCAGATAATTCAGTTATCCCACACAGTTGTACTTACCAATTGCTGTGGTATGTTCTTGAAGTCAGCTGTGCTGAAACAGAATTTTTGCCTGTCTTGATTGGATATCATTATTTGCATTAGCATTCTGCAGATTATCTTTTGAAAAGGAAGGGGAATATGTTACGTATCAGGAATAACAAAAGGTAATATGTTATTGTTGTTCTATTTTAATGTTCTTGCTAAATAAGAACAGTTGTGTTACTGTATTTGTTAACGGACTGAATTAGGTTGAAGAATATCATTCCCAACACTTCCAGTTGATCTAGCAGGCACTGATGTGCACAGGGTCATTTGAGAACAATCTTTCATAAACACTCATTTACAGGAAGTACCTATAAACTGAAATTACTTGCACTTTTCCTTCTTCTGTCAAGTCTGTGACTTTGACACAGCTAAAATGATGTGTAAGAAGCATATAATTACTGTTTGGTACCTGGAAGAGATATGGGGCTTGGGGGTATCTGTTTTAAGACAACAGAAAAAAAATCCCACTTAGGTATAGCATTTTCTAATATTATACTGTTATACTAGATAATTTCAGCTTGATATTAAAACAATATTCACTTTGTCCCTCTGATGCTTAAAATCATTATTAGTAAAAACATGCTGAAACTAAGATGACAGCAAGCACGCAGAAGAAAGGAAATAATTGAGCTGAAACAGTGATGAGTGGTTTTCCTGACAGAGTTTTATAACCAGGGGGTCTCATATGTCCAAGATTTTCAGATTACTACAATTTGCCAATATCCTTGTGAGAACTGAAAATTTTAGAATCATAGAATCACAGAATGGTTTGGGTTGGCTCTTTAAAGACTGTCTAGAGCTCCAGCCCCTGTGCTGTGGGCAGGGACATTTTCCAGTACATGAGGTTGCTCATGTAGTGAAATAAGAGGAAATAAGAGCTACATGAAATACTACATGGAATAAGAGCTTTGTCTTTCTTCTGCATACAATTTCCATAAAATAATTTAATGGGAACAATTAGCATAAACTATGTTGCCTTTTATAACTAACATAACTGTACTGAAAGTGACTTCAAAAGTTGTATGCTTGTTTGCTGCTTAATACCACAATATTCAAGTAAGACTAACTTAAAATCAAATACAAAATCGAGCAATCCTCATAAGATACCTAATACATGTGAATTTCAGCTTATTCTGGATAATTATGTAAGCAGAAAGGAGGCATTGTCAAAGTCATATATGGCCAACTTTAATTATTGCTTGAACTAGCATTATCTAACGTAATGCTCTAAATTCCACAACAGGGCTACAGCCAATGAGGACATCAACACGCTAGCCAAGGTAACTGATTGTCATCCAACTTATTTAGCCAAGGGGGCTGCTATGGCTGCTTTCTACTTGGCTAGATGCCTCCAGCTTGGCCGAGGCATAGAGAAAAACCAGCAGGCTGCTAAGACGTACTATTCTAAAGTAAGTTGAGAAAGTCTTACAGACTGGTTTGTATCTTGTGAAATGGAGTGATACCTTGGATCTGAGTTTAGTCTAAACTTGCTATTTCATTAAGGACTCCAACACTATGTTAAAAGAATATTTGCGAGAGTATGTAGACTGATAGAAATTATCAGTAGTAGTTTAGTACTGAAAACTACTAAAAATAGCCTTGAAAGGATGCTATCTGCCCAACTGCTTAAGCAAGCAGTGTAACCAACAACAACAAAAAATCTATGGCAATCATCACAGCAAAGAGCAAGATAAGTTAGCTAAACAATTTGAATAATTTTATCCCAAATTGATTTGCTTTCTGTCATTCTCTCACAACTGAAAAATTGTTATTTTTCCTTATACTTTAGCATCTGTAAAAATTACAACCTTTATTCAATTGGCCGTAACTGGTTCTCATGCATATTTCTATATTTACATTTTCCATAATAGCTGAGGATCTACTGCTTTTTCTGTTCAATATATACTGGGGGAAAAAAATCAGTTACATTTTTTCCAAAGTTCTAAATTTGGAGTAAGACTGATGGAAAATGAGCTTGAGGAAAAATACTAATAATGGCCTCTAGAAGATTAACCTGTTGAGTAGTATCAGTGATGCCTAAAGGCATCAAGGCAAGGTAGTTTTACCAGCTGAAGGGAATGTAGCAGGTTGGCATCTGTGCTTCAGGGACTCTATGGTTTCTGTGCACGTAGTGACCATTTGTTTCTGCAAGTAGAATACTGTGGTGTTCATCTTGGTGCAATCTAAGTGAATGGAGAGTTATGGAAATTATAAATTATCAGGCAAATTTTGTGGCTCTTTACTCAGGGAAGTCACTGATAGAGGAGGCTTAGCAGAGCAGGTGATCTGAATGTAGAATTTTTAAATACCTTGTTCTCCCACTGTGAAAAATGTTATAGAGGATAGGATGAGGAGGCCATCAGGACAGGAACATAAACTGTGGTATTATGATCATTCCTAGTTAAGGCATTGAAGAGGTTCATCGGGATTAAATTGTTGCATGGCATTTTAGGAGCACAGCCCTTCCCACTGTCTTCTAATGTGTGGTAAAACTGCCACAACTGAAAGAAGACCACGGCTTTCACTCATTATGCACTTGCTGTGCACCTGAGACTGGTCTAGGAGTGTCACTAATGTCTCACTATAAAGAGATGGTTCCTATGACTGGTGTCATGTTGAGACCTGGCCCAAGAAAAAGAAATATATCATGTGTCTCTAAGTCAATAGCAAAAGAGAAGCAACATAAAATAAACTAGAAAACTCCCCAAAACAGTAACTTCAAAATAGTTGTGGGGGTGTCCAGGTTTTTTTGTACCTGCAAAATTCTCATGTTAACTACGCTTACAATTACCCTTACCTAAAGTCATACTTGTTTTAATTGACTGCTTAGTTCTGGTTTTGGCCTACCATTGACTGACCAAGGCAGTTCTGTAAGAGATGAGAAAGAATGTGAGCATTGCTAAGGGACCTGAAATAGACAATGGATGTGAGTGAAACTCATCCAGTCTGTAAGCAGATTTATTTTTCCGACTGTGGTGCTGCATATGCCATGCCAACATACAGAATTTCTAAAAAAATAAAGCCAAGACTAACACTATAATCCAGTATGCTAATTTTAAATACTATTTTTTTTTATGTGGCACCAGAAAAAGGATTCAATTCGAAATATGTTAACTCTTCAATACTTTAGCAAGTTGACTAATTTTTTTGACACTTAAAGACTTTGTCATATTGATAACATGCAATTTTATTGTAGCTATAAACTAGAACTCTGATATTCTTTGTTTTTAAAGGCATGCTATCTGGATCCTGTTGTTGCTTCTCACCTTGAATTGGCAGCTAATCTTGGGAGAATTTAGTGTTTCTTTTAACTGTGACTGGTATATAAATATATTTCCTACAATAAACCATCATTAATCTCCAGCAATTATAGACTGTTCATCACTTACTGCTTGCTTTTCAACTTTCTAGAAATTATTATTTAACGCAATTCACTGATTCATTTTATCTAGAAGAGAAAGTAAAAAGTTCATGTTCTCTTTAACTCAGATAAGCTGAGACAGATTTTTTTAAAAATCATATTGAAGACTTAAAGGTTTATTAAGGACATTTCACTGGGACAGATGTATTTACTTTATGTCATATTGCTACATAGCACATGAATCAAAACAAAACCAAAGAAAGATGTTTGTTTCCTTTTTGCATTTATAATATTTAAATTTTAATATTCTGAAAAGCTTGAGCCCATACTTGTCTCATTTTCACACACAGCCCACTTACAGGCCATGGCCATTTTTAAAGCTTAATTTGTTAGTGGTGCTTATACTTTCTTCCACATACTTTCTAAAGCATTTAGATTTACTTAGAAGTTTTCATACATATTTCTTTTGGATTGCAGAGACTCAAAGTTGGAAACTGTCCAGTAGAACCCCAAGCTTTACAATTCAAACCATACCAGCTTCCAAAACTAATAAACACTACTTACAGAACTGTGGGAAAAAAGCCCCAACATTAGTATGGAAATATTGAATACGCATCCCCAAGACAAGGCCTGTTTTCCTCAATTCTACATATTCCATTCACACTGCCTCTGTATTAGAAATAGTTGAAAATCTTTTGGCTAGGAGTATTTATGTCTGAGCAATGTCAAGCTGGATCTTTTATGGAACAACATTTTGATTAACCACTAGGAAAACTTACTGATTGTTGTGGTAAGCTTGCACATTCCTAAATGCCTGTTTACTTATGAAGCTTTGTAAGTATAAAATTTGCCTTGCTTCTTAGTACTGTGCCACGACTTGAAAACTCTTCTGAAACTGTTAGAACAGAAGGGCAGATGTTACTAAAAATGTTGATTTAAATAGATCATACAGATTGTATGTACCTTACAATACAGCCAGTCATAACTGCAAGTAGTTTTTCCAAGAGCAAAACTGTACTGAATTGAGAAGACAGTAATGAGTGTCAGCTAGGGATTTTTGATGATGTTTAATTATTTAGATGTGCATTAACATCATATGTACATATTTTTACATAAATTTAAAAAAACCACCAACCACTGAAGACAGTTTTCTTTCCTTGTATAAAATAAGAGAAAAATTTGAAGGTTATTTGAAATTGGGGCATTTGAACAAAACAGCCCTGAATAATATCAGGGAAGTTATCAGAATGGTTTAATTAAATGTCTACTTGATCATCATAGAAGCAATTCATAAGCACTAATCTCTGAACTAACATTTAACACAGGCATTCTGTTAGGACATACCAGTTTACAATACATAATTTTGACACAGACTTCAAAGCAATGTAGATACTTCTTATGAAACTAGTGCTGTCAAACCCATTGATCTGTTGTCAGTACAGCCTCATTATCAAGCTGCAATCCAGTTGTGATATTTATTGCTTACAAATGCTTCAAACTACAGGAAATCTTTGGTAAAACCAAAATTGATAAAATTTTCACAATAGCTTTACATGTGGTATTGCACAACAAGGCTGTTTCAATACACAAGAAAAAAAAAAGGAATGCTCAGATCCTCAGTGAGGAGATTAGAACTGTACAACATTCATTAGTTTACCATTATAAGCAGAATTTCTTTCCATAAATGTTTAAAATATCTTCTGGTTTCTTTCAGCATATATGAACATTTATTTTTCAATCTATATTTGAAACAGAGGAGTAGTCAAATAGAACAATTTAAATAAAAATTGGCAGCTATACAGCATTTTTTGTCTACCCTACAACAGCATCAGATCTTTTCAAGTCTGTACTTCACAAAAAACTCAAGAGGAAAGAAAAATGCTAAAAATAATCATAGTCCTCAGCCCTCTATGGAAAAGAGGAAAATAAGTTTCATGTCTATTCTTGAACATAGACATTTCTCTAGTGGTCCAATTGTGCAGATTCAAACCTAAGTGGCATTAAGCTGCTCTAAATGAGCTCTCAGCTCAGGACACAGTTCAGTTAGCAGCAGTTCCAGCAAAACCTGGAAAACAGAAAAGAGTTAAAATTATGCAGGTGCCAACAAAATTTCTTGTTTCTTCATCATTTTTAGAAAACCACAAATAACAGAAGCACATAGATTTGATTACATTCATCATTTGTGCAACTACTTTTCTTTCATCCAGAAGTTAGCACATGCCCTACAGATAACATGGGAAATGTCTTAAGGCTGAAAGGAGGCAGAGTTGAGGGCAGCTCCATTCAGATGGGAATTTCCCACGCAGTAAAAAGTGGTGCTGTTCTGTCGAAGACTCCACAGCATCATAAGCACCAGGGCATGCACCTTCTCTCTGGTGCTGGGGCAGCATTGTGTGACAGGCTGCTGTCTGGAATGTGCCAGAAGAGACTGATTGTGAAAGGTGTTATACTTAGATCCAGCTGCATATTCCAACTATTCCCAACAGCTGAGGAGTGGAACTTCTGAAAGGCTGTCATATCCTAACTATGAGCCAGTTCTGGTTCACCTTCTCTAGGATTCTCCAAGACATGGTTATTTTTCTAAGCTGTACGAAGAAATTAGTTTGTACCTTATGAAGTCAGGCACATAGGATGTGGTAGAGGATCTCTTTTAGACAAAAACAATGCTGCTGTTAAACAGTCTTTTGTTATTCAAACTTAGTCAAGTGATCAAACCTAGAGCAACTGATTTATTTTAACAATAAATAAATCTTTGCAAAAACATCCCCTAGGCTTTAATACTGAGTGAGTAGAGCTCAGTAACTTACAGGATTATGTTGTTAAATAGGTGCTTTTCTGGTTACTCACGTAAAGTAGATGCTTATTAGCCTTTCTCTCTTGCAATGCATTGAACACTTTCACTACACCATGACGGGCATTTTGTTGTCCAACAAGATTCTGCAGAGTATCTGCAACAAACATTCCTTCAGTTTATGTTGTTTCACTCATGCTAGGCAAAGCCTACAGCCAGAATCATCATTCTACTACCCAAAATCACAGTCATAAAGGTTGGAAGAGGACTTGCAGATCATCTAGTTCAATCATAAAGACCCATAAAGGAGGGGAAACAAAGCCACTGCACTTCAATGGTCCTTGGCTACAAGATACACAGAGTCCCTCCTCACCAACTTTTTAAAAACACAGCTTGAAAAGATACCCTTATTCTCCAGTTACTCAATAGATAACAGTGTGTGCATCTCAGAACATTTTAAGTGTTCTAACATAATACATCAAATGCCTTTTCAGTAGTTCACTTCACTAAGTCAAGTCTCATCTCACACATCATTAAACCTTTCACTTAAATATACCTTAAGCCAAAGACACAACTTCTACAACATTTCAAACAAATTTAGCACTTTAATTGACTCTCAGTCTTCACAGAGAATACTTGCCACAAGAAGGCAGTTAAGAGAATTCTAAGTCAATTATTTACACTTTGGATTAAATTAGAGAACAAATAGTGATTCAGTGCTCCATCATTAATCTAAGGTGCATTCAGCTATGTCCTGACATATGGCTCCAAGCTCAGAAACAAACAGGAAATCAAACAATAACACAAACCTACTATGGAAGGCTATTTAGGTAAGTAGATCAATATAAAACACGGGCAGTAAATGGAAGGGTTGTTTACACATCAAAAGACAAATATTTTGCATGCATACCTACTCCTTTTTTGCAGTAAAAGTTGATTAAACTACCTAATGCATGTGGGTATATGAGATATCTAAGTGAAGCCATAAAACAGCTCGTTCTCTTCAGATGGAGCAGAGAAAAAGCATTCAAGCTATGCTGAAGTGCATTTCCAGGTCTTAATGGCAATGATTTTGATTCTCTTCAGTTAGGTGCCTTTGGGTTTACATGATCTCTGAGGGGTCAAAAATATGTAACTGGATTTCCTGTCCTGTGAGTGGGACAGGATGGAGCATCTCAGAATGGTGCCCCAAAAACATTCTGGCTGAAAAGGCAGCTGCTCAGGCTTGGGAGATAAGGGTAGGCAAAGGAAAGTACTGAAAAAAACACTCCATCTAGGATCTTTTTCTGCCCAGGATGCAGGTCACTCTAACATTCAGTGCCCTGAGACCTCTTATCAGAAATAGACAACACACAACACTGACAGCATGTGTCTCTCTCTCCAACTAAAATATAAGAGGAAGAAGTAATTGGGGTGGGTGCCACTCTCCCTATTTGGCAAGTAATTCCAAGTAGCAGAGGCACATATTTGCTCACAGAGAACCAGCAGAGAGAGAATCGACTGAGATTCCTTGATGAACATTATACACAAAAATACAGCAATTCTGATTTTGCATCCACCAATGATATCTGAATCCAGGCCTTTTACCAGACAGGCAGGAGAGGCAAAGACTAAGACCAAAATCACCCTTATTTATGCAAATAATCATAATTTAAAACTCTACAGGAAAATAATTTGATTAACCAGTTTCCTTATTAGTTATTAAATCCACGATTAAGCAGAATCAAAGTGATCTCACCTGGAATGTTTTCAAGTAGTTTTTGCTGTGCTCTCTGTTTTGTCTCCTGCTTTTGTTCATCGCTCTTGGCTCTCGGTGGTGGAGCCAACTTTCCATTTGGCCAAAAAGCATCTCGAAACACACCAATGTAGTAAACAAGCATTGGTTCACTGAACATCCAGTGTACAGTGTCACGGATTTGCCTGTAAAGAAGTGTAAAAGGGAGCCCATCAGAGCTAGTCTCATGTTTTATCCATATTTATTCTTCTTACTTCTCACAGTAGTGGAAGAGATGTTCTTTTTCATGTAATTTTGCCAGTATACCTGAGTTGATTTCATTGGCATAACAGCAGGTCATATTCAGCTCTGGGTGCTCTAGGATTTAGGTCACTCCAGATACCTCACTTAGATCTGGAAAAGGTTGCTTTTCAATGTAATCCACAAACATCCATTTCAAATTACAAGTACTACATTGAAATATACATCAAAACCACATTTCAAGGATGGGCACTACAAATTCTCCACCAGGAAAAGTCAGGATAATCAGGTCACTAATAGTAGCAAACTCCAAACTAGTTGCTTGCAGAGATGTGTCTGCTAGGATAAAAATAGACAGTTTTGATAGAGGCACAGTAGGTTCCTTCACAGATAGCAAAGCACATTACTGAAGGGATTACAGACAGAGACCTCTTCCTGTGGCTGCACCACTTGCTGTACAGCACCAGGAGTCTAAGGTAGAGAGCAGGCTCCAGTCAGTACTGCTGCCCTACAGCTAAATCCCTTAAAATTAATAAAGTCAACCTAAATGTAAAAAGCTACACAGGAACTTTGCATGCAAGCTATGCTCACAAATCCTCTGCCTCTCTGTCCTCCTTCAGGCATTTTCCAATTATCAGCAGGGTATGAACAAATGAGCCAATCAATTTAAAACTCAGTGAGTGGATACTGTCTGAGACCAGTCCAATTTACTGCTACATAATGTACATAAGAGGCTTTAAAAGCCATGCTGGCAAGTGCAAATTTAGTCACTGATTGGACAAAGAACAGCCTGCTGTGCTGACAGAATACTTCTAAAATTTGTTTCTGACCAGGGATCCAGCTTTCCATATGAGGGTGTTTACAGACAGGTATGCTCATAGCATCAGGCAGGCCTCACCTAGCAGCATAAAGATAATTTACATATCTCTGTTTTCTCTAATAAATCTAACACTGCTGTAAATTGAGCTGCGGAAAACAAATGTAGATTATCATATCCAACAGGATGTCCAGATTATTTTTACCAGTTCTTCTGTCAGCCTTTTTCTAATAGAATGATGATAAAAATTCAGTTAAAGCAACAGCTACTTACTTGTTGATGGTTCTTCCAAAAGTGACTTGTACTAGTGCAATTAATGTTTTTCTGACCCACTTGAACACTAGAACAATGAAAAATTATAAAAAATAATGACCAAGTTAATAACATTACAGAACCCATGATCATGTGCAAAACCCTGCCCTACCTCCCACCAAACTAAAACCAAACAACCCACCCCTACAGTGAACATGTTGTTATAACCCTTTCTAAGATTCCATTAATTGTACAGAGGTTTCATTTTTCTTGATCACGTGCCTTGTACTGTTTGCTGTATGGTTTTTAAGTCCTGCAGATTATATAAGTATGCATATAAAATGCATTCTAGGTTATACCATAAATTTTTATATGAAAGAATATTGAATATTTCAAGTTTATTGAGCAATACAACTACTCAAACCCCTTTTTCTACTACAAAAAAAAAACAAATGTCCTCAAATTTCCCACCCTTTTCATACCTATGAGTATAAAGTACACACAGCAGCACCATTAAAATTCTGAAAACATTTTCACTCAAACCAAGCAGTCAGCTTTCCATTACAAATAAAGGAAACAAAAGTGAGTGCTTCCTAGTAATTACTGGTAAGTCTTTCTTTCATACTGTTCACCATCACAATAAAGTCTGTATTTGGAAGATACATCTGCCATTTTTGGAAGGTGACACATTTTGCAATAGCTACCCTGTAAATAATTTTATAAAGCATCATGTGTGGCTGCACATTCAAATAGAAACAAACATAGCTTTCTTTATTATCATCATTCAGTTACATAAAAGGGGGAAAAAAATCCAGTATTTAAGTATACCACAATTCTAGCATAATTTTTATAATAGACAGTGCAGAACTAAAATGCATATGTAATTCACTTAAAATGGATATTAAAATTATATTTCTTTGTCAGAAACATGTTCTATAATAAAGCTATCTTTCCTTCTTCAAGATTTCCTACAATCTAATGAACAGCCTATTTACAAAAAGCATACTATTGTCCTTTTTTCCTTTTTTCCTAATTTTTTCATGAAAAATTTAAAAATACCAACTGCAAATGCTCTCTCCTATTAGTTACATTTTTATTGCCATTTTATATTGTAATTTCACTCCAAAGTTATGAACTACTGAAGAATAGCTTGGTCCCAAACTGGCCGTATAGACTGCAAGAATGATGACTAAGTGCAATATAGATTGCACTTATTGAAACAGCACAAAAATCTGAATTATGAAGTGCCCTACAGAGCCCAGAGATTCCATTAGCAATTCACCAGGTTTACATCTTACTTCCTCGCAGCTCAAAAATCTCTCCAATCAGCATGAAACACGGCTCAGCAAGAGAGTCCTTCTTCCCATCCACCTCCTCTCCATAGTCCGACAGGTCACTGTCCTCTTCTGTTTCTTCCTAGGAAGAGAGGGACAACATGGCTATGTGCTGCAGTTCCCCAGCCTTCTCCAGAATGGATTTAGTTACTGGGGATAGTAACTTCCTTATGCTCCGAGGAAGGAGCACAGCCAGTTCTGTCAAAAAACAGTGTCAGAGCCAAAATCTGCTGCTGGCAGGATCTGGCAAACAGGAATCTTGCTAGGTATCTTGAAAACTTCCCAGTGGACTAAAGTGGCGAGGACACTGCACTGCTGAAATTATCATCACTGCTGTATCTTCTGCTTGCAGCCTTGCCCCAGTCAGCACCTCAATGCTGTCCAGATTTTCAGAATCTATGCCTATATTGCCCCATCAACACCAGCTGGATGAAGCAAAGCAGGTGATGTAGGAGTAGTGTACTGCTAGGAAACAGGTGAGAGCTGTAAGCAGGAGATGGCACTCAATAGTGTTTGTGATTGCAAAGCCTCCTCTGACACAACACCCATAAAAAACATTCAGGATGAGAAGCTAGACAGCTGGAGCTCTTTGCAATGCAAACAGCTGTGAGTAAAGGGGAAAATCTGGTTATTGCACAGGGAGAAGCAGGTAGCTGGCTCCCCAGGAGAACAGACAGTGCCTTCACAGCTGAAGCCACTCAGTGGGATCAGGCCCTAACCTGTTGTCCTTGAAGTAAGCTGGGAACCAAATCCAGCAGTGGAAGGGCAACTGGCCACTGCACAGACAAGCACCATTAATGAAAACTAGTCCCAGGCAGAAACACAAACTGTGATACTTAGTGACCTGAGCCTGAGGATACCCAAGCTCAGGGCCCCAAAGGGAGAAGAGCTATTCAGACAGACTCCCAGAAGGTGACTGGGTTGACCCACCTCAATCCTGGCAGTACCTTCTGTTCAAGAGTGATGGGCAGACAGCAGGTTGTTCTCCCTGTCACGAAGATTGCTTCAGGATCAGGACTACAACTCCTGTCATTACTCATGGCAGCCAACACATCCCTTTGCTTTCCTGGATCTTGCCCTGCCTGCCTATGCTTCGGGCAAAGCTAATGAGAGGCAGAGCTGACCTCCACTGAGGCTGGTGCAACGCCCCAGTCTCTGGATCAGGAATGGTCACGATGTGCAAATTTTCTTCTTCAGCCTGGTTTTCAAAGATATCAATCACGTCTTCCTTTCGTCCTCATCATTCCATCACCTAATACTGATTTATTTTTCTGCTATTCAGTGAATCTCCTGTCATTTAGAAAATGCAACAAGAACTTTAAGTTTTTACACTACAGTGCATTTTCTATCCAGTAAATTTATAAACCTAAAAGCCCTTCTTTCTAGATTATATCAACTGCATTTTTGCTCTGATTTGGTTTTGGTCTGGAGAGCTAAAAAATAAGTTCTAAAGCTAACCCTGTTCAAGGAGTTATATATATAAAGAAATTACTGCAGTATCTAATCCTGAACAATTTTATTACTCAAGAGATAATATGATTGCTCTGACATGTATTTGAAAAATCTGAGATGAGATTAAGGGCAAAGAGAGAGCTGAATGAGAGCATTCTACACTACAAAGTCCAAAACACAAACTAAACCAGGAAGTCTCAGTTACAAAAAGAACGCAATTATACCAGCTTTATGTGTGGTGTAACACAACTAACTTCATTTATGACCTTGTACCAAATGGTTTAACCCCAGTTTAACTGCTTTAGGAAAGTATCCAAGATTCTATCAGTGGGGCAAGACTGTGCTGATCCAAAGCTCTTAATGAAAGACATGGGAGTCCAGGAAACAGCAGAGCTAATCCCAGACTGCCTCACAATCTGTCTCCTTCCATTTTATTTTATTACTTTCACATTAGGACAATTGTTTGACATACTCATTCATAGGGTCTAAGAGTTCCCACCATCTGTATTCTGTTATGTGTAAGCTTAAGGAAAGAAGGGAGAAGAGAGGGAAGAGAAATGTGAAGCAATAACAGTTGCATAATTTCTGCTTTGTTTATTTGTTCTTTCTCCTTTCACACACTAGTATTAAAAATTCTCTTTCCTTCTCCTGTATTTCCCAACTATTTCCTCCTACACACTCCCGTAATACAATATCTGTGCAGTTTGGCTTTGTCTTGAGGATGTTTTTCAATTAAATAGCAAAATACAAATAGCTTCACACCTCAATGCTTTTATGCTACTTCTACCTGTCAGTCATTTTAGTGAAAGCACTTTGGATTTTAGAACTCCAGTACTTCTATCAAAGCAAAACTAGTTTCTCAAATTTTCTTTATGTTTATTACTCTGAAATGAGGCACATGCATTCAGCATCTAGATGCAAACAGAGCATACTTTTGAAAGGTATTATATATATATAATATATAGGATTTTCTTATTTCTGATATCCAAGACCACCTTTCTCCCTATTAAAAGCCTAGAAGTGTACATGCTCCCAAGTCTCAAAGTATCCTGCATAAGACCCATCTGCCCCAGACAACTACAGCATGTAAGAAATTAACTGTTAAAAATGAATTTTGTATAACATATACCTAAAAGAGGGAATAGAAACATCTCCTTGAATGTTGTATTATCTGAACATGAACAACACAGAACAGAGTGCCATGGAATTATGGTCAATTTAGTCAATGAGCTATTTTAGTCACTCATATATTATTCATTGCATTTTGAAAAACAATGGGGTTTTATGGCTTAATAACAAATTCTCCAACTGGTTTGCCTACATAGACTCCTGCCTGCATTTGCAAATTCCCTCAGTAAGCCTGTACTATTTGCCAACAGTTTTTCATCAAAATTAGCTCTGCTTCAGAAGTTGTCCTGAAATAGGGATACACAGCTGTTCTTGCCAAGAGCATATTCCTGAAGGAGAATTATTTTTACCTGCCAAAACCTGAAATATGCATGTCCAGAACTCAAAGACTGGAAAAATTCTGCTGTGAAAAAATAAACAATCCCACATGAACTGCAATTTGTTTATTTGCAATAGCTTACACATTTGCCTATATGCATGTACCAACAAGGAGGAAACCTGTTTCATTAATAAACATCTTTTAAATTCATAGGCAGCTCTTTCTTCTGACTCTTTGTTCACTTACAGTAAATTACGAATGACCTTTGGAAATACTGCCTGCCATTCAAATACTAATGACTCTCCCTGCTTACTTAGGATAAGTAATTAAATTTGGAAAGATTGCTTTTCTACTACTTACCTCCTGATGAGAAAACAAATCACCAGGAAGTCGTTCTAGAAATGAGGAGAGTGAGAACGACGACTTCTTGCCTTGCACATCAATAACTTTGAGGTGCTCTGGGGAGGGGCTCAAGAAGGCGTAAAGTGCTTCACTCTGGCAGAGTCTTTCATCAGAGAGTAATTTCTGTGAAACAAAAATAATGACACTTCACAACACAGCAACACATCAATTAAATATTTCTTGTTAAGGAATAAGATGTATTGAGGCATCCAATAAAACTGATTAAATCACAGCTCAAAGGTAGTGTGAGAAAATCCCTATCTCACAAAGATACTTTAAGAAACTATTTCTGAAGTACTGGAACTAGTAAGAATAAAGCTTTTAGTCTTTAAAACTTTCCTGTTTTATAACAATGTCTCATTTGTAAAAAATTTGTGAAGAGTTTTAGCTGAAAGCAGCAATTAATGGATTCATTATTTATAATTCCTTAATTAACAGAAGTTTAAATTAAATTACCACTAGAGGAATGGTTACTATCAGTCAAACTCATCTCAACTTCAGGCATTTTGGACAATTTTGACATTTATAGTGCCAAACCTTACATGTGACCTATTGTTGTAGGTGCTTTCTTTCGGCAATAGAGAGGCAGCAGACTCTCAATTCTCCTGTTAAGATATTTGTTGGTTTTGTCTTTCTTACCTGCAGAAAGTTATTAAGCTGGTTCTTGGATTTCTCCATGAATTTCTGGTCTATGGATTTGAAGGGCAGCTTGCTGAGAGAAGGCAACTGAACTTTTTTTAATGATGGAAAACACTGTGTAGGAGAAAGGAGAGCTCAGTTAAGATGTATGCAGAGAAAAAGACTGGTGTTTCAGAATGGAAATTAAAAGACTCCTTTTTGCTCTCACCTCACTTCCACACCCCTCTCAAGAAAACACCTTCCCTTTCCCACTATGGGCTGACATCTAAACCCTTTCCCTTTACAGCACCCATCATCTATTCCTTATCAGACAGAAAGGTTAAAGCACTGTGAAAGAAAATCCCAACCTTCTCTCTCCCCCAAAGCTGTCATTTCTAATACTTCCCTAGAAGCCAGACATAAAACCTAATTCTTACAGCAGGCTTTTGTATGGCAGTGCAGAGCATACACCATTTTGAAATGGGGTTAGTCCAGTAAAACATTATTAAGGGAAAAAATGATAAACAAGTTTTATAATCATCTGTCAGAGACCAGAAATATGCAGATAGAAATCTGGCTCTAAAGGGCCAAAAGCCAAAAGGCTGGCATTAAAACTGGTAGCATTAAATTCTTACCATTCTGACAAATTTTGGCAGTTTCTATCTTTTCCCTCCCGTAACCAGGATTCGTACCTCACTGAGTTTGCGGTGTAGGCTCTGAAACTCATTAAGCTTCCTAGGAACAGTCCAGTTCTTAGTTTCAGCTCCACCAACTTCTTGTAAACTCACCATGACAGAGTAACAGGGCACTTGTTCTCCATTCTCTTCTAAAACCTTGGGGGGGAAGAAAAACCAGATAAGGTAATCTGTGTTGAAAGTAAACAGTGGAACATTTGAGCTGCCAGGTGACTGGCTTGCAAACTCAGTCATCAGTCCCACACTTCTCTTAAGATTTGAAAGCTACATATGGAGCAATTCCCTTAATGAACTAACCTTCACCCAAAATGCTGTGCCAGTCCTGAACCAATCCTCCATCTAACCACTATTACACCTTACCTACAGTTTTTCAGTGCTGTCCACCAGCAGCCACGTCTCCCTGATGTGTCCTCTTCAAAACAGCTGAGTGTATTATTTCAGTTTTTAAGGTACCTACTACGTAGCTCTATGATTGCTCATCAATACTCCATCTCTCCTACCTGCGTTTACCTGAGTGTTCTCCCTTTATTTCCACCCTCCCTTCCCAGTGCTTCTGCTGAGACTCACCCCCGCACCAGGCACAGCAGCTCTGTAGCTGGGTCTAGCAACAGCTGGTGCACTTATGGAGCGATTTCTCTGCTCACGTGAGCTGTTCTCCTTGCACAGTTTGTGGTATCCATGCACTATTGCTGAGGAACTCACAACTTTACAAAAATACTTATAAATCCAATTACAATCCTCAGCCAGAGAAAGGAGAAGCAATAAACCAAATTGTGCAAATGGGAAAACTACAGCAAAGTTAGTTTTTGTTAAGATGATGGCAGCAATGTGACCACACTGTTGCTGTGACCACACTGTTTCTTAATTTAATATAAGAATTGACATAAGAATTTCATCCTTATGCCCTATTGGTAGCAAATTTTTGTTTACTTATTTTGAGGAGACAGATTGATTATGAAAGACAAATAACAGACATGCATAAAATATTTCACTCTAGAATGCTTGTCTTTACCTCTAGAATGCTTGTCTTTACATACATGCAAATAATGATAAGGTAATTATAACATGCCACTCCCAGTCTTTTTGAGCAAAGTTATAACTTTAAAGCTTTTTTTAAAAAAGAGTATTTAAGTAAACTAATTAGGATAAGAATAAACATTAAAATTCATGTAATTATGACACTTTTTCTGAGAAGCCTGTAGAGAGCTGACAACACAATGGCATGGATGAATAATTTGACAAGCAGCTACAGCACCCTCGTAGAAGCCATGTGGCTGAAATGTACCTTCATATTTTAAGCTATTCAGAGCTGTACATTGATAATATTCCCTGTGACGCATTCCTCATAAAGCTGCACAAGGACCACTGGGAAGCCAAGTCTGAGGCCCAGATTTCACAAATCTCTGTCAAAGAGCTGCAGCAGCACTCAGACAGAATACAAAGCACCAGCCTGAATGCCTGCAAATGTGCCTGGTTCTCAGTGCAGCTATTTGGAGAAGTGCCTATCTCCTGCCAGACTATTGCAGAAATAGATGCTTGAACAGCCTCCAAGATGCAGGTCACAGAGACATGGTGCAAAACAATTGGGATTGTCTGGGACAGTCCCTGCCCTGTCTACCCTGAGCTAGATTGGGTCTATGTTGGTAGGTGACCCACAAACACCTCCTGGCTGTCATTTTTCAATACTGGGAGACGAGTGCTGAAATTGCTGATTTGAGTCATGCTAAACTTTCCATGCTAAATTTGTTCCCCGGGCAGGGGTTTGCATGTGTAGGTCATCTGAAGTGTGATTGTTAGGAGAGAGTCATCCCTCTGAAAGCACATTTTCAAAATAGGAGGATGTAGTCCTCCTGCTTCAAGCTATGTGCAGAATCCTCTAAATTCCAATTACTAGATGTAGACACATTACAGCTTTTTTTTTTCAAGTACCCTCAAATACCCTCATATAAATACTGAAGACATTCAGGATCTTCTTAGGAATGCAACATTTTTTATCAACTTAGATGCTTGCAAATTTATTTTTCCAAATTAATGTGTAAACTGGAAAACAGAAAAATTGAATGTCAGGAGGTCTTCTAAACCAGGAGATCTAGTCCTCTGCTGTTAGCAGGCACCACCTCATACAATTGCTATCATGAATGAATTCCAACTAGAGAGCCGTATTCCTCTGATTCTCCCTTTTGCTAAATTAAGCAAACAAAATTTGAAAGTGCTTTCAGAACCACTCCTCGTGGGAGAAGTTCCTCATTCAAACCCATCCTTCTCAAGGGACACAGCCCAGCACCTGCACAGTGACTAACACTTCCTCATCTTGAGTGGAAACTCCCTCCTAATGTGTTCAAGGGTTGCATTTACCCTTGACAGACCTGCAGCCCGCTCAAGATGAGCTGCACATCCGACAAGGCACCAACACATCTGCTGTTTCCAGCCAAGAGGTGCTCCAAGGGTCAGAGGTGCAGCCCAGAGCTCCTGCTGAACACAAACCTTGCATGCCAGCCACGTTGTGAGGCTGCGCTTCAAATGCTCCTGCCCAAAAAACCATCCAGCTTTTTCCCAACCTTCCTAACCCTTTTATAGTCCTGTTTTTAGGTTCTGTCTGTACAGTGCCGAGTACTGGGGGGAAATCACTTCCCTGTTCCTGCTGGCCACACTATTTCTGATACAGGCCAGGATGCATTTGGTCTCCTTGACCACCTGGGCACACTGCTGGCTTATGTTCAGACAGCTGTCAACCAGCAGCCCCAAGCTCCTGTCCACTGAGCAGCTTTTCAGCCATCTCTTGTCCAGGTGTGTAGTGTGGTAACCACAAAAAACATGCCATTTTCTTCACCTTATTCAGATCTAGAAACTCAATTCTTTCTGAAAGCAATAGATTTTTTTAAAAGATGTTATGCTCTGAAACAGTCATTCTTTGGACAAGGGAGACAGAATGTGTTAAAACATTAAATTATACAAGGCCAAAACCATTAAAGCAAGCAGATAGAGTTAGGCTATTTAGCTCTAAGTTATATACCTATATATAAGTAATGGGGAAGAGACACTCAGAATTACACAAGTTGTTATCATAGGCCCCTTCATTCAGCATGTTCCTACTCTATTTTTCAACCTCTATCAGCCAGCCAAAACACTGAGTTTCCAAAGTAAGTTTTATCAGAAATATGAGCTACCAAAAGACACCTAGAGATTATATTATTTACACTGATTTATATATATATATATATATATATATTTTATATTACTCAAAACTGTAAAGACTGAAAGATTCAAGCTAAGAGATTACAAACAAGAGTTTGGACATGTTTTTTTCCCCAAGACTTAAGTAATTGTTTTCTTTTGTGCATTCTCTCTTAACTGATTTAGTAGACCAATTTAAAAGCTCAATGACTGGCTATTACTCTTTCAGCTCAAGATCTATAGCAAAAATTACTTTTACTAAACCTGTCTGCTAAACAATAGAGCCAATATTTTCTCTCTCTAAAATCACAGAGCTATATTCTGGGATTGGCAACAATGTATTTTGCAGATAGAAAGACTATGTCATCTACTCATGCCCCCTGAAACCACTCACTGCAGCTAGAATATTCCCAAGCAATTAACTAACAAAGATAACTACAACATCCATGTTTTCTCCAGCCTACCCTTTGAAGCATGGAGTTGCAAACAGCACAATTTATGCAAGCCTATATTTAATTACCTAATCCAGTACTACTCATAAGTTATAGCTAAGGCAGCAAGCAATTAAAAGCCTCTTCCAACCTTTCTCTAATTTAGCCAAACCACCTTCTCCTCTTGTAATGAGAGACTCTGGACAGTTGCATGTGGTTGCATTTGTGCAGAAAACTGCCATTCTGCACACAGAGTTTGCCAGATTTTAAGACTAGGCTTCAAAAGCTACAAATAACTCTTAAGAAGACAATTCAAGAACTTTTCAGTTCTCAATAGTGTCACCTGCAAACAGCATTAAAACCAAACCAAATCTACATGTTTCGACATGGAAAATTTGGTTTTAAAACTGGCACTTTACATTTTTTGACCTGTTGGATTTATGTCTTTTACAATGACTTTAACTGTTGACAGACCTATCACTGGCTTGCAAGAGCTTAAGACACAACCAAATACACTCCACAGCACACACTTTTTTCCTCCAACAAAGAGTTACCTCAAGAAAATTATTTGTATTCTTTTCAGGAACATTTTCTTAGTGGCATACAAAGGGAAGGCAGCAGACACCCAATTAATCTTTAGATCTTCACACTGATATTGTCAAGAAGATTACTTATGTATGTCAGCCTACACTTACTACATAATTCACTGAGATCCTTTCATGGTAAGTGTTACTAGAGAGCCAGAAGATGGTAATACTTTTTGCTTTCATCACAATTTTTTGCATGCATTCTACAATTGTCTGCCTATGCCCAAATGGAACCGCAAAACAAGACAAAAAAAAGTAACAACTTATTCAACTTACAGATATAAAGCACTTTCTTTCTGGGCATTCAAGCCCCTTGAAACTGTACAGCCATTAAATACAATAATACAAAACCCAAAAAGTATAAGCACTGCGTCTTTGAGACATAGCAGAGACACAGCTGCACCCAAGTGCAATAGCATGGTAATACAGGAAGACACAGCTCTCATGAAAAACAGTGCCCCTAAGACAGCAAATTACCCAGTGCCAAAACTTGTTTATGTACATGCAGGTAATTTTTATAACTCCATTACAACAGTGTCTGAGGAACAGAAATTCTGTGTATGCATCATAGTAGCCACTGGGGAAACAGAAGAGGAGTTAGAGGTTAGGGTTCTTTCCCACCACAAGTAAATTTCTAGTATAGGTATAAGGAAAGTATCTACACATTTTTCTTCTGCTTTTCATGTAAGTTTGAATAGACCCAGAAGATCAAAAGGCAGAAAAAAATCCCCTACCTCTCCTGAGACAATGAAGGCTTTCCACATGCCAAGGTTCTCACACCACCAGTCTGTTCTTGCAATGTGCAGCTGAAGGTCACTGTGCTCTCTCTCCATCAGAGTAATTTCATCCTTCAGCTTAGAAACAATCTGCAGAGAAAAGTTTATTCATTATAATTGGTAGGAGAAAGCTTGTGCAGCACACAAGCTTTATGTCTTTAGGGACACTGTTCCAAAAGAAGAAAAAGGGAGCAAAAGCAGAGGGAGAAAGGGAGAAAAATTCCTGTGGATCTAAAACAAAACCAAACTAAACCAAAAAAAAAAAAAAAACAAAAAAAAAAACAAAAAAACACACACACAAAAAAAAACCCACAAAACAAAACAAAACAAAAAAACCCAAACAAACAAAAAACCCAACATATGTGAGGGAATTGATGATGCCTCCAACGTCTAGAGCACACAGCAATCTTAAAGGCCAACCCCAACCCTCACACTAAAATAAAAAACAAGTTAGAAGTGCAACTACTATCACACTACCAGCATAAAAGACACTTGAGATATGATTATATATTACACACAGTATGTTTTATAAGAACTTGAAATTGACAGTAATGAAATATACCTTACTGAAGACATCTTTATAATTTTCAGGTACACATCATGTGACTGAAGAATCTGGGAACAGATTGCATTTCTAGGAATTAACTATGTTAGAAAACACTCCAAGTTATGACTTACTTCATTCTAGTTTTGAGAAGGCAAGGATTTGTTACTGTGGAAAGCACAAAAAGTAGCCAAACATCCTGCCAGGAGACAGTATGACAAGAGAAGGTGGAAATATACCTAAGATGTGCATTAGAAACACAGTAAAAGCAGATGACACTTTTAAATTTTTAAATATGATATACCACTTAGCCAAATTTATCAGTTCTGTCACTTACACCACAAGTGATGCATTCTACAGAGCTACAGGAATTCTGTCTCGTTCAGAATTTCTCATGTCAGATGTAAAACAGTATCTATGTGACAGCTATATAACAATTTTCTAGCAAATACCTCACCTTCACTGAGGTATTTAATATTTTACTAATTTAGTATTTTTCTTATTTGCTATCAATGCTGAGGCTTCTCTGCAATCACCTCACTTTGAGTCCAGTGGCATCCAGATCATTCAATAAATACAGAACAACTGGTAAGATTTTATCATAAATTACCAGCTGTTACATTTACAAACTGAATACTGAGACCTTACAATAATACTGGATCCATTTTACTATTCTGTTTCAGAGATGCAGCTATTTTCCAAGACCAAGTATATTTTAGAAACAAAAACATATAGGGAAAAACCCACTACTTCAGTAGGGGTACAATCCCCTCCTCCCCAAGAGCCTAAGTACAGAAAGAATACAGCTATTATGGTTTCAAGAATGCAAGAGGAACATAGAACATTCATGTGAATGGAACACTATATAAAGGTTTAGTTATACAGAATCATAGAAGGGCTTGGGTTGGAAGGGAGACACCCCAGAACAGCTGCAAACATTTTCAGTTGCCTGCAGTACCCTCTGGCAGAAGGAAGATGTGGAAGGGACAGAGGGAATGAAGCTAGCCAGGGTGGCCCCAAACTCTAGTGTCCACATCTTTCTCCTGGAAGTAGCTGTGCCCAGAGCTGGGGCAGCAGAGATGAGTGGGATGTCAACTCCTATTCAGACAAGCATCTCAGCACTCACTTCACTTCCTGAGTGAAGGAAAAATGTATCAAGGAGCCAGCCAGGTTCTGAGCAATGATTAATACCCAGGTACATTTTTGTCATTGCTAGCAGCAGGATTTTAGGAAAACACCTTGGCTCATCTTACCCACCATCCACCATCTGCAACCAAATCCCATTACACCTGCCAAGACAGGCCCAACTGCATCTGAACAACAGGCATGTAAAATCAACAAAGTGGGCCCAAGCCATGTGCAAGTCCCTTGCTTCTCCTGAGTATATTCTCAGATTGCTTACCTGTTCCACTTTGCAAACAGAAAAAGATATGTATTATTTGCCCTGGTCCAGAGATTAAAGTTTCACATCGCTCTGAATTTTCTCTTTGATGACAGCATGCTTTTTCCTGGCCCCTAATAAAGGAATCGGTCCCTCCTAAAGGTTTGGGTTTCTATCCCTCAGCTCGAGGAAGTCTGTCAGAGCTGGTGCTGTGCCCCGAGCGGCAGCAGAGGGCACAGGAGCAGCGCATCCACACCCCCGGGCAGCGCGGCAGGGCAGGGAGGCAAGGGACAAACACCCCTTGCCACCCACAAGGCAGCACGGGAGAGTGAGCCTTTTTCCATGGCCAACAAAGCAATACATAGCACATTCACAAGTTTAGCTACAATAGCTTTTAGATATGGGGAAAAAACAATTAAAACTAAGTTCTGATTTCACCTTCAGTTTAACAAATTGACTGAAATAAGCATCTGACCCATACAAAATGTGACAACTGGATAATACACAAACATTTATCCAAAAATTAAAAAAAAAAAAATAAAAAAGAACTGAAGACACAAAAGGTACGTACCTTTTTGTCGGGTTTTGGTGAATTACAAATGGAATTTAGAGCCTGTTTCTTATACTCAAGCTTATCATTTAGCTGGCGAAGTTTATTTACAGCATAACTGGCCTGTTCATTAATTCTTGTGCTGCATTCTTCAGTAGCTTCTTCACAACCTTGGCTCTAGGAATAGAGGATGGGAATAATGGCTACATTAATATGAGAAAAGCGACAGTTATTCATAGAATGACAGAATGGTTTTGGCTGGAAGGGACCTTAAACATCACACGGTTCCCATCTCACTGCCACTGGCATGGACACTAGACCAGACTGGTCAGAACCCCATCCAGCCCGGCCTTGAACACTGCCAGGGAAGGGGGAGGAGGTGGATTAGCATTTGCTTCTTGATATAGATGAAAACGTAGGTACAACAGATATTCCAACCATCAGATCCAACATGAAATGTCAGTCTGTTGTGAAAAACAAAACCAAAACCCCAACAGACAAAGCCTCATTACCATTTCTACTACAGTTCTTTGGCAACTGCAGCGACACTGTAAAAATGACCTTCAAGCTAAGGCTTTAGTGTTAATGAGAGGCAGAGTTAAAGTTGGTTTTAAAAGCAAAAATAGCTTAGTAGTCATGATCACTATTCAGAGCCAGATAGAAAAGTAAATACTTAGTGCTGAGCTGAAAGATAATGAGGATGGGGCAGAAGGGAACAAAACCAAAAAAATTCCATATTTCTAACAAACAGTCCTGCCTCCCACAAACCTTCACAAAACAGATTTGTCATCCTGCAGAACAATCTAAACCAAGTCCTTTAGCTTTCTACACAGTTTTACTGCTGTTTTTAGAAGTGTTAATAAAAATGTGTTAAAAGCACATATGCCTTACCCTAAATTCATAAATCATTTTCATATATTCATTCAGACAAACCAATAGCTTTTTCCATCTTGTGTACTACAGGCTGCAAAAAATTAGAAAACTTCACACCTTTCAGTGACATTCTCCTTAACATCTTCTGACATATAGCTCAAACTCCCCCTTCTTACTGTACTTCCCCAAATAGACACGAAGACCTTGAGACCTAGCAAACAGCACTCAGCTTTTACTGCTGCCATGTTCAAAGATCTTTGAGGTCTGTTTGTGACTGAGTATATCTAAATTTATCTGAGGGAAGCTGAGTCTATTCTCATGAAGATGGGTTCTATGTTATTTAATGATATTCCAACTAAGTAAACTGTATCTTTATATCATAAAGAAAAAAGTAACAGAAGGAACTCGCACACTTTTGTAAATTCTGTGAGTTTTAGAGGAGACAATCCTGTTGTAAATTCCATAGTATCTTATTTAAGAAAGTCTGAGAAGAGATAACAGTAGCAACAATAACTAATCTCCTTAGCATGATCCTCAAACATAATGCAGAAGTCAAGAGTTCTAGGTTGAGAAATCCATGCCCTTTTCTAGCTCTGCCTTTGCCTGCTATGTGGCTGAGTAAAAACCCATTAGCTCTATGCCCTGTCCTTTTTTCTGTCTATTCTGCATGGACTATGAACTCCTAAGGTCAGAAACTTGCCTCCAAGCATAAGTACAGACCTCAGCTCAGAATGTTGTCTTCTGGCACTACAGTAACACAAATAATAATTAACAATATTGGGTTTTATTTAAAACCCAAAAATATTTAATGTAAAGAACTATAAATAACCCCAAACCTTATGCTTGTTGGGAAGCACAGAGGTAAAGAAAGAATCAAGAATGCTATTTTCAGCATAGAAGAATTAGAAGACCTTTCACATGAAGTTCAATGGTAGCAATCAATTACAAATCAATGAGGCTGTGCTCCCAGAGGTGGGCTACATGATTTCTCTGTCACTAACTTTTCAGACACTTAAAGCAAAAACCATTGTGAAGGTTTTCACTAGGTTTATCAAAAAGAAATGCTAGAATTACAAGATCAAGTAACCTGCATTCAAAATATCAAATTTAACAAACAATCAGTTCACTCAAAGCTGAGATCATAATGGATTGCTCTGTCTTCCCCTCATTGGTAAGCTGATAATGGCTTCCATTTCTGTGAGTGACGTAGAACACAGACGTCAGTCTTATTTTAGTGATCTGACACATGCAGCACCAATGCAGTCACCAGATCCTCTCCTCGAAGTGCTGGATGCCAGCACTGCCTGCTTCTGTATTCTGAACCTGGGACATTCATCCAAGTAGAAATACATGGAGGTTTGTGGAGGTTTGTCCTAGAAACAGACTGGGAAGAAGAAAGAGCTTGTTCTACCTGCAGCAGAACCAGCAGGCTGGCCCTTTGTAGATTCCTATCTTGTGACTTGATTTTCTCACATTTAATCAGGGCTCATCCTTTTGTCCTCATCTCCTTGAGTGCACAAGATGGCTTTTTATCTATTCAGCCTATAGCAGTGAAATTTATAGAAAAGGACCACAGGTGATGCCGACAGTACCCCAGGAAGTTAGGACACAGACCCAAAACCCAAACTAAAAAAAAAAAAAAAACAAAACAATCTGTACTTCCTAACAATACATATCCCTTCAGAAACATCCGATTTCTCAGCTGTCATTTCCGATCTATGGGGAGGAAAAAACCCCACAAACTTATGAGCCAGTACTGCATTTTCACCAAAATTTGAAAGAAGATGGGAAGCTTCAGAAAGACTCTTATAATTTGTTTTCATCTTTAAAGACCCTGAAGCATAGCACGGCACCATTAGAACTGCTCTATTCAAGAGATACTCAAGCAGTATATACAACTTCATACTTAATTTGTTAAAAATGAAAAAAATCTGCTCTGAATGTTATAAGCAGACTTGGCAATATATTAATCTTTAAGGTTTCATGGCTTACACAGACTTTGTATATGGTCCATACATATCCAAGGACTCAAAGGAAGGACAGATGATGCTGATGTCACAAATCTAACTTTTGGCAGCTACAGTAGATGTTATCAAACATAGTACAGCTAGCCCTAAAGTACTGCGTCAGTTTCCTCAGAGAAATCATTATCTGTGTTAGACTTTGAATAAATCATATGAAGAAATTAGAAAGCACAGCATTTAATGCTTCAGGAAGCTCTGGACAAAACTGTTCAGAGCCATTGCGCAAAGCCTCAATGATCGCAAGCACAAGGTCACAAAGCCTTTGAAGTACCTACCACCATCAACACAGAGCTGAGTTAGCAGTGAGAAAACTAAAAAACATCTTGAATATTTTACCAAGGAAAAGAATACAGGGGAAAACAAACATTGAAAAGATTCATGAAGCTCTAAAAGCACATATTGCAAGTAATTTACTTAAAACTATTCATCTCTGCAGATTTGCTGATACACAAACTACAAAGACTAGAACAACTCACCTACAGAAATTAAAGTCATTTAAGGAGTAAATACAAAAGCCTTAGGTTCTGGAAAAATTGTTTCTAAATAGCAGAATGTAGATCAGCACTTCTGGACTTATTTATTTAGATCTGGTTTTGGACAAACTGTTACATTTCATTGAGTTCTGAGCAAGTTCACCTGTAAAATGAAGACATCCATGCTGACCTGAAGCAGCAGCCTGACTGAAAGAGGCACTCAATAGTCTGAGATGTGCTCCTGTCAAAACGTTCTTGGATAAATACAGTTCCCCTGACATGACTGATTTAGACAACTCAAGGACAAAACCTGCCCCAAGAAGAGTTGCCATTGGCTTATTGCTTATGACATTTTGAATGCTCTGTTTTAGTATTTAGAGTTATTGTGCCAGACTTATCTTCCAACATGGTCTATTAATTTATTCAATAAAAACCACTAAGATTCTATTTTACATTACCTTTTCTTCTCTTTTGTGCAACTCTAATATCTATTTAGTACCTAGGAAATGCATGGGAGACAGGGACAATGAGCAGAAACCTACTGAGGTTCAATGAGAATTTTTTCACTCAAAAGCAGAGCGGCTGAACTTATATGAAATATGTTTTGCACTCTCTGTTTCTAAGAAGATGTGAAATACAGAGGGCTTAGGAATCTGAGCTATCTACTTCAACTAAATTAAAATTTAAGTAGTCTGTCATTTTGTACCCTTTTATTTCAAAGAGCATGTAAACAAACAAGTTTAACCAGATGAAACTACAAGAGTGATGACATCTATAAATAAATGCATACAATAAAGAAGAGTAGTCCAAAGCCAAAGGACAGAAGATGCTACAACATTCTTTTCTCAGGACAGTCTCTCAGATCACTTGAAATAACAGTGAAAGAAATTGTCTGTGTGACTCACCACTTCATCTTTGTCCTCAGGAGTTAGCTGAGAAGAACTTCTTTCTTCCTCCTGCTTGACTGATCTCTCATATAAATCACTGACAATGAATGAGGGGTAGTATCTGTCCTTTAGAGTTTCATAAACATCTGCCTGAATTCTGTAGAATACTTCAATGCCTTTATTTCCCACAAGACTTTGCTGTATTTCCTTATAAAGGGATTTTTCCACAGGTATTTCTCTGCTTTCCACAAAAAAATTCTGGTAAATTTCACTCACCAGTTGAGGTATTTCAGCCTAGGAAGCAATGGAGAGGGAGGGAGAAAAGAAAAACGAAACGATATTGAAAATATCAAGATGACTCAGGACCCAGGTGCACAATTTGAAGGATAATCAAGCTAATTTCCTATCCAAATGTATGAGAAGACATCTGTAAATCTCTTACTGAGATCAAGCATGCTGCCTGCCTGTGCACCTCTGCTAAGCAATCCATTTTACAAGTTAAGTATGGATATTTGTTAAGTGAAGAAACAGTTGTGCCCTACAATTGCCAGAGCTTCTGCACCCACTCCTTTAAATCCATGTTCCAAAAGCTGGCATTAAAAGGAAGAAAAGTGCCAGAGCAACAGTGTGGTCACCCTTTTAAATTCAGATGGGAAAGCTCAGCTGAATCAGCTCTCCTGTCTTCTGATGAATAGAATCAATTCACTTTATACATGATTTTCATTAATTTGCAGAGGAAAAGAAAAAAAAAGATGCAAGAAGAGGAAAAAAAGCACATTTGAAGAGACATTTATCAGTACAGGAGGCTGGGTATTTTTTACAGAGCACAGTAAAGTGCACAGGATTAAACCTTGCATTAACAAACAGGAAAGAGAGAAAGTAATGCAGCAGAGCCCATAATCAGCTCCCTAAATTAGCATCTCCCTAAACTGGACAGAATTAGAAAGGGTTTATCCACTCCCTCAGAACGGCACAATGTTCTTACCTGCCTCATCTGACAACACTACAGCCACACGGCTGCAGAACACTACCTTCGTGTGAGCTGCCCCTGGAGTGGCAGATATATCCATATCCATAGGTACATACATATTGTTTTGAACAGGAAGACCAAAAATTCACAGCTGAGAGGTCATAAAATCATTTATAGTACCTTTTCCAATCAAAAGCAGTTTGCAAATCAAAACTGATTTATAGAACTCTCTTCACAGTGCCTGACAAAGCATTTTTGTCAACACTTTCTAGCTTGAGTTGGTTGGTAGTCATTTTTTCAGATTGTATTAATGGTTCACTACTCATACTCTACAATTTATCTCTCTGTTTACAGGATGCTTTATGTTTTCCAACTGATTGGAATAAGAGCAACAAAATTACAGTAAACAAAAATTTAACTGATAATCAATAATCAAATCTGTATTTCATTTCAGTGAATCCTGAAAGTTTAATTGCTTCTCCCAGAAATCCACCACACTGGTCACAAACAGCAAATTTATCCTCTACAATTTCTTCCTCTGCATCACTGCTCCAGGGTGCTTGTTGCAACTTTAAGTGATATTCCTTATCCTTGTTTCAGGGTTCTAATTCCTACTTTATTTTAGCCAAAATTACAATATAGCATTGTTTCTTCTCTCTATCAGCAGTGTGGTACTCCTAGAGAAACTTAGCTGCTAGAGACTAGGGAAAGGCCTTTTAAAGCAACACCTCTCTTCCAGAAAGATTTTAAGAACATATATACACACAATTTCATTATTTTGGATTGAATGGGCTACCTGTAATTGGCAAGATGAGAAGTTTATGTACAGACTATCCAGTTGGAATGTGCTTCTACATTTCATGTGAACTAGTACAACTAAAGCCTGCAAGTTTTTTGTGTGGTGGAGAGGGAAACAGTTCTACTCCTTTTGCATATCAAGTATTCCTTTTAACAGATGTTGTTACAGCAACCAACAATAAATCATCATCACAACAGCCCACAAATTGTAATTGCAATATTATCTTCAAATATTGACATGAAGCAGTTAAAAAAACACAAATCGCTTAGAACCCATCCTATGCTATTGATATTTCAAAAACTTAAAGTCATTTCCTAACATCAAGACCATGACAAACAGCATCATCAATGTACAAAGCCATATAGGCTTGCAGCTTCTTCCACCTTGTTAGCATTCTTCAGGTTCTCCACAGACTCCCAGAAGCCAATCAAAGCCATCTTGTCCATCCTCTCCATGTAGATCCGGAAGTGCTCTCGGTATGAAGGGTTGGCCAAAATTTCTTCAAACTGAAGAATCTGAAGAAGGGAAAACTAAGAATAAAAACTGGTAAAATGCCTAATTCTAACTCCTTTCCTTATAGGGAAAATCTTTTCACCATGCATCCCACAAATGTGTCCTAGATTCAACTACACAGACCTCCTACAGTAACAGTTTTGCTTCATTAAAAAAAAAAAATAGAGTTTTAAGCACTTAGAAGATAAAATGATCTATGCTTCTATCAGATAGTAAATACCTCCACATCTTTCTGGATACATTTCAAAGGACTAAGATGGCATTTCAAGTCACTCATGAAATGCTGTTGTCAAAAATTTAACTTCCAATGTTCCTGCAAAGCAGAGGAGCTGAGCTGAAAGCTAAATGATCTATTCTTTACTTGTTTTGAACACCAGCAGTTTCCATACCACAGCCCACAGAGCTTTGAGATGTATCTCAGTTATTCCCAGAGACACAGAAAAAGATGGAATACCTTAGCTGCCAGGGCATTTGGTAGCCAGTTCCTACTGTTATTGAAAAACATCTATCAGGAACACAGTCAGGAACAAGTATGTTCTGGGATATAATGCTCAGGACTTTTCCTGAGTGAGGAGGGTGTACATCAGGCAGTAAAGGAAATTAAACACAGGCTTCCTGTACCCATGCAGATGCTGCAGCCATTAAGAAGTTGCATTAAAAAGCTATTATCACTTCCTTCTCCTCTACTATTTTTGTGAATCCAGGCCTTTTCTTTGAGACAAACACCTCAAAACAAAATACTCCTCTGACAAAATGATCAAAACTTCCCATACTGAACAAAATGAATAACCTTGTCTTTCTCTGAAAAATAGGACCAATTTTCCAAATACCTCATCAAAACCAAGCAACCTTTTCTCTTCAACCCTCCAGTCTTGCAGCTGAACTAGTTTTCATGTCACTTATTTAGTGCCCTTACTTTTATCACCAGGAACCCAAACACACTACCAGAGTAGTCTGAATTTGTTTCTCACAGGCACCAACCAACTCACACCTTTTTCTTTGAAAAGAAAAGAAGGTCCTGAAGTACTGGGGCTAACAAGTCTCACTATGACTTTGTATTTTATAACAAAGTTTATTTGGTATGGAGCAAGATGCGAATGCTGAGATTGAGGCATTAATAATTTCTCTAATATGGGTTTTCTTATACCTAATAATACTAATACAGTTCTAGTCAGCATCAGGATCCCTTCCTCTCTGGGAAGACCACTCATTTTCCTAAACCTAGCACCTGTGAAACACTGCAAGCAAGTTATATGTAGGAAAAACAGTTTCCTTGTCTCAAGCTACACATGAGGAAACTACCTACATGGACACATACACAATTATTGGTACAAAACCAGTGCCTTAACAAACCAAGTTAAACGTGGTTCTTTAACAACTGCAGTCATCTATGTTTTGTCTGAAACAGCTCCCCCAAATTCTGGCCAGTGTTTAAGTAAATTATATCTGTCCATATGAAATGCTCATTTACATGTTTAAATTTCCCCTGTGACAGTCATGTGCCATTCTTCTCTTTATTATCTACCATATCAATATCTTCTGGACATGATGTTGTTCTTAGCTTTAAAACTATTCAGATATGTGAACATCTGTCTTTAAAAGCTCACTCTATAAATCTCACTGAAAAGCAGAGAGTACCTTGTTCAAACTAAGCTTAATGCAGAAATGGTGATCAGGCTGTCAAAAAGAACAATACAGACCTGGCAGTTTAAAGGCCAGTCTGTGATTTAGCCTCATTACTGTGCATCATCATATTTTCTATTCAATCATTTTACCAAGGACAATGACTTAAAATACAAATGTAAGAGGGTCATTTAGCCCCTCAAACAGAGGTTTTCTCCATCTCAGGGACTGTCAGCTCTGTAAATAACAGCAGAGTTAATAAATCACAACATGGGGCATGCACTGTCACTTCTTGAGTGAGAGGTCACCTTGGTCTCTGTGCTTCCCCTACCCAAGCTGTACCCACTCTGGCTCAGCAAGGAGGGTAACTAACAAACAAACCCCTCTCAGGAGTAACTGGGGCTAAGTGCTGCTGCAGGGAGCAAGGCAAGTGCAAACATCTCTCCCACCTAACAAAGGACCCATTGCACCAGCGCCCCATGGTCATCAAAGCAGTGGTGCCTAGCAACAGTGTTAAATAAATCTTCTAACAGATAACCTTGCAAACTAAAACAAATAAATTAATGGGGAGAAAAGCTTATTCTCTTGCAGAAATGAGACTTCTCAAATGTTTTATTGATTTTTAAGTCTGGAGTATCCTGGAATTATTAAATATATATTATACCAGTCCTACACTAAAAACATTATGTTACAGCTGCCATGCCAACAATGGCAGATAGAAGAGGGTTTCAGTTTTGAGGTGAAAAATCATAAAATGCATGTGTGCTGGTTTTGACTGGGGTAAAGTTAAATTCTTAAGAGGCTGGCAGGGGCTATGTTTTAGATTTGTGCTAAACACAAGGCTGATAACATAGAGATCCTTTTGTTATTATTGCTAAGCTGTGCTCACACAGAGCCAAGGCCTTTTCTGCTTTTGGTACTGCCACATTGGAGAGCAGACTGGGGGTGTATGGGAGACTGGGAGCAGACACAGCCAGGACAGGTGACCCCAGCTGAGCAAAGGGATATTCCAGACCATGTGACATCATGCTCAGTATGTAAAGTTGGGGGGACATGATGGCTTCCCAAGTCACTGTTAGGTGTGATGGAGCGCTGCTCTCTTGGGGATGGCTGAACACCTGCCTGCCCATGGGAAGCAGTGAATTCATTCCTTGTTTCACTTTGTTTGTGTGGCTTTTGCTTTCCCTATTAAACTGTATTTATCTCAGCCCACGAGTTTTCTAGGTGGGGAGTGAGCAAGTGGCTTTGTGGGGCTTGGCTGCTGCCTGGGGTGAAACCACAACAGTTCTTTTTGGCACCCAGTTATTCTGTGGATCTTACTTCCTTTCATGATTTAAAGAAGTTCTGCAGTCATTTGTAATCCTCAGCAAAAGATCATTTTATGATTCAGTATCACCATGGATTAGAGCACAAAACTCTAAGCTATGTTGGCACACACACCGGCATCAGGGCATTTGTACACCCTCAAATCTAATATCCAGTTAGCAGATATAATCTTAGAATTATCAGCCTCCACAGCAACCCTTCAAATCCTATTAACTCAAGAACAGCTTCTGGGTTTGGAAAAACCAGAAGCTTTAGTGTTGACACATCAATTCCCTGCTTCAACAGGAATGTAACATGTATCACAGCTGGTCACAGACTCTGCCTAGGACTAGGAAAGAGTTAGCTTTTTCTATTTTTTTTTTTTTTTTCTTAAGTGGGATGCTTTAACCAGTATCCCTAGCATGTACCCACAGAAGAGACTTGTCCCCAGCCTTACAGAGCAGAGACTTGGTCTTGTTAAATCCCTAGACAGTCACAACTTCTCTCTGGACAGGAACATAGAACAACTAGGTAATCCAGGACTGCACAGGCACTAGGCACAGATTAGATGCACTGTACTGTATTAGTCTGCAACACTCCAGACTCCCATTCACTTGAACCACATTGACCTATAATGCATAGCCCAAATAAAGCTGGTAACAGCACTGCAGATGGTTGGGATGAACAGCATTTTGGGTCACTAAAGGAAATTTTCTGCTAGGACAACAGCATACAGTTAGACTGCAGAACTTCTGGTTGGTGCTTTGGATTTCTTCCCTTTTTTTAATTGGTAGAAGCCAGGAATAAGTGAAATGTAAAAACCAATGCTGATAAATATCTTTCTCCAAGTTTCATTTTAAAAACCTCAACAAATGTTTTTTCCATATTTTAATAAAATTAAAGCCTGTATTTATCTTGTTATGTTTTAAAAAGAGGCAAGTTATCAGAAGACTATCTGTCACAGCAATGTGAACTAAATGCAATGATTATTTAAGTATCAGAAAGTATATACTAACCACTTAAGGTACCTGACTATTTTACTGCACATACACTAATGTAAAAGTGCCTGCCTTGTGACTCACATGTTCACAAGCATACTTCTGTCATAAGAAAACCCATCTCCAGGCAATTGGGTGACAACAACTGAAGCTTGTTTTCTTAATATTCCCCAAATTCTGTACCATGATGTATCCTGACATAATATGATCTTACAGCCTGAAGCTCAGAAATCACTGTGAAAATCTGGTAAGTCACCAGTTAAATCAACATCTCTCCACAGATGCAGTGGAAGCAATATCTTCTGCAGGGGCTTCATCTTAGTCCTCATCAGCTGGATTATGAACACGAGCTTGTTCCACCTCAAAACACACTCAGACAGCTTCCTTGCTTTTTCACAGCTAGTTCAGGGTCAGATCCCAGACCCCTCCTAGACCCATGATCCACAAGACAGTGCCACTAAGATGCCGTGAAACCCTATGTCAAATCTCACAGACAAGGTGGGGTGGCTGTTGTGCTCAGCACAACAGGGGAAAAAAAAATCATTCACTGGATAAACACAGACAAAAAGAATTCAACTAATTACTGCAGTACTGTGCAGGCACAGTTACTGAGAAAAAGGACTAAAAGAGCATTGACTACAAAGACATGCTTGATATATTACTCAAACTGCATTTTCTCAAAAAACAAATCTAACACTTTGGGCAGAGTTGAAATCAGGATCAGAGGTAATGACAGGATTCAGATTCAGAGAGTAGCTGTGGTTTGTCTGTTTGTTCATCTGCTTATAAGCATTTGATTATAATTCACATATTTTGGATTTCCCTAGAGAACCTGGATTCAGGAAAATTAGGTGAGTGAAATATGTACAAAATCAAATTACTAAAAATCACAAGAGTATATAATCAAACAGAACACTGACAGCTCCAAATAATCCATCTCCCTATGTAAGCCCATAATCAGAACATGCATAAAAAACTTTACCAGCAATGCCATTACTCCCCTGCTACTGCAGTCAAGAAAAAGCTTTCTATAGGATGCATAAGTGAAATCAAAATACAAATTTAATTCACTAGGCAACTCTTTGTTCAACTAGTACCAAAAATTCCCCGAAGTTAATAATGTATTCAAGTTTCTGCACTACACTTAAATAAAATATTAATTCAAAACACCATAAGTAAATTTCTGACCTATTTCATGCAAGTTGAAGAAAGGAAACAAATATACAGTTTCTTCTACAAAAGCTAGTTCTGCAATTTAGATGCTACTTTAACAGAAAAGCTGGTACAACCATACTCTAATGAGTCTAAGGGCCACAAGCTGCAACTTACTAATGTATCCTATTTACTAAATCCCAAACAATGACTTTCCCTTTTGCTTAGAAAAGAACCCGAGTGTTCAATCAGTAGCGCCCAAATAGGGGAGGGCAACATCCAAAATAACACCACCTGCCTTGAAATAAGAACCCAGACTGCAGCACCACAGTGCTGAAAGAGGGTAAGAAGCAGCAACAGTGAAGAAAGACTGATTCCTCAGCTAAGCATTTTTCTATGCTCAAAGGGGGACAACACGGCCTCCATCTCTCAAGCAGCCTCCTGCAGCTTCTTTCCTGGCAATGGAGAATCAGGGACAAGAGAAGGGAGAAGCAGTTTTCCTATTTTCTATACTGACATGATGTTAGAGGCTTTCTAGGGCTTCATCACAGAAACACCAACAGCTTAGAAGCAAAACTGCCTCAGATCCCACTGTTTACACCATCACCACAACAAATGCCTGTGCAAGATGTCATTACAGCTATTAATAGTACCATTAACTCAATATTGAGCTGCTCATTGGTATATTTGCAGGATATAACCCCAGGTCAGCAACTCCCACTAAAAAAAACCCATTGGTTCATGAAACATGCAACATCAACTTCAGGAATTCCTTTGATTTTAATCACAATATTATATTTTATTATATTCCTGACCAATCCCTGCCCCTATCAAGTGCATCTTTGCTACTGGACTCCAGTCTTGAACAATCTTATGTCCGCTGTCCAGAAAAGTTGGTAACATCTCAGCAGGCATCAAAAGTGGCATCACTGGCTCATGCAGTGCTGCCACATGCTCCCATCCCTCTTTTTCTTCTTGGCACCACTTGCTGCATTCAACTTCAGGAAAGAGATCAGGACTGTCTTGGTGCAATCTGTGACATACCATCTGAAATCATGCTTTAAGGACAAGTGGGGAGTAGGAATCGTGTTTCAGACCTTACTCAAGAAAAAACAAAATACAAAAAGCAGGACTATTTCTCCATTATTCTAATTTTTCTAATAGGCTACTAAGTTACAATTATTATAAGGCCATAATGAAAATTAAAGATCCCTGCCTGAAGAGATAAGCTATCTCCTACCTACATGAAAAGCATAAAATATTTTCACATTTGAATACATCAGCTACTGTGCTTTGCCCAAAGGGAACAGAGAAGATTACAAAAGAAGTCACTAAAATTTTTAAAGATTTGCAAGGCTAAGCAGTCATTTTATTTTTGCAGATGCTGGCCAACACAATAGCTACTTCTAATTCCAGACTACAGTGGTACTGAAAACCAGCATTCAGTCACAGCAGCTTTGCCAGAGATTTTCTGCAACTGCTCAGAGTTCTGTCAATTGCCTTCCATAAGTGTTTACTTTTGAATAATTCAGTATCTTCAAAACCCACACATATTTCCTAAAGTAAATATAATGAGGGCCAAAGACATATTGCACATTTGTTGGCAGTCTTTTGTTCGAAAGCAAGTTGCTACTTTCACAAAAGCTGCTACCATGTCCTTATTAACTCCCTACAGGTGGTATGTCTGAAAAATCACACGTGCTTACAAGCCACTCAGCCAGCCCTTTGTGAAGTTTCACATTGCACAATATTCCAAGTTGAGCAATTAACGTGTCTTTTTGGGTACTTCAGCAATCTTTTCCCAAGGTAAATAAACCAAGCAGCAATTAATTTGTACTTGACTCCTGGGGGAAGGGAGGGATTAACGACAGTGAGGCAACATGATCCATCCAGTGGTAACACACTTAGAGACCTTCAGACAATGCCATTTATACCTTCTGACTAGGAGGGCCATCGCCTTCATCAGAAATGCCATCTTCCTGCTGATCATAAGCAGGGCCTCCCAGGAGCCTTATTCTCTTCTCACATTGCTTCTTTGCCACTGTCAGCTGATTAATATACCTCTTCACATTGCGAGCCCTTAGGAGGTCAGCTTTCATTGCTGCAGTTTCTTTTCCTTTTGAATCTAAGAATAAAGCAAATCAGAGACAGTATTTTACAACAGGAAAACATCCTTGTACCATTGCTTCTGTGAAACACAAATCAGAGACAGTATTTTACAACAGGAAAACATCATTTTACCATTGCTTCTGAGAAAAGCAAATCAGAGACAGTATTTTATGACATGAAAATATTGTAGCACTGCTTCTGTGACCTGTCTGATCAAAGCATCTGTCATCCATGAATCAGCTATCCTCATCAGTACAGATACTGGGAAGTTTGCATTTGAAAAAGAATGATGATTTTTAAACATTCTGCAATGATAACTCAAGGGTTTACATAAAAAAGTTGAGGGGAAAAAACCCTTATTCAAATGCATGGCAAAACCCAACCCCCTCCAGCTCTTTTTATAGTTTGTTGGAGGACACAGCCCAAGACCTCTATTCAGGATGTATGTTTATCAGATGGCATTAAGGAAATTACTAACAGCCATGGCAAATGACTCCACACGTGGAGCTGATGGCCTATATACCTTACTGAACATAGCATTGACTGCCTGGAGTCACGAGGGACTGGGCTCTCTTCCCCCCAGCCCAGCATGACACATTCCCACACATCTTATTTGCAAACCCAAACTTCTTGTGCCTGATGTGAACAGCCTATCATACAATATCCCCTCCAGGCAACTGACCAAAGTTCATTCAAAATGGTCAGATGACTAAGAAAAAAATCTTATAATGCTACGCCAACACTGCACAGTACTGTTAGAAAGTAAAGTAATGTGAAGATGACACAGACTTAGTAATAGCCAGTGTAATGGTTATGCATTCTACATTCCATCCTCTTCAGCTAATTACCTGGGTCTAAAAAAAGGAGCAGCAGATAAAGCAGATCTAAAACCCTATTGTGTGGAAATAATGTTTAATATCTGCAGGATGCAACTGATTCACATTTACACATTGGTTTTATTTTACTCTTGCTCAGTGATAACACTCATGCTTTTTTGGGCTGCAGCTATTACTCAGTAGCAAAGCCCTTGGCTTTTACTTGGCTCTGGACTGATTGCTCAGGGATAAATAGTAAAGATCTATTCTACTATGTTTTCAAACTATTAAATGCTAGCAAAATCATGTAGCTAGAAACAGCATTTGATTTTCACAAGAGTTGCTGTTACGAAACAAGTACATAGGTTTGTGAATGTACACACAGCAAAAAGGAAACCTCTCAGAAATTATTTAAAATCCCTATTTTAAGCAAGTTTCTAATACATTATGGCAACTTCTCCTTTTACAAGTGCTTTTACCCTTATATTTCCCCCTCAAAGCCACATGTAAGTATTGCATGCAACTCTCAGTTGTCTTTTACATACTGAAGGACAGCTCAAGGTACATGGAACTCCCTGAAGTTCTACACATAACTGAGTCCAGATATTCTCCCATTATCTTCGCCCATATTTTTAATCTCACTTGATTTCCTTGATGTATTAATGTTGGTAGGGATGGCTCCTGATACAAATACTCTTAGTATTTTAATGGATGAGTATCATTTGCATCTGAGCTTCCATATAATAGTGAATTAAAGAGATGATACTCACTGAAGCAAATGATAAAATTACAAAAAAAAAAAAAAAAAAAAAAAAGCCATCTGTTTTCCTGGCATGTTATCTCCACAGGGAAGTCAACAGAGCATTTAATTTAGTGTCTCAGTTCCCTAAACAGAAGTACCAGTATTAATGAAAGGAAAGGAAAGGAAAAGACCTTAAGGACAGAACAATACTCTCCCACAAATCAAAACATTTAAGCTATTACAAATACAGGAACAGAACTTTAAAGTTTAATCTTAAATCCCAAGATTAACGTTTAAGATTAAACCCCAATCTTCTCCTTGCTGCACTTGACTCTAAGATGATTTTTTAGAAGTGATCAATTCTTTCAATTGTTTAAATGCTTTGGGTTCAAAATGCATACTTGAAAAACCACACTTTTGAAAACCCACAAACAGTACAGTGCAATGATCATTCAGCCTTCTTGAAACAAAAGTACCCTTCTTGATGGGAACAAGGCATTCTTGAAGGGTTTTCAAAGTATGCATGTCTACTTCACCTGAAATCTTATCCTGTGACCACAGCAGGCCTCCAGGAGAGATTAATGAGCCTACCATTTCCAGTGATTATTTCCTGTCTTAACAGAGATCCTTCAAAAACATTTACCTCAGGTCTTCATATTGAAAAGGAGCCACTCCACCCAAGCATCACTCAGGGCAGTTCCAAAGATGACACTGCCAGCCTGTTTCTGCTCCATGGATAAACAGGACTGGTCACCGTGGAAGCCTGCCAGTGAAGTCCTTCACAAGTAAACAAGAGGCTGATGAAAAGCAGAGCAGCACAGAATGTGGCTGATGTGCTGCAGTGCAGGAAGGACAGCATGGAAGTGTGGACTAACACTAACACTTCCCTCTTCCCAATGATGAAAGATAAGCTAGCAGAAATCAGGAGGAGCATTTTCAGCTCAACTGGAGAAGGTTAGGTGGATCACTGGTTTTCTCCAAACCCTAATCTGCTTTTGAGGTTTTAGAGATTTTCAGACCTAAACTGCTCTGCTTTTGTCATATTAAGCACTATCAAAACAATATTTTAAGTTATAAAGACTTCTCTTTTTAATATGTTCTTGTCTGATTCCATAATCACCAAAATACCGAGACAGAATTAAGAGTGATTTTCCCCATCTCTGAGCATCAGGAAAGATGATGTTCGTTACATTCAGGTATTACTGCATAAACCAAATAAAACCAGAAAGGCACAACAGGAAAGGCTTGCATGTATTCACACACCCTCCAGCAAGCTTCAATAAATGGAAAAGTAGTAGATTTCTGCTACTAAGACCACTTTCACCACAATGCAAGGGGGGAAAAAAGCATCCTTTGAGTAATACTTTTTTTAATGAGTAACAACTTTGTAGTTGGGTTATTTGTCTAAAAAAAATATTATTAAAAGCAAACAAAAATCACTCCTTATAAGAAGACAAGACAAGAAATATGCTACTTTGGGATTTCCTCCCCACAAGCTGCATACACTTTACCAACAGCAAGCAAGCAGAGCCTCCATCTTCAAAGGAGCAAAGCGTCTTTTACTAACTTTCTCCAAAATAATTCTCCTTATCTGGGGAAATTTTGACAGGACATGCACTGCCATGGAGGAACTTCAAATCCCAAAAGGGTCCTGTGCACCTCTCCTAAAGGCAACCAAAAGCAATTAGTACCAAAAGCTGAATTTCAAACTCTGCTTATCAACCCACAGTTGTAGATAATTCAATTTGCACCAAACAACATTAAAATAGAAATGGTCCAAATGAGCTCAAACTTACCAAGTAATCAAAACTATTCCACCTGTGCAAATTGTTTTATTCTATGCATTTCTTGCCCATCTGCAGTAATTTCTGACAAAGCTTCCACACTGTCTTCTAAATCACTCATAACTATCTTGACTTGAGCTCAGCTAGAAGTGTATCCCCAGAAGCATATCCTAACCCACCAAAACAATTTCTGAAAAGTGATTTCTCACAACTAATTTTCTTTCCTCTTCTTTTTTTCCCCTGTGGTAGCTTTGCTACTTGAGCAGGTTTCTATCTATTAAGTACATGAAAGTGAAGTACATATTCATATTATCCATTTTTAAGTCAGAATATGGGACCTTCCAAACTGCCATGCCAAAAAAAGTCACACAAACTTTATTACCCTTAAGCACACTGGAGGATACACAAAAACAATGTAAATTTGCTTAAAGCAGAAACTTAATTGTATTTTAGACATGCATGTTCCCACCCCTCTCTTAGCAGTACCAGCAGAAGGCAGAGATTTCTCATTTTGCCTACAAAGTAATATATGGCAAAAGCATGAATAAAACAGAAAATACAAGCTCTTGTTCCTTTATAGCTTCAGTAACTACAGATCCATGACACCTGGCAGCACACACAACAGCACTGACCGGCCCTGTCACTGAAGGAGCAACACACACTCTCCAACACAAGTTTTTTGCAAGATTTTTTCCAAGAGCCAGGTTAAGCACATACAGGGCCTCCTAAATGCCATGCTTAGTATTCAAGTAGTGAACATCGATTTAACATTTTTGTGTAAGCAGTAACTGGAATATCATATATAACTTACAAGTCTTTATAGACCTCCTCCAATCTTAGAAACCTTGAATTACAAGTTTTAAAAGTCCATGTAAAAGGCCTGGAAAAGCATTTATTCAATTCTGTGAGAGCAGGATGACCTTTAAGAACAGCACACACTGTTGTTCTACTGCTCAAGGTCCAAGGAAAGGACCTTGGGCAGCTCTCCTCTAGTCTGACAACAGACTGAGGGAAGAAAAGTGTTAAATACCAACCACTTCTACAGACAGGTCTGGGAAAAGGGACTTACAGGGAGACCATGGACAAGTTAGGCCCTGATCACTAGCGATGCATTGTACAACACAGCCTCCCACTCATGGCCACAGCTGAGAAAAATAAAAAGTCAAGTGGCAGTAAGGTAAAGCTGAGCCTGGAAGTCAGTATGTACTATACAGTAAAATAATATCCACCACAGAGAACCTCTGACTGCAGGTCCTTGCATCCCCTTTGGTGACATCTATCTGACCAGTCAGCCTCTTCCCTCCCTCTTCCACTGAACAGCATGTCTCCAACTGAGAGATGCATTACCATCACTAGAAGACACAAAGGATTTCAGGAAGAGAAAGAAAAACTTCCTCTACAAAGCTGACCGGAAAATCACAAATAAAAACAAATAATGCACCAGAGACTCTGTAGCCTTTACCCTCACCCATATGGATTCCCTCCACACTTACTGCTTGAGCATGACGTGCAGGCACAATGTCAGCTCTTTAAGCCTTGCCAGAAAACTGCAAAAATAATTGTGTGTGAATGTTTATTCCTGTGTGGAGGATGCAGGGTCAGGGGGAGGAATCATAATACAGTTTTGACATAATTAAGTTACGTGGCATCTGTAATCTGCTGGAACACACAAGTACCCATTTTACTTCACTTTAAATTATCATCTTGACAAAACCCACACATCACAACCCACATAACTAAGCTAGCCCGCAGCCCCAGCTTTTTTATTAAAGTCCCTTTTTACAGCTGAACATTCAAGCCTCTTTCAGAACCACAGCACCTGAGAGGCCTGCCCACAGGCAGTTCTGTTTCTGTGCCACTTGTCAGCTTTGCTTATAAAAGCAAATATCTAGACACACAGTGGGAAGGCTCAGCAGGAGAAATCTTCTGCTGCAACGCAGCAGATCTCTCCACACAGAAATGGCTGCTTATTTGATCTGTCTCGAAATCCCCGCTTGAAAACGAGCAGTTTTCTCAACAGGGATGCCCTGGGGTCGACCACACTGTAGTGTCTGAAAAACAGCCCCATCCAGTCATCCAAGGGTGGTTTCCAGTCATGCTGTGAAGTCATGTGTAAGGTGGAGGGCATAGAAAATTAAAAGGCAAATCAGACAAATCCCTTTACAAAACATCCTTCCAAAAAAGACTTGCTCTGTGTTGTCCTAAGACAAGGTACAGGCATTTTTTGGGTTTCTTGTAAAAAGCAGCTACTAAAAGAGAACCTTGCTAAAATTCTGGTAGGATCCTGTAATACAATATCAGTATGAGAAGAAACAAAAATGCGTTTGTTAAAATTAAAACAAGTGTATTTAAGCAGCTTCCTATTCATGTTACAGCAAATATCGAGTTATTATAGCAACTTACTTTTGTTGCTATTTCCCAATTGGTGTTTTTGAAACCTTTTCTTTAAAAAAAATTAAGATTCATTCTTGCTTCTAGAGACTTGCATATCATCTGTCATTCATGCTATAATGTCTAATCCAGGTATTTGTCCTCTTACAAACTGCTTTAATAGGTCAAAATGTAGTAAACATTTTCAGATAGGCATTTGATCCTTCAAAATCTTTAGCAGATATGACAGATTTTGTAAAAAAAAAAACCAGCAAACTACTAAAATACTTAAAATTTAGCTTAATTTTAATTGGTTCCCTATTTAGAATGAATCTGTATCAAAAGGTAAGATGAGGAGAGTTGTTTGTATTTAAAGGTGTAGAAGGATACGATTCTTTTAAGCATAGCACATGTGACTAGAGAGGGATACCATCTGAATATACCAAGAGGAAGAAAAACCAGACAAATTAAACAAACAAAGAGAAAGAACAACAAAATTACCACCAAAACTAAGCTGCCTCCTACAGTCACTTCGTGAGTGACCATGACCATTTTGGAAGAAGATACACAGGAAGACAACGTAGGAAAACTGAAGTAAGGCAGATACATGCACACACCAGATTCTGTGCTTTTGTGCCAGTGCAAATGAGAAGTGCAGGGTCAGAATGCAAGGAAACGGATTCTATTTACAGAAGTGACCTGCACTGCTCCAAAATAAACTATCTACGCTTCTAGAAACAATAATGCTGTGTTAGGTTTCTTATTCAACTTCAGCAAAGCCAAAAGCAATTCTCCCAGCCACAGAAATTCTATCATCCTCCCACAACTGGCATCAGACTGCAAACCTCTCACATTACTTTGTGTCTCAACATTTTAGACCTTTGACTCTCTCAGGGAACCAAATGCAAAACCGACTGCTTAACATGAATCACATGCTTCTGTACATTTTTGTTTGCTCTCTTATGCTCACATACCAGAAGATTCAAGTGATAGAAGTCTGAAAAGAAAGAAGCCCTATAACATGCCATTTTTTAACTCCTGAGGATTTAATACAGTTATGTTTAAAAGAACTTTAAAATAGTTTCTGATTTTATTAGAGTGTCCTAACAGCTAAATATTTTGCCAATAGGTGGCACCAGCACTAGTTAAAAAGTGTAAAGAACCCTGCCCTTACTGAGCAACAAGCTTTCCTCTCCCACCTTACTAGGCATCAACATTAAATGCACACTTTGGTATCACCAAATAAAACAGTAAAAAGCTCAGGTAACTGTAGCCCCTATGAGAAGTCATCAGTCTGAAATCTGGTTCTCAGGATATTCATCCTTTAATAACAGACACCTAATCTTTTTAGAAAAAAGAAATACTTTTGGTCAGTTTTAGAGACTTAATTATTTCTCCTTAACCAATAGTAAAAGCCCACAGTCCTGCTCAGGAATACTTATTGCTAGTCATGTGGTTGTACAACGCTTCTTTTGCTAAGAAAAGTACAAATAGTGGCTAAGCAGTCACTACCGCACAGTTCAGGCCACTTCTGCTACACTAACTTGCTCCTCAGGTTTTTGTTTACACCTTCTTGTATTGAAAGCACTGCCTCAGGGAGCTCCCATATTTCCAAGTGATGGAAGCTGAGACCACTCTCATGTGGAACCCCAGCTGAGTACTGCATCCAGTTCTGGGGACCTCAGCACAGGAAAGGCATGGACCTGCTGGAGCAGGTCCAGAGGAGAGCCATGAAGATGATCAGAGGGATGGAACACCTCTCCCAAGAAGAAAGGTTGAGAGAGCTGGGCTTGTTCAGCCCGGAGATGAAAAGGCTTTGGGGACACCCATACAAAAGAGTCCTGTAAGAAAGATGGGGATGGATTTTTTAGCAGGGCTTGCTGCAATAGGACAAAGGGGCAATGGTTTTACACCGAAAGAGGGACAATTTGGATTACATAAAAGGAGTGTCTTTTACAATGAGGGTGACAAAACACTGGAACAGGCTGCCCAGAGAGGTGGTAGATGCCCCATCCCTGGAAACACTCAAGGTCAGGTGGATGGGACTCTGGGCAGACCAGTTGAAGATGCACCTGCCCATTGCACAGGGGTTGAAGTAGAGGATTTTTAAAGGTCCCTTCCAACCCAAACCACTCTATATCCACGTACGTACTATCTACGCTTGCTCTACTCTTACACTTTGAGAGCAGCCATCAGGCTCAACACAATGCTGGCCAGCCAGAGTTCAGCTGCTCTAGTTGAACACCCAGGCACTAAAGAAGCAGTTACATTTTCAGGACCCAACTTTGCCACAAGAAAAAGGAAATAGCTATCAGTAAGACTATTTCTCGCCAGGTTGGGGTCAAAGCTAAGAGGTGCCCTTGACAAAAAAGGCAGGAGCTCATTTAACAGCAAAGAAGGAACTGTCATACACATCCAGCTGCACACTCACACTGCAGGTATGCACCACATGCTGGGGGAGAAGATTAAAAAGAGAAAGACAGAATGAGATTGTGCAGACAGACTTTGATTTTGCATAAAGCTTACATTTAGTTATTGACCATTAAACTGTAATGCTACCCCTGGATTTAACATCCAGAAAAGGAAACATCAAAACATGATGCTAAGTAACACGGCAGTATCTTCCACACGATTTCAACTATCTTTATGTTAGCAATGAGCTGTGCTGGGGTTTCTTGTTGGGTTTTGTTTTTTTTTAAGAAGGGTACCACAGTTTTTCCTCTAATATTTTCTTTTTAAAATTCAGGATCATATTAGATACATTACCACATTAGGTAAAATGCCTCCACCTCCTTTAGGAAAAATAAGGCACAAAACAGTCTTCAGAAATAGATTTTACCTCTCTACAGTTTTGATAGTCCTCTTAAGAGTTTATTGTACATACGTAGAGCCTGAAAAATTTTGGTAGATGAAAACTGAGTGAAATAACTGAAATTAAAAATCTGCCCTAAATTTGTGTGAACTATAAAAAGATGGTATTTGCATGCCTCTGTTGGGCACACTGTTTCATATGTGTCAAACAAAAACATCACCTTTTCAGACAATGTGCATAACCACTGGCTCTTTAATAAACAAAAGGGTTAGCCCCAATAGTCCCCATAGCTGACAGAGTCAGCAATGGTAATCAACCCTTAAATTATATATAAGGTCACTATAGGAATACACCGAAAATAAAAGCCCATATCATAATAAAAAACTTCAATGCACCACCTAGTGAAATTTGTTAGGTTTTTTTTTGTTTGTTTGTTTTTTTGTTTTGTTTGTTTGGTTTTTTTTTTTTAGTACAGGAAGAAATCAAGTGCCCATAAAAATGCAGAATCAACTTTACCACATACCACCCGCTCTATACTTTTGTATCTGTTCTGCAGTACCAGACAACTGTAGCTTCAAAAAAAACTTCTATTCATAATTTAGAACAGTAGATATTTAAACAGATAAAGTCAAGTGAGATCAAGAATTAATTAATAAATAATTAATTGTAGGAACATAAACCGTATAAAAATATTCCCCAAATCAATTATTGCCTCAACAGGACCAATGGAAGCACAAATGGAAATACAGGCTTAGCAAGATTTGATTTTTCTTAATGTTCTCAGAGTTAAATTCCCTGTTCTCATTTTATTACTTTATGAAACAGACTTTCCATTCAATTATCTTTCATCTGAAAAATATTAATATCAATTTCTATAATGTACACTAGAATAAAAACCAATGCCTACTTTTCCTTTTACCTTGGTTTGGTACAAGCGTGATATCCTACTGGAATGCACATTTAGCTCTATTTTAGAGTGTAAACAAAAAGTATTGTTGGTGTTGACAGCCTTATACTTTCCAAAACTTGAGCATGGACCTCAAGCTCTTCAGATTGCCAAAAATTTCCCCACCCCACTGTTCATTTTCTGTTTCTGCATTTTTCATTACACTTGAATATACCTTTTAAAGTTTTCCTTTCTGATACATGGAACTAGAAAATTATTTTTTAACCTAGAGAGAGATAGGGATTACATGAGAACCTCAAAATCTTTTATGTTTATTTATAAAGAAATTGACTTTACTATCTGTTGCCTTTTTATTATGCATTGATACAACTGAAGTATACCTCCCTAGACTAATTATTTAGTCAGTAATTTTGCCATTAAGATCATCTCCTGATGATATACCTCAGGTTTTACATATTTTGAGAGCCATAAAAAGTAGTATATGTAATAAATATAAGTACAACTGTAATATGCATTGCTTTTAAAAAGGCAGCCATGGCCAAATCATTGCAGAAAATCAAGAGGACTCTTTATTGCAACTCAAAGACATAAAATATTGAAGAGTCAAACTAAAGTCTGACTGACAAATTATGCTGTATCATTCCTTCTTCTGTGTTTCAAAAAGAGAACAGACTGAGATTTTGAAGAACAGATTGTATGAAAAAGAAAGTGGAAATATGATTCTCAGCATATGAATTTGTCAGAAATCCCAGTCGCAGCAAGTTCTGAAAATAAATGTATCATAGTTATGACCTTTTTCATGATCTATCAGCTTAGATGAAGATAAGGTGGGGGATAATCATACCATGTGAGCTTCTGGAAGATTCAGACAAATTAAACAGAACCAAAATACTAAAGGCATAGCATTCCTAAAATGTGTCTAAAAAACCCACACACACTGATTGCATATGTACGGCATAAGTTCAAACAGCTTTTCAAAATGAAAACAACAGATGTGACTTAAACATGGCATCTTACCTTTCTGTCTCTTCACTTGGGGAATATTGCTGATTGTGGTTGCCTGAACTATTTCCACTACAATTTGATACCTAATTTAAAAACAGTAGGGAATAAGGGTGAAGAGAAGGAGGAGAAGAAAAAAACATGGTATTAATTTTTTACAATGTGTTCTTCATACAGCACACTTAAGAATTAATAAAAATCAAAATACTTCTACTTCCTCCTCATCTATAAACAGATTAATTTTGCAGTGTACCTGCAACCTAAGGAGCAGTGTGCACATGGAGCAGGGAAAACAGATTATCTTGAAACAAAAAGGAAACATTCAACTAACAATAACACTGTACTCTTCTCTCAACTGATGGCATTGCACAGACAGGTAATATTCACAACACAATATAAAGCCACAATATAAAGTCATACTCTAAACATTAAATATAAATTTTCATAGGAAACCAGGATGGTAGTTCAGTTTAAAAGAAAAGAGCCAGCTGTAAGATTCCTCCAGCTAATCCACTCCAAATGGAGCATATATAAATTTGCAGAAGAAACAAATTACACTAAAATATGTAAAATCTCAAAGTACTACACTAATAATTAAAACATGTTTATCACCTAAAACTACACTAGACAATAGCAGACAGTTAATGCAGCTAGCAAACTGAACTTTAAGTAAAACTGATTTTGTAAATAAGAAATACCATGCACTCAGCAAAGAAAATTACTGTCAGTTAAGTCTCATAAATGTCAAAGTTCTGGTCATAACACTCAAATTCCTTTCAATGCACTTACTTGGACAGCTATTAATACTGGTAAGAAAGCAAATTCACTGGAATATTTGCTATCTATCAAGTTAACTCTTAGATGAAAGTTGAAGCCTCCTAGAAAGGCTGCTATTTCTGTGATGACTTATTCTCCATTGAAGAAAGAATATGTGATCCTTAAAATCTATTTCCCTTCTTTCATGTAAACTTTTTTCACCAACATCATTCTATTACCCCCATTTCTCTTGCCTCCTATACCTCTTTTAGGATTTTGATTGTCTCTGGCTCTTTGTATAAGCAGCTTCATACACACAGCATACACTCACAGACTTTTTTCTACAGCAAGTTCTTCAATTATCAAATTGAAACCTGAAAACCTGTTTGAAAACCTGTAATTTTTGTACCACTACTTCCTTTTGCCATTACTGTATTTTGATTGTTTCCACCCACCACCAGAGTTCTTGCCCAGTCCGTCAGAGGAAGAACAGCCCCACAGTAAGAGTGGTGGTGTGGTGCATAGGAAGTCCCACAGTTAATTCCCCACTCAAAGACTTCCCAAATTATTCAGGGCAGCTCAGTTAGACCTTTGATGCATTGATTATGTGATCTGTAAATGCACTGCAATTCACCTCACTCAGGTGGTGTAGGCTAACTGAAATCATGAATTTATCAAACAAGGTACAGACAACCAACTGCACATGGAAGGTAGTTCCCACTTATTTTGCAATTTTTTTTTCCTTCCAGATTTCCTCCCATTTGTCCACTTTTGCAGTTTCATGTGTTTTTATTACCGATACTTAACACAGCATCTCTCTTTTCCTGTTCTTTGTATTCCTTTAGTATGGGAGATGCTTGGAGTTACATGCTCAAAGATGCTATTTAGTCTGTTCCTCCCAGGCACTGGGCTCCTGCTGCAACTATTCAATGGGAGTGCTGTACAACACTGCATCTCAGAAACACCCCTTTGCTACGCTGCCACACCATGACCCTTTTCTCCCTGTAACTCTGTTCCAAATATTCCAGCTGACTGATATTCTGTGGTGCTGGTGATTCAACATCTAAGGACATTTTAAATGTGATGTGATAATTTAACTTTGAGGAAATGACTGTACTTGATAAACTGGACCCCTCATAGCCTCACATCCATATTACTTCTTCCCTATCCTCTGTCAATTCACGCACTTCTATCGTTTCTTAGGGAAAAGATGATACAGAGTCAGTAGTGAGCTATGTTGTGACTTTTTGCTTCTGTAACAATAAATATCAGAATAAATACAATGCTGATCCTGAGAGCAGAATAAAAACTATCCACCAGCTTATTTCCTTATTATTTTTTGTTCTCAACTATGTTTTTAACCCAGCGGGTCTTTTATCTTTATTCTTCTCCTGACAGAGAAGGTACATGTTTCACATCTGATGTGAAAGAACTCATCTTTTCTTCCTTCTTTGTAGCAGAATTCCAATTAATCCATGCTAACTTCAGTTTGCGGGGAAATGAAGGTGAAATTTCACTGTTTAACTATTTCTTCTTGAAAGACAGGGACAACACTCTTTGTGGTTGGTAATACAGGAATAAAAGTCTGCCTCCCTTCATGACAAACATCAAAGAAATGAAACTTTAGAAAGAGAGTGTTCGAAGGACATTAGTGTATAACCATACAATGGTCCCTTCTGTGAAAGCTTTGCTGGTTTGTTTCTCTCACCCCATTCCCCCCAGTACATTCAACCTTTCAGATGGTAAAAGTACAATAGGAAAACAAACAAAAAACCTCAAAATAGCTCCCCAGAAATCAGCAAATTCCTTTTTATCAAAATATCAGCTCCCCTGATTTCCCTACAAAAATTCATGGGATATTTCCACAAAAACAACAGCTATGTTCCAAGAGATTAAGTGACTAAATGTTAGAGGCTCACTATAGATACAAACAAACTATGAATCCTAAAGTTCTCCAAAATTAATATTAATTAGTTACTGCATCATTCAAATGCATTCCAAAAATAAAATCCATAAAAGCCATGCAGAAAATCAATACAATATTTCTTCTTAAGGTAGTGCTTCTAAGCTAGAAGAGAAACAAGATTTAGAAAATCCTAGCACCATCATTACCCTTCCAGGGAGAGCTATTTGCATAGCAGAGAGCTTTACACTTGCTTACAAGGAGACCCACAGAGCCTCCCCCTCTCTTTTCTGACTTCCTGGGTGAGAGCAACACACACCTTTCACCCACAGGTTTCCACTGAACCAGCCAGAGGTTTTCCCTGCCTTCCCCACCATGAATATCTGGCTATACCCGCAAGAAAGCCTAGCAAAATTCTGCTAATGAAATCAGTCTGGAAGGATGCCTTATCAGCCCTCCCTCCTGTACTGTCACATGCATACATCAAGGAGCACCCAGGAGTCCCTGCCTCCTTGGCTGTCGTCAGTCAGGAGTCTGAGGAAATGTTTATCAGCGTCCCACAGCCTCTTGAACTTAGCAAGGTATTTTATTATCTTTATTTTATTAAACAGATAATCTGCAAAGATAAGCATGAATGGAATGTTTAATACAAAATAATGAGTTCCCAGCAGCTGTAGTGCCTTAGGACAAACTTCCCTCAAAGTTAAGCCTACAGTGAAAATTGCCACTGCCTGTAGGTGTTCTTTACCAAGATGTTACGTGGCAACATTGTAAGCAACAGGAGGAGGCTTAGAGATCATGAATGCCATGCACTGGCTTAGAACAGACACTGAAAAATTATTTCCAAATAAAACCAGGAATTCTTGATGAACGTAATTACCCAGAATAGCATCTAACTGGAAAACTCTGTTTAAGTAAAACTTGCCAGTAATTTATTTGTTGGAAGAGAACGGGAAGCATTTGCCCCACTCCCATCAATCCAACAGACTCTTACTGTGCTTCTCAGGGGTAAGTGCACAACAGATTATTTGTTTCTTCCTATTTAACTCTTTCTTTACAGATCTGCCCTGTGGTTCACTGTTGTGAATTACAGCTAAGTACCACCTGGTTTTGTTTGTTTTCCAGTCCATATAGGGACCGCTGTTGGGTTTGTTAATGCAAATCTGCAAGGTTTCACTGGTTAACCATGAAAGCTTTGCCAGATAGACTACACAAATTTGAGATGACTGCAGGTTGGCCCATCTCTCTCTGGGTGCTCCCACAGTGCTGGAGGATAGAGAGAATGGGAATGCCTCCTCCCACAGGGAATGCTCTTTAACCACTATCCCAGAGGAAGAAAGAACACTGCCTCCAAAATCAAATACTATTTCTCTTTAAAAAAAAAGATCAATTTTCTCAGACATTTTCTATTAAAATCCTGATCAGGTTAGACTGACCGATATTTCGTAGGGTGTAGAGGAACACATTTCAAGATTACAGCAGTTGGAAGTTGGACTTCATGGACTAGAAAGGAAAAACCTAGGTGCAGCCAAAACCACATTATTTCATAAAGCAGATCTGCTCTCTGGTATTAGAGAACGCAATTTAAAGTGACCTATCAGCTAAAAAGAGAACACACTGAGCATTAATGTGCTTGAACAACAACAACAACATAAGAGTTGGGTTTCTTTTGAAACAAACAGATCCATTAGTGTGATTATGCTAATAAATACATCAATTAGGTTTTAGGCAGAGTCTAATATAGACTAATTTCTGCTCTCAGGAAAGGCACACTGTCCTAGAGTAAAGAGCAAATTTTACAGCAGGTGAACAATAAGTAGCCAAGCAACAGAATCATTTCACCATCACCTAAATGTATTTTCCTATCCCAGAAATGCAAGTGGTTTCAGAATCAAAGAGAAGAACAAGAGAAAGGATGACGTTATTTGCACAGCCCGCACACTCCATCACAACAAGCAATCTCTTGGCCTGATCAGGCCAAACCTAACAGACATTCAGGGTCACAAGAGATGACACAGAATTCACCAAATGTAATCAATATGCATGTGTATTTCAGATATATCTACAGCTATTTGAGAAGAGAAAAAGCTGGCCTGCAGCAGCAACAGAGGGGAGTTGGGAAGAGGAAAAACTGCCAGTTCTGGCTGGTGGTAAGAGCTTAGGACAAAGACTCCAGAAATGGTTTCAGGGGTCCTCCAAAGCTTTGCTCTGCTCAACAAAACCAACTCAAGGACATCCAGGGAGGTTCTATAACAGCAGTTATCTTTGTTCCCCACTTCCTAGTCAGCTGTTCCTTATCGTTTCACATAAAGCAGAAATCAGAGGAGAAACAGCTGTAAAGATAAGGCAAGCATAAACAACTGGTTCTTGGGCAAGCAGGCTTAAGATGTGGGCAATATCTCATATTAAGAAGAGAGATATAAGGAGAAAGAGATGACACGGGGAGTGGAATTAGTATGAAAGTGAGCAGGTGCTATTTGCATTAGAAAACAGGCAAACAAACATCAAACAAACTCGTGATATGTAGGAGCTCAGTGATGTTTTTTTGGTTTTTAACGAGCTCTGTAGAGTTCATTAACACAGTTAAGAAGGATGCAATTGGGAAACACCTCCCTGCAATAGTCCAGGAAAATCTCTCATCCAGTGGTATAATGTGCTGAAACTCAAACTTCTTTCCACGCCACAGAATCACAGCAAGCTGTTCTGAATGCTCAGTGTCCCTAAGATCACTATAGCTCACATCACCAGACCACCATGGCCAGTCATAATTCATAAAGGTAATGAGGAGAAAACCATCCACACTAATGGAAATTCAACATATTTCATCTAACTCCACAGAGCTCAGTATGCCTTTCATCCATTTCAAGCATTTATCCCTTTCAACAGTACAATCATCTCCAGTATACTACTAGGCAGACTTTTTATGCACTTTCTGCCACTAAGCTAAAATGCTGATTACATTAGAGATCTAACAAATGTTGCAGCTTATCATCCTTGCAATCTCTGCTTCACCAAACAAAAAGAAATCTAAAATGAAATTTAAAAAGAAAAATCACAATTCATTCAAATCTTAGTAATGGGCTGGAAAAGAAGCATGCTTAGTTTTGAATGAGCTACAGTGAAATGTTAAATACCTCAGTTGTTTCAGGAACTCAACATCGGAGCTGCTGTTAATGAGCTTGATGAACTCCTCATAAGAAGGAGCATATGTGTAGTCTTTCTTCTGATGCTCATTCATCTGTTCTCTGTACTCCAGCTGGCTGAGTAGCATTCGGTTAATGTAATCTGGATCACTCAGCAGTTCCACCACTGGTTTCAGTACTGAAGAGAAAAAATATTTTAAAACAAAATCCTTATGTTGAAGAATAACTGCTGTCTTGCAAATGAAAACTGCAGATAAAAGACAAAAATAAATATCCACGTTTATAAACCTCAAAAAATCCAACACCAGTCTTCTGGACTACACAGGACATTTGAAATTGCATATACTTTCTTGATAAAACTGGTTATTCTATTACAGAAACTGATGTACACTGACAAAGCTGAGCTCTATTTGGAAAATTCCACGTATTTTCATTCTTTATGCTGCATGATCTGAAGGCTATGACATTATAGCCAGTAGAAATGAAAGTAAACTGAATTGCATAATATACTTGGGACTTCGTAATTTCTGAATTTGACAGTAACATAAAAAATGCATACTGTTTTTATAAACTGTAGCTGATAAAAGCAAAATAGAAATCCCTCAATTTAAAAAACACACTGCATAAATCAAAGTGTAAAATAATGAATTAAATATAATGATTCAGTTATAGGATCCACAGATTTAAGGTTGAGTTTATTCATTTGAATGTAATATAAAAGGCCAGAAATATTCATACAATCACTATAAATAATGCCAAGTAAAGCTGCAAAAGTATTCCTCTATGAAAAAAACAGAATGAGAAAAGACAAATTGTGTTTCATCCTGAAATGTGATGAACAGCCTGGCATTGGATCATGAAAATTAAGTAAGTTTATGCTTGATTTTGTGAATACAGTGTCTTACTGGCTATCACAGAAATTAAATTTCAGAATGTAAAAGCAGAGCATCAAGACTTATACCTGATAAACTTTGTAATTGCTACTATTTTACATGTACAAATGGTTAATCAATCATCTCTTATCTTTGATCTACCTTTTGTTGCAAGTATTTCTGCAAGGACTATGCGCAAGCTGACAGACTGGACATCCTTTGAGGGTAGGAGACAATACACCAGAACTTGAGAACATTTTTGCAGAAATCTTACTTCTTCATCAGAGCTCCTCAAGCATGAGTGCAGCAAAAAAGGTTTCGGTGGATCTTCCTGCCTAGAGAGAGAATAATAAAGAGGAGAGACCTTACATAGAACTTGTACCAGAAGTCACCTATGATCATCAGTCGTTAATTGATAAAATGCTGCAGCATGAGCACTGGGTGGGTGCTGTGCTGAACATGCACAGCAACATGCTGCTGGGTGAGTAAGCCCATGATGCACACTGTGTTGTTTGCAGACTCCTCACAAACAAGTTTTTGGATGACAATCTGAAAGAAACAGGGAGCAAATCTCCCTCACCTTGATTCTGTGCCCAATACTATCTAGTTCATCTCCTTGCAGGTGCCAATGGTTTTCTGGACTTTTCAGAACATGTTTGACTGAACTCCTTAGTGCAGGTCACAGCTGTACCTTTTCTTTATACAAAAACAGCTGTAGAACCAGAGACAAGGTATCCTAGCAGTTCTTTAATGGCCGCATGCCTGATGTGCTCCAATCCATTTTAACAACAAGGTGACCAAGCCAGTGGCTCCAGACAAAGTGTGACCTGAGAGGCACCACAGTAATTTACAAAGGCAGCCAAGACTGGTTATCAGTAGAAGGCTCTAAGGTGCTACAAAGGCTTGTATCTGTCATGTCTCATACCAGTCCCTGTTCCTATCTTCCACAACATCTGCTTTCTTCCCAGAGCTGGAGGCTGCCAACCTGGTTAGGTTAGGTTGCTGTCCTACTCAACTAACTGCTACTCACAGAGCTGCTCTAAGCCCATTGCCTCTGTTTGTGGAAAAAGTGACCAAGAACTGTACACAGTCAAACCAAATGTTTTCAGTTAGACACCACTATACACAGTCAATAGCAACAGGCAGTATTGTATAATAACTAATTTTTTCTAGTCAGTTCAGGAGGATGAAAATATATTGGAATAGTAACATAATTCTGATTTTGTTCTAGTAATACAATAATTTGTCTTAAGGAGACTAAAATTAGTTTTACAATTAATTTTCATAAAAACAAATGTAAAGATGACATTTGGGTTTGATTTGACTAACGCCTTTAACTCCATCACAAATCAAATGCTTTGTTTGCAAACACAGGTCATGAAAGGTGTTTCGATTGTTATAGGTATGTCAAATTCCAAAACATGTCCCTTGGAACACCTTGGATATAAATACTCTTTTCTGAGGAGTAGTGGTTTATGAAGATGATGTGTAATCTTCATTATCAACCAGTCCAGGTGGTGCAGCTGACTGAGCTCAGAAAGCTGTTTATCTTGTTCTGGTAGGATCTTTTCTCAGTGGCAGCTGAATACATAGCTATTTTCCTCAGTGCATTTCTACTCTTCTTTCCTACTCCAGACATATCGTCAAGCCTCCCCTACGCCACATCAAATATCCCCTGTCATACTCTCCCTTAAAGGCGCTCATTATTTATCCAAACCCAGACAAGTCTTAGGCAGATTACTGACAGAAAGTCTGGGTCATTTACCTACAGTCACCTCTTATTGTGGAAGTAAAGTCTTCCAGACAGGTTGGTGCACCCTAAGTCTGCCACCTGGAAACACAGCCAGAGGCATACACAAAATGCTGGCAAACAGGATGACTCACAGGGAACATAGAATAATTAAGGCTGAAAAAGCCCTTCTAGATCAAGAAGTCCACCATTAAACCATGTCTTTAAGTGTCACATCTACATGTATTTTGAACACTTCCCAGGACAGTAATTTTATCACTTCCCTGGACAGCCTGTTTCAATGCCTGACCATCTTTTCAGTGAAGAAATTTTTGCTAATAATGTAAACCTCCCCTGGCACAGCTTGAGGCCATTTCCTCTTATCCTGTTGCTTGTTAGCTGAGAAAGGACACAGACCCCCAGGTGGCTACAACCTACTTTCAGGCAGTTCTCTCAGTAGAGAGCAATAAGCAGTAAGAGCCTCCTCCTGTGCAGACTAAACACCCCAGCTCCCTCAGCCACTCCTCATAAGGCTGGTCCTCTAGACCCTTCTCCAGCTTTGCTGCCCTCCTCTGGACATGCTCCAGCACTTCCACACATTTCTTGCAGTGAAGGACCCAAAACTAAACCCAGCCTCACCGTCAAGACACAGCCTCACCAGTGCCAAGTACAAGAATTATCACTAGAAATGATTCCTGTGTATTAACAGCCATGATACAGAGTTAGAACTAAATGCAAATGGTGACTGCTTTTTGGCCTGTGAACAAACCCCATCTATTTTGGACCCCTTATTTCTGGGACATCTTGCATAGTGATTAGATCAAGATATACTTTCATAGCACTTACAAAGCATAAAACAGAGTCATAATGCACAGAAAATTTAACTGAAGTGCAATTAGCCTTCTTTGTCTTCAATATCTATCTACAAGTCTCCTGAGGAATGCCAGTCTGTTCAGGACTGCAAACACACTGCAGCATTAACTGCACCTATAGTACCACCCATGCAAAAGAACTCTGTCTCCCTACTGCAACAATTTATTCCCAGTCAAGAGCCAACACATACAGCTTTGCTGAGCTGGACCTATGCCAGGATTTTTCTGACACACAGGCAGGGGAACACAAATGGAAAATGGAACAGAATAAACAAGCACACAGGCAAATATTTGGTTCTTACCCTTCTAATTTGTCTAATGTATTCCTGCCCACAGAAATGCAAGGGGGGAGCAGAGCTGCCTACACTCCACTTTATAGGCTGCTCTAGAATATCTTCATTTTTTCCTGGAGTTGTCTCCATTATCTAAGAAGATATGACTCTCTAGAACAGGTTTTCCTAGCCAAACTATATCTACATGTGATCTAAAAAGCAAAAGGGAAGATATTTATGAAAATAGACAAAGTCTTCAGGAAATTCAACTCTAAACAGGTCTTGCCTGTCAATGCTGAACAGTTCTGTCAACAAATCCTGCAATATTCATCACTGTTGGGCAAGAGAAATAAAAGGAAGACTGAAAGCAGGAGAGGAAGCTTGGGGGGAAGCTGAACAGCTACATAATAAATCAATATGACAGCGATAAATCTGACAAGACAAAACATACTGGTTTATATCCTCCTGTGCATGTATACAGGAAGCATTACAGTTCTATTAGTCTCAATATTACCAATGATGAGCTTGCAGGGAAATACTGTGTGTCAACTAAAAGCCTGGCCAGTAAACAGCTGCCCTTTTAACCCAGGCTTCCCCTTCACTGATACACATTTAAAAAGAGAGCAGTGAGCAATCACAGAAGCATTAACACCAATGCTCAGCTACCAAACCATGTCTGTTTACTACCTTAGAGCAAGAGCTAAGATGTCCTCATCAGGCATATTCTCAATTCTGTGAGAATGTGGCACTGTTTATTTTGCAGAGACCAACAGGAAAAGCAGAAATATAAGTGCAATCCACATACATGTACACAAAGGAGAGTGCTGCTACATCTCTCCAGTGTCAATAAAGCTATTAAGCACTATTAAATAACCCAAATAGTAACATAGACATTATTTCTTTTCCTATCTAATTCTGAACATGTATTACTAGCACTGTGTGGTTGGATTTTCCAAACAAACAGTCCTTTAGTAATCACAGAAAACTGAACTAAAACTGTGCGCAGATATTTTTAGACAGAGCTTTAAAAGCCCAGTCAATTAGCCATAAATTCTGAGCACAACTGCGTGCAGTGAACTAATATAAATGTGTCATTCTAGAAAACAGTTCCAAAACAGGCATGACACAAGCTCTGTAAACCAGGCTCAATTAATCTCCTTTAGACAATATTCGAGTAACAGCAAGTGGCAACTTAATTCATTTGTGTCTTCTTGAACAATTACGACTAAAGTAAGAGTGACAACAGTCATCTGTCAAGATGCAGGTGACTTTTTTAAAACAGTAGACAGAACATATGCTCTATACAGCATTCTTACAGATCATACCCATCTTCTCTCCCCCATGAGCTACAAAGGCAGCATTAACCCCACCCAAATTCCTTTTCTGTAATTTCATGAAGAGCCTTCTCTGAATTTTTAACACTATCCAATACTTTTATATAGTGCCAGAAAGCAAAGGGATTTCCTTCAGCTGCACCTCAAAGCACTGGAAGATTAAGCAGCAGAGTACAAATATAAATCAATACATAGGACCTGCCAAAGTGAATTCCTTTGTACCAGGTCATTCCAAGCTGTACTTTTCTTAGGGAACAAACTGACACCTACTGTAACTATCCTCTGCTCAGAGGTCGCTTTGTGCATTTACTGCCTGTGTATCCCACTGAGTGTCACCAGTGTTAAGACTTTACCCCTTACTGCTGCGAGCCTACAGCTCATCCAGCACTTTATAAAGGAAAGCAGAAGACCCAGATTTGCTGCAGTATTCCTGAAGATAAGCAGTTAAAACATTACCTGGGTTATAGAAGTATAATTTCCTTCCCATACTGTAAGTAAGCAACTCAGAGCCAATAGCAACACCTTTTTAACAACAATACCTCATTTCTCAGGAATGCAGGACCTATGGCCATTTCATAAGACCAGACTATCACCTGGAATTCCAGGTTTCCCAATACAGCAACCTCATGGAAATCTTTTTTTCCCAAGAATATACTCTAGATATCCATATTTTTGTCAAGGGCCATCTAGTCACTGTCTGTATTATAAAGACTCAGGAGTACTAAAACCTGGTATTTGTGGTTGAATGTATGAACCTGACACAAAGCATCTTTGACAAACATAAGTCAGTTTGCTTTGAAATTAAGGCAGGAAGCAAATTTACACACACACACACCCTCCCCCTTAAAACACCCCCATGCCACCCAAAAAAACAGCCAACCAACAAAAAAACCAACAAAAAACAAACAAAAACAAACAAACAAACAAACAAAAAAACCCAAAAAAATCCAAAAAAACAACAAAACCCACACACCAAACAAAAAAAACCCCGAACAACAAAACCATGTAAAAAATTAACAATTCTTCTTCAGGAAAATACTTAAGGGATAGATGGATAACAAAGTGTTTCCTTCAGCCTTGGTATTTCTTTATTTAGTCTTTCAAGAGACAGCCTTGCAGAGCTCTATTTAAGTCTCAATCAGTACAATTGTGAGCAGAAGTGCACGTGCAACTCTAAATAAGTGTCATCAGTATTTTCAACATTCACCATGCATTTTCATTAAACCGACTCTGAGAACTACCAGAGCCACAAGCAGGCTGCATCTCTTCACCTGTATCACCCTCAGAGCTGTAAGCTTCTTGACAATGCAGCAAAGTAAAAACTGCTTGATCTATATGAGATTTCTAAGACATAAAAGAAACAAAACTTTAGACCTTTACAAGCCAGTATAACAAATATACTAGAAAAAAGTATCTACTTAAAAAAAAACCAAACAACCAAAAAAAAAAAAAAAAAAAAATCACATAAACCTCAGAAAGCACAACAAAAAATAGAAATAGCAGACAAAGCCAAACCCAAAATTTCCACAGCTGCTATTTTATCAAGGTAAATCAGCAAGTTTTATAAATCAATTCAACTAATGTTTACAGTGCATAAAACCTGCCATTTATACACGCCACAGTTACTTCTTTCAGGAAAAAGCCATATTAGTAACAGAGGCAAAGAACTTATGAATGGCTTACAAATTGTGGTATGACCACATCAGCACTAGGATGTCTTAATGCTTATTATGGTGTCAAGGTTACACTCAATCATTAACAGGAAACCCAACTTCCCACACTGAAGCATGAAAACAAATGGTGAGCTTTAGACCCGGTGCTAGCTATGGGCTGAATTTAATAACATGCTCAGGCCTTGGATTTTCATTACTAATTTGTTCTCAGCACTTTCATACACAGCTGTTCCCATTGCAACAAATCTCTACTGCTTCATACTAATCTCCTGGATACACCTTCCCAGAGGCTGACTGCGGCAACCAGCTCTTAGCATTTCTGGTTTCTGGCAAGTGGAATTATAAAAAAAAAGACCTGTGGGAGGTGTTTAGTTGCTATCCAGATAATTTGAATCTACAGAATTAAGCAAGTTAAATCTCAAGTGTTAAAACTCCCTCTGTATCAGTCTGCTCTTGATCAGTTTGTGGTGACATCGCCTTTTTTTTTTTTTTTTTTACTATCTTATCACAATACACATTGCAATCACAAAAAATTTGAAGTTATATACCCTATACATGCCAAGGTATTCACATGGGCAAAGAAAATGAAGAGTTATTTTGTCTCCTTACTCTGTAATAACCGAAAACAAAAGGAACATTATCAAAACATGTATGATACAAACTGTAATCCCCAAACAGTTTACCATACTGATCACTTAAGCAGCAATTTCCCCACAACACTTTCCAAGAGCACTGAGCTCTTAACTACAGGTTCTGAATAAGCACTGGTAGCAGCCTGCAGATCCCAAGCATTCATTTTGCTAAGTCATAACTTATGCTGCAACTCTGGGCACAAAAACACATAAAAACACTTCAGCATATACCAAGAGATGCTGTGTAGTAGACAACTGGTCAGAAGCAGCCTGTGATACCACATATTCATGTGTGCAGAAACCAATTCTTCCTCTGCCTCTAGGGTCAAAGGTGTCCCAGCTGTAGGTTAAAGACAGAGAATATTCAAAACCAAAAGATAGAGGGAAAAAAAAGTGAAATACTCCTAATAATAAAAATAAAACCAGTGTCATTTGACCTCTTCTTGCTGTGGTTTGTTCAAAAATCACTGCTTGTCAGGGGTTTCAAGACACAAGGATTAACTACCTTCCAATCCCACAGGCCCTCTCTGCTGTTTTTTTTCTGGGGTTATTTTCTTCCCAATGGTTAGTATGGGGCAATATTTTTGATTTGTGCTGAACACAGGTTGATAATACAGAGATGGTTTTGTTATTGCTGAGCAGCACTTGGACAGCATCAAGCACCTTTTCTGCTTCTTGAATCACCCCACTGCTAGGGGTGCACAAGGAGTTGGAAAGAGACAGCCAGGACAGGTGACTCCAGCTGACCAAAGGGATATTCCAGGCCATGTGGCATCATGCTCAGTATGTCAAGCAGGGGGAAGAAGGAGGAAGGGGGGATGTTTGGAGCGATGGTGTTTGTCTTCCCAAGTCACAGTTATATGTGATGGGGCCCTGCTCTCATGGAGATGGCTGAACACCTGCCTGCCCATGGAAAGCAGTGAATTAATTACTTGTTTTGCTCTGTATGCAGCTTTTGCTCTACCCATTAAACTGTCTTTATCTCAACGCACAAGTTTTCTTACTTTTAACCCACAAGTTCCTGCACTTACTTTTCCAGATCTCTCTGAGCATGCTGATGGGGCAGTGTGTGAGTGGTTTGTGTAGGGCTATTGCTGGCTGAGGTTAGACCATGATACCTACATATCTAATGCAGGCAAATCTCATTTTGCCTATGCTGCATCCATTAAAAATAGGGTTTTATTTATCAAATGTTAATCGTTCTGTAAATATTTAGAGCAGTTATACTTAGCCCAAAGAAAGGGCAAGGGATTTCCCTCTTCCTTTCATGTGGACAGCTTCACAGAAAAGACACTTACTATTTGTCTGCATCTTGTTAAGCCCTTTTGGTACTGACTGAGCATTTAATCCAGAAGAATAGCTACTTCTAGCTTTCAACAAACATATCATGCTACCAGAGGGAGACTAAATTCCTGGGATCAGATAATTTCGGCCCCTGAAAAGCACACTGCCACCACAGACAACACTGCACCCACATACAAACATGACCATTTCCATCATTATACACCACCTTACTCAGCTCACAGTTCACCCATGATTACACAAAATGGTATTGCCAGTATTCAGCTTGCTTATATTCTAGTTAAAGTAACCAAGCAAAGACTTAAGAAGATATGAAGGAATGAAGGAATAAAAGGTGCTATGAAACAAAAATGGCTGAATACTAACCTCTTTACCCTTGCAGGATGCACTTGGCTAATCCTGTTATAAATGCGCTCCTGATCCTGCACATATGGGAAAAGAGCAGTGGCTTCTAAAAATAAATCCAGGTCTGACTTTTCCTCCATATCTTAAATTCATAAACTAGCTAATGCTGGACACAGGAAATTATCACATTCCATTTCTATACACGAAACCAATACTAGAAATTAAATGGTTTCCTATCTAAATCATTCAAAAGGCCATAAATTTTCTCATTGAAAAATGACAGTTTCCTTTGAAATCCCTTTCTCCCAATTCCCTGTCTACAATCAGCCACCGTGGAAGTGGCCTCTCCTCTTATGAAAGAATCATAAAATGGTTTGGGTTGGAAGAGACTTAAAGATCATTTAATTCCAACCCCATGCCATGGGCAGGAACACCTTCCACTAGACCAGGTTGCTCAAAGTCCCATCCAACCTGGCCTTGACCCCTTCTCCCTCCCTTTGAAGGGAGAAAAGGTCTCCCAGCACTTTTCTTCATTTCTGGCCTTTGCTGGCTATTTACCTTGAGCTGTTTATAACAAAGTGATTTTTTGAGATGGTTAAGATAAGCCAGTCAGAAAGCAGAAGCAAAGAAAAGACTGTAGAAAAGACTGTAGAACCCTTCATTCTGAAGGGCCTCAGCCTGTTTTCATGCCCTCAGACATCCTGGTTAATCACAGACTGATTTCGTCAGTGAAACAAGAAAAGTAAAGAAATTATTGTGTCCAGTGTGCAGCTAGTCACAAAACGCATGAACTTCACTCTGAAGAAACATGACATCTGTCCTCCTGGGCATGGATGACTCCCTTCTGCTGTGCTGGTCGATTATCTGTTATATAGGAAAGCCAAGACAGAGGGCTCAGGTGGCACCCCCCTCCACAGACAGTATTAGAGGTATTTAAACAAAATGCCCTTTGCTATCATGCTGCAGTATAAACTCAGTGGCAAGAAATGATGGAGCACTCCAAGAGGTATCGCAACAGGAAAGATACCTCCCTGTAATTACAGCCTCTGTTCCACTATATTTATCATCCAAAACTAACTGGATTCATTATGAGATACAGAAGGAAATGTGAATGCCAATTTACATTTATTACTGTCTTCAAAACATTAACAGAAAGCAAAGCAGATCAAGAAGATCTGCATTCCCTACCTCAGGAAGACAAATCTTTTTGTGTTTGAACTGTGGCAATTCAGCTGTGATTCAACCCAGTAGAGAACTGAATACCACACAGATTTTCACTCACTCCCTCACCCTCCCACAGTGAGATGAGGGAGAGAATAAGTAAAAAAGGTAAAATTCCTGACTTTGGGGTGACCTAATTGCAGCCTTCAGGTACACCTGGAGGGAGCCGAAAAGAAAGGTGAAGAGAGACCATTTACAAGAGCCTGCAGCGACAGGACAAGGGGCAAAGGCTTCAAACTGAGAGAGGCTTAGATTAGATATAAGGAAGAAATTCTTCCCAGTGAGGGTGGTGAGGCACTGGAACAGGTTTCCCAGACAAGTCGTGGATGCCCCATCCTTGGAACCGTTCAAGGCCAGGTTGGATGGGGCATTGAGCAATCTGGTCTGATGAAAGGTGTCCCTTCCCACAGCAGGGATTTGGAACTAGATGACCTTTAAGGTCTCTTCCAACCCAAGCCATTCTATGACTTGAGACAAAAAGAGTTTAATAGAACAGAAAAGGAAGGGAAATTAATATTAATAATAATGATAATAATAATAGAATTAGAATATATAAAACAAGTGATGTACAATGCAAATGCTCAACACCTGCTGGCTGATGCCCAGCCAGTTCCTGAGCAGCATCTTCCAGAGAGCTTTTCACCTAATTTATATGCTGAACATTACACTATATGGTATGGAATATCCCTTTGGCCAGCTGGGGTCTGCTGTCCTGGCTATGTCACTGCCCACTTCTTGTGCTGCCCACCCCCCCTCAGCATCCTCACTGACAGGGCAGTATGAGAAGCTAAAGTCCTTGGCATAGCATAACACAGCTCAGGAACAACCAGAACACCAGTGTTATCAACATTATTCTCAACCTAAATCCATAATACAGCACCATATCAGCTACTAGGAAGAAAATTAACTCTATCCTAGTTGAAAACCAGGACAACAATACAGAAAACAATTAAAGGCTTCCAAGCTAGAAGTAACGTACTTTTTAGTTCTCAGTCTATAGCTTAAAATGTCAGAAGGTTCTAGTACAGTAAACTCCATAGCAGTAGGCAATTTGTACAAAACTCAAATTCCTGTTAAAACTACAAATTCTCTTAAATAGAAAACATTATCAGACTATTTGCTGTGCTTTCACATTTATTATATGCATGCTCACATCACTCAGCAGTACAAATTTCACCTGCAGTGTATGAGCACAATGTCACCTTTCTGCTGACTTTGCCTGTACGTAGCATTTAAGCTGCCTCTCCATCTGCTAAGAAATGGTGAGCCCTGTGCAATTTCCAAACAGCTCCCTGGACTTTTTGAACAAGTTGGGATGAGCAACATGGGCATATTCTAGAGCTTTACATGCATCATGCAGGATCATGTTGCTGATCTGTCAAGCACATTAAAATCAGACCTTCCTCCTTGTGAATTCACAGCCTTGCAGTCTGCAAAAAACAGTCACTGAGTCCAGCTGCAACCTCTATAAATTGTTCAGTTAGAGCTGTTGGGTTGGTTTGTTTGGTTTTTTCCTAACCTGCTATTACACTAAAACTTGATAGGACTTTTTTTCATTCCCATATTAATGCAGCCTGTCTTAATCAGAGCTAAGGTGCATTTATTACTCCAAGGGAAAAAAGTTAACAAGAAAAGAACCAAAAGATTTTATTTTAGTTCCACATAGTGGAAATAACAATCCAACAAAGACCAGATGAAATGGTCATAATTCTCAGCACATAAGAAACCTCACGAACAATCAGCATTAAGAATATTTAATAATTCTGCAATTCTAGATCCTACATTCCCAGCTTCAAACAGAAAAACATTCAGATTTTCAAAAAAAACCACCAACCAAAAAAAAGCCACCAACCAAAAAAAAAAAAAATTCAACTTCCTCATTCTTTAACTGTTCAAATCAAATTCTTCCCAAAAGCAAGCACTTTATTCTGATTAAGGACAAGTGCAAGCATGATACTTAAAAATCAAAGAGCACACTTAGGAGTTTTATCTAAGCTATTTCCACCTCATTGCAGAGCTAAAAGAAAGTAGTACCTAGAACCCACTGCAAGATCTACTGAAAAGTACATACACATTAATTTCTTATTTTCTTGTACGTAACCACCCTTTAGTGTCTTTTCTTTTTCTAAGCATTAGCTTACATAAAAATTAGCTAGGATTAACCACAAATACATTAACAATGTCTTCTAATACAGAAGAGAAAAGTGTCAGTGGTAACAGATTGATCACTGACAGAACACAATTGTTCTTCTTTGTCTGATGGGGTGTCAAAATACATGGATCTAACTGTAGGTAAAACAACTTCACAGAATAAAATGTACAGTCTAAATCTGAATGACCAAAGCATATTTCAATTAGAATAACCAAAATGCAGGTAAGTGCAGATACAAGACCAAATTCCATGCACAAATAGTGCATTCAGATGTAGGAGCTGCATAGGCTAAGATTTCCTATTTGCAATTACAATTTGGGTAGAACTCTAGTGTTAAGGGTTTTTTCAAGTGGACAAAGAGATCCTTGCCAAAGAGGAAATTTATGAAATTAGCAAGGTAACTTAAGCACAGAAAGAAAATACAGCCAACAAATTTTTCAGTAGAAAAATCTTGTTACTGCAGGACAAGCCACCTACAGAAATCACAAGGCTTTGCCTCCCAGGGCTAGAAGAAATGGAAAACTAAATGGAATCACTCCTGGTGCTATTCTGGGAAAAGTGCAAATAACTATCTTGTCTGTTGACTGCACTGACAGTGGCCCTTCTTTCCACTGCATGTTCACGGTACTTTGCAGGAACTGCTCACACAGCCCACCTCCTACTGTGAACAAAGGATTCATGGATTAAACTGAAAAGAGTAGTGAATCCAAACTTAGAAAAAGGAGTCTAAGTGTTTCTTTACAGACATCCTGAAGCCTGCTCGATCTCTAAAACTGGTAAAAAGTTTGAGCTATTTTATCAGTTTTATACAGAGTCTTCATCACCTTGATTTAGCACATCTGTAAGTGAAGAGAGAAACAGAAAATTCCAATGAACTGCAGTTTTGTTTTTACCTGGCATTGGCTCCTTTAAGGTCACAGAAGTGTGAGAGTAAAGCTTTCACTACATCATTGCAGACAACTTTAACTACATCAATGTGACTCAGCCTCTGTCGCAGCTGCTTGGCAATCTCCCAAAAGTCTTCAGAGAGCAGCTGGTACAGCTGCCCCTCATCTCTGCTGAGTTGCCCATACCAAGACAGGATGTAATCTCTATAGCTGTAGTCAAACACTGAAAGGAGAAACAAAACAATAAATAGCAAAAACTGCAAAAGGACAAGGCACACCAATATAGGAAAAATGTAACCCTGGACCCTTCTTGAAAACTGGATGGGTATTAGGCTTCACATCTACTTCTTACCAAAGAAAGTCAGGCTGGCAAGGTTACAGCAATCTGAACCTAACAGGTTACTGCAGGTCACTTTGCAAAGCAAAGCCTTAAAGTGGATTTGCTCAATCAGGTTACCAGCTACACACAAACCTCAGACTAATACCTGTCTCTCAGCAGTGGCTTTGGTTACATGAACTATCATATAATTGGGCTGTGTCTGAAATGTTGCAGACTGAAGGCAGCTTTCTTTGCATAGGAACTGAACAGTCTCCATTACAAAGTCATAGCTAAAAAGGGAAGGTGGTAATATTTTTGGATTTCCAAAGACATATACAACACAGAACACCACCACAGAAAGTACATTACAGGATCAGAAGAGCTAAGAGAGAACAAGTGGATTAGTGAGACCACATGAACTTCAAAAATGACAAAGCATTCCAAACCATACCGACAGGCAATAACCAATATTACTGTAATTGAAAATCCCACGGCAACACTGTCTTCTACCATTCTGACTTTGCCTTTTAGCATTTGTGTGTCACTAGTTTTACTGATGTTTCACTCCAGCAAATGTCTCTGGAAGTCTAACAGAGCAGGAGGTGTTCAGGGAGAACACTTGAACTATTTAGCAGTTGCAACGAGATGGGGGAAAAGCTGGGGTTGTAAGAGTCAATTTGCATCAACCAGATAACAAAAAAGGAAGGAATAAAATCATGTGCCTGGTAATTTGAGCACGTTCTTTACTAAACAAGCTGGTTTCAAACTTTCATATCAAAAGTCCATCTCATTTGTCAGCATAAGCCCACAGTGCAAAGTAATCATAAGATTCCACGTTTTCTTATCTTCCACTTTGATAGAAGCTGTTTGTTTGGTAAATTATGTAAATTATAAAAATCTCCCTGGCACTGGCAACAGTAAACTAATAGCATATTAATAGGACACGAACTTAAATATTTTCACCTGCCTTTTCAGGCAAAACTAGCAAACCTCAACCAATGTAACCTTGATAAAAACATTTCCAGAGAAATGGCTAAAACTGATTAGTTTCTAGACAAATACTTCACAAACTAGCTTCTTCAAGTTTATAAAGAAACTGAATCACTTCAACGAGTATGCTGAAATATATAGTTAAAAGCCTTTTGCTAAGTCATTTCAAGACTTTTTAATCAATAATTCAGAAAAAAAATTCCACATTTCTGTAAACAAATATATAACAGGTTTGATTTTTTTTCCTAATCCAGGAGAGAAAAAAGTATGCAGAGCCATATAGAAGGATGGAAACTTCCAAAATACTTTTCTAAAATTATTTTGAAATATACTGAATTTAAAAAATATACTGACTATATTTGTGGGTAAGAGTTTTCAGTGAAATATTTCATCTCTAGATTAAATATTTCACTGAAAGCTCTTACCCACAAATACTACAGAGTGGTAAAAACGGTTATAAAAGCAGTGGTCTTCTGATAAGCAAGCAGAGGAATAATCTGTCAAGACACCACAGAACAGAGGAAATAGCATTTTAAAATCTGAAGTTTTATTACTTATCTCAAGCCTTCCAAGAAAATACACTTTAAGAATCTGTTTTTCCACAGCTGTCCCCATGTCCTTCTGCAGCCACCTTTTTTGTTATAGCTTAGTTACTCTCTTCTGTTGCAAGGTCTGAAATGCTGTGGAAAGCTGACCACAGCACAGATTCTTCCTTTTCATCTAATCCATAAGAGACCAATAATTTCTCAAATACTCTTGCAGCACACTGCATTGTGGTATTTTTTTAATCTGCATCACTGGCAGGTAGTGACTTCCAGATTTTCTTACAGACACCCTCTCTATCCTTTGCAAGGGTGCAAAGTAGCTATTTCTTCAGCATCTTTTGCCCAAGAGGACAAGTCATGGTATGGAGTGGTGGCTCCTACAAAAGTCTATTCAACAGAACTCTACAAAGCAAGAGCACAAGAGCAGAACTTGCATCCCAATCCCTTACGGACATATTGTCTTTCAGAGAAAATCTATTCCTAATGACTGTTAATTTATTATTTTTTAAATAAACTATCACCTAATAATTTATATTATATAATATTATCTTACATAATTATTCTAATTGAATAAAATAAAATAATTTATTATTAAGGAACTCCACTCCAAAATGAGCTCTGTTTTAGCATACTACATATAATATAAATTATATAATATAAATTATTAGGTGATAATAAAAATAATTTATTATTAAGGAACTCCACTCCAAAATGAGCTCTGTTTTAGCATACTACATAATACCTTCTTTTGATTCCTTTTAGCCACTCATGAATTCTGTCACATACAATACAAAAGAGCCACAAAATCTATTGGCAATATCAAGCTAGAGACAAAAGATCATGAATCATCATCAAAAATCAACCATGCAATTTTGAAATATTTCATTAGTGTTTAACTCTGCCAGTTACATACTTTAAAGACCTTTAAAGGATTACACTGCTTTAAACCCTATTTTCCTGCACCTGTGTTTTACAGCTCTCTTACTTGACATGTCTTCTGTAGTTTCCTTTTCACTTCTGAACTTTGTTGCCCTTCCTGCATCACAAGAGTGCTGTTCTCTATAAAATCCAGGGTACTTTAGAGCCCAGCATGTATGTCCAAGTGAGCAGTGAGACAGCGTTTAAACAAATGACATTTTAAAAGGACACCAGCCACAGACACTAACAGTTTAAGACTGGGTAAGACACTGCCTTGTGTCATCCTGGCCATGGGGTGCAGCTGCTGCTTTAGTTTCATGCCCATTGATGCAGCTGGTGCCTTCTCAGCTCTCTAAGGAAATGCAGAAAACAAATGTAACAAATTAATAGAGAGCAGCTTGCTCCCTTCAGAGAAGAAATCTGCTCATGCATCTATTCTCATTATTTTTATACTACACGTTCTCTAAAACATTGAAAACAACAGTCAGAAGACAAGGAAGAAATAAAAAAAGAAGGAGAACACAGGACAAAACCTTACTACCTCTAACTTAGCCACTAAAAACATAAAACAAATTTCTTCTGATCAAATCAAATGCAGTGACCACAATGAGTCTGGCGCAAAACTGTAGAAACTTCTACTGGGTTTCCTAAATTAGTTCAGAAGATCCAAGTCCCAAGTTATTACAATGTAATGAAATGCCATTCTCATGCGAAATTGAAGTTGAGCCTGTTCAACTACTCTTTTTAAACACTGTAAACTAGAAGAGTGTTGGGAGCAGAGAGCCAGAAGCTTGTGTGGAGGTTTAGTGAGGACACCCCTCTAGACCCTTCCCTCATTCCTACACATGTCCTACAGTAACTGCTATCCCTTTTTCCGCATTCATTCATTGAGAGATTCAGTGGCACCACCAGGGTCTGCAGGTCCGACTGGTTTCAAAGCTGCAATTTGCAGAGCTTCACACCAGACCGCTTTTATATTGCTAAGATCCATTATACAACATTATTAAAAATAACAAAAATCTGAATAACAAGGATTAAATGCCTCCTCTTTTTCTCAAAGCAATATTAAAAGAGAACATAAATATTCTATGCAAATGCAGACAGAACTTCCCAGTTTCAACAAGTAGCTGTCCTTTCCTGAGAACCCTGGAGAAGCCACAACCACTACATTAATTTATAGTTAAATCCAAAACTCTCCTGTGACTGTATGAACAAATGAGAAAAAGGTATAGCTACAACATGGTCTTGAGTTATTCTAGAGCAACAAGCATTACAACCCATAAAAGAGAAATACAAGGGTAATGTGAATTGTGTTAGGATCCTGCAGGAAGAAACCACCTTCAAAAAGCCAAGAATCATTACCAGAATTCTGTGCTACTACAGCACTAGATCTAACATGCATGATGGGGTTATAATAAGCTGTACTTTTAGAAAAATACTTCCAATAAAAAACTAATAGAAAAAAATGACAGACTATACCACAGCCAAGTACCTATCAAAGTACTGTTCTAGAGAAGTAAATGCTAAATGCTTATTTACTTTTCACAGCCATTACCTTTTCTCCCAGCCAAAAGCCAATTCAGACCCTAAAAAACCAAGCAACAAAAAACAATGACAACAAAAACCTGAAAGAAAATTTAAAACCCCTACATTAAAGGTGGATTTAGAATTATTAATAAAATTACTAATAAATACTCTGAATATTCAGTTTTATAATTTCTAAGACATTTAAACTGAAAGAGATGAAAACCATTTTTCACTTATTGTATTTTAAATTTCATTATGTTTTAGCTATACAAGAGGATGAGGTTTTATGCTTATTAGTGTGATAAATAGGTGTGATTCGTTGATCATCCTGGTACCCTTAACGTGTAGCCAGAGCCAGAAGGCTACACTGAACAGAGCTCAAGAAATGAGAACATTGGCAATGACAAAGCAAATGATGCCAAAACAAAGCCCCAGCAGTTCCAATGCTTGTGACAACTGCAATCACCCTGTGTGGATTAAAGACAGAATGGAACCTTTATTTGCGGCACATCCAAACGTTAGTTCTGCCTGCTACAATCGCAGCAGTTTCATGGATGTCTGTGTTAAGAAAGGAAAGATGTATTGGGTAAGGAGAAATCTGGGATATAACAGACGAGCTCCCTATCCACATGGCGATCAAATTTGCCCCCAGTATGAGAAATTTGTTTGTTTTGAAAAAGATGGTAATGGGAAGGATCCGAGTGTAAGTATCAGAAGTCAAGCACAGAAAGAAAAATTAAAGGAGAGAATGAAAGCAGAAAAAGAAATAAAAAGAAATAGAAGGCAGAACAGGAAAAAGGAGTTAAAAGAATTGAATAGTTGTATAAACAGCTAAAGCAGCATTATAATAATTGAGGTTTGCCAGCCTCAAATAAGAATCTGTTTGTGAGATTGATGCAGGAGATTGCCATGGAACTAAGGCTGTCCAAATGTTAGATTTGTAGAAGCCTCAAAATAGCTGAAAGATGGCCTTGGAGAGGTGAGAGTTTAGCTCCAGAACAGTTTTTAAAATAGAACCGCACTGAAATTTCTGGAACATTGAAGAGACCTGAAGGGTGGGTTTTAAGCCATCGAGTAATTAGAACTATCTGTATAACCCGGGAAAGAAAGAAATTTAATAAAGCAGTGGGGCACACTCCTTGTAAATCCACATTAATAGTAAATGTGGACGATCATTCAAAAATTTAGCGACCTAAAATTCCTACCGAATATTGGGGACCAATAAAAGAATTAAATTGTGAATGAGATAATCAGCTTAATTTGTGCTGGTACAGAAGTCCTGGAGCTAACCCATACCAATCCATAAACAGGCTGAAAAATTTTTGGTGGTGTTTAGTAGAAAAAGTTAAAGTTTATGTTATTATGTTCGGCCTTAAGACTTTTGTTTTTGCCTTGCATGATCCCGTGTTTTATTAGGCTAATTCACTCAGTGTTTCAAAGCATGCAAATCACAACGATACCTCTAGATCTAGAATTAGCAGAAAAAAAGAAAACCAAAATCTATAATGATATTGAAAGCAAAATCAACCCATGATAAAGAAAAAAAAGAAATGAGAAACCGAGAGCGAAATCAAAAAAGAGTACAAGAGCCCAAGAAATGCTAAAAAAAAAATTGAGAAAAAGTTTGAAGCTGAAATGAAACAACAAAAGAACTTAAAGTATGAGAATTACAAGGAGTATCAAAGCACAATTTTTTAACAAAGCACGAATCAATGAACAAAAAGAGAAATGGGGGATTGTGATAAATAGGTGTGATTCGTGCTGATAAAATTGAAACAGTAATCAATATGGATATAGTAATCAATATTTGGAGATAACAAAATGGTTAAAAAGGTAAAAAGCTAGGAAAGCGGAGAGGAAGGGTCCGCCCCCCCATTATCTTCTGCAGATGTTCAAGGCAGGAAAAGGAGTCAGATAAAGCTTGCTAAAATTAACTGAAAGAGGGGAAACTTGGGTGGAAATCAGAAATATGTTAATTTACAGGATTTATTATATTGGCTTATATAATTTTGGTATTGGCACATATGATATTAGCTTGGTGCGCATGTGTAACCCAAAGGTGAAATAAAGGACACCTGAGGAAGAGGAGCGGCCTTCATCTGGACGACCCCCAAAGAGTGGTGCGACCCCCTGAAAGCTGGTGGCGCATGCGTGGTGAAGATGAAGATGAGGGTGGAGACACCAGTGTGATGAATCGAAAATAGGAGGGGATGCTGATAATAGACAGTATAAAGGGGGGAATTTTGGGCTTGGCAAGCTTGTACATGAGGTGGCAGGTGTCCCAAGGCCCGCGCGCTCCGTACCCCGCGGTAATTTTGCTTATACGTCATTACCCGAACCAGACTATATTTTATTATAACCAAATTATACTGCCCATTTATTGATGTATTCAAGTTTATATTTTTCAACTATTTCATTTAAATTTTATTAAAATTATTATTGCATTTAATTCTGTTTGGCCTTTTATTTTGTGATTGGATAATTGGGCGAACATAACATTAGCTTTACAGAAGTTTCTCATGGACACTAAATCTTTACTTAGACCATAGTATAAAAGGCTGATAAAATGATGTCTAAATGCCAACATTTCAGTGACTGTGAATTAGCAATAGTGGTTTGAAGATATCAGTGCTCTTCTAAAGTTTGTGTTTGGAAAACCACTAGCATTTTTTGGTTTACTTCCATATTCAAATTCTATGTAACTGACAGGTTCAGTAGGCTAGATGCTGTCATTGTGCATGGATGAATCAGCTCTGTGCAAAAGGAATCCCTGACAGTGTCCCAATCCCCCAATCTTTGGTCCATTTTTATTAAAATTTTCCTGGCATTTGTATCTTTACTGGTTTTTTATGCACAAAAAAAAAATTATGGAAATATATAAACAATAGAGAAAAAAAGTATTAAAAATATCTACGAAATGTAGTAAAATAAAATCAGACAAATGTATGCCCAAATAATTTTCCATATGCACCCTTTGACAAGAGTTCTTAGCTTCAAGTGTTTGAATCCCAATAGCACAGAGAACATAAATTCAAGTTGATTTGCTGATATTGTGGATCAAAAAAAATTGTTTTCAAAGCTGCTTTTTGAAAAAATAAAAATTAAAAAAAAATTAAAGTAAGTAAATTCTAAAAACCTGCTTTAAAAACCAGCTTTTCAAATAGAAAACAGCAAGAGTTCTTTTCTAAAAAAAAAAAACAATTTCAGCAGAGAAAAAAAAAGTAAAAATAAATTTAAAAACCACAACAGCTTTTCAAATAGAGAGCAGCACCCAATTAGTTTTCTAAATATCAATATGCACATATTAAGTTGGGAAATGAGACACAGTTTCTCTCAGTCTTTCTGTAAAGGGAAGGACAACCTTACATCCCCAACAGAGTTAGATCCTAAGGGCTCAACACAGATAGGCAAGATCTAATCCATAAAAAGAATCTAATTAAATACCCAAAATCTTTCCAAAAAGGTCACCTCAAGGCAGGGTCAAAGGAAGACAACCCACTCCAAAAGAAGAGATGGCTCTCCAGCAGGAAATATTTTAAGATCTAAGAAACAGGTGAATTTTCACATCAGAGCAATTTCACCAGTAAAGCTCTGCCAGGATTTGAGCTATGGCCTGTACTGTTTTACTTACTCAAAAATGACCCAGTGAAGCAGCTAAGTGATATGAAGACCATTCTTCTTGGCACTACTAAAACTGTAGAGACAAAGACTGACTGTGAAAAACAAGAAAAAGACTGCAGGACTTGGAGCAATAAAAGCAGAAAATGAAATTTGGTTCCTGGGAGGCCAGCTACCCCCAGCAGATCAATCTCCTGGCAGTGCAGCCCCAACCCAAGCAGTACACACTGTGCACAGCAGCACAAGAGGGACTGGGCACAGCCTCTCTCAGCAGACATCTTCCCACACTACTGTGAGGATGCAATCCAGACAAGCAGCAGGGAGCACTAAAGGGTATTTGTAGAAGTGGCTTATCTTTTTTTGTAAGGTAAACGAAGGTAAAACAAAAATCAAATCAATCTCTCAAGGGAAAGCATGAAAAGTACTGAAAAAAACATATTTCAATCTTAGTTACTCAAGTGCTACCAGTTGAAAAGGGGACTTGGGGTTGACAACTAAAGGCCTGTTCTTTCTGCCATACTCAACATGGAAAATCTCTTCATAACCTTACACCTGTTCTGATTTAGGGGGCAACTAATAGTAAACCCCAGGCAAACGTAATTACACAGTGATGAAACAGAGCTGAAGAAATCAGAATTAGCCAAAGGGCTGTCTCTTCACACCCAGCAACATTTCTGAAATCAGATGACATCATCCATGCATCTCAAAGGTAATGTAAAAAGAAGTAAAATCTGTTAAGGGGGAAAAAAAAACCCACACAAAAAACCCCACATCCCAAAACCTCAAGAGGCACTAAGAGTACAAATTGGTCCCCAAGATTGAAACCTCATTACAGCTGAATGTCTCCTAGCTAAATGAATAAGGCTTTCTAAAGCATTTTGTTGAGCAGTACATTACACCTAGACAGCAAAAAGTTGTCCAAAATTCCTGGGACTTATAAATGCTTTAATCCTAATCAGTGTAAGACTGGAAACAAGTACAGATGGTATGTTTTATATTATTAGTTATAAAGTTTTATTTAACAACAAACTTGTGGGGAAAAAAAAACAACAACAAAAAAACTACCATTCACATCAAGACAGCTACAAATTTCAGAACTGTCACAGGCAAGAAGTCCTGTCCATTTTCATAGAGACTGATCATTTTGTGCTAACAAAAAACAAATGACTGCTTTTGGGATTGCATTCAGTATTTCCAACTGAAGATGACTCAGTCACCTTTCAAAGCAAAAACACTTTGTATGGTAGAGCAAAAACTACAGTCTCATCTTTGTCAAACTACAAAACAGAGAAGTTGGCTTCATCACTTAGGCCTGGAAGAAATAAAATCTGACAAGTTTGTTCTCCAAAATTCAGCATGAGAATGGAGGGTAAAAGCTACTCTGAAAAAACAAAATAGCAGAAAGGCATGAGCTGTCACAGCATAAGGTACTTAACTCTGAAAAATGAATCATTTAAGTATTAGTAACTTTCTTCCAGCCTTACTGAGTAGGGATGGACTCATGCATCCAACTCAATGACATAGGTAGGTAGTGTTCCAATTTTATAATTTTGCTACATACCCTGCTAATAGCTATTCATAAAAAGAACTTAAAAAACATAACAATTTGTCTTAAGACAACCAACCCATTTAAAGCAATGATCATTTTCAAAGATACTCTCCATTTATGAAAAATACAGGAAAAAGTGCTGCAAAGCAATCTTAAAATACTTTGAATAAGTATTCAAAATTAGATAAAGTATTTACAAAAGGCTAATATACTCTATCAGCCAGAAATACAAATGTTGATTTTAGATTCAGTTTTAATGGCAAGAACTGCACTAAATGGAAAGACTGTACACAAGAGTCTACAGGATTTTTCAATTCAGGAAAACCCAGTCAAGAATATTTTAAGTGTTACCCCTTTGCTTTGTGCATAAGTATTAAGAACTGTATTTCAATGTATTTCTGTAAAAAAAACAACCACTACAATGACAAGATATCAGTTGAATAACAAAAGCAACATCACATTACCTACTACAGTGGATTTCTTGAGTAGATCTTGCCATTATATTTTATATCATGAAAGAAACCAGGGTCATATTCTGAAGTCTTGGAATATTGTGTAGTTATGGTTTGCTAAAAGGAAAAGAGATAGTCAGACTCTAATGCACCTAAGACTCACCTTCTTTCAGTGCTTTATCCATATTGTGAGAAATAATCACTCTCCTTGATTGGATTGAATCATGAGAGCTTCCAGACCAATTACTCTGAAATTAAAACAGAACATACGTCATAAGAGGAAGAAATAAACTAAAAGGTACAGAAGGAATAAAACTGGAATTCAAGGCAATAGTACTGTATCACTTGGTCTTTACACAAATAGTCACTTTATATGGTAAAACAGAGGAGTGTCAATTGGCTATGAGGTTATTAGACACTGTTCATTAAGCACATATTAATACTTGTGTATCATATATTGTACAACTTGCAAAATTATTTTAAGTGACTTTTTTGGTAGAAAGGAGCTGTATACATTTGCAAGACAGTGTACTGAGGATAGGACATGCATGTAACAAAACAAGTGGAACTCTTTTATTTAGTATTTTCACAGCAAATGGAATATTTTTATAGCCTACTGTGACAATGGACTTTGTTTAGCCTTGTAAACTACATCTAAAACAAAAGAGATGCCTTTAGACTGCCTACTGTAATTTTGGTTCACATTCTTTTGGGCTTCTTTCTTCAAAGATACTTCTGGCTCTCTGCATTTTAAGCTGCTGTCCTATACAAATATTTGTCTTTATTGGAGTATTCACTCCCACAGTGTCCAAACAGGTGGGCGGATGGAGAAACATTTTTCAGGGTACAGACAAAGAGCAGTGACTCATCATGTATTTATATAGAAAGGAGTATAATTCAAAACAGAAATAGAAACTGTTCCCACTGTCAATCAGCTTGGAGCTCACTCTCCATCATAAGGGGAAAACACTTCACAACCATCCCCATCCCTCCAACATTCACCACACAGGGAACAGGAAAGCAGCATAAAGTAAAAGCACTGTTTAATGTTCTTATAGGTAATATACCCTTATTTCAGCCAATCTGCAGGCTAATACTCTGTATTTTGGTTTAGTGTTTTTTGTCTACTTCAGATACGTGCATGTAGAGTCTAACAAAGTTCATCTAACAGAACCTCGATAAAGGAGTCTATGCACTATTTTAACAGCAAAATAAAGCTTTTCAGGCTCACTCACACCTAACACACAGCAAAGTGACTTGGAAAGGTACTTCCCATGCCTTGAGTGCCCCCCTGCCCACAGCTGATTTATTCCACCTTTTGGATGAATGCAGCAACACTCCCTGGAGTTCCTCCAGTCACTGTTCTGAGACCATGATTGTGGTCTTTCAGCTGATTTCTTCCCTCCTCCACAACTCTACCAATGGCAGGAGCAGCAAGACTTCAGCACATCTGCCTCCATTTGCAGTCCCCCCTCGCTATTAAGACCATAGTTAATGAGGTGTAAAAACAGAGAATTTAGTGAACCACTACAGATTTCTAAGCCCCCTTTTGACCTGAGCACTGGTAAAAGCTTCAGCCATACCCAGCTAAACCGTAGGAAAAAGTATTTTTTCTCTTTGTAAGGTCACCTAACACTATTTGTAAGGCTCCAACACATCATCTCTGGCTGCTAATGTTATCACACTTCCTCAACATAAAGCTGTGTTAATGCCAGTCACACGATTACTTCAGGATTTTTCTGCTTTAATTGCAGCAGGAAACTGCATTATTTCAAAAATAAAAAGAGAAGACTCACAGAGACATGAAAGACTCCAAGTACCTTAGGGGAAGAGAAAACCCAATTAAACAAACTCACTCGGGTCTTTCAATCAAGAAAGAACTCCTAAACATGAGCCAACAATCCTGACTCAAGATCCACGCTCGACACACTCCATCTTCCTTAACACTCATGCCAGCCTGGGTATCCTACAAGGCTCATCCTTCTGCTGAACTGAGCCCTACCTGCATGGAGGTCAGTGACCTTGAGCTAACAGGCATTTACAGTTGCATCACATACACTGCAGAAAGCATTTTCTATGGCCTAAAGCATCAGTAAGTGCTCCAATGCAGCGCTCACCAAATTACTCCTTTCAAAACTAGTTTAAACACAAGTTTAAAGAAAAAAAGGAAAAAAGCAACCTTCAGAGGGGATCTGTAGCTGCAAGAAGGTAAGTAGCTTGTTCCACTATTAACCTATGATTCTGGTTGGGTTACTTCAGGTTTAAGTAATAAACTTCAGGGAGACCTTACTGCTGTCTCCAACTACTGAATGACAGGATACAGAGAAAAGAGAGCCAGACTTTTCTTGCAGATGCACAGGACATTAGGAAGCATTGCAACACAGGAAATTCCCATCACAAGACAACACTATTTTAATCCTGAGGCTGCTCAAGTATCAGAATAGGGGTGCTGACAGGCTGTGGAGTCTCCATCTCTCAGTCTTGAGCAAGAGACTGAACTAGATGTCCTCCAGATATTCCTTCCAACCTGAACTATTCATGATCCTTGATGACCCTTCAGAGAGCTGTTAATTTAATTTCATTATTAATAATGTATCAGATCTAAAGATGCCTTGTCTGAAACAACTGATCAAACTCATTTTTTATTCCCATTTTATGAACTTGCATTTAGCAGAATCAAGACTTAAGCCTTGTTAGTTTAGGTTTGCTTTCAAAAAGTACCATTTCTGTGACAATAATAGTGATGAATTAATTAAATAAGCAGGCACTCCCAAGTTAGATGACATATGGCAGCAAACACCTTAAAAACAACAGTAACAACCAGTAACACAGATAACCAACATCTGTGATACCAGAAGGATTTCGGAAAATTCACAGTCCAAGCTCGGTTCTAACAGCTGAGAGAATAAGAAATACAGCATATTTCACTGAAAGACTTTCTTCCCACCCCTGACTCAAGTCAGATTGAGGGCATATGTAGAAAACAGTTCCAGCTAGAAAGCTTAGATTTGAATGTTTTCACATTTTTCTTCATGTCATTCATTTAAAGAAAAATGGTGCTAATCTTCATGAAATAGTTAGCATAACCCTGACTGAGCCAAAAACATTTGTAAATGGATTTAACACAGTCAAAGCTCTAGTTTAGATGCTCTTTTATACAGATTAAAATCTGGCATGTTCCTCTAAGTCCTGACTTGCACTATCACAGCCCTCAATAATTTAATTTTTTTAATTGGTATCAAGACAATTGAGTTCCTGTCTGTAGATTTCACTGGTAAGTAATGACAGAAACATAAATAAAACTCAACAAAAGGACTTTAAGGGCTAGGGGTGGAGAACATTTTGAATGTACATGCTAAGAATGAGGTTGCTAACAAACAGTGAGGCCTGTTTCCTGCAACACTTCAAGTTTTCCTCAGTTTTGACTTTGCTTACAGGCTGAAAAAAAGGATGTGTGCATTTCCTGTAGACTTCTGAACAACTTATTGTTTGATACTTTTGTAAACTATTTAAGATGAAGAAAACAACAGTCTAAATGGGTCAAGAAAAAAAAAGCCTGACAATGAACCTGAAATTTTGTCCTAGGTTCAGTCTCCTACAGATACAAAAATTAAGTAAATGTCATTTATTGGTTTAAATTATATAAGTAATTTTAAATTAGCTCTGAAGACAACAATAAATGTTAAATAATAAAGAATTAAGAAATTATTTCAGCGACAACACTCAATAAATGGCAAAGCACAGAAAACATGGGAGTATCTTCCACTATCAAGAAATTAATTTGCAACACTTGGTATCAAATGCAATTTTTAAAACACAGCACAGAAAGCCAGGCACCTGCTACAGGCACACCACATGCAGCCTTACTCTGCCATGGAATTAAGACCAGAAGCAGAGAAAAATTTACAATTACTCCTATTACATTAACTCAGTTACAAAAAAAACTAGAACATAGATCACAACAGATGCCACAATATAAATGGGCATTGTGGATGAGACAGCTTAATCACTGATCTAAAATGGAAGGACTGCATCTAATTCAGCATACACAAACTAACCAATTACTCATAGTTACTTGTTCCTCCCACCGTTGCCCTATTAACTTTCCTGTTATCTTTGTAAAACACACATTAACATCAGACTGGACCTTAATAACAAAGAGTCACAGCCTCAAACAATACTTCACTGAACTCTCCATAAATTCATATTTAACAGATGTGGATAGATGTATTCTTATCCACATATTACTTCATATAGATGTTCTTATCCAAACATTATTGCAACTCATGATGCAAAACCAAATTTATACTCACAAGAGTTAATATTTTTTAATTTATACTTATAGTCTATTTAAGACTACAAGGCAAGTACGTATGTATCACAGTCAGCATTAACAGATACCATAACTACCAATTTAGAAGTCAACATACTTAAAGCACATTAATCCTATTATCTTATGCATAATTATCTCAGAAATTATTTTATTATATCATCTCATTATTTCTACTAATATAGTAGCTCCTGGAATATGTAAACTCTGTTTATCAGATGGGGATCTTCAATCTTAGCTGTACCATGTTTAAAACTGGTGAAAGTGTAGCAGTGTAAAAACTTTATAATCAGCACAGAACTTGGTTCACTTAAGATTTCACAGAATACCAGACAGATAAGAATATGAAAATGAAACATTTCTCAGGTACTACTTTCATTCCATCAGTACAGCCAAGAAATAATTCACTGCTCAGCAAGAAATACAGCATTACCCTGTGCTGGAATTTTTAATATTGCCATCAAAATAAAGCCTTAAATGAATTCTCAAGGTACAGGCATAGCCCCAATTTACTGAACATTTCCACACTCTCCTCTTCTGTAAAAAGAGACGACAAGAACCTATGGTCTGTACTTCAAGGCCAAAAGAGCCATATGGCATGAGAACTCAATTGCTGGCAAGCCAGAAAAGCCAGCACAAAGTCATGCTTGAGCTGCAGAGTCTCAGCTTTGCAACCAGAGAGAAACTTCTGCAAGCTCTATTGCTATACTCTCCCTGCACATGACTTTTCACCATAAACACATTTTATAGGGTGTTCTGTGTTTTTGTGAGCACCACAAAACCACCACAAAAGCATGCCACATGAACCATCCTCATTCATTTTATTACCATTAACTTGTTCTGTTTCATTGTGCATATTTAATAGGGGGAAAAATGGTATAGAATGACTGGTCACAAAAACCTCCCATAGAGACAACACAAATCTGTTCCCCTCTTGACTATGTGATTTCTTTATCTTTTTAGCCACTTGAAGTAACAGCTTGGGAGAGGATACGGTGTTCTATGTAACTGGCTCTTCCCTTGAGTAAATTCTGCTGCTCTCCTTTGCAGAGAGCAAGAAACCAAGACTTGGTAATACAAGAGAACTTTACGTGATTTTATTTTCAGAATGTTTCTGATACGTGCCTATACTGTTTTCAATGTGAAAGCATACCTTGAATGCAGGATGTCTCCACTCTTGACCTTTTACAAAGGTTTTATAGCCACCCTTAGGATTTCCCTGCAAGAGACTTGGACAGAAAGATGAGCCCACCACCCATCCTTACTGACTCAGCAGAGCTTGGTTATCAGGAGAAATCAGCTAGCTCCCTAGTTATGTTTTCAATCATAAAACTCTGTTCATGTGAGAAGCAGTCCCTTCAAGGTAAAAACAGCCCATTCACAGCAGAATGAGAGATGTCAATCTAACACAAAGTTGAGAAAATTAAATGTCATGGACAATAAAATGCAGAGCTGACAACAAAGGATCCAATGAAAGGAATCAGAAAGGACTGCATGACAAGACAAGAAATCTCTAAATAAACATGATGAATAAAAGAAATCTAAACATATATGATGATGAAAAATGTGTGGAAAAATAAATCTGATCCCTCTGCTAAGGAGTGATGGGACAAAGAAGTAAGTAACAGGGTCTGAAAAGCATTTAATTTCCTGAGGTCAGTCTCCTGTAATAATAAAGTTATCACTCCAAAGTTACACCTGCGGGTAATCAACATATGCAGTCCTAACAAAGTTCCAATTCTGAAAAGGCTTATAAATCCCAAATTATAACAGATGTTCAACAGATCCCTCAAAATAAACTGTACCAGAAATGTCCAAACCACAGGCCCCTGCTGAACTATAACAGAACACTTGCAATTCATGCAACGTTCCCTTAACATTTTAAGATATTCATGGAATTGGTAGAAATTGCTAAAATTTATATTCATTATTTTAATTTCAGGACTTTCCTAGTAGTAAACTCAACCAGATAATTAAAGGCTCATTGTTGACCTCCCTATAAATGAGACAGAACTAAGAATAAACACATGAGACTCTGAGTTCTGCTAAAAATGCACTAAACATATCTTCTCCTTTCAATTCAGAAACAACCCATCAATTAAAAGACTGGCAGTAGATCAGAGTATCTGCTTGCAAGCCCAAAACAGTCTAAAGTGTGACAAAAGTGCCACAACCAGAGCCTGCTGTTGTTTTTACAAAAATTCTGCAATATCAGAGCTCTAAATATCCCCTGTGCAGTCAGAGAATGAGACAGACCATAGAAAATGCTTGGCTTTAGATGTAGAAAAACCCATAAATGTTTTTAATGTCTTATTAAGGCACACAGATCAAAATCTGAAGAGTTAGGAAACTTCTCATCTCCCTCACAGTCCCTACAAACTACTTATTACCTAAAGAACTCTTTTGCATCCCACTTGAAATTTATGCCCACAGATGACAAACCTTCCACTTTGCACAGCTGCTGGGGTTCCTCCAAGCTTACCTTCACAAGCTTCATCTCATGGCAAAAGTCCAACAGTGAAGGAAAATAAAACTCTATGTCCTTTCTCTCATCTTCCCTTATGTTCTTCACAAAAAGGAGAGCACTCAGCTTGGCTACTATGACAAATAGTCAACCTCAATTAAGTTGCCATCACATTTGAAAGACTGGGACCATTTCCATTTCACTACACATCCTCCTACAGCTTGGATAAAAAGCAGTACTATGTTCCAGGATCCAGATATTTCAAAGACAACCTGATCCAATGAAAAAAAGCTTTACCCATGTCCCCTCCACTAATGGCAAATTCACAAAAATAGGCATTCAAGGATGGAACAAGCCTTTAGGAACATAAAACATGATCACATGTAGTGTGATTTGCCTTTAGGGCCAGAAAGGCAAAGTGTTAGTTTACTCACTCAAAATTGAGAGCAATTAAACTGTAGTAAACAACAGTGACCAAATATGTCAGGAGATGAGTTTTAAAGAAATACTAAAAATAACTGACAATTGTTAATTGTAGGAAAATAAAGACAGGACATTAAAATCCGTGTACCCTTTTCACTGGAAAAAAAAAAGCACATTTACTATCCTTCTGTTAGTGCTGCAGACAGACTAGGTAGATCCTTCTCTATACAGAGTACCATTCACTTAATCTGAATTTAAAATGCAGTACTTACAGCTAATAAACTAATCATTGTTTTTTGCATTATTTAAATTAAGTTGATAACCCAACTCTCTGTTACTTGGAGCTTTTGCTTTGAATCAGAGTCAAAATATTATGCTAAAAAGAAAACCCCACTTCTGCCAGTTTTTTTGGCAGAGAAACAACTCACGCAAATGTGGGAAAAGTTTTCCTTCCCCCTTCCCACTAACTTGGTTAACATGGTTCTTCACATGAGTCAAAGCCATATCCCTCTACAACCACACAATGTAAAAGGAGTTTTGGAAGCAAACTCGAATTTTAAAGGGTTACATATGTTCTAACCCAGGGCTATCTTTGCTATGAACACGTCCACGGGTACTTGAGAAGTGAAAATCCCCTTTAAAACAGACATTCTCACTAAAGTACAATTGGGTCATCATGCCTTTTTGCTGCCTTGCATTTTGCTGCTCTCCTCCACCACAAAGCCATCTTGTCCTAAAACAGCTCCTGCAAAGTATTGAAAAATACCAGACAAGAATATAATGTACAATTTCAAGGACTCATTCAATTCCTATTATTTCAATATCAATAGAAACTATTTACCAATATTATCAGTACCTGCAAGTACTTAAAGTATTAAGTAAGGCATTATTAGGAGTTGCCTGTACACCTCTCTTCCAATGAAACAGAGATCTTTATGTGGAAGCCAGGAGACTGCCCAGATAGTTTTTGTGAACAGAGTTACAGAAAAAATACACTGAAAGCACAATTTATCATGGGGATATAAATCACACAGCTTAGTTTGCAATTCTCAGCACATTTCAAGTGTTCTGATATACCTGACTTCAGAAGGAAGTCTTCACCTTTCAAGTCCCAAAGGAGTTACACAAAAAGTGGACAAAGCATATCTTTTTGAGAAGATGGCTTTGCTAGTTGCAAGTTCAAGCAAAATGGGGAAAAAAAAATATATGTACCTTGCTCTTCTGAAATCCAAACCTGCAACACTGCACTTCCTCACTCATATTCCTCACTTTCATGAACAGGTCCATGAAAACCAACAGCACTGAACTCTCACATGCTAAGTGGTTGTTGAACTGAGAAGGTACAAAAAACTCCCTTTATTCAGCACAGCAGGAGGGACTCCATTCAACTTCCCTTTGAAGTTGGTCAAGAGTACTTCCACTAGCTTTCCAAGAGCTGAGTCTGACTACAACTAGAGTAAATATTTATTCCTGAATACTTACTATTTCCTCATTTGTTAACCCCAATGTGAAAAATCACACAAAGAATGAAAAGTGAATTGTCTAAATTCTGTATATAAAACACAAGAAGAGTGAGACACCGTCATAAGGTTTTTACCTTACATTTTTTCAGTTATAAGGCCAACAGGTAGTTCTTCCTTATTCTTGAGGAAAAGAAAAAACAAGGCTGAAAAAAATTACAGCTTTACTATCATCCTACTACTGGCTCCCAGAAAAGACAAAAGGATCAGAAGGCTCTATGAAAAACATGAGTGTAACAACTGAATGATAAAAAGCAGTGTAAATGCAAAAGGATGTAAAATGAAAAGACTAACTAAATTAGTAAGTTTTAGTGAATGGCCTACATTTTCTATAGGCTGCCTATCTAGACAATTTATTTTCTTCACCTGCATTTTGCTGAAGCTCCAATTAGAAAGTCTGCTATACATATACAAAATCACGTTCAGAAAACTCTTCAAGAAGCTTTGCAGTCCTGAAGCCACTTTGTACCAGAAAGAAATTAATAAAACTATAAATTGAAGGTATGAGAAACCCAGTTAAGATGCCTGGCATTACATTTTCTAAACAGAAAGGGTAAAATTACTCACTCTGTTTTTCAACATCCCTTTCATGTAAGTACTTTTGGGAACAGTGCAAAGAGGGAGGAAAGAAAAAAATTAATGGAGTCAGGCAGACTGTAACAAAACAGTCCTGGGAAAAGGGTTCTAGCAGGTACTGCTGTCTTACCAGTGGATTGCAAATACCAAATTTCAATTCCCTTCTGAAACAACAAAGACATCCATAGAGCTACAATAAATGCAAACACTACACTACACCACACAATGCAACAGCAGGTGTGCACTATTTATATAAGCAAATCCAACAGATGAACAAAACATCTTCAAGAGAAATGCACAGTAACACGTCACAAAAAGAAAGTGCAGATGGTACAGGAACAGAAGCGGCTATTTGTCTCTGGACAGTTCTAGTTTCACTGCTGTTCTATAGGCTTATGTTTTTCAGTAGGCTTACATTCTTCACAAAGGAGAAGACCAAGTAATTAATATTTTTTTCCTTCAAATCTTGGCTTCCCAAATTAAACTGGCTGTTTCACAAACCTGAAAGTTGCTCCTCATTGTGGCAGCAGGGAGATTTTGATCACTAAATTTATGTATAGACATGTTTGGTACTATGTAAAAGTAAATTAACTCACCCAGATGTTCAGATAAGTATAGAAGTACATAAATGCCACTGGAGCTATGGCATATGGCATTAACAGTGAAACATTTAATCTTGTAAATCTCAAAGCAACAGGAATTGTTGTTTTGATAATCAATTGATCCATTTACATATTTTTCCTGTTTGGTGTAACATAGCTGTATGGCCAAAAACAAAAGCATATAGTCCTTTACTAGAAGGTGCTTATGCACCTAAGACACACTTGTTACCTAGCACTCCTCCGACAAAAACCAGTTGAACAAACCCTAGCTGTACCCACCTTTTGCTTATCACTTTGTGCATTACACTTTCTTACTTCCCACCTTAACACTCATACACATTATTTTTTCTTCACTTCCTTCAGAAAGCTGAGTGTGATGTTGAGTGTTCAAAGCAAAGAGGATGTTTAAAAAAATTCTACCAATAAGACAAAATGAGTATCAGACAGAGCCACACATATATCCTGAATGCACCTTTGCAAGTTGTATTATTCACTGAATTCAACAACCCCCAGCCAAATGATCCCTACTGGCAACAATATTCTGCCGACTTCCATTAAATGCAGACCAAGAAAAGCATATTGCTCCCAAACACAGGCTCCTTCTCTCCTAGGTCAAAGAATGAAGGAATAAACCATTACTACAGGTTGTTAGCAATTTGATTGAAAAGATAGAAAGACAACTGTTTCAGCAAGTGATTTGTGTTGGGCTCTCTGCCCTGCCAGCACCCGCTGTGTTCTGCAAGCTCAGCTGAAGTGGCTGCAGCCCCAGAAATACGTGACAGCGTTACTTACTTACTGCTGCCGAGAAGTGTACGTGTACCAAATGTAACAAACTGGGTTACCAGAACAGCCAGGCTGCACACCCAGATGACACAAATTCCCTCCCTTCTCCTTTGTCAGAGTGCTCTCAGGTATCCTGACACTACTGAAGGGAAATGGCATTTACACAGTACAATCTATTGCTGCAGCAGCTCATGTGCTAACACACCTGCAAGTCACCGTGAGGGGCCAAGGGCTCCAGGCTGGAGTCGCCAGCTGTAACATTAAACATCGCATCCCTGTGACACACTACAAAGTAGGGGTGTGGGCAGATTCTCAATTTTCAGCAGTAGTTTTTCAGGCTCATCTAGGATCAGCTCCCAAGCACTGAATGATGGGGAACAGGGCTGTGGATGGGAGGAAAGTTTCCAAATGCCTCCTGCTATCAGTCCCATTCAGAAGAACCCAAAAAATATTAAGCTGTGAGCTACAAAGAGCTCGTGAACTAATACATTTTGGAATATGTACAGAAAATGAAAATGTTTCCCTTTTGCACAGAGCTCTGCAACGGCTTGAGTACAAAATGGCACTATGATAACACTATCTGAAGCTGTCCGACTTCAGAAAACGCATTAGAGGAACACTAAGCTGCCTCTTCGACCAAGTCTCTCTTTTACCAGTGACATTTCAATGGGAAGAGCAGAAAATGGTTTGAGACACAGCCACCGTGGAACGAACACACTGAACCACCTTGCCAGCATTCCCGCAATCCGGAGGTCTCTCTCGGAGCAAAGTGTTGATTTTTCCGGTGCGCCTGAAACCCTCCAACACAACTTCTGCCATTTAAAGCCCCGTGGAGCGGCAGAGTGCGGACAGGCTCCTGCGGCCGCGGCAGGACAGCAGGACACAGGGTTCGGGTGGCGCGGCGTTCCACGGCGGAGCGAGAGCCGCGCCACCCCCGCCCGCCGCCGGGCAGGGAGGGCGCGCCGCGGCCACCGCCCGCTCCGCTCCCCTCCCGCTACTCACCCCCGCGACCGGCCGGACCGGAGCGACGGCGGCAAAGTCCGGCGGCGGCAGGCGGCGGCGGCCGCGGCACATCAGGACGATCAGGGTGCCCAGCGCGGCGGCAGCGGCGGCGCAGCCCACGTAGAGGGCGAGGCGGAGCAGCAGCAGCGCCAGGCACGGCGGCCCGCCGCCCCCCGCCTCGGCCCGTTCCTGACCCAGGTGGACGACAGACACAGCCAGGAGCCCCAGTCCCGCCGCCAGCACGAAGCGGGATGAGCCGGGATCCTCGTCCTCCTCGTCTTCCGCCGCCTCCTCCTCGCCGCCGCCGACCACGGCCCGTGCGAGCCCAGCGGGCCGGGGGCGGCGGCCCCCGCCGCCTCGGGCTGCCCGGCCGTGATGCTAGCGCTGTCGGCACCGGGGAACATGCTGCTCCTGGCGCCGCTGGGAGCAAGCGCATCTCCCGCCGCGGCAGCCCCCTGCGAAGGTCGCCGCTCCCGGGGCCCCCCCTCTCCTCCGCCGCCGCCGCCGCCTCCTTCGCCGCCCGCCGCCGCCACTGGCACCGCTGCGGCCGCCGGGGGAGCCGGAGCTCATGCCCAGCGGCAGGAGGGTGCCGGAGGCGGGGGCGGTGCCTGCCGGGCGGGCGGGCCCGGGACATGTGCGCCTGCCGCACCGCCCCACGGCGGGGCTCGGCCGGACCGTTTGGTACCGTGTTGTGACCCGGGTTCTCCGCTGGGGCGGGGTTGGAGGTGTCCCCAGGCGCTGGCCAGGGAACGGGTACGCTCGGACGAAGCGAGGGGAATCCTCGCCGGCTGCAGTGCGGAGTTTGGCTCCGCGGAAAGCCACGGAAAGCCTCCCCGCCGCGGGGACTGTAGCACGGAGGGCGGCGGCTAGGCCCAGAGGGACCCGGCATGATCAGACCGGGTCATCGAGGCCCTAGCCAGAGCTCAGGACAAAAGCCTTGGCGTGCGGCATCTCAGAGATCCGGACACCCTCCTGAGTCTGGGCGGTATGCACCCCTCTGATCAGCCAAAGGAAGTCATAAATTACTGGAGTTCAGAAATAAAACGTTGATTGAACAGTGATGAAAATTGTACAACAGTGATTCTAAAAAAAAACACAGTCTCACCATCCCAAGAGAAGCATGCCAGCCCTCCTGTCAGTACCCTCCCTCCGTTGTATGTTTTATATCTGTTTGTGGTAGATCTGAGAAAAAGTTCCTGGAAGGGCACAAGGCTTGCCATATTTCAGCTGTGCTTGGGACACATGCTCATCTTGCCATACGTGCGGCACGGCTACAGCTCCACCAAATTTGTCTGCTCATAGCAGCTACTGAGCACAGCTGGATTGGGAGGCCTTGATCTCTTCAGAGTGTTGTCTGCAAAAATCAGCTTCATTACCCAGTGTGCAACAAGCCAATAATTACACACTCAAGAGAGACATTAACTACTTATTTCAGAGTTGTGCCTGGGTGCTCAGTGGTATTCAACAAATCAAGCATACCAAATATCAAAACTTTTTACTATTTATACATCTTAGCAAACAAAGGAATTAGTGTTCATTGTCTACAAGTTTCATAGTTCTCTTATTAATTAGTATTGTATCCTCCATTGGCCAATGATTTTCTCGTTTCCTGTGCTAATCAGTCTGTATGCTCAGCCTTCTTTTGATTTGGTGAATTTCTTGGGTCAGTGGTCCTTGAATCAGTGGTTGTGATCTCCCTCTGCAGGAATTACCTTTTATCAAATTTGAACTGATTTCAGCACAATTGCTGAGTTAGGTTTATTAGTTTCTTCCTCACCTTGGGAGTTCTGCCAAATGTCCATGTGTCCCATAAATTCTTCATTCTTTGTGCCCACCATCAGTGGTACATCCTTTTCCCCAAGCTTTGTTAACCTCCCCCTAGGTTTGAGATCACTGAAGCACGTCAAACCCTAAACATTAACAGTGCAATTCCACCAACAAGTAATTTGTTTTTCTAACACATGGACATCACTTAGAGCTTGCTTTTTAGCTATCTGTTTCAAGGATTATATCTCACTTCTTCTTGATTAGTCTTGAAAGTATACAAAGATCAAACATAAAAGGGCATCCTTTCTTAAGAGAATTTTTACATAGTCCACATTTTACAGCCACACTATGCAAAAGTGGATTTACAGGCATTTACTAATGGGCTTCATTTTAAGAATAGATACCTGTAAACTCTATAGTAGCGTTTAGAGATAGAAGTGTATTGGTGAGCAGCTGGTAAGATTGCCACTGCTCTATCAGTTGAGGTGTAAAAAAAAAAAAAAGCCCTGAATTTTACATTTTAAACACAGTTATTGTTGCAGAGGTTGGAGTAGTGATTTATTTATTCGTGCTTTCTAAAAAATGTTACTTCTGTCAAATGAACTCCAGTACTCTACTACCCAGATGAAGAAAAGAAACAAATACCAATGCTCTGTTCTTGTGAGTATTTACATTTCCTTATAACTTCTACAGTGCAATAAAGCAGCATCTATAAAACAGACACCCAACTTCCCTGAGTGTCTGCAATGCTAAGCAAGCCAGGACACTGAGCATGAATAGTGCAGGTGTCCAAAAGTCTGTTAGAGCCCTGGAACAGCACTTGTAATAGGGAATTGTGTGTCAGTTCATGGTGCAGAACTGCAATGGAAACGGGCACAGAACAGCACGGAGCTAGTCAGGGTTTTGAGTTACAACAAATGTTTTACTCCATTACAATATTTTCTAAGCTGTTTCTAACTTAACTCAGAGTGTCTCATGGTCTGGTGTCCATATATACTTGCCTGTGTGTATCAGAGGTTTGCAAAACAATGCATTTCCTCTCAAAATCACAAAAAAGTGGTTATGAAGTGATTTTAGGGCCCCTGTTGGTCACTGATCAAAGGAGACACTGATCCTGAATCTGATCCAAAGTCCTTACAGTAACTTAGTCCTTAGTAGGATAAAATATATAATTCTATTACAATTTGTTCTATTTAGTGGATATTAAGTTGCACAAAATCCTTTTAAATGCTAGTTCAGACAATTCACAGAGTACCCAAAATCGATTATTTAAGTAACATGTCTAATGTGATTAAAGATAAAAATCATCATATTATAACAGTGAAAATACTATTGCAATGGCAGTCCTTTCCCATGTGAATTACTATGTGGTAAAACATCCTGATGATTCACTGAAGGGCTTTGGGACCAGGGTTTTTTTCAATACATAAGACCATTAAAATCAGCAGAAATTCTTGCAGAGTGAAAGCTTTTGGATAAGGCCCAACAAGCCAGAAGGTTTCTTATAAAGTTATTATATTCTCATCAGGTAGAAAATAGAAAACAAATATCCATTTCCCAGCGCACACTTTACTCATCAAAGATTTCAGAATATCCAGGACTTTGGACTAAGTTCAAGATCTACTCTGGGATCTTTATTAAGATCCACGCAAGAAACCAGACAGAGACCTACTGCAAATGCATTCAGGAAACTGCCTGGGCCACTGGCAAAGCTACTTAAGGGAATTGAATTTTTAAATTAACCCGAAGCAAAGCATATAATGTTGATAGTCCTGTGTAAACAGAGAGTATTTTCTTACAGTATTAATTCTCAGAAGTGGAGAGGAAGATTAAAAAACCAAACCTACCTGCAATAATAATTAGTCCTGCAGTGCTTATGCATAAAGCCACTTTTTGTCTGAATGACTAATCCCACCTATTTTAGCTAGGATTTACACATCATACCCTGAATTAGATATGTCTAAATCAACTCAAGTGTGTATCCATAGAGCTAGAAGAAGATTTGATTATTTTTATTTTAGCTCTTAATAAGTTTCTATTAATTTTCAACCTGAGGCACAATTCCTAATATTTTAGATGATATCCTAGCTCTACTGAAGTTAATAGCAATTTTCAAGTTTACCTAACTGTTATTTGAACTTCCCCTTTTGTACTTTAAAAATTACTTTTCTGTACAAGACAAAAGGACTTCAGTGAGGTCAGTTTTCTGAACTGGGGATTACTATAGGCTCTTTCTCTAACTACTCAGTCATAGAACTAGTTCATGAAAAAAGAGATTCAAATTCTACCTTATCCAAGCATTACAGCAAATATCTTTCCTACAGAGATAAGAAAATTACTTATTTTAAAAGATAAATGATGTCTGATTTGCGGGAGGATTCAGCATCTTCACTGTTTTCCTCTGAGCTAGAAGTATAATTGATCTTTGTAACATAACCTAGAAAAAACCTCACTGATTTGAACAGTTTTGCAGCTGCCTTTAGTGACAATTGTTCAACTTGCCCCTTCACAGTACTGCAAACTTTAAACTTCAATGAATTTGCACTTTCAAAAGTTTAGGCAAGATTAAAATGAATACTTTTCCTGTAGGCTTTTTCACATTTGATTTCTGTTTTGTCATCCTTTCTAGCACTTCCATTGCTATAAAAGGACAAAAACAACTTATGGCTTCTCAATTAAAACAAAAAAATGTTACATTATAGGCAAAAAAGAGGTCTGTATAGTGCTTGTGTAGTTTATATTTTTAGCATACTTACAACTTTGAATTAATTACTTGCTTTTTTATAACGGCTGTGGTGCTGCATTGCAGTTACAGTCATACTAGGAGTTTATAGAAATTTCTAATGTTCAGAGCACAAAACCAAGAACTGCTTGTGAACTTGTAAACCTGGTGATAAACCAGGAAAACCTGAATAACACTGATAGAAGCAATCACAGGAAACCTAGAGCAAGAGAAATGGAAATTGGATGTTATACTTCTCAGTATCTTAAATGTACAAAATATGTAAGTTGCACTAATATTACCTGATTTCAATTTTTGCTACACCTTTTAAGACAGTGGTGTTGTATTTTGCATATTTGCAGTCAGGAATTTGACAGACAGGAAAAAATGACAAAAGCACCTATTCAGTGTCCAATGTCAGGAACCTCACATGGAGAGGTCAGCAAAGGCTCAGCATTTTGTAGCATGTTTTCCAAGTACAGTTTCCATTAATTTCAGCTGCAGTTGTCACTATTCAACATTTCAACAGTGAACTGAGAGAGGTGCCAGAAAAATAAGAAGGAAACACAGGACAAGCATAAAAATTTAGTCAATGTAGTTTGTGGAACCTGCATTAAACATTGTATAGCACAAGAGGACTTGACTCTGGTTAATTTAGACATGTTCAGTTGTATTATTCAAGAGATTTCTTTATTTTCTTGTATTGTTCTGACATATTTGCTATATGCATTTTTAAAAATGTGTGTGTATGCACACATACATCCATACATACATGCCTATGTGTATGTGCCAAGTGAAATAGGACAATATATACACTAGTTGATTTGGCTGCACAGCCCTGATTTAATTAAAAATTCAATATGCTCAGCAAAAAATGTGATCATGTCATTAAATCTCTTTCCTGATGAACAATGGGGCCAAAGTAAAGCTTAATTTTGTATGTTGAATATGTGGATCAGTAATCTGGAAGTCTTTCTTGTCACATAATTCTTTCCTTCATTGTTAAAAAGTAACTTTGCTATTATTAAGATATGATATGGCAACTGATCTCTGAAACAGCTGTAACCTTTCCCATCCTTACACAGGACACTACCACTTCTCGGGGGCAGATCACCAGCAAGTAATCACCACTTACCTACTCAGTGCCAGAAGTAATGAAACTGCCTGAAGTTTCAGTTTATACTGAAATTCAAGGTAGCTTGGGGAAGGGTCCAGATCCAACCTCAAATATTTGGATGAGGCTTCCCTAGAAGTCCTCCAGATAAGTTGTCCCTTTCCATTTCCTCAGGATACATCGCCCAGTGCTGCAACCCTGGAACGATAATGTAGGGGCACATCACACTGACCTCTGGTCCTGTGGCCTTAATATGGGCACCATCACCTTAAGGTAGCTCACAATCCCCTCAGCCTCGGGCACCGTTCACTCAGCCTGGGTCCCCCTCCAGTCCTTATTAGGCTGCCAGCACATCACCCAGGAATGCCATTATCCCAACCCAAGGCACCACCATCAAATTGATATGGGGCACTGTTACCCCAACATGAAAAACTCTCACCTCAGCATGGAGCCTCATTGTCTTAACCTAGGGCACAATAACCTCAGCCTGTGATTCTGTCACCCTGGAACCTCATGATCAAAATTTAGGGCAAATCACCTCAACTAGGGGCATTATTTCGTTAGCTTGGGGCCCCACTGCATCTCAGTGGGATTAAATTAGGAGCACTATCACCTTGGGGGCTCATTGCTTCCACCCAGCATGCCATTGTCTCAACTCAGAACTCCACTGCCACAGCTTGAGGCACAATCACCTGAGCACACAGATCCATCACCTCAGACTGGAGCAACATTGCTGCAACCTGGGGACCATCACCCCAACTTGGGGCACAGTCACCTCATCTTGGGGCCTCATGGCCTTAGTAAGAATCCCAGCTCCCTGCCCCCTTCCCACAGAACAAATAAGGGCAGGAGGGGACTGATGTCTGTACCAGAAGCGCTGGCTAGCAGGACTAGGAAAGTGATTCTTCCCCTGTGCTTGGCACTGTTAAGGCCACTACCTGAGAACTATGTCCTGTTCTGGACCTCCCAATTCAGGTAGGACATGAAGCACTGGAACAAGTTCAAAGAAGGGAAATGAAGCTGGTGAAAGGTCTGGAGCGCAGGTCTTAACAGGAAGAGCTGAGGGAACTGGGGTTGTTTAGCCTGGAAAAGAGGAGGTTCTGGGGAGACCTTATGGCTCTCTACAATTACCTGAAAGGAGGCTGCAACCAGGTGGAGATCGGCCACTTTTTCCAGGCAACCAGCGACAGGATTAAAGGACACAGTCTTAAACTGCGCCAGGGGACGCTTAGGTTGGACATTAGGCTGAGTTTCTTCACATAAAGGGTGATCAGATATTGGAACAGGCCGCTCAGGGAGGTGGTGGACCCACGGTCCCTGGAAGTGTTTCAGGAAAGACTGGATGTGGCACTTGGTGCCGTGGTCTGGTTGACACGGTGCTGCTCGGTCAGAGGCCGGAGGTTCACAGGTCTCTTCCAGTCTCCTAGTTTCCGTGTTTCTGTGGAGATCCCGCGCCTGAGGGGCCCCTCCCACGGGAGGTGCCGGCGGCCGGCTCCCTTCCCGCCCCGCTGAGGTGCCGCCTCTCCCCGCCCGGCGGCGCGCGGGGCGGCGGCGAGGGAGCGGCCTGGGCGCTGCGCTGCTCCCGCCTCCCCGGCTCTCTCCTCGCTCTCTCTCCTCCCGTGCCTGTGAGTATCTGCTCGGCTGCTTGCGCGGTTACCACAACAAAGCCGGGAGAAAGGGGCCAAGGGAGACACGGCAGCGGCCGCTGCTGCTTCTTCCGGGGGCTGCCGGCCGGCTGATGGGGCCTGCGGTGCCTCTTCCTCGCCACGGAAGGTGCCTGCAGGGCGGTTGGGGGCGGTTGGGCACGACGGGCATGTTCCTTCCCCGTCTGCGGTGATTTTTTTTCCCCAAACAAGGTGGGAGACATGTTTTGTTCGTGTGTACATATGCATTATTTTTAACCATTATATAATTTTAAAAATAATTTTGTTTTAATTAGCTGTCTTCCTACTGGCACCCCTGCGTGAGCGGCGCGCACGTAGGTATCCCCCGAGCGCGTCGTGCCTTTGCGGGGCTGGCGCTGGCGTTGGGCTGCCAGAGTTTGGCCGTGCCGCCCTGAGACGTGTGCTCCGCCCCACACCAGTGCCGGGCCTGCCCGATTTGCTCCTCGGGGAGGTTGGAAAAGAGGTGGGAGACTCCGTTCGGAGGCACCGGGCCTCGTTGTCGCCGTAGTGGTCGGCTTTGGGAGAGAGTTACGGTGTCTTGTGCGCTGCCCTTAAAGTTACCGCACTTTGAGAGACGCGTTGCAGTGATGCCCAGATAGCGTTCAGAGGGGTGTTTTGGTTGGGCTTAATTGGTGGGAATTAAGTCGCTTGGAATGGTTATTGCAAACAGCTTTCCTCGAGGGTGTTAATCATCGCAGGAGTCACGTTTTCCTCTGAACTCACGTGTAACTCCCCCTGCCCGGCACAGGGCTGTGTTCTGCAGTAATGGCTTCCAAAGTGGGGCTGTGGTTTGGAAAAATAACTAACCACCAAATCTCTTAGCCCCTCTGGATTGAGTTGGAATTCACAAATAAGGTGGTTCTGAAACCTGGGCTCCTGTAGCAGAGCAGAGTACTGAATTAATTTGAAAGAGACTCAGTGAGACGCTGCAACAAAATGCAATGTATGTTGTCTTGAAATTTGGGTTTTTTTCTGGAGTTTTCACAGCATTTTAAAACGTAGTTCAGCATGGTGTATGGCACAAATTAATTTAAAGTCATAGAATCTTTATGCCTGGCAGAAGTTTTTCCTTTTCAAGCAGTTTTTTGAAAACTGGTTTAATTATAGTATGCAAATACTTGCACTTTTATATTCTTACTATATAATAGAAATAAAAATCTAGTGTTTGCATTTGGACGTGTACATATTTTTAAAGTATGTGGTTAAAATTTCTATGCAGCATTCCTAAAAACAATGTGAGATGGAATGAATGTAACAGAAATAGCAGTGCTAAATTTCTTTTGTATCCCTTCTTTTGTCTGTAGTGAGATGCTCAATATATTGAATGGGATGCATTGTACACATTTTTGCTTCTTTGAAAAAATAGTTAATCCTCTTCCTTTGGAGAGAAAGTGATTGCTGGAATTGTCACTTGAGAGAGAACAAAGTTCCACAAAGTTAAATTCTTCAGTGGAGTTATTTGAAGACTAAAATGAAGTTGTTGTTGCTAAAAAATAAGCTTAAGAATGGGTTTGTGAAATAATTGGCATTTAAAAATATAGATGTCAGAGCTTTGGACTCTGCTTCTGGAATGCTTCAGGCGCTTCCAACACTTCTTCCTGCTTTGTCTGTTTGGTTGTTTCTGTAGTGCCTATGTTGTTCTTTTGGTTTTCTAAACCTAGGTAATACTTTAATGGTTTGGGATAGAAACCAGAGAAAATGACAAGTAATTTGGGGACATTCTGTTCCTTTTCTTGGAACTTAAAGCCATTATGACCTACTGGGATTTTTGTTCTGGTTTTGTGCTTGCCTGTTTTTAGAAGGGCATTCAGAAGGCCCTGTGTTTCTTCATAAGACTTACTTGGGCTCAGAGGGCCATCAGGACTGCTGAGCCCATTGAGACTTTGAATGCAATTGGCTGATTGGAAGGCTCAACCCAGGAACACCTAAAAGTGCAAATTCTGTAGGATGGGTAGCATGTGGTCAGCTGTGGCATAGGTGACAGGATCATCTACAAGCTTTTTAAGCCTTTTCAGATAACATAATACTACACCTGAAGCTTAGATGTAAGAATCCGAAAGCAAACTGGATCCTGGGTGAGTCTAGGTACCCCCAAAATTCATGGGAGATAGTCAGACTGTTACCTTACTGCTTCCACCAGAGCTGTTTCTTAAAGCTGTTTAATTCTTTGCTTTCTGATGTTATGTTTGATCAAGGCATAGTCTAAAACGTGATCTTGGCTGAGTTATTTTCCGTCCAACAATTTAAACTGATATTTAAGTCACAATTCAGTAATGAGTACTTGTGATTCTTGAAGTGTTTCATTGTAATTATAAACACTGGAATTCCAGGAAACCCATATTATGTTGAATTTAATACAGCCCTCTGTTTCAACATCTTACCTGTTTTTCCATACTTGATGTTTTCTCATCTGAAGAAAGGAACAAGTCACAAAAATATAATGCAAGAGATTATCTCAAGAGGCTTTTACCTCATTTGCCTCTTACACACATTCTGAGGAAAGAGAAATATATTTAGACTCTTCCTAAGTGATATTTTTTGAAGCTGCTTTTTCTATACTGATTTAGTGACTGAATTTCTGTGCTTTCTCATGCTCATCCGTAACAGGCAGTGCTTGTTCCTCTTATCTATAAATATAATCACTGAAAATTAAAAATTGCATCTTATTTTCAGTGGTTGTGGAAAATGTAATTGTGACATCTGTAAAACTGTATGTGTGTGTGTTTTAAACTGTGATAATAAGCACATCTTATGATGGAGGGCCTTATGAAGGAAATTCTTCCAGAAACTGAGGTCTCTTTGATGTGTGTTGAAGCACATCTATGCAAACAGTTAAAGGAAATGCTAATGACACACCTGTTTATCTAGTCAGGTCACTAAGCGCACTAAATTTATAATGTTAGAAGCATGAAAAACACTTTTAGTTCAGTGGGCATTTCTATTGTGGGAGACAGTTCACGTGTTGTGCCACTTGGTAGAGATGGCCTGATATTCAGAAATATGCTGTGATTTATCTGCTGTGATTTATCTCCATCAGTAGTTTGTGGTGTACTTGATTCCTTTTGGTCCTGCCATCTGTTTCAGGACTGGCAAATGTAACTCCAGAATTCACATGGCAGATATGCTGAAGCTTTGCTTTAATAAGAGCAGTTGTTTTCCTTTTTCTTGCATGCAATTTTCTGGCACTGCTGTGCCAGACTCTCTCCCTTCAGTTGTGGATAGCCTGGTTGAATACATGTTACCCCCAAATTTAAATCTTGATATCAGACAGTAATACTCTTCATAGGTATGTACCAGTATAGAAGGAGTGGGAAAACAAAGCTGGACCTTTACTTTGCTCTTCACCATTGATACCTGGCAGTAGAGTCTGTCCTTTTCTGGGCTTTTTGTACCTGTTCTGTATTATCAAAAGACTCAGGCTATGGGTCATTTTTGGGAAAGATCAATACCAGTGACCAGTTTTCCCCTAGCAGCTTGCTGCCTTCTAGTCTTTGAGGTAGATGGAGTTGGGACTCTTCCAGGTAGTGAGAAATTGTATGGCAGCAGCCCCATGAGACTTCAGTGTGGGTGGTGTCACTTAGGCTTGTACTAGTGGAAGACCTTCCAGAAGCTACTGCTACTTTTATTAACCAGCATATGATTTGTTGTCTTTGTTTTTGATTGTAATTATAAGCTACTTATTTTCTTCATGGGTTTAGAGGGTTTGCGAGTAATTTTATTGGGATTCTCCGCAATGAATGAGTGGCCATGGTCTGTTTAGACAGACCTGATGGCCATCATCACTCCCATCATTTAACTTCAGTGTTTTCTGACCCAACCTTTCTGCTCAAGAGGTCACAAGGTGACCTTTGTTGAAGAACCTGAAAAACAAATATTTAATGTGTTTCTATGAGTGAAGTCCTGGAGCTGCAGATACACACCTCTCAGCATAATGTATTGCAGCTTCTTACAGTAGGGGAATGGCTTATTTTTGGCTCAAGAGGAAATATTTTTTCTTTTCTGCCACCCCGCCCCCCCCCCATTTCTGCCTGTTCTCTCTCCTCCCTGCCTTGTACATCAACTTGAAAGCCTTTGCCCAGCAGCTGTCTGGGGCTCTTTGGTGGTCGTGTGCTTTCATTTGCTCTAACCATGATGGCAGTTGACCGTGTTTCAGGATTTTCTAGTGCCCATTGGCTGAACTGAATTCTTACTTGAAATAGCCGTGAGACTCAGGACTTCCTGTTGCAACTCTTCTTAGAAGACTCAAGAGTACTTTGAAGCATCTCCAGGGAGCCTGCCTGTTTGAGACAGAACTGCTGTTCTGGGGGCTTATAATCTGTCATAGTTTGGGGAGTTAACATACAGGGGAAAATCCTTCCATTGTGTCTAGCAGACAGAACTAAGGATGCAGGACAGCTGTAGCAGGTATTGTGCTCTGAGCTTGGAAAATCAGAATATCTGCTGAAGAGACTGGTTGTTTCATTTGTTGGGGGTTTTGCTTAAAGGAAGTAGTTTCCTAAGAGCTGTGTTTCTTCCTTTGCATGCTTTGTTGTTCTTAGTAACAAATATGAAAGCTTTAGTTTAAGAGGAGGTAAATAGGGCTGAATATGTGTGGTTTGTTGCACAGGTTTTAAGACTTGTGTTTTCTCATGTTTCCCCCTTTCGAACTAAGAAACCCCCAAAAGTAGAACTTTTCTCATCCTAACATTTTGATTGCTCTCTTCAAGATGTTTTCAAATTTGTCTTTTTTTGTTTGTTTGCTGGAGTTTTCTTTTTAAGCTTCAGCCAGAAATGAGGAAGGGAGGGAGAGGGAGCCAGGTGTGGTTCCTTTAGCATTTTTAACTTCTCCCAAGCTCACCATACAAGAGGCAATTTGGCAGTCCTGGGGCAGGAATCCCAGAGGGGAAATAACGAAAATGTAGAATCAGAAGATTATACTACCATTGGTAGTATAAGTCTTATTTAAAACACTTTCAACCCTAAAACAGAAGGTGCCATGTTGGAGCTAAATACAATAATATACTGCTTCTGATACTTTACATGTTTTTTAATACATGCTAAGATGATGTCTGTTCTTTTTTGTTGCTGTAAACATACTATTGACTCATCTTGAGTGTACTATGCTTTATGGGAATGTACAGGATGCACACAGTAACATCAGACATTTCTGATTCAGCCCCTAGGATGTCTAAGGGTCTCATTTTCCCCTTCTGTTAATTACCAGAATCTTATGTTATGAAAGCATTTAGGCCCTTCAGAGGATGCATAACATGCAAGCTCAGAGTGTGGTGTCCCTAAATGCTAGGAGTCTGTGTGACACCGGACAGGGAAAAACCAGCTTTCCTTGGACCATGTTTGTTTGCATGCTAGAAATTTTTATGTTACGAGATCAGGAAAAAACCCCAGTTGTCCTCTCTATATGAATCATTCTCTTCCTTCATTATGAAAGTAGAATGCTAAGAAAGTTGATCACTTCTTGTACCTGAATGTTGATTTTTCTTTTCTTCTTTATTTCAGAACTCTTAGGTGCACAACTTTCAGATGGCATGCATTTTAAAAAGTGAAAGATTTAGTGGATAACTTTAAGGTTTACAAGTTTAAAATACCTCAAATCTTTCACGGGGTACTTAATGTACTTCATAAGTGTTAGTTTCTGACATTCAAAAATGTTTTCAAAAGACAGGATATGTTGAACCACAAACCCACATCTAAGTCTGTATCCTCATTACATGACTTTTATGTACCATCCCACCTTTGTAGAAGATACTTCAAATTGCAGTCATGCCTAATGGCCTGCTCTTAGGCATTGCCTACAAAAATATTTCAGGTGGTGTGTAGTTGGCAGATTTGCAGCTGGTAGGGATAAAACACACAATATGCTTAGTGTGATTAGAGTCTTGATCTGTTTTTTGACATGGAGGAGGATGTCAAAATGCTGCTTGTTCTTTGGGTAGTGCAGCAGCAGGCTGTGGTTAACCTGTGGAGGAGCTGCATGGTCTTTGTTCTTGCTGGGGAGAATGTGGATGTGGTCTCAGCAGGTAGTCAGACTCTCAGTGTGTCAACCCTCTGGTGAGAAAGTGTGGGTCCCTAAAACCCTGATAGCCAGACTGCACGTTCACCTTGGCTGCTTGGCCACTGCTTTCTGATCTTAAATGGGTCAAGCTTGAAGGGATTAAAAAGTGGTATAAACTAGTTCTTCCTAAACTAGGAAGAGCTGCAGTGAGGAAGAGACAGAGACAAAAGGGTGCGCTTGGCTGTGGTAATGAGTGATTGTTACTGTTGCAAGAAAAATGGGGTGAGAGGTAGAGAATTACATGGGGAGAAGAAATATTACAGTAAAAACAAATCTGGCAAACAATTAATGGCCAGCCTGCTCTTTGGAGTTGATCATGCTTGTATTGGAGGGTTCCATGGCAAAAAGACACAAAAAGCATGTGTTTTTTTTGTAAATAAATACATTGGTCACTGAAATTAGCAGTTAATGTAAGTATTTGACTGTAATGACAGCTTTTTTGGAATTTCAGAATATCACTTGTTGAGTCTGTGCTTTAAAAACAGGCAATATAGCAGAACTCTGTATTTCTCACAGAAGTAAAATTACACTCTGTGTTGTATATAAATGGGTGTGAAATTGTAAATAGAACCAATTTATTGATTTAGGCATGCTTTATTAGCAAAGTTACCTCTTCAGTATTTCATTGTCTTAGTAAATTCCAGTTCTGTTGCAGACGTTCTCAATTCAGGAGTGGAATAGGATCCAAGAATATAATGTCTTTGTTTATTTCCTCTTGTTTACAATTTTTATTGTAAATTAAACAAATTAATTAATTAATCTTAAGTTTGTGAATGATTGACAGTGAGAGACATGGCGTGTTGGTTTCCCATTAAGATGAAGGTTAAAGTTGTTAGTGACTTGTACCAAAGTGGAATACGCATTTGTCAGTGGAATGGCTGCTGCTCCTTGGGCAGGGCCAGACTCCTAAAGGATCTCTCCTGTACTGGTGGTCGCTGTCTGCAAGGCAGTTATGTCTCAGTATTCCTAGGAAACAGCCCACTGGCCGGTGAGCTGTTCCTGAATCATGTAGAGTGGGAAGATGTGTGCTCCCTGGCTGGCATTAATGGAAAGGCATGTACAAGCTTGCTGCTATCTTTTATCACCTTTTGCCAGCTCTCCACTGCCCTTTTGTCTTGAGTTAAATCCCATCCTCATGTCAGAGACTGTGTTCAGAAGAGTCATCTGAGAAGCTGTGGTGTGACTACACATTGTAGCTGATGAGATACTGTTAGTTCGGTCTCTTTTGCTGGCATAGCATTACATGAACTAAAAATACATGGATGTGATTGCACCTCAACAAAACATTGTATTTTAAGTTATACTAAAGTTTTCAGCTATATTAAGCTATCCTAGTTTGTCTGCACCCATCTGCAAACCTTTTTGAATTGGCCCCTTATGCTCTTATGTATACAACAGTGCTAACATTATTTCAAAGCTGTGTTAGAGACAAGTGAAATACACCACATGCCTGCTTTTACCAATCAGTCACAATATTTCTAGTTATGAGCCAGAGAGATGCTAGTTCCTTAAGTAATAAAAGCCTTTCATCAGGTAGAAGAAAGGGTTTTATTTTTAAACTCTACTTCCTATATTAATTTTCTTCATAGAACTGGCTTTGTTCAAGTTGTACTTGCTAAATAAATAATTAATTGTCTATACTTAACAGGTTTTTTTCCCTTCTGGTTTAGATTACATGAGGTATAAAATTAAATTTAAATAATGTGTTACTCTTCTGATTGTTTTTTATTTTTCTATTGTGCATGTTTTTATATATTAAAAGGTATTAGCCTTTTAGGAGGCTGCTCGGGAAAAACTTTCAGGAATTCACACGATAGTTGCACATTGCAGGCTATACAAGCTGCCTGAAGCCAGCTATCACAAGAAGTGGCAGGAAGGGTGGAACCAATAGCCCAGCTGTAGTGCATCTGCACCAATGCACACAAGATGGGTAAAAACCAGGAGGAGCCAGAAGCCATGGTGCTGTGGGATAACCATGATGTAGTTGCCGTCACGGAAATGTGGTGGGGTGATTGTCGTGGCTGGAGTGGTGCCATGGCAATCATACAGTGGTGTACGGATGTAAGCTCTTCAGAAGGGACATGCCAGGAAGGAGAGGTGGTGGGGGGACCCTCTATGTTAGGGAGTATTTCAGCTGTGTAGAGCTCAAGGACAGTGATGATAAGGCTGAGTGCCTGTGAGTGAGAGCCCCCATGCAGGGACATGGCCAACAAGGCAGTCAGTCCTGAGGGATGTCTCCTATATACCACCCTGGCAGGATGAAGGGGCAGAGGAAGTATTCTGTAAGCAGCAGGGTGGTGTTTCATGATGGCTAGTGCCTGTTCTTGTGTGCAAATTTAACTTGCTGGATATCTGCAAGTTTCCAAAAGTGTTTTACTCCTTTGTTTTCTTGCTCTTTGAAGGGCTAGGTGCTTTAGAGAGTTATCTTTGTGGTCCTGAAAATTGATCTCTGCCTTTGTTGCCTAATAGTGTTTTCAGCTTTATACGTCTAACTATAATGAGTCTCTTTTCAGTTCTTTGGCTTTGTGATTCTTAAAACTATAGGAGATTCCAGACTTTTGGTTTTATGTTTTTATTTGAGGAGCATATTTTCAATTCCTCTAAACCAGTATTATTTGAGAAGTGGCAAAATATCTGAGTGACCTTTAAAATTCTGTATTTTGAGTAATTTTTAGCTAGAACCTTTCCTGGAAATTCCTTTTTTCCACCTTTGTGGAACACCATGCAACCATGTTGCCACCATGGCAACAAACTATATGTAGTTTAACGGAAACCATCCATCTTGTAAAATATTCTGGTTCTCTGGCCTTGCATGGTTGCTTCCACTGTCTTCATGTTTGATTTTTTTTGGGTCTAAAGAATGTTACATATTTATTGATTGTAGTTTACTAAATTATTTCAACAGTGAAATCTGTTGTAAAGAGTAGGAGAAAAGTGCCTCTGGCTAGATGAGTCTTTGATACTGGCTGATTTTGTTTGGTTGTGGGGTGTTTGGATTTTTTTTTGTTTTAACCCTATATATATACTACTAATGAGTGGAAACTTTTGTATCCTCCTGCCACATGTATAAAATCAAACACCATAAAATTCTGTAAGAACTAGAACATAATGGAAGCAGATTTGTAGAACATAATGGTTAACACTGAGGTCCTGATGTCTGCAGTATTATGTATTTGGACTAGCCATGATCTGGTCCCATGGACTGAATGGTAACTTCTGGTTTAAATGCACTGGTTTCAGGCCTGGATCACACATTTTGAAGACTAGGTTCATCTGAAAGAATTAAGTTTCCCTACTGTACTGTGGAGTATGAGTTACAGAAGACTGTCATGAAAAGCAGGCTCCTTGTCCAAACTAAAACATGAACACTGACAAACCCACATCTGTCACAATTTAGCCTTGGAGCCATGGATCTTTTGATATAAATTGAAATTTATCCTAACTTTAAGCACTGAAAGTCTGCAGTGTGTATGGTTGTGTCAGCCAAGATGGTGATCACTTTATACAAACAAGGTTTACAGTATAAAATTCCAACTAATGACAGCTCATATGTGGCTCTAGCTTCAAATGGCTCTACCTTAATGGGAAAAAATCAGACATGTTAATTTCTTGTTTGTAATAGTTAAGATTTTTTACCCATTAAGAGTGTTTGACAAATTTGTTTAGAAGTAATAGCTTGGAAATTGTGATGGGTTGGCTTAAAGTAAAGCTGTATGATCTAATATATGAGCTGTGTGCAGTAAGGTGGCACTGAATTTTTTTACTGAGTTCACTATGGAATTGTCTCTAGCAACTTCATGTAATTAATCGCAGAATTATAAATTACTAGAGCTAAAAGAGTGAAGCAAAACTATTATACTGAAAGTGTATTTGGATCTGTTTTTACACAAATATTTGGAAATGTTTTCTGATGCTTGCAGGTGGCACTTCATATTTCGTTATGGACCATTTTGAAGACATATCAGATGGTGAAGTGGATCATACCTTCTTTGACAGTGACTTTGAGGAAGAGAAAAAGGAAGCTGAAGAAAATGGTGAATGCATAGAGAAAGGAAGTACAAAGGCAACTCTTGCAGACACTGATTTGGTTTCTAATTCAAAGGATGAAAAGTGTTGTGAGGAGGAAAGTGAAGAAAAACAGTTAGATTTGCAAAGGGATCAATCCCTAGAAAATAGCAAAGGTCCTATTGAAGATGCTTCCTTTTTGGCAGTTTCTCCAGTTGCAGAGAATGCAGGTACATCTGGAGCAACACCAGCAAATAGAGGAACAGAGGAGATTGTTCCTGCTGGAATTCCTAAAATAGTTAAAGAAGGTGAAGAAGATTACTATACAGATGAAGAAGATAGTAGTGATGATGGCAAAAAACAGGTTAGACCAAAGTCAGCTAAGCAACCAAACATAAAAAAGGCTAGCAAAAAATATACTATCAGCTCGTCATCGTCGTCTTCCTCCTCCTCGTCCTCCTCATCATCATCCTCAAGCTCAGATACAGATGGTTCTGACACAGATTCTGATAGCTGTTTATCAGATTTATCTCATTCTTCCCCAAAAAGCAATGCTTGTAGACATGCTCTTCTGTCTCCAAAACAAAAATTCAAGTCAGCAATGAAATCAGCAGAAGGAAAACCAAAGCTTGGTGATGACCTGGAGGAGTCTGAAGACACAGTGACTGACGTAACACCTCTGTCAACTCCAGACATCAGTCCTATCCAGTCCTTTGAATTTGTAGCATCAAATGATAAGAAACTAAAAGTAAAGAGACAGGAAAATGTGAACCAAGAATTATATGGTAATTTGGAGAATTTAAGTACAACACTAAATGTGCAAAACCTATGGGGCTGGGAAATTCAATCTTATATCTATATTTTTTTCATTAGATTCCGAGTTTGATCGCAGATATAGTCGAAAAGTATTGCATGATGCCATGGACCTGAATCAGCTTCTGAAAGGTGATTTTTAAATTTTCTTTTTACAAAATACAGCATCTGCCACTTGTTGAGAACAGCTGTGTTCTAATACACAGAGAGTGGGATTTTCATATACCATGTGTATTTTTAAAACTGGTTGCTGTTTAAGTGGTGTTGATCTAATTCTTTGAATTCTTCTCTGTGTAATAATACTGATTCTGCAGTAGAGAAAAGAAGGATGCATTGGTTTGCATATACACAGAAGTAAGATACACAGACAGGGTGAATCTAAAAAAGGTTTGATATATTAATAAATTGGGCAATAAAACTGCACATGGATTTTAAGGTGTACTGGACTATGGCACAATTTAATATCTAAATTAAAACATCAACCTTTTTCTTGAAAGTCTGGATTATCAACCTCCAATCAAAATTTCATTGCATTGTAAATGGTATTCATGTACTTAAACTTCTAGTACCTTTTTGATAATTAAACAGAAGTATTTGAAATTCTTTTCTGAGCTAGGTGTCTGACTTCTAAAATACCATAGGTTGAATAAAGGTATTTAAAAAAAAAATAGCAGATAATCTGTACTAAAACATGAGTGGTTGCTTCTGGCTAATAGACATTAAAAATCTTAATAATGAAGCCTGAGAAAATTTGCAATCTCTTTCTCTGCATTCATTGCACACCTTCATTATACGGAGTAAGAATGCCCTGGATGATCTCATGTGCTTATTTTAGGGTCTACATGGTGCTTTTCAATTGTTTTGATGGCCCGGAGTTTTCAGTACTAAAATCTGTGGATTAAAAAAGGCTTAAATCAAGAAATCTGCCGGTCTCAAGTGAGGAAAGCCTCTTGCAGTTTAGGTCTGGTGCATTCCAAGCCAGGTTGGCTGTATTGAAGTAAGCCTGGCACGACTAAAACTGCATGTGTTGTGTTTCTTCACTTTGCACCTTGCCAGACTGAGCTTCTAGTGAATAAGGATTTAGAATGTATTGTACACATAGTTTAACCTGCCATTAAGTAAAAACCGTAAAGTAAAATTTCCATTTTACTTGGAAATTCTTCTGATGTTAAGAAAAGCCATGCCAGCAATCAAGAAAGGTAGAGCTTTTTCTCATCCCTGACAGTCCTTGTGCTTCAGTCATTCTTTTGTACTAAGAAACAATTCCAACCAGCTGTCAGAACATGATGTCAGAAGAACTGTTGCTTGGCAGTTGAATTGTTGCTATGCACTTGAAATTATGATGTCCTATGTCCTTATCTGTTCCTCATTAGCAAGAAGCTATTTAATAACCAGTGATTACCAATGGATTCATCTCATCCCTAAAACAAATGGGTATTACTGCTCAGAGTAGGTTTTCTCAGAGATGAATCTCTGTTGGGGAGAGGAACTTTTTTATCAAAACTGAAAACCAGTTCTAAATAACAATAATAAAGATAGAGTAATGAGGAGTAGAATTCATATGGTATAGCAGCTAATGTTCCTGATTAATGTGTATATTTCTCCCAAGTGCCTCTCTAAATCTGCAAGCGCAACATAGCTTAATTAGTTTGGCCATTTTGAAGTTTAAATGGGGCAGAATTATTAATGGTGGAAATTAAGTAGTCTGGGAAAATAGGAGCTAATCTTATTCTGAGTTATTACTTGCAGATTTTTTTATACACGTTAGGGGAAAAAGAAGTGCAAATAATTTTCCACCACCTGCTAGTCTCCATTAAATGTTCATCAGAACTGCACAGGCATAGATGTTGCTTCAATTGAGAACACTGCAAACCCAGACCTGAGTGCATGAAAAAAAATGAAATAATCATGATTTCGTTTTAAAGCATAATATTTTTCCAGTACTTTATACTGATGAAGCATTTTATTTAATTTTTTTTTTTCAAATATGCTTATAATATAGCTGGACCCAAGCATTTACAGCAGTTACACAAGTTTAATTTCCCAAGGTCCCCAGACACTTGCAGAATTTCCATGTGATCTGTTACTATGTTGTTTCTATGGGGCACACAGTAATTAATTTTGTATGATTATTCACATTACCAGTGTGTACATTTGGGAAGACTGGAATCTCTTTTATTAAAAAAAGAACTGCAAGAAAAAAAGAAAGAAATTTGCTCAGACAAGTTTTGGACTAGAACAAGAGTCTGGTTATTAGAGGCAACAAGGTTATTTGTGTATCTTAAAGCAGAATTAATTTAGAAACTGTTGCAGTTACATTTGAAAGTAATTGAAAAAGTTTTTCCTTTATATATCTTTTATGTACTTGTGCTCGTATTAAAAACTATTAATTTGTAAGCATTTTAAAAAATGTATTAGACAAAAATTTATCATGCCTTTACAACTCCTAAAGCTATGCTTGTTCTTGATAAAAGCCAAATTTTCTATTATGCATTTCTTAATAAGATAAACTCTCATAACTAACGTAGTTCTAGTTGGAAATCTCAGTTTCCCTGCTCTGTATTGCTCTTTGATTGGTTTTAGGTGGGTAGTGCTGATAGGAGGCTTGATTATAAATTTTCAGGTAGAAATACAGTTTTTCTGTTGTTTTATGATGTTATGTAGATCTTTGTGTGTAATTGTTTTGTGATTCCATTGTGTTTCCACTTTGCTATAAACCTTGAAAGTACTTCAGAAAATTAATAACTGAAAGCAATATTCTAAACCCGTACTAATAAAAAATGTCGAAGTTATTTCCTCTGCTGTACCCTTGAGTAATCTGAACACAAAAAGAGAATTAAGTATGGCAAGGCAAAGGAATAGATTGTAAAAGATTGTTTTTGAAGGTAATTTCATAAATCACCATGCTAGAAAACTGGGAATAAAATAAATTGGAAAATTTTCTGATGCTATTTTGCTTGATCCTATTTATATTATGCAGATGAAGAGATGAGTTAAGCATATGAGTGTGAACTAAGCACTCATCATCTCAAGCCATTATGCTACAGATTTGCACTCTCTTTAGATAGATCTCATAGTTTCTGTAGTCCAGATCAGTTGTCTGCTAAAATTGCTCTGTATCTCTAAGTTTGTTTGGTATCAATACAAGGGGATAGCATGAGGTATATACAGTTCTAATGAATTTAGAACTTTGTGTTTTCTTCTCTGTAAAATGGGGTTGATACCTGCTTATTTTACAGAAGTGTCTGTGAGAATTAGTCTGTAAATCCATGGTATTAGCTATTATTAACTTGAGGAGGTGGTGTGGTGGGGTAAGTAGGGCAGTTTGCCACAGGCTGAAGTTCTGTCCTTGAAGCTCTCACTGACCTCTGTGCTGATAAATCCTTTTGCCTCTTCTGTGCCTTAGATTTTTAAAATAGAGGTTCCTCTGTGAAAAGCTCTGTAATATAAATATCATAATTATGAAAGTAAAAGCTCTGTGTTTCTGAATAAAATCTGTTGTAGAAAATGAAATAGCAGCTTCAACTGAACATGAAGCAATCACTTTAACTTTTTTTTCTTATAATTTGTCACTCAGGAAATAGAAGAAGTTTTGATAACTGAAGCTTTGTTCTCTTTAGGGATATGTTATCTGTGTTCTCATTGATGCCTAAATAATGTATTTGTAAAAAAAGCAGCTAAGCAGTATCTAAATTTAAAGTAGACTCTGCAGTATACACATACCCAAACTGTAGAGTTGAACTAAGCATATATAGCTTTTTTAAGGAATTCCATTTAGTGTGTGTCTTCAGAGTTTGAACTAATTTTCTCTATGTGTATGTATTCATGTGCTTGGTTTTCACAGGCCTAGAAAATAATTTTGAGGTAGAAGACCAATTGCTAGCTTATTCATATATTTAGAGTTTGAAAAGAGATTGAAAATCTGTGAGATTATGGAGAGATACAGGCTTCCCCAACATTCATGAGAAACTTTGTAGTTGTGGGGGAAAAAAGTCCAGCACCTCTAAGATATTTTTCTCATGATATCAAGCAATAACTAGCAGTCTTATTTAAGCATGTTTAAATAGGGAAATTTTTACCTGAAAAGGACATTCTCCTTTTCTTAAAAAAACCCACCAAATCTTGAATTCTCCAAAATCCCTTTTAAAGAGCTCTGTGGCCTGCAATAATGGATCTTATAGGAAGTATTTGTTTAGAGGTACCACAGGGAAATAGTTTCATTCTTAAACTGTTATGTATTGATGAAGCACTGTGATTTATTTAATCCTTTTGCACGTGTGGTAGTGTAGCAATATAAAATAAAATATCAGTCAGGTGTAAGCATTGAAGCAATTTATACTGGGATTGCAAAAGATACACTGAAACATGCATTATTTTGATTTTAGCCTTAATACTGTTAGGACGGCTGTATCATCCTGTCCTAATGCATTTGACTTGCTAATTATAAGTTGTGTTTTATATAAGGTTTGGCCTTTCTCATTCTGCAAGGTTATTTCAATGCTTAGAAGTTAAAAGCAATGAACAGCTTGTTTACAGCTTAAAAAAAAGTCAGGTATCTCTCCATGGAAACCAGCTTTCATAGAAATCCTGTGAATACCAGGGAATTTTCTTTTCCTGCTTACCAGCAAATGAGAAGTAGGCTGCACACTGTGCAAGTCATTATGCAAATGCTGCTGCTTATTTATCATCCACCCCAAATTTTATTTAAGGTCTGACTGACAAAGAAAGTAACTGGTGGTTTAGTTAAATTACTAATTGCCCACTGATAGAATATGTATATAATAGGTAAATCGTATTTCATTGTTCCAAGACTTACAAACTCTTTAGAAACGTAAATCATAACCTTAAAACTGTAAGGGTCAGAAGTGTCACTCATGTTGTCAGTGGCCACTGCAAAAATACTCAGGTATACCATTCAAACACTTAGGCTTTGTGGTTAGAGTAGTGTGGGTGCATTGATGAATAAATCATTGAAATAACTATGAAACTCAAACACCTGAGTTATATAACATGAACTGTACTCCCAGTATTTAATAGCATTTGGAATCTTACCTTTTTTTTTGCTTATTGGTGGTGAATTGTCTCTGGTTTTGTGGACATATGCTGACCTCACTTAGACACCTGCTGTCTTTGCCATGAAAGCAACATTGCCAGTGAGAGGTAGTATGCATTCAGTGCATATTGGACGTACACCCCTGCTGTGGATTACCTAATTTTCTGTCATAGCAAGTGTGTGGAGAATAGGAATATGATGCTGTATAAATGGTGCTTTGCAGAGGCAGGTTGGACAGATTTTCAGTCAGGTGACACTGGAAGCAGTATCAACTATTATTGCTGATTTGAAATTCGGGGGTCAGAAGTGTCACTCCTGCTTCAGGGAGACCTACAGGAGTTTTTCCCTGCTGCTTTCTAGATTGCTTCTGTGACTTATTTGAACATCATTTAAGGAGCAGTGATTTCTTCTGCCTGTTTTGTTAGGAATATGCATGCTGTAGTATTAGTGGTACTCTTTCACAAAAACAACACAGCACACATTGTGTTGTCTGATTTTTCTACTAAACTTTAGACTCTCCTGTGACACAGTTCCTGTGCAGATCAGTGTTGCATTTGTGTGGTTTAAAAAAGACCATCTATGGGTAGGGTCTGGTTAGTTATGGTTTGCATTGCTGTGGTGTTTGCAGATTAAATTCTTCCTGAGTATAAAGTAAAGTATAACATAATTCAAATGAATTAACAGCTTGAAGAACAACAAACCAGGTACGTTTACTGTGTTACCTGATCCAGTGCTTTGGTGTATTGCAGCAATGTTGCAGCAAAAAGCTAGTTGTGAAGTTTCAGACAGGTTCTTGGGTCATATAGAAGGCTAATAATAAAAAGATTATTTAAGGAACTGGAGAGTTTTAGTTTGGTATTTTCATTCCATCCCCTTGAAAAAACACTTGCTGCTGTATGTGTTTTATTGGGTCTGAACTTCTGATGCAAAATTAATGAGCCTTCTGTAATTTAGCCATCTGTCAATAGATTATTTACTGGGTTTTGGCAGTTGGCCGCTGAGGCTTCACTGAATAACTTCACAACAGAATCTTTCTGGTGTGCTTAATTCTTTCCCTGTATTAATCTATTTCTCTTCAGTTGTGATAAATTCAATATTATGACTGTTAGCAAGCTCTCAACCTCAAAAGTTGCCAGAAAGCTGTTGGCAGTAGTAAAGTCAGTTTCTACATTAAGAATAAATAAATAATAATGAGGCTAAGAATGAACAACATAGGGGAGAAAGTGGGATGGAGTCTCTTTCTGCCTGACAAAGTGGGAAGGGCTATCTTTGTGGTGAGGTGATACAAGATGTGGTTGAAGCACTGTAGAAGTGATATATATTCAAAGGAAAAAGGCTAAGGAAAGGAAGACATGAATGAAAAAAGGAAAAGTCTGTGTGTTGAGGGGGGATGTGACTGAAGAAGCTGGAAAATGAGAGTAAAGTTAGTAACATTTTGTCCTTGTGTATGTAAGAAGTAGTATCCAGTAGAGCAATGCATGGATATGTACATAGATACATAGTCACTCTAATTGCCTGAGAGCTTCTGGTAAAATAAGGGGTGCTTAATGCTGCAGAAGTTACATACCACTATCCCCAGGAGATCTGAGTGGCATAGTGCAGTGCTTGTTGGGCCCTGTGTGTAGCCATTGCTTCAGGGTTCCTTGAATCATTGTTTCTAGTAGCATTTACTGACCAGCTTTGGGGTAAAATGGAAAGGCCTTTGTTCCATATCATTGCCCTGGTTTTATTTTTTCATCACATCTAGCAGCAGTTTACCAGAAAAGTGAACAAGTCAGAAAATAGGTAATAAGTAATTACCTTGAAGCATTTTTAATCTCTTTACTGGCTATAGTTCATAGTTACATCAAAAGTATATATAATCTCTGGCAAAGTATAACCTGCTATCTAATAGTGAATTAAAAGTCATTGACCAGTGAAAGCATGAAACATGTATTTCTAACTGAAAAAGTCTTTATCCAGAATGCAATTACTTTAAATTGATTTTGACTAGTTGGCACCTTCCACAGAGGCAAAACAATTGTTGGAAATTTGTGCTGACAGTCATTCAGAAATTTAAATGTCTCTTGGCATAGACTTCATCATCAATAGCATTAATGCCACAAGGCTAGGTCAAGACTTGAGTTCAACAACTGTTCTTTGTCTCAAGTGGATTTCCACTTTCGCATATGATGTGCAATCTTCTTTAACCCATGAGGTGCTACAGATATAAGGCAAAAGGTAAAATTACCTTTCATAGCTCCATAATAATACAATTATCAATTGCATAATATGATATCTTCAGATAGTTGCTCAATTTACTTTCTTCTAGCTGTGTTCTGCAGTGCTGATTTTGCTTGTTCCAGTAAAGGCATTCTAAAATATTTTCTACTGAGATATATGCTGCGAGATATATGCTGCAGATTGGTGTGAATTGTGTGGCTCTAGTTATTTTCTTTGCATTTCTTTGTCCCTTGTAGGCTTATCCAGATGAGTCTCATTCCAGGTTTGTCTTCTCCGATGGTGTTGGTGGCTGTACTAGTTTCACCTTGAGGATAACTTACTAAACTGTAGAGATGTTTCTCAAGACATTTATATTGTATTAACCCGTTGGCTGGCACACTTCATCTGCGCTAGTTTGTGTTGTGTCTTGGTTTTGAGGTGATTTGCATCTTCTCTTGACAAACAAAAGCAGAATTTGCTACCGTGGGCAACCCCACAGAGCTGCCTAGGGCCAGTTCTTGTCTGTATTGGCTAGCATGTTGATAATGCAAGTTTACTAATTTCCAAATGAATGTTGAAATTCAGTAGGTTGTTTGGGTTTTACATTCTGAATACTGTTCTTGAATTTCTCAAAGACAGTAGCAATATTTACTTGCATCAGTTCTGAAATAAAATCAGTTGAGATACTGCAAGAAAGAGTTAATTTCACTTTGAAGTAAGAAATTGCTCTTCATTCTTTGAGTTTTCTTCACTGTTAGGCTGCCTCAGACATCTCTTGCCAACAGATTGCTAATGCAGAAGTGTTTCCTGAGGAGATATTACTGCCTGCCTGGGTTTGTTTGTTTTTGTTTTTTTTTTTCTTTCTGCTTTAGATGCTTGTTTTGCTTGTGTGGAACTTCTAGGGAGATAAGAGTGAGGGATGTCTTCTGAAGGCACTCTGATATTGGAAGAGTATGGGGAATGGCACAAGTAAGGCTTTTTTGTCTGTGTCTCACCTCCAAAAATCTGTCTAATCTAAGAAGGTGCTGCCATTGCTGTACCACAGATAATGCAGTGGTGTGATGGGGTAACACCTTGACAGCAAAACTCTTACACAGCAGTTGCCAGATCTGCTGCAGAGCTTTAGAAAGCAAAGGCTCAGAAATAGGTCAACAGCAAAGTTCCAGTGGAACTGTAATACATATAGCTGGCTCTGGCTGAGAGTGAACTTTTCCAGTTAATCTTGCAATTGCACACATCAGGTTGCTGTGTATTTTTAAGTGTGTATTCTTTGCCTTGAAACCTTATTATCATGATTTGATTGTTGTTTACTTTCTATTTTAAATTTCCATGCCCCAGTAATTTTTCTTTTGTTATATGTGCTCACTCATTTCTCTCCATCCATTAAATTTACTTTTCATCGTTCCTTTTGCATTTCCTCCACCAACATGATGTGAAATTGCTTTTAGGAGTTAAGTATCAACACAATCACTTCAGGAAGTGCACTTTGTGCGTCTGAGTCAGCTTCCCCAGTGTAAGTTTTCTGTCTGAAACATTGCTTCTATTCTGCACCTTAGCTGAGATGGATACTTTAGATAAACTTGGGAGCAAAGTTTAAATTTCTATGTGCAAACATCTAAATGCTAATTTATTTTTTAATTCTTGGTTCTAGTTTATGTTTAGTACTGGGTTCCTCAAGCTGTGTTTTCTCATCTGCTTGTTTATTTCACCTTTTGCTATTTTAAAGCTTTCTTACAGTTGGATAAAAAAGAACAAAAAGTGACCATCGATCAGCCATCTAAAGGAATAAGGAAAAATTACTCTTTCACAAATGAAGAAGTAAGACAGATTGATCGGGAAAACCAGAGGTTGCTAAAAGAGCTGTCCAGACAGTCTGCAAGGCCAAGGAGAAGCAGCACGTTGAAGAAGGTGTCTGTACCACCGCCTAGATTGTACCACAGTGCCCTCAACAGGCAAAAAGAGCAGCAAAGGATTGAAAGAGAAAACCTGGTAAGTTTGCAGTATGGGTGTGGATCAGTAAATTGAGAAGGACTATCTCTTGTCAGATGAGCTGTTGCTAAATACTTAGAAGATTGATGAGGCAACACATGGACATTTACTGCAGTAAGTTTTCAATGAATTTCCATTACTGTGGTGTTGGCATAATTGTTCCTATGGGTGAGTTTCTTGGATTTTTGGGGAGAGGTGGGAGTAGTGATGGGGTTTTTTTCAGATGGAAGTAGATTTTAGTTTATATGCATTTGCTCTATTTTGGTATTGTTTAATTTAAGAGGAATGACTGTTATTGTTAACACACTCAAAACACTGGATAGCAGTCTGCCTGTTCATTCTGCTTCATCATGACTGCTAGTTTCTCAAAAACTGGCTTGCATAAAATAAAACAGCATCAAACATTATATTTGAAATACAGAGGATACAAAGTCAATGTCAGTTCTGGTTTTTGACTCATAGCTATCTCTGTCTTTGAATATTTGTTGCACACTGATTGACACAGTGTAGTGGCAATTACAATGGCTTCTTTACTGGAAAACAAAAATTCAGACACATTTGTGGGGATATTGCCAGAGTTCTCAAATAATAGAAGTAAAACTGGTTTGAATAAGGTCATTTTTATTAATTGAATTGTAATACATACATGTAATGACGTATTCGTTATCTCCCATGTATTTACCAATGTATTTGAAAAAGGCATACAATTGTAGTTAAAATAATTGGAAAATGTATACTGGAAGTAATTTGTTACTTTTTACCTTCTCTGTAAGTATAGGTTGCAATTTCCTTTTCTGTACACATAGAGAGACAGATTCAACATGGAGAAAGTCTGATTGCCCTATTTGGGAAAAGCTGTTAGATTTTCCTTCTTCCAGCTTTCAGACATCTGGATTGTTAAAACTTTGAAAATTAGGAAACTTTCTTCCCAGCTCCACTAGACTGCAGTTCACATTATACTTCAAAGTCTGAAAGAATTTAGCAAAAGATATTGTTATAGATGTGTGATACTTGTCATTGGCTGGGGAATAAATGTGTTGAGGTTGGTAGGAGGGTGTTGATGGTGTTTATTTCAAATGTTGAAAACAGGTCTTGCTCTACCACACGAACCTTGTTAATATGTTTTTAGGTGGTGGGGAGGAAGTGCTGTGCCACAGTGCCTCAGGATATAACAGTTATATGCTGTACTGCATAACAATTGATTACAGTAAATGAATGTATAGGATATTTTAAAATACACTTCTTTTTACTCAAAGCCACAACCCCTTTCTCTTATCATATATTGCAACGTTGCTTCAAGATTGTCTTGCCTTTGCAAGTTTTGGATCAAAAAACGCAGCAGACCTAAACACAGTCATTTCACATATTGCTGTTTTTGTACACGTTAGAGATGAATGATGGTTACATGAAGTCCAAGAAATAGTATTGTTTATTTACTCATTTGTGGTTTAGTTGTTGTCAGCAATATGAATGAACGTGTCGGATATGAGAATTAATGTTAGGACATTGTGTTAGTTTAGGCTATAAAAGCATTTGGTTTATTCTTTTCCCCAAGCTCAGGATGATATATTCTGTTCTTTTCAGATTAGTGATTCATCAGTGCAGCTCTTCTCTTTTGTTTAACTTTGCTGACATTTTTTAGAAATTTTGTTTATGTTTTTATTCTGTCTGAAGTGTATGTACCCCTAGAGCATCACAGTTTTAACATACTGATTTTTTAGCACTTCCTTTTGAGATTACAGGTGTGACATACTTTTCTCTGAGACTGTAAATGAAAGAGCAGCCCTACCCTGCTCATTGGTGTTGGTTTTGTTTTTCTTTAGATAAAAGTATGTGTTTTTTGAACCTGTTTTCTCCTGGTCAGCAGCTTTCCTCACTTTCATAAATTTAAAGAGGTGGAATTCTGTGGAACTTTATCAATCTTTCTTTTCTTACTTCTTTGCAATCTTTTTTTTTTTTTTTAATACAAGGCCTGAGGGTACTGCATAGAGGGTGTGGTGTTTGATACACCTTTGTGAAACGTTTGTTGGAGAAGGATGCAGAGTTTTGTAAATAATTCAATAATAGAAATCTACAGCAGTAGTCTCTGCAGGGGATTAAAGAGTTTTGATGCAGAGGGTTTTTTTTTTTTTTGCTGGTTTTGGCACAGCTTTTATAATTTCTTGTTGTGAGGTTAACAATTTGTCTATGGAAAATGTTCATTTGTTCCACCAGAACATTCTTGGAGTAATGCCTGTACTTACTGTTATCAGAAAGATTGATTTCACTTGCAGGCATTTAGTATCAGAGATGATGCAGGAAAGTAAGTAAAATTTTAGAAAATTAGAGAGGAATCTGAATAGTTTTGTGCTCCCTAGCTTTGTGAAAGGGTGCCAAGAGGTACAGGAAATATATGTTGTTCCCACAGACTGTGTTAGAAGGAGCAGTGACAGAATAGAAAGATGTATTGCTCTGATGAACAGTAGTCTTAAAGTACTGATTAGCAATTTATGGAAAAAGCACAATTAGCAAAACAGATGACTGCTAAAATTAATGCCAGAATTTTGTAATAGCTGCTTTTGACTGTGCTTTCATGAATGGAACCTACTTCTGCTTGCTTTTCAGAGCAAGATCAGAGTGTGTCTCTTGCCAATAGAGGATGCTGTTGATTCAGAAAACATAGTACTCTTGTGTTTGAAAATAATTTCAATCCCTCTTCTTCAGTGGAAAGGAATTTAAGTGTGACTGATTTGTTACTTTGTTCCCATGTCTGCATATATGTGTATCTATTTGTATTGATACAGTAATAATTTTCACCAGTATAAATAAGATACCAAACTTAATAGACTATATGCCATTGAAAATTTTAATGGTTTATGTTGGTTTTTTATTGGTTTATTATTAATGTAATGCCTGGCATATACAGGTGAGTGTTTGGGGTCCTTGAAATACTGATTTGCAGTAATCATATCATTCTTCAGTAATTTCATCAGAACTTAGAAGACATTCATATCTCTGTGTTTTCTGGTGAGTTTTTTATCATTTTTATTAATTCTTACTAGGATTTAGTTGTTAGATGACCTCAGTGAGCTAAGCTGCTATGTTCAGTCAAGTTCCTAGGGAGCAGTGACCTTTTGAGTTCACATTGGAATTTCGCTGGAAGATCTCAGCAGCTCTGGTAGGGGCAGTTCTCAAACCGTAGCTCAGGAGGGATAAGGGTGTTCCTTTTTTGTGGATATTTGGTCTTTCCATGCATTCCTACGTATTCTTCCTGTACCTCATGCTGTTATGGTTCACTGCACATAAAACTCCATGTTCTTTATTTCCTCACATCTTATTCCCACAAAATGTACCCTAAGCCCTAATAGACCCAGCTCTGATTCTAGCATAATGACCCTTCCACACAAATTTAATAAAAAAAATCACTTGCTGTGTTTCTCTGCAAGGGCTCTCTCTTTTCACTTGCTGGATTTCCTGAGTCCTCTGTGCTGCAGATTTATTATTGCTTCTGGCCACCACTTGTTGCAGTCAGTGGCCTCTACCAGCACAAGGATTCTTCAGGGAGACTTTACCTTCTCATGCAGTCGGAGCTGGCTTTGTCCTGCTGGAAGTCCTGAATCTCCTTTAGAAATGTGTTTATTGTAGTGCCACAAATGAATGTGTATTTATTTGTCTCCATTTGATTTAATGGTGCAGATGTGCTGTCATAGTTGGGTGGGGAGTAAAGGGCAAGGGAGGGACAGTGCTTTTGGCCATCCCTCTACCTGGCTGACACCATGTACAAAGAATATTCCTTTGATCCTATGCTGCACCCTGCCTGCCCTGCCAACTGTGTTATGCTGCAACAAGGGAAATAACTTGTCAGCGTGGAAAGAAGTAGGAAGAGGGCCACTGGTTCATCAAGGTTGTACCTGGGCATACTGTACTTTCCTCCCTAGAAGTATTCCATACTGCTTTTTCTCTGCCTTCCCTTTTTCCTATCCCTAAGGACTATCCCCAGAGTTAGAGAGCATCACTAGGCCTTGGACACTGCACACTTATATGGCTGTGGAAAGAATACCAAATTGGTTCAGTCTCACAGATCTCAGATCTCAGTCTGGAGGAGAAATCTGTACAGAATGCAGTTGTGAAAGACAATGTAGTCTCGTGTGATCTCAGGAACTCAGAAATAATTGATGCATTGCTGCATTGCTGACTCCTCAGAAACTCAAGCACACAGAATTTTATATGATATTTTCACTTACAGAGTTCAAAGGTGTATGCCAAACCAAAAGACAAAATGTTGATAGTTCCTGAGACTAAAAAATGCAATGCCAAAAAGTTTCCATGGCCTTATCATAATGGGAAGCTGTCAGAATATGGGATTGGCACACAGATGTGCATGGCTAAAATATTCTAAAGTACAGAATTTTATGATGATAGTATTTAGGCTATAGGCTCTTCATGGTCAGATCTTATGGTCTTCAGATTCCTGACCCAGACTTGAGATTTCCATAGCACTGCTATGGTAATTATAATAAAGACTGACTAATTGGCATTGGTTAAAGGAAAATTTTGAACACTTTGCAAAGTGCTTAATTTTGTGGGATTTTCTTTTCTGTACTCTAACCTACTTTCCTTGTGGTGTTGCCAGCCACACATAAACTTGATAGCTGTTCAGTTAAAAGACTTTTCTGTAAATTGAGTACCTCTAAGAGTTTTCTGACTAAAGAGTTAAGAGTTTGTCAGGTTAGAGCTAGTTAATGCAACTGGCAATTAAGGAAAATTACTAATACTTGTATTGATAAGAACAGAAAGCTGTCCTTGAATGCAGTTATCTGTTTCCCCCTGTAGTCTGCAAAGGGACAGTGTGATCACTAACATCAGTGACATTAGAGGAGGCATAATATAAATAAATTTGAACAGCTGTCAAGGCACACTGGTCAGCTGATTAGGATTCACAGGAGGTGAAACTGAAGCCTTCATACTTTTAAAAAGTAAAGTAAACCAAGGAAAAATAAAATTTTTAACCTTCTTTCTGAACTCAGTTCAGGTGTTACATTTTCAGTGGGTTTTTTCCTTTTTCAACATAGCTGCAGAAGAGTCTGTAATAATTATGCTTTGGTTTTTTTTTCTTTTTCTGACACAGCTTTAGAATTACCCTCAGTGCTCTCCTGATGTCTCCAAAATTGAATTAGCAGATATTGGTTTGGCTCACTGTATAACACCAGTTTTTTGATTGTGTTGGGTTTCTTTGTTCTCAGATAGTTGGCTTTTCTGACATTTCCATCATTAACAATTTTAGTATCTTTATAGATACTAATCTATGTCCAGATGCCTAGATTGATAAAGGATTATCCTATTCCTAAAAGGTAGTCATGCCAGGAACACCTTCTGTGACTTTTTTTTTTTTTAATGTTCTACTTTTACTGTAAACTCAGTATTAAAGTAAAAGATGGGGGAAATGTAAGCCAGGGAAGTCTTTTTCCAAGATGAGAGGTCATCAATGATACGATACTGTATATGTTTTGAGCTTGAATAGAGAGCTCAGAGCACCTACAATGTAATTTAGAGCAACTAATAACATTCCTGCTGTTAGTGTCTGTTCCTCTTTTTTTTTGTTCCTTAAAATTTGATTTGGAACATATGTTTGTTTCTAAACACCTGAGTTATGTTCTGTAATCTGATTCTTTGAGTGTTGAGATCAATGATGAAATTTCTATTTACTTCAGTGATGCAGGATTAAGGCTCCAGAGATTTGGTACTTCAGGAGAACAAGGAAAGTGTCAGCTTTCTTCAGTTCATGTCTCAAAAGGAAAACATAAAGAATTAGTAAATTTATACATATGGCTGAAAAACAACATTTGCTCAAGGTACTTGTACTATTGTACCAGGTAGTTCTCAGATAAGGACCTCAAGACTGTAGGGTTGGTAATAAAACCATAAGAATCAGACTAGTTCCAGGTTACAGATTTAGTAGGTCAGGGCTGCCATTTCACTGTGCCGATGTGTTCATTTCTGCGTGCAGCAGGGCCGTTTTCCAAACGGCAAAATTCACAGCTGAAAATAGCATGGAAGTTAATGTGCCCTTGGTACAATCCACAGCAGAAGGCAAGGGAACCACAGGAGCTCTTTTCTCATTCTCTAGAAAACTTTCCTTCAGACACTGCTGCACCACAGTATCTGCTTTTTCTGTAGCTCGGGTTTTTTTCCCTTCATTAATGACAACTCAATACTTTTCAAAATACAGGCATAAAAGCAGACAATTTTATTTAAACTAGAATTAAGTAGGCATATATATATATATATATATAAAAGCCAGTGTGATCAGAATCAAGCTTGAAATTACTGCAGTGTTAAGGTATGCAAATTCTATGAGGCTGTTACAATTGAATGCAGATTTGAAACATGTTCGTCTCACAGGAAAGTCACTTGTGCAATTTACCTGATCTATTTGTGATGGAACTGAATGTATTGAGAGCTTCCATTTTTAATATTGAAGGTAAAATAAGTGATCTCTGCAAAACATATATAGTTGTATGAGGAGATGTGGATGAAGTTGTGAGAAAAATGTTGGCTATAACATTTAGAGACAAGTCTACCATTTCATGTTCTGTAACTGGCTTTAGTGAAGAGCTATTTCTAGCTGAAGTCCTTCCTTTGACTTTTGCTTACTTAGGTATTCCTGCTTACCATGAACTGGCTGGCACTTGATGCAAGCACTTGTGACATGTTACATCTGAGCCAAAGTCACTTGTCCTTTCTCTGTTGTGCACTCTGTGCAGGTTTCCGGTGCCCATGCATAAACTACCAAGAGTTTGTAGATTCCTATTATAGTTAGACAATGACAACTGACATCCTGTGAATACTATACTATTTCCTCAGTCACTTCTTGTAAATTTTTTTCCTTATTAAAAAAAAAAAAAATCAGTACAATCAGTACACGTAAGTGAGCAGTTTAATGGTGATAAAGTTTCTTGCCAGTACAAGTATATATTTAGACAATGCATCTTATAAAGAGAGTTATCTTTAGTACTTTGGAGACTTAGTGTAAGCACAGTTTGCATTCTCTTGTTGATAGGATGCATGTCACAAACTGGACCACCAAAGGTTGTGTCATTGCCTAATGTTCACAAGCCATCAAATGAACTGAAATTAGTTAAGAGAGGAAATAAATAGATGTAAGTGAGGCAACCACTAAAGGTGCAGTATATTAAAAATGTGAAGTTGTTAATTGGAAGTTGCATGTATCTGGGTATTTCCCAATTTGTCCTTTTATCAGGTCCTTTTTTTAGATTATTGAAATGTCTTAATAAGTTCTGTTTCAAGTAGAAATAATTATTCAGAATAGGAAATTGTGTCTTTAAAATACTGTGTAAGTAGTTATTCCAGTACATCACTTGCCACATGATTTCCAGGGCTAATTTCAACAAGAGGAAATGATGTCTGTATCAATAATTTCAAATAGAATCTCTTAAAATTAGATTGTGGATAAAATGAAGTCTTGTAGATGTTTGTGCTTTCCTTTTGAAATTATTTTCACAGAACGGGGGTCAGTAATCCTGTCTGGGCATCATTTAGAGCAATATAAAATGGTCTGTTTGCAAAGCAAAGATTTTTAAAAAAACCCCAAACTTCTCATTCTTCTAGAAATTTAAAAGGAAGGAGTAACCAAAGGTAGGATTAGAATAGTGGAGCCCATTTCTTCACTTCCTCTGGTGAAAGTCACCAAACAGACGTATTGTTTCAAATTGCCATAAAGCACAGAGAACTGTGAGGTACTAAAGATGTACCCAGTGTAGGACTGATGATGTGCAAGAGATAGTTACCATTTGTGTCACAACACTGTGAAAAGAACTGAATAGCAGAGTGGCCCATGCTGGTCACCAGTGGAGGAGCTCCTGTTGTGTACTGCTAAAAATTTTGGGGCTTTTTGCATAAAAGTCAAATATATAAAAATATAAAATACAAATATTAAAAAAAATATAAAAAGTCAAAATAAAAGTCAATTTGTGACTGTTTGTTTTGCAGCATCTTGTTCATTCTTTCTCTTTCTTGATGACATTTTTCTTCAATGTTAAGGCTTTCCTGAAAAGACTGGAAGCAGTGAAACCAACAGCTGGTATGAAGCGTTCTGAACAACTGAGGGACTACCACCGCCAGATGAGCTACCTGACTTCTTCGCCTTCTCTAAGAAGGGCTAGATCTCCTTTCAGCCAGCTTAGTCCTCCAAGTAAGTACTTTGGAGTTGCAGATTATTATTTCTTTGCAATATATTTTTATAATTCAGAATTGTGAAGCACTTACTTGTTAAGAATAGCAAATATGTTCTTTGTCATCTTTAGATTGATTATCAAATGGAAGTTGTCAAAATTATTTTTCTAGTCACCAAAAATGATTAGTATGTGCATTGCTTTGTTGCCATCCTAAATTTCTAATAAATGATCTTGTCAATCATTTTTCCCAAGAATTAAAAATCCCTGTAGTAGTGTTTCTCATTTTGCCAGTACCCTTTATTGACGGAAGAAGAAGAGAAAAACAAACCCGACCAAAAACCCCAAAATAACATCAATGAATGTTCAAATTCTCATTCAGAAAGTTTAGATCTACTGATAGTAGCCCTGTCTTTCTCAGAAGTTCAGTGTGTAAGATTGGGAAGTAGACAGTGTGTCTCTATAGAACCATATATTTCAAATTTATGAACCAAAGGCTTGAATTTTTTCCTGATCATTTGTAAACAACTCATCATCAACTCTTTTGCAGTTGTATTCAATTTACTGTGTTTTGGTTTGGTTTATTTGATTTATTCTGAGAGCTAGGGTAATGAGTGTTGCAGTAGTAACACAGCATAAGCATTCTCCCTTTGTGTGTTAACAGGAGGAACTTCAAGATCATCCACTGTACAAAGTGCACTGAGCCAGAGAAACGAAAAGCCCATGTCTGATTCAGCCAGTGGGGCATTACAGAGACCTAAATCTACTAATGTTTGTGCTGCTTGGTTATAAGTGTGTTCTTTCCTTGTGTACTGAGATGATACTCAAACTTCTATTTTTAGTGGTTTTGTAAATTCTATGTGCAAAAATATTTTCTGCGTTGTTCAGTGATTAAAATGCATTGCATTTAGAGTAATTGCTTATAAAATGGTCTTAAAATGGTATAAAACACTTCTGTCAGTGTTTTGCATGACAGGAAGAACTTATGAAAGAGAACGAGGTATCTAAATGGACACATTAAGTAGAAATTTAACTATTACTCTCAGATCATAAGTGGAATTTGTATCCATAACATGGAAGGACAGAATTGCTGTACTAGAGGTGCAAAATGTAAATAATTTTTTTAAAATATTAATACTTTAAAATAATGCATTACACTTACAAGCATTTGCATAATTTCTGGATTGTCCTTGCTTTACATCCTGGCTTTATGTAACAGCCTTCTGAATTTTGATGTTCATGTTCTTGTGACTGAAAGAATCTTTAACAGCAGTGTGACAAGGTGAAAAGCAGATTGTGTATTCCTCCATAGTGAGCTAGAATACTGAGGTGAAGAAGACGATGTTTTGCCACTGTTAAATGTTCAGCACCTGAAGTGTGTTTTGTATGCAAGGCTGTGTCTCTTCCAGATCAAAAGGATTTTGGAAGTTGTACTGGACTTTGGAAGACATACTGGGATCTTTATGTAGGAAAGAAACATCTGATATTGTCTGAACAACAATAAAGACTGAAGTAAAAAGCAGTTTCGGATTTAGTGTAAACAAGTAAGTTCTGGTTACTTCTCAAACTAGAGAATACTATTAAGTAAGGGAAATAGTTCATGGCCCTGCTTTGCAGATGTGTGCTCTTCTCAGTGCAGAGATGTAAACTTGAGCTGCAGGAAACATCTTGAACATTGATTTTGGGTGACTACTAACCAGGATTTATGGGGAAAAAAAGACAATAGAAAAAAAAGTGTTGTTACTTTTCTTGACCCGTTTTAAATGTCATGTTCATATCTAATATTTGTAGTAATGTCAGATAAGCTCCAATAGCAACATCCATTTACGAGAGGAGTAAAACTTAATGGTGTTGGTAATCACAATAGGAGGTGGTGTGGTTTATTTCTATACATAAAGGCAGACTTTCAGTGAGCTTGTTTTGTACAACTGTAGCCTTATAAAGAGCACAAATGGTGATGCCACTGTCTGTGGATATTGCTGAAACTTTGCTTGCTTCCCCAGCTTCTTCCCAGGAAGGAAATCGATGTGTTATGGATAAAGAAAAAAAGCTGTATTTGGTAATGCTGGGTCTTTGACATGAAAAGTGTATTATTCTTTGCTAGTGCTTGCATGAGGGCTTAGGCTTTCAGGTATTCTGCATTGTAACACACTTTTTACTCAGTCCTTGTGATAGTTTGGCAGAGCTTCTTCACTTGGTGACCCGCATATCCAATTTAGCTATTTGACAATACTTGGAACTTTTAACTTTAGGCAGCATTGTGGCAAACAGATTTGTATTGCAATTATTATTCATGGTTAAGAGCTGTTAGCAATTTCTTTGTATAGTGCTGCTGTATTTATTTCTATTATTGTGCTAATGAAAATTATTCTCTATTTAAAGGTTTTTGTCCTTGAATGTGAATATCAGAGTAACAGTTTAAATACTTCTGAATGTTCATATTATAATTTTTTTTCTGTGAAGAAACTCACACAATGGATTACTTTTAATTGCTTCATCTTATTTAACTTCGGTATGAAAGAGTGTCAATTTTGTATGTCATTTGTAAATCATAAGAAATAAAATATTTAACATGAATTGTCGTTGCAGTGGCCTCTTGCTGATTTTTGTAATTGATATTAAGGTGCAAAGAAGGTTGAATAGCTCAGTGCGTAGAAAAACATAGAAAAATGCAGATTTTCCATTGTTCAGGTGTTAGATGTAAGGGAATAATGGCTTTGTCATTGGTTTTCGTTTGCCTGTGAGCAGCTCTTGCAAAGGTATAAAAGAAGTAGTATCAGTTGACTGTGACAAAGGGAGTTCAAGTAGCAGTTGCAGACATCTACGAAGTCTTCTACTTTCCAGCCTCTCAGAGCTGATGGCTGCATTTTAGGTTACAATTTCAGCAACTGTTATGCTGAGTGCCACTGACTCAGGGCAGAGCTGCTTTCAGAAGAATGATTAATTCCTTGACAGTTTTGAATCCTGACCACAGGTATCTTTATGGAGAATACTGCCTGCAATCTCCCACACTGCACACTGGCTTTTAAGCAGAAATGAGCCATTTACCTGTGTTTCCCATATGCTTCATTTCATGTACATTCTCTTAGCCCAGTGACATTTTCCTGTATTGATACCCCTTACTCTCTTTTTTAATAGTCCTTAGTCTCTCTAGTTTGCCTTTTTCTCTGGAATGTAACTTCTTTCATTTACACTTACTTGAAGTTTCTTTGCTTTCTCTTAATTTTCTTACTCAGATATGCATTTCCCCTAAGTTTTTGTATCTGCCTCATACAGTGTCTCTTCGTAGCCAGCTTAGATCTTCCCTAGCACATCCAAATGCCACTTACAGCCTTATCAGTGAGCTAAAGGAGAACTGGATAGCTGGATTGTGTCAGCAAGCTTCTTCTAAAAAGCTGTGAGGAAAGTGCAGAGGAAAGGGAAAAAGGAGCAGAAACTGTGGCAGAGTTTTGAAGGAAAACTAATGAGCTTTGAAAACCAGCAGAAATATCTTCAATCTTTGACAGATTGCAACCTTGGTTATTTACTATGGGAAAGAAAATAGACCAGGTATCTAGAAATGCAAGTATTTAAGAGAGCAACCATGAAAAAGGAAGCTGAAACTATCAGGCCAGGTTTTGTCCTGGGACAAAAAAAAAAAAAAAAAAAAAAAAAAAAATCCGTATTTCGTTAATTTAAAAACAGTCTGTCATTTTTTGGACCAGTATTTCCCAAATGCTTCTTTTTTTCAAGTGGATAGATGTTGTTCCAGACACTGGTTAGTGGCTGGCACCTGCCTTCAAGGCGAACAGAGCTGCTGGTCTGAATCTGTGGCAGACAACCAGAGCCTCTCATGCCAAGTGACAGTGAGCTAGGACTTAGCTGCATCTGACAAAGGTTTCAAACAGGAAAAGGATAACTGGAAGCTATGCATATGAAGCAGTAAAAGATGAAGGTGAGATGAAAGTTTATTTGATGTTACTGGCTTAGTCTTACCCCATTGCCCAGACAAGTTGTGGACACCCCAACAATGGAAGTGTCCAAGGCCAGGAACTGAGCCTAGTAGACAGCATCCCTGCACATGGCAAGGATGTTGGATCTAGATGGACTCTAGGGTCTCTTCCAACACAAACTATGCTCTGATTCTGAGTTTTTTGTCCTAGGTGGATACAAATGCTTGTCTGTATGTAATCTAACTGAACAACTGCAATGGCCACACCTCACTTTCCCTCCTCTGCCTAATCAGCCAGCCTGTTCTTCCATGCATTCACAACCCTGCAGCATCTAAAGTTTAAAAAGTGTATTAAGCGTGTTCTGATCTCACTGCTAATTAATAGTGCAATGTGTTCATAATGGTTCAACGTGTAGTTATTTTAATAATTCTTGAGTATCCAATTCTAAACAATTTTTTCAAGTAAATTAAGCAGTAATGACTTCACTATTCAATGAGATGCTTCAAAGTTAAGGGTATTATAAACAAATTATACAAGCAGCTAAAGCTAGGTGGAAGCTTATCTCTCAGATCTCTGGCTGCAGTATCCTTAAACTGAATCCACTTGGTTTTGCAGTTGTAGAATTATCAATAATCTCAACTTCACCTACCTAAAGCTCTATTAAAAACTTTCAAGAGACAGCCACTAACAGTGTCCTGATTAGCACATCACCTTGGAGGTGCTTGTAATGTGCTCAGTGTACTGAAAACAACAGGAAAAAATTCATTAATATATTAATTTATTTCATTTCAGTTTCAGTTCAATTGAACATCAGAGCAGACAACTTTTTCCTTTGTGACAATACAGGGAATTTTTGAAACACTGTATTTCCATGTTTTACAAAGTATGTCTGAAAAATCAGATTATGGTTTCAAGCATATTACTGTATAGCTTGTCAGGGAAGAGGCTACAGTTAGGAACTCAGCCTAGTGCTTTAGTATAGTTTATGATTTCAGACATACTTTTCACCTAACATATTAAAAAATAGAGCTTTAGAAGAAAACATGATTTTAAGTCATGTCATCACAGTGTTGGGTAGCTAGAGACATTACTTAATAAATATTTCTGACAATCTATTAAGAATTCACAATATTAGATTTTAGACTAGGTATAGATCACTTATATTTTGTCTTTAGACAAAATCTATTACCTGCAATTTGAAGTATAATATATACACAGGTTCCAAAACAAATGGTGGAGGAATTCTCATAGAAAATGTAACTGTGATGTTGTGGACAATTTTTTACATTAATATGTCCTTATCTCTGCCACGTACGTTACTCAAATTTTATTCTGTTTCCCTAGGAAATATTTTGTTGTCCATTACATCACAAGTTCGTATATTTAAAAAAGTTGATTGAGAACAATTGAACTACTGCATTATGATGTTATGTCTTAGACATACTTCTTGATTTCATCATAAAGTACTAATACAAAAGCTCCGCCCATGCCTCTCAATACATTCGACCAGGCACCCTTGAAGAACGCTTTGGATCCTTCATCTTTAGCTATCTTCCTCCAGCAATCAATTGTGCCCTTGTACATAATATCAGCTGTGGAAACAAACATAAAGGTTAGAAGGCTTGAAGTTATACAGCAAGTATGTTTCAACTGTTGTATCTTTAAAACAACAAGGAATAAGCGAAGTACAGCAAGGATTTAAAATTCAGTAATCAATTAAGGAAAATTAATTCTCCATAGGAAATCAAGTAATTTCTCAGTCCTTTAGATCAACATGATAGAAATAACCAGCAATGTGTTCCCCATAGATTTTTTTAAAGACTCCAATAAGGAAGGTTATCAATTTTCCATAAGACGAAAAAATACCCAGTATCTTATCTTATTCTGATGAAGAAAAACTTTCTGCAGCCAAAACCACTTATTCTTACCTCCCTTTCGGCCAGACTGCATCATCATCCTACGTCGCACAGTATCAAAAGGATAAGAAACCAGCCCTGCCACTGCAGTGACACTCTGGGCAATCATCCAGCTCACTATGATGTGCACATTCTTTGGATCAGGCAACATACCTGTCATCAAGAACAAATGAACAGAATCAGTACAGAGGGAAAGGGCTGTGGGAAGCATGGCTGTAGAAGGAATAAGCACCCACCAACCCCAGAGTCAATCCAAACCCAAGGCAATTCAGAGCAGCAAGTAGAGGGAGGTAGGAATGCACGTCAGAAACACCTGTGCACATTTCTAGCTCTGCACTCAACTGGTGCTGAGCCAAGCCCTGCTCGTCCTTGTATTGCCAAGTGCCCTAGAGCGCCTTTACTGAATGGATCTTCCCTTGCAGTCACTCCTCCATGAACTTCTTACCCTTGGCCGTATCGTATACCCCAAAATAGGCTGCTCTGTAGATGATGATGCCCTGGACAGACACACTAAATCCTTGGTACAAGCCCTTCAAGCCATCAGACTTAAAGATCTTGACAATGCAGTCGCCCAGGCCAGAGAACTCCCTCTCAGTGGCTCCTTTGCCCACATCAGCCGCCAGCCGGGTCCTGGCAAAATCCAGCGGGTAGACGAAGCAGAGGGAGGTGGCTCCCGCGGCACCCCCGGACGCAAGGTTTCCTGCGAAGTAGCGCCAGAACTGCTTGTGCTTGTCCACTCCGCCCAGGAAGATCTGCTTGTACTTGTCCTTGAAGGCGAAGTTAAGGGCCTGGGTGGGGAAGTACCGGATGACATTGGCCAAGTTGCCTCTCCAGAAGGAGGCGATGCCCTGCTCCTTGGGGATGCGGACTATGCAGTCCACGATGCCCTTGTACTGCTTATCGGCCGTGATCTGTTTGCTGGCATGCTGGACCTGCAGGGAGGAAGGAGGAGGGCGGCACGGTGAGAGACGGGCACCGCAGGGTGACCCCGCACGCTGAAGGGCACGGACGGGGCCGGCCCAGCTCCCGGCACCGCCAGGCGGTGCTCAGTGTCCCGGGCAGCTCCCGCGTAACCGGAGCCGGCCGAACTCCTTCCCATATTTAGTCACGCCGGGCAGCGCCCGCCGAGCCGGCACCACCTGTGGCGCGGCACCGCCGCCCCCCGTCGCCCCCTCACCTGCAGCAGCAACTTCACTCTCTCGATGGGGGCGACAGCCGTCTTGGAGACGGCGGCGGCGATCCCGCCGGCCAGAAAGTCCTTGACGAAGCTGAGCGCTTGGTCACCCATGCCGCGAGCCGGTCCGACAGCCCCGCCCGGAGAGAGGCAACGAGCGGACGCTTCCCCACCCCGCCGGACAAATGTCCCCGCGGCCCGCGCCGCCCCGCTTATAGCCCGCGGCCTCTCGCGATAGGAGGAGGCGCCCCCCCGGGCCGCGGGCATTGGCTGCGGCCCGCCGGGCCCGCCCCGCCGTGTTCCCCCGAGCGGCGGCCGCGAGGGACGCGGGGCCCGGGACGTTTAAAGGGCAAATTAAAGTTATCTGGTGCCTGCTGGGGAACGCGGTGTCACAGCATGTGCCCGCTGTATTTATAGCTCCCGGGAGGCACCGGAGGGAAGATGGGGAGCCGGCAGGAGCGCTTCAAGCCGTGTTAAGCGTTCCGTGCGGGCGAGAGGCAGCGGCTGAGGGCTGAGAGCCCGCCCGGAGCGGTGTGAGGAGAGGAGAGTGCGAGCAGCGCGCAGGGAGTGCATAAGCCTTGCCCTCATGCGCGTGGAGTCACGCAGAGAGGGCCGCCATGGGTGTCGTGCCCAAAAAGCAAAGCTCCCCAGGGATGCACCGCCAGCCTGGAAGGTGGTGCTGTGTTCAAAGGCATCAAGCACCAGGACTGGACTGGACCTCTCTTGAGTCAAGGCCAGAGAGCCGCTTCATGCTGTACGCACTGTGTGGGGCTTGCAGGCATCGAGATCTTTAAATACCCCAGCATGCGCTGGGACTCGGCTTTCCCGAGGAGGAGACAGAATGCCTTTCTGCATTGTACCCTCCTTTCACCCCTGCAAGGTCAGACCCTCGCAAGACCCACAGGCAATCAATCCCCTCTTCAGAGAGAGAGAGAGAGGGAAGGGAGGAGACTGGAAGCCCATGCCCAGGCAAGCTGAAATTGCTTGACTGGCACCAAGTGTGAAAGAAGAGTAAAGGCTGTAGTGAAGCTGCCTTTACGCAGCATCTGGTTCTTAGAAAAATGTTTGGGTCGCAAATGAAGATGAAATGGCTCCCCCATTAGTTCCTTATCTGTTCTTTCTGGCTGACCCCCATAAGAAAACAGTGGTTTATGATTCATTGACTTAGTTGTGTGGAATGGTTATGTAAAAGGCAGTGCAGGAAGGTGTAGGTGCATACCAAGGAGTTTGCCCTACAGAGCTAATAAGACAGAAAAATGTTATACCAAGGAACTCGTAAGGGTCTCTTTTATTTTGGTAATATGGTATCAGTAATGAAAATAGAATTCATCTTAATGAGATGCTAAAATCTTGGCTGTTCCACAAAAAGACATTCTATACAGGGCAGTGCATCTCTTCTCACAGTGTGTGTGTTAGCATGAGTCAATGGGATGGTACATTTGATCCCGTCTCTCTTGCCCTCTGCTGCTCTTAGGTCTGTTGAGGTCTCTTCTCATGAGCCTCAAGTGTGAGAAGTGGATGCCAGCTGTGATTTCCAGAAGCACCCTTTGTACCTTGGCCTCCTGAGAAGATGGAGCTTTTCCCCAGCTTCTAAGAAAGGGAACAAGAGCTACCCACCAAAGAGATATTTTCCCAAGCAAGGACCAAAAGCAGGTGCATAGGGGATTCCCTAGAATTAGGCTGAGTTGAAAGGAGTTTTATTTAACATATGTGGCTGCCTGCTACCTTTGACCTTTCCTTTTTTCCCTCATACTTCACTCACCAGGTCTGGTGTCTCCTCTTTTCTCAGGAAAGCAAACACCCCTTTAACATTTTGAGGCTTCTGCTGCTGGTTTCACACAGACCCCTGGGATAATGATGCTCACAGCTGCTGCCTGACTACACACACTGGTAAGGTCTCCTCAGCGTGTGCACTCAGGTGTCGACCCTGCCGACTGGGGTGTGGTGAGTGGGAGATGGGAGAGTGGTGGTGGGATGCTGCTGGGGAGGAAAGGCGGGGGGGTCTGAAGTAAGCCTGGAGTGGGGGTCTAGCCTGAAAGGATTGTTTGCCAGCCCCTTCCCCACCATCTTTGATTTAGATTGGTGGAGGGTTTTAATTATTTTTTAGGTTATTTAAATTGTTGGTGCTTTTAAAATGACATTTTAATAAAGTCTTTATTACAAGAATTCTAGTTAGTTTTTGAAGCTGTTGTTGGGTATCATCATCACATCCAGAGAGATTGTTTCATCTGATATTTCTGTAGCAGTAATATTGTTTAACCATAACTGTCAGTATTTAAAGAAAGGAGTGCATAGCAAGTGAGTTGCTACTTATTCTGCTTCTGCTCTCCCTTCTCTGAGCCCACATATCTATTTCCAGGAGATACTTTGCTTGCAAACAGTTTTAACAAAAGCAGGGCTGGACCAGGACATGTGTTGGCTACTTTGAGAGTTATTCTTAATTCATTTAATTTTTGCTCCAAATGCCTGATTTGGATCTTTCCTATGTATGATGATGAGGGGCAGTTTGCTACTTAGTGTAGGAGTTCAAACATATTCTGTAAGGAATTTACTGCTAACTCTACCTTGAGCATAAGCATTTCCAGAACTAGCTGGAAATGTCTTTAAAAAAGCTAAATAACCTTTGGTTTTCATACAGTTAGTTGGTGTTTGTTATTCAATATTCTGATACTTTCCTAGAGAAATGGTTAAAACAGTCCTGAAAATGCAATGTCTCTGAATTATTGAAAGCAATCTGTCAAGCTTCATCTTCCTTAGATCTTTGCACCTTTGGATGGATTTTTTTTTTCCTAGACTGAGTTTGTGGGTGGTCTGCACTGCTGACATAGCATAAAGACACTGCATTTTGTTCTTAACAATTCTGAGCTAAAAATAACCTAGATCTACATTTTTGAGAGAGATTAGTGACTGCATTGTGCTTTGGTGTGTGAATAGCCAGCTTGAAACACTGCAGGAGATCAACTTTTCCAAAGTAGTGCATATCCTTGATAACTTACATATCCAAGACACTGGAAACCTTAGCCCTGAGGCTAGGCCAGACACAAAATATAAAAGCTTTTCATCAAAAGTCAGCAGTCCGAGCCTGATGGCAGACACCAGGGGGAGCACAAGAAATCAGTCAGAACATCCTGACTCCCAGCCTAGACAGAGGTGAGTAGACAGAGTATTGGGAAGATGCCAAGAAGAAATATGTTGTTTTTTTCAGGAATGATTTGTGGAGTTGTGGTAAGTTCTCATTTTTAAGATTGATGCATATTTGAATTCAGAAAGAGGAGAGTAAGAGACCCAGAACAGAGCTAATTGAGGCTAAGGGTTGAAGAGGAATAATGATGTTGGTGATGACAAAGGAGATCAAGAAGGACAAAATAGTGCGAGCTTTGAGTTTGTTTTGGGCAGGTATTAATGAGGGTTATTTTATCTGGGCGTTGGTATTACCTGTCTTAAGAGCTTATATTGAGCTGGAGAGAGGGAAAATTGGACAGTAAGTGTAAGCGCACTTTGAGAAGTGTTAGTGCTGGAAATAGCAGTAAGTGTCAAGGTGTGTTTGTTTATTAGAGCATGTCTGTAATGTGAGGATGAGGAGTTGGAGGAGGGTCAGTATTTCGGAAGAAAACCAAGGAAATGGATAAAAATTAGTATGAAACGGACCAGGAGTTTCTGTTGTAACAGGACAAGCATGGGGCATAGAAGTAGGAGGAAAAAAACACCCAGCCTGTGACACAGAGAATAAACTTGTAGGAAGTGAGCATATTAATATTTCCTTTGGCAAGGATTTGTTCCTTCCTCCAAGGCCGAGGATGTTCAGGAAGAGAGCTCTTGAAAAGTGCTTCATTTAACTTGGAAAAGTAGGAAGAAAATCTATAAGAATGGCACAACTGGAATGGAAGACAGTTAAATGGTTGTGGATGAAGTAAACCTGGTCACAGATCAGCCAGGAATTTGAAGCTGGGCAGAGTTATGTGTTTGGCAATCATACTTCGTAATTCATAAGATAGGAGTGGAGAGTAAGAAACAGAGCAAATCTACAATCAGTTTGTGCTAGAAAAGAAAGATAAAGAAGGAGGAAGGGGGCTGAGATTGGATGGGATATTCTCAATCTGATGAGATGAAAATAATGGAAAGGGCAAGTGAGATGATATGAGGAAGGACATGGCAAGCAAGGGAAAAGATCAGAGAGGAAGGATGGGGTAACAGAGGTCAGGGAAAAGCAATTCTTACTGCAGACCATGTCAAAAGAATGGCTCTTTCAGGGAGTAGAACACGAAGTGAGAGGTACAGGGGAAATGAGTGGGCCAAGGCAAGGAGACATACAGGTGACTGCTACAGAGTGCCACCAAGGACATGGAAGCTTGGAAGCTTCCTGAGGATGAGTGTGAGAAATTGTGAAGAAGGGAAGAAAGTCAGTTGAAATCACAGAAGGCTGTTCAGGAGGAGCTGGCTAACTGGCTGGCAGTTCTTCAGAGCAGAAAAGAGCTGAGATACTTCTCAAAGGCAGACAAAATGTGATGGGGATGGTGAGGGTAGCCTCAGTGTGAGAGTAAGGGGTGGGATGGGATGGAGAGAATGGAGGTCTCTGTAAGAGACTGATTCTGCAGAGTCAGGCAAGGGCATCCAGAATGTGTGGACACTGGGATTTAATAGGTGTGTGGGAAATATTTAATGTGTATCTCCCAGCTGCAGCAACTGAGAAGAAAGGAGAGTGGACCAGGTAGAAGGATAGAACAGGAATACAAGAAGGGCCAGTTGAGCAATGGTAAAGTCTAGAGAGTGGGAATAGAGAGGTGTAGGTGTGGAAAACAGCACCAAGGAGGCAGCGTGAGGGGTAGGGCTCATTGCCTCAGGTAGATTGTTTAAGAAACAAGAAGCAGCAGCTGAAGAAATAAAAAGGGAGAGAGGAAACCAGACTGGGGGAGGTTGAGTAGAGGAGTACAGAAGTAAGTTGCAGCAAGAAAGCATGTGAGAGATGTGGAGAAATAGCCCACAGGTGAGGTTAACCAAGACAGACTGAGTCTCCCTGGTCTGCAGTGACTGGTTTCCTCTTGTGCATGTGTGTGGACAGGCATGTTATACTTTTGACATTCCCTGTTGACTGAACTAATAATGAAAGTGTGTATGTTAACTGAATGTCTTCTACCACATCAAAAATTGCCCTGGTGAAGGCAACTTACCTAAGGTTAATATGTTTTTTTCAATTTTTAGTGCTTCATTGGGCTCACTAGTGGCCACTCTGAGGTACTGGAGAAGGCAAAGATCACTGGAAAGAGTGGGGTGTGAAGAACCAGGGAGAAGGGAAACAAATCAAGCACCAATACTGCAGGATTTGGTTCCTCATCAGAGATTTGTTTATTTCACACAGGTTTCAGATTCTTAGAGCAACAGAACTAAACCAGCAGCTATCTGGTACTCAAACCAGACAAGCACTAATTTCTGCTACTCTAGATGTTTGAAGAATTGCAATCACAGTCTTTATTCTGAAATTAATTTCACTTCTCTATAGGACTGTACAGTAAATGCTTGGTATGCTGTAGACACAATAACACTTCTGCTAAGATTCAGAACTCCAGTGGTTTTTCCTCATAGGTCTCAACACACCTTGAGAACAAAAATCATCCTTTATGTCACAGGTGTGCATTACAGTTAGTGGATTCTACAGTCTGTCATAAACATTTACAGTACTCTAGAATATCTATTAATTGATCATTAATGCAGTCATGACATAAACATAACAGTACACAATACAGATTTTGGTGAACTTGTAAAACAGAGGTATTATGGACAGTTTGCAAGCCACGTATATAAGCAAATTAATGACTTGTTAGACTCCATAATAGTTAATTTACTACTTATTAGCTCTTCTTTGGTAAATATATTTTGATATAAAGCACAACTCATTATCCTCAGACTTCATTTAGGAAGAAAAGACAAAGACAAGTGAAATGACTTTCTCAAGGTCATTTTGTCAGTGTGTGATATAGTAAGGCATGAATAGAGCTTTCCAAGTTTTGCCAGACCTCTTTTGCACATGCCATTGTATTAAAAGTCAAGATTATATTTGTTCCAATAATACCACTAAAACTTATTCAAAACAAGCCTAAAGAAAAATTTGAAAGCCTACTTTGCAGCTGGAAGTAATGTTGTACTTTTTTTTTTGGTGTAGATCTCTGCAGAAAATAATTTCTTGAGTAATTTCCAAACATGTTTCATTACTTGGTGGAATGTATATCCCTTCTTGGATTCAGTGATTTTCAGGTTTTGTGCTTCCAGGAAAAAAATAGATGCTGAGAGGATCTGTGATGTTTATATATTAATTCTTTTTAAAAATTCTAGTTTAAACTAATTTTGCATGGAAGAAATGAGATCTGGAGAATGTTGTGTTCTGTGCAAAAACTGTGACCTTCAGGGCAAAGTTTGCCTCCCAAGAAAAGTCTATACTTCCAGGGTCTTAATTGTTATGTTTGATAGATACTTGAGGCTTCATTTTCCCACTTGCTAGCTTGAAATATTCTATTTGCCGTAATTTTTTGTCTTATTTTCCTGAGATAGAAGTTGTGCTAAGAGATAATTAGCATTGTGCTTTGCTTTTCTGCATGTTCCAGTTCATTGCCAGCGATATGCCTGTCATGGTGTTCACCAGATCTCTTGGAAGGTGTGACAGCTGCCAACAGTATCAGCAATGCCTGGGCAGGTGTGTGTCAGAGCAAAGCCAGGCTATGGCTGAAACCCTCTGTGTTTTCCATAAGACACAATTTTCTTTTGCTGCTAGTGAGTAACACACCTAAGCAGTAACATTTCAAATGTGTTTTGTGTCCTTATCAGGAAATAAAGTTCTTCACCGAGTTTTCCTGCTTACCTAGTGGGGTTTTTTTAATGTTTGTTTGTTTCCAAACTGGAGAAATGCTGGGTTGGGTGAATGCAGAATTCAGATGCACCTGCTTAAGTTCCATGACCTAGAAAACAGGTCTGATTTGTTTTCAGAGCTTGGCAAAACAAAGCTATTAAAAAGTGAAAGTAATAATATCGACTGTCGCCCTGATTTTGTAAGACTTTCTTAAGCCTTCTGATGTTTGCATTCTTTCAACAAACTTTCTCACACACAGTTCTGTAAATAACCTATGTTTTGCATTCTTTCATGGCGGGGGAGAGAATTGATGGGCCCTTGGTCTGTCCAGTGGCATTGGAGAGGTGGCACTGTCACCCTCCAATCCACTGTCACCTTTGGAAAACTATAAATGTTGGAGTCAGAAAATAAAGTTCCTCTTTTTCTTCCTTTTTGTTCCCCTCGAGAGCAGCAGTGTCTGTGTCATCATTTCGTGCCGTATCACAACAATCGACTTTTCTGACCTGAAGTTTACAAGATGCTCTTCTTCAGAAAGTCTTCTGGGTTGGAAGAAGTCTAGTATGACACCCAGCCCACTTTGTGTAGTGCAACATTCTTTACATCATTTGTGCAGTCCCCTGTGTGATGACCCCCATGTTCAGCTTTCCATAGCTCTAGTGACTCTTGCTTAGTTTTCAATTGCCTGCCTCTTCTTGGAGTTGTAGGGACTTGTTCTTTCTTCTTAGGTCCACATAAACCAGTAATTACCATTTTAAATCATTCACACAACATTGGTGCAAGTCAGAGTATATAAGGAAATCTCATGTAGCGTTTCAAGTAGTTTTATTTTCTATTTTGCTCAAGCTTATTCTTCTAAATATTGTCTTAGTATAAATCTTAATGGGATAATGTAAGTCATTGCTCTCTTCAATTCAAGTTGGTCTCTGCTCTTTTCAATACATGTTTTTATCTTCCTTCATGTTGCAGTAATTTTGGAGTATCTAAAATTATTTAAGTTGATCTTATGTTATGTTTCTTTTGTTAATCTTCTGGTTTCTATTTTCTACATTGTTGCTGTGTGTGATTTAACTGTTCTAGGTGTTTTTAAAATCATTGTTTCAGACAGATTTGAATTGTTAAATTATTTAAGTGATTTGTTTTCCATCTGCTATTTCTGACATCTGGTTAAAATACAATAATTTTCTTTTTAATAAAAGTGTCAATATGGTTAGCCCTTGCTCAAGTTGTTACGTCTTCATTTTCAGATCTTTTGTAGAGTTTCTCACTGTGATTTTACTCTAGACTAGTCTTTCTTCTGTGAAATAGTTCATAATAGTTCATAATTTTCTTGCTGACAGTAATTTTATTTTCATATGTTGTAGGAAAAACTGAAATGATTTCTGACAGTAGTATGTATTTAACAGAATTACAGTTTTGTGCACAGTCAGATAACTGCACTGCAATAGCAAAACAAGGTAATAATGTTTTTATAATATAGAAACAACTTCATGCATTAAATGTGGATGTAATTTTTACGCATACTTGCTATAGCTATAAGCACAACAGTTTTAATAGAATTACAAGCTTATTTTCAAGTGAGAAATAAATAAATTGTATTACTTAGTGAATGAATCATCAAGTTTTTGTCACCCTACCCTGGTTGAATAGACCACAATAACATTGTTGTTATAATTCAAATTATATTGATTACAATGCCAGAAATGTTTTTTTAGTAAATTGAAATATTAATCTTTCTGTATTTTGCAAGAAAATGGCAAATTAAGGTCTGTTCCATGCCACACATTATTAAAATGCATGAAGAAAAAAAAGGTTGCTGAAAAGCCAATATCCCAGCAAGTGGGATGCTGATATTGAAGATGGCAACTGCCCTGCTAGACTGAGAAAACTGAGTGAGAAAGTCTTTAGATGCCAGAGTTTATGGTTTTTGTGGCATAAAAACTCATGTCCCTTCATGGGGTATTTCAATACTTCAGAACTCACTGTGGAAAAAGCCTAGTTTGAGTCCCAGCTCCAAAAATTCATTTGAATTTGAATTTTTCCAGCTGAGCTGGTATACGGGATATGAAAGGGAACAAATTATGGGGACAAAAGCAGAAGTCAGGAAACAATTAGATTATGTGGTATATTACCTCAGCTTGATAAAAAAAACCAATCTGTATTTCATTCATTCCTGGAGAATGACTGCCAGTTTCTGATTCACTGGGAATTCAGTTTAATACTTTCTTATAAATCTTAAGAAATAAACAAAGATACTGTATTGACATACATTCTTAAATGTTGCTGTATTATTTCAAATTTACATATATGTATGTACAGTTATGGGTAGGTATGAATGAATATATGCTGTGAAATTGGCTTGCAGTTCAGCACTGTAAAAGGAATTGTCCTATTGTTCCATTTAATTTCTTTTCCTTTGTAGTAATATACAGTAATGGAAGAAGTTGAGATTGAGCTGTTTTCTATTTTCCAGACAGCTCTAAAGGGATAGAAGACAGGGGTGTTCTGAGTGTATATAGTGAGGAAAACTGAGATGTTAGGAACAATGGTGCAGACATGAAACAGTCTTGAAACAGTCAGCCAGGGATAAATTATCTGGACCTTGTCAGTTACTTCCAGGATCATAGTGATGGGGGGGGGTCACCCAGAAGCTGAGTCTGCTGCTAGTTTGTGATTTGCCTTTCAGATGTTACAATGTTGTAGGTTGGCATCCTTTTTTTCTGCATAGAACTAGACCAGCGACTCAGAAGAAACAGTTCAAATAAAATAGATCTTTATGCAATTTAAAATATCCCTCTGGCTTCCACACATTTTTATCAATGCCGTGCTTCATTTTTTGAGGTGTTCTTGAAGTTGCAGGCTTTCTTGTCCACTACTAATAATCCACAGACAGAGCAAGCTAACACTAAACAAGTGAAAAATTATGAGACAGCAGTGTTGCAGGAACCCAGCAGCTTATTCTATACTTTTGTCTCCTCTTCTCACCTCTGCAAAATAAAATTTAAAAATCCAAACCGCCATAAGCAGAGCACTTCTCTTCCCCTTATTCCTCCACTTCTGAAACATACTCAGTTTGAGAGAAGAGAACCCATTGATGTAGTTTTGGGAAAGCTATCCTAAAGCCGTGCACTTTCTCCTACTGGGCACAGCTCGGCAGGGGAGGTTGCTCTCAGTTTTGAGCAGCAGTGATGTGGATGGGAGGAGGTTGATTACAGCAAGGGATGAGAAGCATGCATTTACATAGTCTCCTTTTCCCTGCCACCTCTCCACTCTCCAGCAAGCATGGGTTTATTTTAGCATTGGCATTCTGAAGCAGGATTAATTTTCCCCTGAATAGGTCAGGCTGGAGCATAGCCAGGAAACATGGCCTTTCATAGCTGGGGTGACTCAGGAAGGCAGAGATACCTACTAAGTAGACAGGGCCCATAACTGCTGGGCCAATGCCCAGTGCAAGAGAAGTATCCTGGAATAACCTTTGTGATAAACAGCAGAAGAGTCCGTATGGAGTCTTTTTCCAGAGGCTGATGCCAGGCTGAACCAGGCTGTAGTGCTGCCCTCTGCTGTTTCCATTCGGGGAAAGAAGTAATTCAGTGATGAAATCCCGCAAATCCGAAACAAAGTATGACCAGGAAAGCAGTAGCAGCTGAACGCGTGCTTTCAGCCTCACATTTCAGGCAGTGCTTCAGCCAGCTGAAATGTGCCCGTGTATCTTCACTAGCAGTTCTGTTCATAGTAACAGAATATAGATAATAGTTTTCTTATAAGTTTTAGCACTGGTAGGGCCCTTGTGGCTCTGCAAAACAACTTGTGACAGAAATCGTGCTTTTTGATGTGCTTGCTTGTATTTCAGTGTGCAGCGGAGATGCAGAGTAAGAAATTTCCATCAGTAATTCAGATTTTTAAAACTTTGCTATACTTATTATTATGTAGAATTATTAAATTCTCTACTTACACATATTTGATACAAAATTGTGTAGAAAGCTACAGCCATCTTGTCTAAATATGTGACACCTGTGTCTAGGACCTTTTTACCATAGCTAATCTATCAGGCAGCATGGAAGCAAAATAGAAGTAATCTGTCATCAGAACTAGAGGAAATTGCCATTAAGGGGTATTTCCTGTCCCTGATGCAGTATGCATCAGGGCCAGTCTGAGAGTCTGTGTAGCCCTGAGCACTTGCACATCTGCAGATGTCCCAGCAGCTGCAAGAGCTGTGCTTAGGGTTCTGCTCTGGAACACAACAGCTGGGCTGATTTCATGACCCTAATGAAGTAAATGAGCTTGTGGTGTATGATTCTGGAAACTCACTACTTTGCTTCACAAAGGAGGTGTTAATGTTAAGCTTTGATCCCATCTTAATGCTTGTATCTTTAAATGTGATATGCATGTTTCATTTTTGATACTGATTTTAAAATAGTTGCCTTCAATTTCTTTGTCACAAATATCCCATCCCGACTGTGTGGGATTTTGACTTAGCTATCAATGTGCCTGTGGCTGCCTTTCAAAGGAAATAAACTTCTTATTTTACAACTAATAAAAAAATCTATAAAATCAAAATAAATGCAGAACTGATCAGAACCTTGTGACTCAGCTAGTGTATCCTTCATTTTACAGTACTTGAGTTGACATGTAGATAAAGGCTCTGTGAATATCTGCACAGGGACAGGTGAATTCCAGCCTGCACCAATCCTACAGTGAAAGATTTGCTGAGAGTTTGTGGGCTCCATTGCTTGGAAAGTGGCAGCATCACTACGTTCATTTCAGGAAGGGGCATTTGCACAGACCATCATCCTTCTTTTATTAGGTGGCTTTTATATTTCCCAGGTATTTGGATACCAGGGTGGATCGATCTCTTTTTTTGTTTGTTTCTTGTTACTTTCAGTAGCTGTGCAGAGCCTCTTCCAGCAGAGTGCTCTCAGTCCCTTACAGAGGCAGACAAACCACAAGCAATGACCAATGGAGAAATCCTCAGTCTTTAGCACCTTTGCATTCCTCTTGAAGCTGCTGGATAAATGGTTTAAGGAACCAGTTTAGGTAACCAGGTGGAAACATCCCTGCACTTGGGGTTTGACAGCATGGGGAAAAACTGTATGTGGCTCTTAGCCTTTTTTTTTAATTTTTTAAAATTTTTTTAAGATGCTTCTCAGCTGGACTTGTGTGTTTCTCAGTGCTTTGTTCTGGAGGAGTGCTGGTCACAGAGGACCAGTTCAGAAGTAATTGTGTAGTTGTGTAGTCAGCAAAGTGTCCTAAATAATTCACTACTGTGCTCAGTTGGTTGTTTGAGATCTCTGATATGTTGTTTATATTAGGCAGTATTTCTGTAAACTCCATTTAGTCCTATGCCATTCCTGAACAGCATAGGCTGAACTTGTATGCCAGGAGGGGGAAGGGAGAAAATTATTCACTTACCATGTAGGGTGGGTAACTTTCTTAAAATGGAATTAGAGCCTTTCTCCAAGTGGAAGATGGACTCTGGTTAAAGTAGTTAAATCTTTTCACTAACCTAGGCCTCATTTGTTTTCAATGTGTATGAAAGTATGTTTTCTTAGTACTGTTTTGTCTTTTTTAGATTTTTCACAGGAATAACTGACAAATTAAAGAGAAGGGTGAACAATGAGCAAGAATTTCAGAAAGTGCTTGAGTACTGGTAAGAACAATTTTCTTTATTTGAAACAATCTCTCTGTGGGGACATAGAATTTTAACTTCGTAGGAGTGTTTCCTTCAGCACCCTTTTTCATAGTGCCTACGTCTGAATGCATTCAGGGCATTTGTGTTTCTGTATAAGGGAAACTGTGTTAATTAACTGGATTATTTAAGGGGCAGGGAAATAATGGTTTTTTCCAGTTTATTTTTCATTTTCAAGCCACAAATGGACAATACTCTGCTACCTCGTGATCCTCAGTATGCCCAACATGCTGATGACCTGAAGACTAAAAATCTGAAAATCTTTTCATTATTCGTAGTTCAGTCATGTTGGAGATTCTTGTCCTTTGTTCAGGATGGTGCCATAGCTATAACTTCAAATATCCTGTATCTTTAAGAGGAATATTGCATTACCATGTTTTGTTTGTGCTCCATTCTGAGTTCAGAGAGCAGTTTCTGCCATCTGTCTCTAAGAGGGAGATCTCAGCACTGCAGGAATGAGTTTGACAGCTCCTGATTATGCTTTGATTGCAGTCTGTCTGAACGTGTGGAGGCATCAGCTTCATGGTGGTTATTAGTCACCAGTTGATATTGCTTCAGCACAAATTTTCTTCTTTTTCACCATTTCCTGTAAGTTGCATTTATTTCAGATATGGAAGGTTTTATTGCTGTCAGTGTTTTCACAGCAACAGATAATTTTACATCAGAATCCTCTTAATCTTTTCAGCTGGAAGTCCAGCTGCACCTATCTTCTGTTTTTTCTAGCCAAGGTATGCCTGCAGATGGCTCATACTAAGTGTCTGAGATTCTTTAGTAATTTCACCCATTTCACTAGTGGACACTTCTGGGTGTTGTCCTGATCAGAGAGGAGTCACTTTGAGTGGAAAGTAACAGATGATGATTGGAAGAGATGCACTTCCTGCTACCACAGATATAACTGAAGTCTCTTCAAGACTGGGGGATCTGAAGCTGTCCTGTCAAACAGCTTTGAAACTGGTGTTCACAGAGAGCTTTCTTCTGCGCTCTCCTCTGCAAATAAATTCCTTTTTTTCCATTGCTTATTTCAGGCTGGGAACAGGAGGCTCTGCTGCACCTCCTACAGTCCACTTTCAACAAGGAAATAACACCTGTCTTGGTTGTCATCAGTAGCTATAGTTCTTCATTGCTTGCTTCTACCTCACTTTTCCTTTGAGTATATTTAAGGACCTGCTTGTCTTGGAGGTGCCTTTTCTGTACATTGGTGCATTATCAGTGGAGCAGAAGAGTGGCATTGGACTGTCTGTTCTGAAATGTCTGTCTGGTATCTGCTGTGATAAGCTGCTTGGATGGATGTGATGGGTTAGCCCTGACCAGCACCTAAATATCCACACAGCCACTCAGTCATTCCCAGGCAGGATAGGGGCGAGAACAGGAAGGGCAAAAGCTATAAAACACTTGGGTTCAAGCAAGGATTTTAATAAATGAAAGAAAAAATGCAAAGGGATGCAAAACTGGTCATTCACCACCTTCCACAAGCTGTCTCTGAGCCGCAGCTACAATGGCTATCTTGGGAGAAAGCCCCACACCCAATTTTTAACACTGAGCATGATATTACATGGTATAGAATAATCCTTTGGCCCATTTGAGTCAGCTGTTCTGGCACTGTTGCCTCCCATCTTCTTGAGAGAACAAGATATAATAGCTTTAAATTGAAAGAGGGCAGGTTTACATTAGATATTGGAAAGAAATTCCAATAGTGAGACACTGGCAGAGGTTGCCCAGAGAAGTTGTGGATTCCCCATCCCTGGGACTGTTCAAGGCCAAGTTGGAGGGGGCTTTAAGCAATCTAGTATTGAGGCAGGTGTCCCTGCCCATGCCAGGGAGGTTGGAACTGGATGATCTTTAAGCTTCTTCCAAGCCAAACTATTCTATGATTCTTGTGCCTGCCCTCCCCAGCCTATTCACTGGAGGGGGTCAGCGTGAGAAGAAGAGAAAGCTTGATGCTGTGCTGTGCAAGCACTGTTTAGCTATAGCCAAAAGACTGGTGTGTTATCAACAACACTGTTTTAGTCACAAATGCAAAACACATATGGGCTTTCATGAAGTTAATTCCAGCCAGACATGGTAGAACACAGCTTCTTCACATTAATTTGTAGTTGATCAGGAGAGTTTCTTGGATGGCATAAGGATCCTGATGACTCAGTGACAGCTCAACTCTTTTTCCTTCCCTGTCATATGTTCCCCATCGCCTCTCATGTCAGCACTAGCAATCGTGCAGTCTTAAAAAAACTGAGTTTTCAGCACATCCTCAATAGTGAGTCAAAGCTCTTACATAGGCAGGGAGCTGGGAAAAGTGACAGAAGTGACCTTTCTGGAATGGACGTGTCAGTTTGTGGCATAGCTGTGTGGTTGTTACACAGTGGTTGTGCTTCTTCATTCTTATATACCCCTAACTAATCTCCCTCACCTCCACTTTGCTCCTAAATGTCTGCTCTCACTATGAGGTCTGTAGCTCCTACTTCAGTTTCAGAGCATTTATCTAGAGAAAACTCTATATTGCAAAAAGGGATCCAGTGACTTGGTTCTCTGAAGCTATGATGCATGGATCTCTCATTAGCAGTTAACTAGAAAAAGAAACATAACATTTAATGTATGATATAGAACTAGAGATAAAATTCACTCATATACATTATGTATGCCAGTGCAGGACAGAGGAGATTAATGTTTCACTTCGTGTGTTTTTTTCTTAGGGGGTCTCTACACAGGTCATTAGAATAGATACGGAGTATTACCACGTTTTTTAACCTTTTTTTTTTTCTTTAAATTTGGAACATGTGCAACATGTCTGGGAGGGTTTTCATATAAAGCTCCTCTGCTGAAAGAGCAGAGTGGTATTTTTGGAATGTCCTGGCCACTAGATGGCAGGGTGCCCTTTGGATAAAGGAAGCACTAGGCTCTGCTGGACACTAATTTGCTCTCAGTGTCCAAACCTCTTACTGAGACTATCAAGAGTTTTGCTGAAGTGGGGAGTGCCTACAGCTCTGGAGAGATGTTATGGCCCTTTGATAGTACTAACATGCATTTTAAAATTTTCTCCAGTAAAGTAGAGACCTAATTGAATTCTGCCAAGCTTGACACAATAAAATAATAAAGAAAAGCCGTGATTTAACCACAATTAAACCATATGTTAGTGAATATAGTGGAGAAATCTCTGCCTCTTGTGCACGTGCTGTTTTTACTGTGCCAAGTTCTGAAGTACTCAGTCCTTGAAGTGAATTCAAAAGAGGAGGCTAGCCCAAGTTGTGACCTTGGAGTCTGGCTTTAAATAGTTCAGACTGACAGTTTGCTGCAGGTGGAGGATCCAGTTAGCATTTAGAAGCGCTAAGGGCTTTAATTTTCTCTCTTTCACACCAATTTGGTAATGGATTAGATCTTCATCTAATAAATGGAACTAAATGAAACTTGTGTAATGGTGCTAAGAAACCATAGTGATATTTATGTTTAGAGTGGAATTATTTACAGTATTCAGAACATTAGAATGAAGAATTTGTGCACATCTACTATCCAAATATAAATCTGTATCTGGGGTAGTTGTGTGTAACATCCCTCTATTCTGAAATGGAGCCCTAAACATTGCTAAATTGAAATGACAACACTAAGATCAGATCCACGTCACTGAGTCCATGAACTAATGAAGGGTGAAGGTAAAAGATTCACCAAACTGGGTGCTTTCTCATGGTTTTTGTGGCATTACACTTCTTTACTAACGCATCTAGAAAACTTGTAGGGAAATTCTCAAAATTTTGAATTTTAATATTTTTAGTAGATAAATAGCTAATTTTTAAATTAGTTGACTCTTTTAATAAGTATAACGACAAGTTAACATTGACTTTATCAGGATATATGATCCTTTTAACAAAGTTCCTCAAAACTCAGTGGACTATTTAACAAAAATGGCAGCATTTTCAAGTTTCTATTTTGTGGTGTTTGAAATGGGTTGATCTTTCTTTTGCTGGAATAGTTTTTTATACTTTAATTTTTTTTAAAGTGAACAATTTTTTAAATTAGTTAAATAATAAAAAGAATGTGGTTGACAAAATGAAAAGTATAAGTTCAGGGAAACAAATATTTTTTGTGAAAAGCTGTTTCAGACAGGACACTTCAACTTGTGCAAAAGATATTTTCAAGTGGTGTATGGTGTGACACACTGTGCAGTTTTTTAATCACAGTTTCAGAAGTTATTTACTTGTAGTACTTGCCACTGGCTAAGCTTTGTTACAAATGACACTTCTTAAGCCTGTTGAATCATGACTTGGATCCTTTAGCTATAATGAAATACAGGAATTTTTTTTTTTTTTTTTGCCATATTTTGCCCACATTCAGTTTGGGAACAATCTAATCTGTTTTCACAGGAAAAAAGGTATTCCTAGTCTGTTACACAAAAGTATCTCTCTTTTGAGGCTGCCTGCATTGCACATACACTATTCCTACACTACTAGGCTTGCACTTAGCCTTTTTATCTGTCTTATCTCCATGCAAGGGCAGATTCAGAGTAGAGTGACCTAACTCGTGGGCTTCCAATCACATCTGAACTGGAGTTGAACATGTGTTTTTCCAGGGTATCAGACATGAGGTATCTCTTGTGCTCCAGCTGGAGATGCTGTATTTTTAGCGTCCTTGTGGGCATGCAGGAGCAGCTGCAGTGTGCAGATTCCAGCTGTGAGGAGAGCAGGCTGTGCTGGCAAAGCTGCAGCTGGTACACTGCTTCTTGCTGAGAGGTGCCTGGTGGAGTTGCTCAGGCAGCCTCAGTTAAAATGAATGGAGTAGCAACTGCTTTATTCCATATAATGTAAGATTTCTGGCTTGCTGTAGCAAAAATGCCTCCAAGTTATTTTTAAAGCCCTTTTTGGAGAGAAAACATCCTGTGTGGGTGAAAAGCTCTTCTTCTTTAAATATAAGGGCTTTTTTGTTTGTTTTGGTTTGGTTTTTAAATAATAAAAACTCTCTTTTGCCACCTGCACTGTCTGAATGGCTTCCTTTTGCTGTGTCTACATTTAACTTCAGAAATCTACTGTAACATCTCCATCTGTTCAAACTTCAGAGCTGGCAACTTTTTTAACCCCCCCCCCCCCAAGGACCCAAACACTACAGTTCTTGGATCAGGAATCTGATCCAAGCCCGTTTTAGTGAGAAATAATCCTTTATTTTGTCTGGTAACCTGTTACTCAGCCTGGATTTTTCAGCCATGCCTTATAGTCCTGTATGGTATCCCTGCTTTGTGACACCATCTCTGAGCTTAGCACCCAAAGAAAGATAGCTCTGATAATGCTTGATCAGATGTTCTGGCAGAATCTCCACGAGGCCTCTCAAGATATTTTTCCACTTTTTACCTGCTGTTGAAGCAATGATAAGGAGATGCAAAGGTCTTGTGCTTTCCATAACTGATAAGAACTGCTGTCATGGATGTCTATTTTACTATGGAAAGGTATTTAGTAGTCTAGCACTATTACTTTTTTCCATTTTAATTTTCTCCCACTTCCTGTTGTTTCTACTACTAACTCAGCAGCACTGGAGCTGCTGCTGTGGCACATTTGGTATTGACAGGTGGTGACAGCTTGCAGCCTTTTAACCACTACTTAGCTTAAGCCTCCTCTAAGTGTGAGTTTTACAGCAACACCAAAAAAAAATATGGTATCATTGAAATAGCTTTGCCTGAGGTGAAGATATATGGAGCTGGGATCTGGGGGATTCCTTTGGAAAGGGTAGAAAGGTGTTGTATTAAGGGGTGGTTGTCAGAGGCATAGCATGAAAGTTCATGAAACCTAGTTTTATTTCCTACCATTGTGTGACACTGGACAATGTATCCCTTGCCCCTTCTATGGCAGGCAGGTGTCAGTAAGTATAAAATCCATCAGTTTGTGAAGGACAGAACTCATCCAGGCATGCTGAGCAACCTGGTTAATGCATATAAGGAGTAGAAGAATCAAAGATACAGGAGGGAAAGACACAACACACTGGACAAGTCAACAAAATACTCATGCCACATGCTGCATTGCTAGCTCTTAATAATAGCCAGTTTGGCATGGTTTGGACTTGCTTACAGTTTCTCACAATGTATATGGGGATTATGACAGGGGGACTATTTTCTCTCTGCTTCTTGGTTTTTACGTTAGCAACACGAGAGCCTTTTCCTTGAGGCGTTATTGACAGGGTGCATGAGAGAGTTGCAGTGATAGTGGGACTCTAGGGATCTTGGCTTGCCAGTGATCCAGAGCCTGAAACGTCATGGTCTGTGTTAACCCTCTTGCCGAACTCTGTCCCCTCCCATCAGCACCCTGGTGCCGTTGTGTGCTTACTGAAATGTTTGACCTCTTTGGTTTTTATAGGGAAACAAAGGGGAGACAGGCACTCCTAGTGCTACCTTTCCTTTTCACATTTCTCTCATGGAATGAATTTTTGTTGCTTTGATGGTATTTAAATAACAAGAGACTTTTGGGCCAAATTTTGGAAGACCTTTAACTAATGTCTCCTGATCTCCAGTTAGGAGATCAGGCTCTGAATAGCCTGTGGCATGACCCAACATCCCTGACGATTTGTTACCTACCAGCTGGGTCTAAATGGCAGCATAAAATGTGGCTGTAGGAGCACCATGTTGTCTGGAGCACTAGGTTAAGCCCTGCTTTGCTGCTGAAGTGTGCATCATCCTGGCTGATGCTTTGATGGAGAAATTGTGATTAAATGGGAAAACATTTGTGTTGTTGCTTGCAGAAGTGGCTGAAGGATCTGGCTTTTGAATTAAGCATGCTCTGAAACAGTATGTATGTAATTCCAGTATGTAAATATAAATGCCAGGAATGGAGGGGCCTGCTTAATATTAAATGTTGGAGATTAGTTGGAAAAATGTCCTACAAGAAAGATATTGCTGCCATATCAGGAACTAATGATGGCTTGGGTAGCTGGGTTATTAGAAGCATTACAAACCAGAGGGGCAACAGCATATAAGCAAAGAATTAATAACAAACTGGTTAATTTTCCTTTCCCTGCCTCTAAATCTTGCATATCAGTTTTCCCAGCCACTGTTTTGCACTGAGATTGCAGTGGTTCAGCTTTCCAAGCCTGGTTTTTATATATTAGGTGTCTCCCCTTCAAGAAAATTACCTGATAGGTGAAGACTAGTGAGTTACATTTGGTGTTTTCCTTGAGATCTATGAGAGGATTGAAGTGTCAAATAGACATCCAACACCACAGATAAGGACACACCAATTCTTTCAGTGGTTATGTCATGAGAGGTGGGAAAAGGAAGGTTTTCTGGAGGGAAGTGGAACTGGTGATTTATGCCAATACAATATAATTCCAGATTCTTTTAAGTCCACTGTTAAAATCACTTTTCATAGATGTTTAAGTACTTGCCCAAATCATTGTTGCTGATTCCGTAAAAATTGCCAGATGAGAGAGATTGCTTCTGGTTCCTTTATGACACTGATTTGTTAATGTTGCTTTCACAGGCGAAATACCAGGTGATCTCTCAGAAAATGCACAAGAGGTGCTGACAGAGGCCATGTTTTTTTGTAAGCAAATGCAGCATGTAGTGTTATCCATGCTCTGCCTGCCAGCAGGAACCATGGTTTCTATGCGTGTGTTTGCACATGGGAACTGTCAGGTTGTGCACTCCACAATTGCCTTCAGTTTCTCAACAACTGCAAGTATCTCTGCCGTGCCCTTGTTCCTGGGACAGATCTGAGGTCACTGCTGGAATAATCCCCTTAGCTTATCTTTCTGGTTATATCATGCCCTGTTTGAAAACTCCTCCCACTTACTTCTTCTTACAATCAGATCAGTATAAACACCTCATTCTTGCTTCACATGCCCATCAGAATTTTAGACTGTTATCCCTCTGACATGGTCTGCAGTCTTATTTGTCTTGCCATCTCTGCTCCTGTAGCATGCTATTCTTGACACCTATTAAGTTCTTCGCCTCTGCTTTCTGTGCTTCTTCCCAATTACTTTCTTGTAGAGGACGAGTTTTTTGTGTCTTCTCTTTTCCAATAATGACCTTTTAAAATCATGCTGTTGGCATAGGTACCCAGTAGTTGTGTCTTTATAGATAATAAAAAGACACTTCAGTAACTGACTGAAACAGTTGCTGAATTTCCTAATGTACCTTAATTTACTCTGCCTCTTGGATGTAAGATATGAGAGGTAAGAACTTCTATTTGGGGAAATTGCCGATATTAAACATAGGATAAAATGGAAATAACAATTTCTTAGTTTGCATGTGCAAATGTAGGTATTGGTACAATAAACCACATGTGACTTTTTGCAGGTGTTCCCTTTGCCAGGGTTCTGGGCTTCTTGCCAAAGCATTTTCTCTCAACCTCACTGTTAACCAGTCCCTTGTGTTTTGCATCAGCTTCTGTCTAAAGAGGCTTAACCCTCCAGTTAATAGATATCTTTTTCTCAAGCCCTGCCTATTGCACCTGCTTTTGAAAATGTGCCCCGGAGAACCCAGTGATTCATCTGTTGTGTGCTGTTGTTGTTTGATTAAATCATTGCTTAGTTTCAGGTGGCTGCATTTGTGTGCTGGAACACTTGATTCTCCTGTTTACTGCTTTTGTACATCATGGAAGTGTTTGTAAAGCTTGAGAGGAAGTTCAGAATGAGAGGTATAATATCAGTGTTTGGGATAACAAATGGTATAGGCCATACACTCTCTTCATTCAATGCTTTTTCAGTTTCCACACCAGTGAGCACGATGGATGTAATGTAGTCACAGCATGTTTCCAGAAATCCTGAGATCAGTAATGTAAAATAGGTCTTTGGAATTTTAATAATGGAGAAAATGTCAGTATGCAAAGTTGGTGCAGTCTTGTTCCTCCCTTCCCCCAGCTTCACTAACTTAGGCCAGCCTATGTATTTCTGACCTTGCAGACACAATATACAGCAGGGAGAGAAAACTCTCAAGGACCGTACATTGATTCCTCTCCTGTATCAGTAGGATTGAGCACCCTAAAAAGTAAATATAAACAGACATGCTTTCAGATCACACCTTCAGGATCAGCTTCTGTCTCCCAGATGCATTTGGGAAGCTTGGGGACCTTCAACACTGAAATTACTCCTGACATCTTGTAAGAAGGAATATGGCACCCAGAAATCACTGAGTTCTTTCCAGGCTGCTGTTTTCCCCAGCCACGTTCAGGGATGGGTTGTGTGTCAGTAGCAATGCTTCAGTTATAACTATTTAAAGGTTGATGAACAGCAAAGTGTTGAAAAGGACATGATTCTGACCCACCCTCCTTATATAAATGGCATTATTTATTTAGCTTTTTAAATGATTGTGGTATTTTCCTCATAAAATGTATTGTACAGTGTCAAGTGCATGACTGCGGTTTCAGAGATCAGCTGTCCTGCTTGGGTTTTACACATCACAGCTATAGGCTAATTATGGGAATGAGAAATTATTTACAGGAAAGAGGAAGTTAACTTCTCCATGCAAGTATAAATTTATCCATATTGGCAGTTTACAGTTCATTAGCTTTCTTGAGCATTAAACATTGACAAACCTTTTATTTTGTGGTCTCCTATTCTGGCTGGATATGGAGAGCAGTTTGACATTCTTCTTATGAAAGCAATCTGATCAGAAGCCCTTGTTGTGATTGCTTCAGTGGCCTGCTTCACTCCAGGTTAGAGACCTGCCTCTCTATTCCAGGCTACCAGCTAACAATGAATATCATTATTACTTCCTTAAGTGAAATTAAATGAGCAGCTACTCAGAGCTTTACTGAACCTCTAGAAGTTAATAAGAATAAGAACTATTCTCAGTAACATATCGTGGTCATATTGGGTCCAACACCAAGAAAATTCTTGCTCGTTTGACTGTTAAGGCACTTTACTGTTTGGGTTTTTCTTTTTTTTTTTTTTATTTGGTTACCAAAAGTGAAGATTTTTCTCTCATTTTGCATCAAGAATCTCTTTTGCTCAAAAAAAAAAATCTGTTGGTTTTTTCATAGACTTATACTGGAACTTATATAAGAGGACCTATCTTTTGCAGTGGAGAGGAAAAAATAGTATAAGCCAGAGCCTGGAGACAGCTGAATCTAATGAATGATTGAAAGATTGTTTCTTTGCAACTAGAGGTGCTAAATCATCTGTGTGTGAATTTCTGAATGCTTCTATGCTTTACAAAAATTGTTCTTCTGAGGCAAATGACATTGTGAGAGAAGTAGGGCCTCCCTTTGGTAATTAGTCTTACTCTAAGAGAGGACAAATTGGGTAATAAACATAAAGACTTGTATACAACCAAAACTCCTTTCTGGTATGACACTCTTTGATGCAAGTGATGGAAGGAAGGATTAGGAAATAGCAACAATCTGGAGATTTTGTTTAACTGATCATGTAAGCAAATAGATTTTGCCCATTGATCATATGTTCAAATAGCTAGTCTTCAAATGACCTGTGCAACAGTGTAACCCTGAAATAGTTGTGGATTCCTGGAAAATTGTTCTCACTGACACTCCCTGACCAAGTTAGGTTTTATGTTCTTCAACAGAAGAACATAAAATGCTGCAGGTGTGCATTATTTTTGTGTGGGGTTTATATGTGTTGACTGAACTAAAGTTTCTCTAAATGCATGTGTCTAAATAATAAGTGAGTCTGTAGATAAGTGAAGTTGAAAGCTAGTAAAATAAGATACTGCCAGCTGAGGGCAAATGCAAAAGCAGTTGTATCTGCCCTCCTCAGCAGACTTGCTCAGAAATAAAGCAGAGTAAAGTATTCTACAGAGTGAGTTGTTCACCATGTGCCAGGCCTCTGAATCAGAAATCCCCAAGAGGAGTTAAGGACAAATTACACTCTCACAGGAAGATTTCTTGAGTTACGTAAAATGGGGAAAGCATGATGATGAAACTAAAACAACAAATAAATACTTTATTTTGTATACATTTCAATTGCCTTGTCAAAAAGAAAATAAATCCCTCCAAAAGTCAGCTGAGTTTATAAGCTTTGCAAAATGATGAATGAGTGCCTTGTTCTTTATTATTGCTTAAGTCATTCCTGTTTATGCCAGTATTTCGAGGATTATGTTTTGATTGTTCTGAAGAGGTGAAAACATTTTCTTGCTGATGAATAAACACTGCCACTTTTAAATATTTCTATGTAAAATGTCTTTAAAGCCATTATGAAATGCTTTGCAAAAGCACTAAGAAGCTGTTTCCCAAAAAGACAGTTTTTCTCTACATTTTCTTTCATGCTAAACAGTCCAAATGAAAAGCTTTTCAGAGTTAACTAGTTAAAGCAATACCAGTGTTTTAGTGTAATGAATAACTTTTTATAGAAGACAATTGCACACAGTTCAATATGCTAGTATTTCTATTTCTGTGCCCCACCAATGCCGGGATTCTAGGGTAGAATTTCTTTCTTTGAGAAAGCTGAAGCGATCAAAACCCTGATTAACCTCTGATATTCACGTGGTGCTCTTGATCTTGAGGGCCGAAGCAGTAACAAAGAGTTAATGGCAGCCATATGCTCAGGATATTGTGGGTACTGTTGACCCAAATGTGAACTCCGCAAGCAAGTGCTGCTAACTCCTGTTTGTTTCAGGTTTGGTGTGGAGATTACTGATGAAGAGTTTGAGCTGCTACTTGACAGAATCCCCCTTGATGAAGATGGAAATGTCAAATACCCCCAGTTCATGCTCAGGTTTGGTTCCTGGTATGCAGTGTATGCATTTTATTTCTCACTTGTGAGTAGAATTATTTTTAATCAAAAAGGCTCATATAACATTTCTAGACTGAATCTTATTTCTTAACTGTGCTCCTTTATGACATATTTCTTGCACAGAGTGTGCTGTTTACATTTAAAATTAGCTGATGTTGTGGATGTATGCTGTTTGTAATTTAGTTGCTCTTTACATGCTATTTACATATTTTAGAAGAAAGTCTTCAAAGTTATCTAACAAACCTTCATTTTTTTCTGAAGGTTGGGAAATATGTCAGGCTTCTAAATAAAAGCTAGTTATTTCCAGAAAATGGTAATAAATGTACTCAGTATATCTTTGAGAACTTGAAGCATTTACAGGCCCTATATATAGTCTGAAGTACTTCTGAGATGCTGACACTGGTTAATAGAAGCTCTATGCACCCTCCAAGGCCTAGCTGTGAATTAGTTTAATTAAAATAAAAAACACTGGACCAGATAAAGATATTCTGTTATTTCCCAAAAATTAAAACTCTATCCCCAAACCTGTCATGCCAGCAGCAGGGCAGAAGCCAGTGTAGTTCCTGAGGTGAATGAAAGGCTTGTGGAATCTGGGACTGGAGAAAGCCATTCTACCTGTGAAATCCAGAAAAGTAAATTCCAGCACTTTCTCACACATTTGTATGTGCACATAAGGGTTAGACAGCTCAGTTATCTATCTTGAGTTATCTAGCAGATAAGGGTATATCTAGTCTGCACACACACAAGGGTAATTAGAAGTCTGAGTTCACTGTACAGAAACCACGTGGGGTACCTTCCTGAATTTCAGGTAGCAAACCAACTAAGTACGGCAGACCTGATGAGATTGTATCTTCCTTCCCATTCCATTCAATCACCTTTCACTCTTTCTTTTCCTTTGTCCTTGTCTTCCTGCTTCAGGAAGCTTTGGGGCTGAATTCATCTGTCCACACATTTGCACATGAGGCAGTTGGATTGGATATGATGTTGGATTAATGAGATATGTGTGACCTTCTGAGTGGTATCTCCAAGGCGGTCTCCAAACGTGTTCCAAATAACCCCTGAGTGTTCCTCACTCATGACAACGCCTCCACTCCATTTCTTTACTGTATAGCCCTCTGACTGGATTGCAGTTATCACGGGTTCAGTAGTGCATGATTTTCTGTGGCATGTCTTAGCTCCAGGAGTGTTCTCTGATTGTCCTATGGTAAGGGTGTAAAGAGGAGAGACAGAGCATAAAGGCCATCTGGCAAAGCTCATGAATCTTTGAGAAACCAAAAGAATAAAAAATAAAACACAGAGATGCACAGCACTGGACCCTACCTCCTTCCTCTTGCTGTGCACTCAGCTGTGCTCTATCTTAATTGCAGGAAAAATATTAATCTGTTAGATAAGAAACTCAGAATAAGAGAGGAGGGGATTTTAGGAACTAAAATTACAGCCTGGCGTTTGTCACAGTAGAAAAAATAGAACCTGATCTTTCAGTAGTAAAATGCTTTCTTTATAACACTTTTTTTGACTGAAGTCAACCTTCAGCATTCACTAAATCTTGCCATTTCAAAGACCATTATCAAGGTTACACCTGTTGTGTAGAAGTAGTTAATGTTTATACAGGAATCTTTTGACCTTCAGTGGAATAATTTTGTACTTGCATGTGATCCAAAAAAATAATTGTATAGCACTATGTATATCAACTATTTTTTCCCAGGTTAAGTGGAAGAGAGTCCATAGGCCTTTAGTTGTCTTACCATGAGAACCAGAGGCCAGATGCTTCTCTTGGATTACTTGTATATTAATATGGAGTAATTTTGTTTACTCTAGTGCAAAACTGGAGTGTAACTGGGAATGCAATGTAGGACTGAGATATAGTTTTCACTTTCATCAGCCACTCCCGTCTTTCCTCCCATAAAACCAAATCTTACTTGCAGGCATTGTCCCAGATTCCCAGCTGTGTGTAATGGCTTGGCCCCAACCAGCAGCCAAACTCTCATCCAACCACTCACTCAGTGGGATGCCAGGAGAAAGTAGGAGAAATAGGAAAGAGAAAGCTCGTGGGTTGAACTAAACACAGGGAGATCACTTACCAGTTTCAATTGTGGGTGAAACAAGCTTGGCTTAGGGAAATTTAATGTAATATATATATATATATATATATATATATATATATAGTAATTTAGGAAGAAAAAATACAAACATTAAGAAACATTAACTCTCTTCTGTACTTTTCCCAGGATCAACTTCACTCCTCCACTGCAGACTCCTCTCTTTGTAACCACCACCAGTTACCCTCAGTTCCTTCAGCAAGGAAGCCACTGGAGCAGTGTGTATTGGGGAGCAGGCTATGCTTAGGATGTAGTGTTTTCTCTCTGCTGTTCCTTCCATCTTGCTGTTTTCTTCTGTTCTGTCCTGTGCCTTCCATTGGCTGCTTCAGGTTGGAGGGGGGGCCTGTTCTGGAAGGCAGCAGGGTGGAAGGAATGTGTCTACAGTAGCTGAGTTGGTTTATGTCCTTGAAGCTCTGGTGCTTAATGGGCTGAGAGAACCTGACCAGAGACAGCCGCCATGCACTCCTGCAGAGTTATTCTTGTGAGTGTGCCTGCCTACACATGGAGAGAGGGCTCCTTCTCAACTGAGTTTTGGCATCTAGTTTACCTGGGGAGAAGTCAAGAAACCTCTATTGGGATAAGTTGAAGTCACATCTAAATCACAGAGTTTGCAGGAGTTTCAGCATGCCCTGGAGTCACAGTTCCAGCTTCTCCATACCAAGTATGAGTCTGGAATATATTGTGGTTCCTCTCTGGTCTTCCTGCTGACAAGCACAGTGTGCAGGAAGGAGATGCATTGATAGATTATTGATGTATGATGTAATCTCAGTACACAGCCAGGCCAGGAGTCTGGACCTGCACCTAGGTGTCTCAGTTTAGACATCATTTCAAAGTGTATTTAACTTTTTAACTTTCCTGGACCTTTCTCACCCATTTTCTCTTAGGAAATGAATTTTTTTTAAATTTTTTTTGTTTGTTTTTTTTTGTTAATACCGGTTAGTCTATAAATAATGTCTACAGAAATGGAAGTTAAAAAGAAGCATTTAGGAAAACCTATGTTGTGTCATTAGAATGGCAATGAAGAAGTTTCTATTTAATTAACATTTTAATTGGGACTTCATTGAGCTATAAATTAAATGTAATCTGTGACTTCAAATATGATGTTACTTTGGTTGGAAATGGGTATTCTTGAAGGTCTGAAACTGGCTCTGCATTGGCTTGTGATGGTTTTCTCTTTTCCTCTTTTCTAATCCCTCATGCATTATTCAGCCAGGTAGGACTGAGACACTGATCATAAAAGTACAGGAGACTCAGCCTCATGTGTTCATTCCCAGTCCCATAAATACTAACCAGAGGATAACATAATGTCAGAGTTTCAGCTGGGATGGAGTTAATTTGTTTCCTGGTGGAAACAAATTATGTTTTGGATTCAGTATGAGAATAATGTTCATAACACACTGATGTTTGGTTGTTGCCAAGCAGTGCTTACCTCAAGTCAAGGACTTTTCAGTTTCCCTGATGCCTTTTTAGGCTTACCTAAATCAGAAGCCAGACAAAATTAAGGGAATAAAAAGCGGGTATATTTATTGAAGGGCCTTTAGGAACATTTTGGACAGATGAAGCCCCCCCAGGGACTTCACCCAAAATGGACAATGAGTCAAGAGTTTTCACACTTTTATAAGTTTGGTCCATTTGCATATTGGGATTCATCTTCCAATTACAGCTTTAGGCAATGAAGTCATTTTACCGCAAATTTGCTCTTTGCCTCAACTCATGTTTGTTTACACTTCTTGGGGCCTAAGACAGAAAGGTGTCCTTGATACCCAGACCTAGAGAGGAATTGTTTTGTCTGACCAAAATGTGAAGACAGTAGCTAGCACTGTATATGCAGTTTAAAGCTATATACTAAAATTACAGGATTACAAATAGATGAAAAATATACAAGTTAAAATCCTAAGGCATTACCCAGGCTCTGCCAGTGACAAAGTGCACAAGGAGCTGCGAGGGACCATGGCCAGGACAGCTGGCCTGAACTGGCCAAAGGGATATTCCATGACCGTGGAATGTCATGCTCAGGACATAAACTGGGTGGAAGTTGGCCGGGAGCTTCTGATGGCTGGTCAGGGGCAGACTGGGCATTGGTCAGCAAGTGGGGTTTATTCCTCTCCCTCTCTTTTTGTTGTCTCCCTTTTTACTGCAATTATATTTTCTTGTTATTAGATTAGTTTTATTTCAGTTATTAAACTGTTCTTATCTCAGCTCTCAGGTTTGTCTTTTTTTTCCTCTTCCCCCTCCTAATGTGTTGTGGACTGGTGTGGTACTTACTTGCTGGCTGGGCTTAAACTGGGATGCTTAAAGAATTGCATTGACTAGAAGCAGAAGATAGTTTGTGAGCTTGAGGGAATATAACCAATAAGAATAACATGGGAACTTTTGTCCCCCATCAAAGATAAACTATACAGAGGTTTAGTGTAGTAGGAATGCTAAAATCTAACTTGTTATTCTGTAATGGCATTTCATATTAGCAAGGATGGTAAGTGGATTAATAAAGAAAAAAAAGTTATTAAGGATCTGCCACAGGGATATTAGCTGTAAGTGAGACAAGCTTTCTAGGAAAAGGTAGAATTCTATACATTATTTTTGAGAAAATGGAACAGATGTATATGCTCAAAGCTGTTCTGTTGTCTCCAGTTTTATCAGCTGTGTGACCTAATGAGAGATGTCCACAGATCATATCATGGTTTCCTTCATGCTGTAGTATGTGTGCACCTGATACTAATCATGGAGCCATGTTATAGTGGCATTTATTGCTCATAGACTCCAAAAGGAGGAAACTACCCAGAAAGGGTAGTACATCAGTACATCAGTTCCTCAGTAGCTTGGCTCCTACTGCACAGTCTACAAATTTCTGACTATTGTGGTAGTGCGTTGTTTGCATACACTAAATAGAAAGGAGATGTTGTGGCAGAATTAAGGCACTGGTTACAATGTTTCTGCCTGCAATCTTTCTTACAGTCTATTCACAGAAGGAAAAGTTTAGACCAGTTCAGTTTTCTTGATTTATTTTTAATGATGGCGCTTTTCATCCCTTGCCTCTTACAGTGGAAGTTTGTTGTCACTCTTGCCTTGTGAGTAGCACAACTGGAACTGACTCTTTTAGTATTTGAAAGAATATTATTCTGTGCTTGTTCCTTGTACAGTACATCTAGGAATAAATTGTATATGTGAATTGTATAGGATGGGGTTTGAGAAGTGCTCAATAGATACCCTAATGTCAGCAAAATCTGTAGTTAAACCCTTTCCCAACTTCATCTTTTCAGATTGAGCACGACATAAGAAATAATTTTGAAAATCCTAAGTGACTTGCCTTGGCAAATTTATTTGTTGCTGTTCTGTAAGAAGAGGAAATTAGAGTGCTAAAATACTGTGTAAGCTATTGTCCCAGCTGACAGCTTCATTAGGGATCACTGACACCAAGTCACTTGGGTGAAAAGTGACAGCCATATGACTCTGCAGAAAAGTTATTTTGCCTTGCACACAACCTTTTTACAAGCTGCATGTTTTTCATGATGCTGATTAGGAAGTACAGTGTCACCTACAGAGAAGTGAGCTGGGCATGTTTCAAACCTACTGAGGTGTAATAGTCTGTACTGCAGAGCAAATGCATGTTAGCTATGCCCATTTAGTTTTCTGTATCATTTATAGAGCTACACTGACAGCTACAACCTGGGCTTGATTTCAGAGACAGTTTGTGACAAGAGACAGGAGTGACTAGGATGAAAGATGAATGTCACCTTTCCGTGCTGCATCTGTTAAGAAGCTAAGACATGAGGTCAGCTACAAGTTAAAACATCCTTCCAAACCCCTATGTTCCCTTCAATCTCCCGTCCTTTTAAAATAACTTTTCCCTGTTGTCTTCTCAAATCCAAACTGTATGTAGGAGGTGCCTCCATCCTTTAAAGATAACCTTCCTTCCCCTGTTGTCTCCTGAAATCCAAACTGTATGAGATAAGTGTTCTGATCTTCTGATTGCCAGTCATTCTCTCACATACAGATTTTTCATTCCTACCCAGCTGTCAGACATAGCCTCCTAACACAGTACCCAGTGGGTTTCTATGCCCTGCTGCACTCCTTGCTGGATCTGTAGGTCAGCCAGCCTCAATACAGCTCATTTTGTTTCTTACTTTTTTAGCTTTAGGGCCCTTTATTCACAATAATTGGCTGCCAATAGTCTTGGTAAATAAATACTATAGTCACAATGTTAAATTGGAAATGAAAGTTGGAGAAGGAAAAGGAATATTTTATGAGCCACTTTTTCAGATGTTATTTGAATCTTTTGAAGCTTCAATAGAACAGAAAAGGTCTGGCAGAAAGCCAGATAGTAAGGAGGCTCTCCTACTCACAGGAGAGATTAATTAGAAGGAATAGGAAAGAAAAATGACAGGTGATGTGAAGAACAGAGAGGTAGGTAGAAAGACTAAGTCGGAGCAATGCTGTGTTACTGTCCAAGAATAGTTTTTCTTAGAACCTTAAAGCTGAGGCATTTGGGGATGAACCTGCAGGTCTTTATGGCCATCAGTTTGAACAGCGGCTCACTCACCAGTTAGTAGTGCAGGCATGCCTTATCCAGGTCCATCCCTAAGTGTCACAAAGCTTTTCTTTAGTGTGAGAAGTACAGTCAACCAGCTTCTGCTTGCCTTGGCTATATTTGTCAGGAGATGGGGTTATGTCCCTTAGGGATGGTTCTACATATAGCACATGGGGTCTGATGGCCAATTTCCTACACATGGCAGAAAGCTGTGAATGTCCTGGTGGGATATCAGC